>NC_089503.1:173367811-173992811 GCF_036850995.1 Saccopteryx leptura
CACTTTACCAATGAAGCAACTGAAATTTATAAAGTTTAGGTAACTTGTTCAAAGTATTAGAGGTAACGTGGCAGAACTGGGATGTGACATCTGGCATACTATCAACCGAGGCTTCATTCTTAACCACAATGACTCGAGATGCCATTGAATGAAAGTAGTGATTTATGTTTTACTTCATAGGAAATAGAATGAAGTGGTCTATTGGATTTTTCAGAGTCTTTTTTTAAATTTTTTTTTTTTTTCTGAAGTGAGAAGTGGGAAGGCAGGCAGAAAGACAGACTTTCACATGCACTTGACCAGGATCTACTCGGCATGTCCACTACAGGGTGATGCTCTGCCCATCTGGGTGTTGCTCCATTGCAACCGGAGCCATTTTAGTGCCTGAGGCAGAGGCCATGGAGCCATCCTCAGCGCCCAGGGCCAACTTTGCTCCAATGGAGCCTTGGCTGCCAGAGGGGAAGAGAGAGAGAAAGAGAGAGGAAGAAGAGGAGGAGGGGTGGAGAAGCAGATGGTAGCTTCTCCTGTGTGCCCTGGCTGGGAATCAAACCTGGGACATCCACAGGCTGGGCCAATGCTCTACCGCTGAGCCAACTGGCCAGGGCCTCCACAGAGTCTTTATTTCTCTCTATTGTCAGTCTTTATGGAGGGGACAAAGGTATTAAGAATAACTTAGGAAGATACAGTCTGGAAAAATTTTTTCAAGATGACCAAATCTATGATCATGAGCAAATCATCTTTAGAAAGTGTCTGAGTTGTGAGACTCTTCCATGGAAGTGTATTTTGCCTCTGATTATTCTCTGATCATACTAACTTTTGATTGCTACTGGGCAGGATGTGGCCAGAAAGTCAGGAAAGATGGTCCTTTGTCCCTTCCTCTGAGTTTCCTTTATTCTCTTGGTGGTACAGGAGGCCACCAGGGAATGAGACTGGCCTGTAGACTGGGTTCCTCTAGACAGGGCATCCCTCCCAGGATTTTGTCCTTCCAAGGACAATGTTGCAGAATCTACCACAAGAAGGCAGCTCTAGTGTCTCTCTTTTTAGGTGTCCTTCCATTTTCAAATAAGTGTAATATTCAAACCTGCATTTCAAAAAAACCCTTTTTTTTCAGGAATGCTTTTGTACTTAACACCTCTGTGAACTCTGTGACCTCCCTCATCTGGAAGGTCTATTCAGAGGTGGCTGAGCAGGCAGCCAGATCCTGCCTACGAAACCTATCATTTCTGCATTTTAAATGCTTCCCCTCCCTGAACACTGAAATCAAATGTTCAGAGGCATTTGGATTAGACTTGAACTACTTAATCAAATCTTATTCACTTCTCCACACACAGACATTATCTCTAAACCAGGAAAGGGTGTTCGCTGGAACCCAGGGAATCAACCGAAGGTTGGGGGGGGGGGTTGGACTTAATGTTCCAAGTTCGAGTTAGGTGCAGCTCACTGTTTTGAAAATATGAGATTGTTGTAGTGTTGGCTAACAAAGACTATTGTTTGGAGTGTTCCCAATGGGCATTTTCCCATAGGAAAGCTCTTCCTGTAGTACTGTCCCAAGTAAAACCTTTTTTGAGATTAATCGTCAAGTTCAAACACGTGGTGATATTCAGTTTCTATCATGGTCACAATATGTGGTTTGTGTGAAGATGTGGGTACACTCTCTTAAAGCATTGATTTAAGATTTAAAAATTTACTGAGTTTAATGGATATTTACTATTTCTGTCTGCTTGGTACCTCTATTATACTTTAGGGGAATTGTCTTCCCTGATTGTACCTGGCCTTGTGGTCAGGAGCAGTGTTTGTTATCCTCACCCCCCACCCCCTGCCCCAACCCTGGACCTAGACACTGCAATGGGTAATAATCCAGACTGGGCCAATTATATGACCAATTAAGGATGAGACTATGACTCTAACAGAGTCAAGTTAATTCAATCTGGGTAAAACAAAATACACAGTTTAGCTGTGTTTTGGTTGATTCTTTGAGAATGGCCATATACTGATCTTTATTGGGACAAGGGACATGATTATGATAAAAAAAACAAAACAAAAAATAGGAGCTATGAATGAGTCCTTCCCAGCTTTGCCCTGAGACTCATCACAGACTTTCTGAGAGTCCGTTTCCTCAGCCATTCAAAAAGGGATAATGGCACCTGTTCTGGACATCAGGCTCTTAGGAGAGTAAAAATCAACCAGCGAACAAGAGATTATTTTGAAAGCCATCAGATGCTAGATTGGGAAGTGGGGTGCTGTTGAGGAAAGATGTTAAGGCTTTAGATTAGGTAGATCTGTGTTCAAGTCCCACCTGGAAAATATTGGGGTCAAATTGCTTAACCTGTTTGAGTTTTAGTGTTCTTATTTCTGGACAGACATAAAAGCACCTATTTCAGGTGATACGAGGCTTCAACACATGTCATTTTGGGGTAGAATGACCACCTTGTCTTTTGGAAGACTTGGTAAAAGTTTTATGCCTGTTTGTTTCATGCCTCTTTTCTTTGATAGTTTTAACTAAAAGTATGCACAGAAAGCTCTGGCTGGGTAGCACAGCTGGTTAGAACACCATCCCCATACGCTCAGATTGCAGGTTTGATCCCGGGTCAGGGCACATACAAGAATCAACCAAGGAATGCATAAATAAGTGGAACCACAAACTGATGTCTCTCTTTTTCTCTCCTTTTCTCTCTCTCACAAATCAATCAGTAAAAAAAATATTTTTAAAAGTATGCATGGATGATGTACTTTAATTTTTTTTTAAAGTTCACTGATCAACTTGAACTTGATCTAAACGTGCTAGAAATTGAGGGATTTTCTTCTGTTGTGTTTACATGGCATTGATGTCTTTCCTGTTTAAATTTGCCCTTTTATTGTGGTGGTTTCGTGAGGTCAGATTTGCATTTCTTGTATATTATCTGTCCTTTCTGAGGGATTATGGGTTTCTGAAAATTGGGAGCCTTTTTTGTATCTTTGCGTTTCTCCAAGAACTAAAACAGCACCTCTTATGTAGCAGGCACTTTTTAAGTTTAAATCAATTAAAAATAAATTGTGCCAAGATTAAGGATCAAATGTCAACTAGTGTTCAATGTAAGGGACACAGTTTTACAGAAACATTGGCAAGCACTCCCAGTAATGTGCCAGCGCCAGTTTTATGGATTTGAGAGGGCAGATTATGAAACATTCATGAATGTTGTGAGCTAGTTGTTAAACCATTTGGAACCTAACATTGGCTTTGCTGGGACTCTTTACCCTGTAGAAATCAGCAAAGGCTACAAATCAGGGTTGTTGTTTTTTTTGAGAATCAACTGGCCAGCACCTCGTTGTTGATAACTAGTGAGCTTGGATTCCTGGTAAAAATGGCAAACCTTGAGGATAATTCAGTATTGGCTATAGTTAAAATTTTCCTAAACAACCAAACTTTTCAATAGAAAGCCTAACAGAAGTATGATCTGTGAATTGTCAGTGGGGCAATTATTTTTTTATTGAATTTTTTTGGGTGACATTGGTTGACAAAATTACATTGGTTTCAGAGGCACAATACATTATCTTTATATTGCATTGTGTGTTTACCACCCTAAGTTAAGGCTAGTGTTGCAAATAGACAGTTTTCTAAATTCTGGGTATGAAGGCAAATGGGACAACATGCTTACAGTACCTTCATGAAGAAAGATTCAGGTCTTCCTCAAAAACAAAACAAAACCAGACCACAGCTGAGGAAAGCAAGATAGACTGCTTCTCACAGGCAATTTCCCCAAACAGGAAAGCTAGTTCAAGGTATTTATGGACATTAAGATCCGTATTGTGATCCATCCTATTGGTTCTAAATACTTAAAACCATATTCTTTCTCTAGAATAGACACTGTTAAGTCTATGGAAGTATTAAGAAGCATTTAAAAGAATACAATGTTAGAAGAAGATGTTAGAAGGTGTATTTGAAGTTATGCAAAGCATATTTTGTACATATTAAAATAAAATGGGGAAATTCTAAACCACTTCTCATTTTTTTAAATTTCTAGCACAGTTAATGATGCAACATATGAGTGCTTCCTCAGTGACCCTTATCTGCTAAGACAATTTAAATAGCTTTCTTGTTCTAATACCTGCTCATTCATTAACATTTTCATATACCTTTGTATTCATAAAATCCTTCAAACAGTGGAGAATGATATACTAGTCAAGTCCATAAAGACTGTGAGACAGTTCTAAAAGAATGATGAGAAAGCAATTTTAAGATGTCTTTAAAAAGGAATCAAAATATCTTTCACAAGGTATCAGAGATGTATATAATCTGAAGACAACAGAATATTGTTGGACTTCATTTTATTTTAAAAAATCTTTAAGATGTTGAGACTACAAAATAAATCACAGAAGAGAGCTTAAAGATATTCCATTATGTGTAAATATGGTATTTTTGGCTAAAAGACTTCTGGCATTCTACAGCTGCTTCATAAGGTTCACTAAAGAATTATGGGAAGGTTGGAGTTTCCCAGTTGGATTCAACAAGTTTCAGTAGTGTGCAGCATGTAGCTCGCATATCCAACTGGTCTTGTCTGTTGAAAAGCACCAGGCAAGGACACTCAATCACCCAGTGGAACAATATCAATCTTTTTCTGGCTCCCCACAAGTGCTCCTTGCTTTTCAGCAGTCCACCGTGTGCATAAAATTAACAACACGCTACAATGGTTTCTTATGCCATATGTGCATGGGGTCCCTTGAAGTGATGTTCCTTCCCACACTTTTGCAGCCTTCCAGTGAGAATTAGTACTGGTTCCCACTTATGTGAACAGAAGGTGTGAGTTTAAAGGCATGAACAAACACCCCCGCAGTGTATTAGCAGTCTTTACTCATGTATGGTTGGATGCTTGAGTTACTCACGGGCTGTGTCTGGTCTCAGAAACTGATTTCACGAAATGCTAAATCTTCGCCAAAGCATCTTTGGGAAGGTTGAACGTGTTCTAAACAACTGTCTGCTGTTTTTCAGGTGAGCTTTTTGTTTTTTACCTGGTTGCTCTAGTACAATGTAGGTCCAACCATCATCACCTCCTTCTGTGAAGATTTTTAGAGCAAACTTCTGCCAAGAGAGAATCTGCTATTTCTTACCAATGAGATGTTTTAAATTGAGACATTCAAAGGAAAAGCTGAAGCTAGTTGAAGATTAATTTGTCTGTAGAAAAAAAGAATGATGATGGTGGTGATGATAATGTTTATTAAACGCTAATGTCACTATAGTAAACCAGTATGTCCATTCTGTGAAGTGGAAACAACATGTTCAAGGTCATACAGCTAGCTAGTAGCTGGTACATGCTGGACTTGAACCCCAGCAGTCTGAGTCCAGAGCCTACCTCTTAACTATCACCCTTAAATACCCCAAAATGAGCCTTTTCTATGGTACCCCTGGGAATGGCAGGAATAGCATCTGAGGCAATGTGTCTGTGTTCTCCAGAAGACAGACATCACCCTAAGTCTAATCTCCTATTTTTCCTTGGTTTCTATCTCAATTTGGTTTCCTTGGTTTCTACCCAATTTCACACAGGCAAGTTCAATCATATAAAGAAAATTTTATTTGCTTGATTTTTGCAATAACCTCAGATCTTCCACACTTACCCCATAAAAATTCAGGGTGCCCACCTGAATTAGAATTTCAAATAAATGAATAATATTTTTTCTAACATATAATCCCAAATATTGCATGGTGTGAATTTACATGAAAAATTATTTGTTGTTCGTCTGAAATTCCCATTTGGATGGACTTCCCGTATTTTATCTGGCAACCCTTAGCTTCAAACCTGAATGCCAACACCATAAAAGTCATTCCATCATCTCATAGAGATTGTAGGGGGCGCAGGGAGCCCAACACCTTGCTTTAGGTTTGTCGGGTCGGGGATGAAATGCTGGTCAAGTTTGTCTTGGGACTGAGTCAAACGGAACAGGCGTGGTGATTCTATCCACCCCAGCTCTATTCCCTGGAGAGCTGCGCGTTGTGTTGAGAGCTAGGGGAGAGGTGTTGAGAGCTGGGGGGAGTGGTGTTCAGAGCACAGGTTGTTTTCCTTGATGGCCACGCAGCGCTAGAAACCCATCACTGAGATGAAAATAAAATCCCTAAATATTGTTTTAATGATGTGAGCCCCACATTGCAAATGGCCTCTTTATGGGGGCCTCTAAAATCAGGTAATTGACCCTGACGCCATTCAGCATGGGACGCATAACTCACGTCACAGTCAATTATCTCTTGGTGGACTCAAACACGGTGGGAGCCATTGTCCGCGTGGTGGCTGTGGGGCTTGCAGGGTCTGCGGATCTGTAAGGGGACCTCACCTGAGGCGGGTGCCGAGCCTCATTCATCTTCGCGTACCCAGCACTTAGCCCTGTGCCCGGTATGTTTATATCCATAACGAAGGCTTACTGTGCACCTATTCTACGCTGTACCTGGAGCTTCAGGGGGCCATGACTTAGGTCCTGTCCCTTGTTCTTGTGGAGTTACAGTTAGGAGAAGGGATTTAATATATGCCAAAGCATACCCAGCACAGAGATCCAAAGCTTTTGGGAGCTGGCGAATGCCTTGGCTACTTTATATATAAATGAAGAAACTGAGGCCCCAGGAGGGTTACCATACTGAAAAACAGAAGACTGGGGCTTGGAAACCAGTTTTTACCATTTATTCCCTGAGCAAGTCAGGACACTTGTCCTGGCCTTCACGTGCTCATCTGTAAAATGGAGATGATATTGCTGCCTCCATTGTAAGGCGAACATGAGATAAAGGTCTAGAGACTGGAAAGCATTTGGTAACTGGAAAGGATGATGTTCAGAAACATCGGATTGAGGCTGCACAGCTGAGCCCTCATACAATGGTTGGGAGCCTGGGTGCTGGAGCCCTGCTGCCTGGGCTTACATTCCAGCTCTTCTCTTTGCTGACCACGTTACCTTTTGATATTTTTGAAGATGTTTAACCTTCCTGTGCCTCAGTGTCCTCATCTGTAAAATGAAGACAATCAGGGTCTACCACAGAGGATTGTTGTGAGCATTAATTGAGTTAATACATGCAAACATCAAAAGCACTCAGTAGGTGTTATTTATAACAAGCATCCATTGCAATAGCTGGATGTAGAGATGCAGACTTGTCTTTAGACTGTTAAAGGCAAAATGCCCATCTAATCTGTCTCCTTCCATTTCAACCTAGAGAGATTCATTTTAAGATATAGCAAAAAGAGATGTCAATCGCGCTGCTTTCATAAATAATTATCAAGTCAAGGGATGTATTTACAATCAGGTACATATTTTGATCAGAGACTTTCAAACAGCCCCCAAATAAAAACACATCAGCAATGGGGAAAGGAGGGAATCAGAAAACGGATTTATTCATTCCCCGTCAATAAAGCAAGCATGCAGTAGCTGGATTGTAAATACGCCTGCAAAGTGAGATTTACAAGACATAATATTGGAAGACAGATTTATCCCAGTTGAAAGTGCATTGCAGCTGAGGCAAGTTCGGTGGAATTTATAAGAGGAGGCTGTTGAGTAAGAACTCAGAGGCCCCAGGGAGTCAGGCTTGGGAGGTTTGCTCAGCACAAGTTGGATTTGCATCTTCAGGAAGGCCAGTCAAAGCGTTCTCTGAAAATATTGCAGGGAAAGGGGAAAAAACAACCCAAAGCAGGGGCATCAGCTTTGTTTAAAACTTCCTTTTACTCAAGACTGTTGGGTTTATAAATCAAAATTATGTGTCCAGTGAGGAAATGGGAAGTAAAACTGTTTCTAAAAGGGGGGGGGGGGGGAAGAAAAGAAAGCAAGTGATTCATTTTGGCCTAAATTGAAAACACAGAAAGTCCAAGCGTTCCTGGCTGCCTGGCCGTGAGCTCACTTGTCATTCTGCTATCGTGAGATGGATTCCATGAGGACCCAGAAGAGGAGGCATCTGTCTCCATAAATAGTTCAACTGTTTGGTGAAATCAGTTGGAGCCCAATCCTTGGTTACTTACAGGATTTTTAACTTCCTCTTCTTATGGGGCAGAGTCATAACTAAGCAACACAATTGTGTTTATTTTGTGTAAAAGAAAAAAGAGAAAGGAGGAAAGGAAGGGACAGAGGGAAAGAAAGGAGGGAGGGAGGAAAGAAGGGAGAGAGGGAGAGAAGGATGAGAGGGAAGGAGGAAAGGAGGGAGGAAGAAATAACTAAGAAGAAAATGGGGCTAAAAGGTAACTTTTCCAGAGATACAAAGTCAGATTTCTAAGCTTCATGCAAGAAGCTCTGTTGGACATTTTGGTCAACCTTGAGGGCTGACTCACTAGGGTACAGGACTCTAAGTGATCAAGGAACAAACCAAATGTAGAGTCTGAACTTGTTCATGACCTTAAACAGTGCCGTCAAGCAAGTTAATTCTTGCACATTTTCTTGATGTTTAAGCAGAACATCAGTGAGAGCACTGGGAGTGTAGGTTTCTTAATTTCTCAGGCTTTCCCTTCTAGGAAGCCACATATGACTTAAAAAGATCCATCTTTATTATAACACACAGTAGCAAGGGTTAAATGACATCAGAGAAGACAGCACAATGGGTAGAGAATGCAAAGAAGGGGATTTTATTTTCTATTTTATTTTGCTGTTTGGCTGGGGAAATAAGGAAGGCTTCTTGGGGGAAGTGGCTTTGAGCTGAGCCCTGCACTAAAGGCACAGAGTCAACAGATTTGGTCAGCAGAGGGCCTTGTGGACCAAAGAAAGGTGGAGAGGAGTGAATTGGAACTCTTTAGTCATTAAGAGTATTTATAAAAAAAACACGGGTGGTGATTCTGATAAGTTAGACAAGGCTAAAGTTCTAAATATTTGTTCATTTTTAATATGAATGGAGATGAAAAGCCCCTTGTCCCTATCTCACATCATTTGATATATTACTATTGAGAGTGGTGCATTCATGCTCTGCTCCAAAGATGTAATTGTTTTGTTGGTTTTTTTTTTGTTTTTTTTTTTCATTTTTCTGAAGCTGGAAACAGGGAGAGACAGTCTGACAGACTCCCGCATGCGCCCGACCGGGATCCACCCGGCACGCCCACCAGGGGCGACGCTCTGCCCACCAGGGGGCGATGCTCTGCCCATCCTGGGCGTCGCCATGTCGCGACCAGAGCCACTCTAGCGCCTGAGGCAGAGGCCACAGAGCCATCCCCAGGGCCCGGGCCATCTTTGCTCCAGTGGAGCCTTGGCTGCGGGAGGGGAAGAGAGAGACAGAGAGGAAGGCGCGGCGGAGGGGTGGAGAAGCAAATGGGTGCTTCTCCTGTGTGCCCTGGCCGGGAATCGAACCCGGGTCCTCCGCACGCTAGGCCGACGCTCTACTGCTGAGCCAACCGGCCAGGGCAACAGATGTAATTGTTTTGAAATTGATGAATATCAGACTCAGGATGGAAAAGAAGTAGAGAGATTGTGTAATATTGCCCATTATTCTATAGATAAAGTGACTAAGTCACAGAGAGTTGAAGTGACAGGTTAAAAAGTCACAGAGATAGTTAGCAACAGGATTGGAACTAGAACCTTAGCCTCCCAATTACAAATCTGGACTTTCCCCAGGACAGGACCCTCCTGTGGAAGGTGCAGATCACTTGGTAAATATGTGGAAAGAGCCCTTTGTATGCTTATCAACCAAATAAGGAAACTGAAATGTAGCTACAGGACCAATGCCCACAGCCACGCCTCTGCAGGGCTCAGCAAAAGCTGAGAAGGGAATTCAAACATCCAGGCTTTGACACACATGGTTCATTTCTGCAAATGTGATCTCACCCAATCATGAGTGAGAGAGAAATGTATTTTCTCTAAGTAGAAAAAGAAAAGCTTTTTCTTTTTAAGTTTTAATACCCTGGGGACCTTATGGGACTAGGATGGTGATAAAGTTTAGTTAGCTGATGAGTTTTGTTTTTTATTAACTGAACTCCATCCATTCACAGAATTTCCTTTTCCAGTCAAACAAGAGGCAGTGAGACCTAGCGCTGCCTAAGAACTGATTTCTGATGGGACACATTCAGGTGTGTGCCTACGACCCAGAGGAGGATGGATACCTACATTGTGAGCTCCCTGGGGTCAAGGTTTATTAATCTCTGTATCTGCAAACAACTAGCAGCATGTCACATTGCGGCATTCGACTGAAGTTCTTAAATGGATAGCTATGTTCCGAGCTGATTCTATGCTGTCCTGCAAATTCTCGTTCTTCTTTCACAACTTGCCTTATTACATGAGGACAGCAACAAATCCGAACCTGCCTGTTGCTAAGGTATGCGATGTGATTTCCTGAAACAGGCCTTGTGGTGGATGAGTCCCCCAGCTGGGTTTAGGGCCCCACTAAAATATAGATTAGATAGCATTCCTTTTTTTTTTTTTCTTCAAAGAACTGGTTTAATCAAGTGCAACTTCCCCTTTCCTAGTCAGGGACTAAAGAAGTCAGAGCTTTGGCTTTCTATATAATTTATCAGCCAGTAAATTACAACAGCAAAGGTCTCATGTAGGCTAGGGATTGTCCACACAATCCCTAGGGGTTGTGAGGGGTGAGGGGGATCTTGGGGAGGGCAGGCATAGCAGATTAGATTAGATATGTGACTCATGGTGTGGGTAGCATTACATGTGAATTTGAAAAGGTCAAATGAAGAAAAGCTACTTTCAATGAAAATAGATATTTAAAAGTTCTCCTCCCTCACACTGGAATTTTGAATGCTGCTATAAAATTATTTATCAGAAGACATTAATTTGAGTAAGTAAGGCACATTTGAAAAGGTAGAAGCAGCTTAAGAGATTTAATTCTTGCATAGCTCACAGATTTTCATTCAAGGAAGTATTATTCTTCTCTGTAGTCTAATAGTCTATATAGTTTATGTGAGCAGAAAATAATAACTAACATATATATTTCATGTTTCTTGCTGTATTTCCATTCTGAACTTGAACCATTGCTTTGTATAATTATGGTTGATTATATTATGGTTAAGGACATTAAATAATTACCGAACTGACTCTGGAGTTGTGAATTAGAACTAGCATTACATTCAGGCATATTTGAAAATGTTATGAATGTGCATAAAATACATGCAAATAAGAACCTATAATTAAAGAAGAACTCTTAGGTAGAATAGAAGAGATGACTAGACTGTCAGAGGACCCACCAGTTCAATGAGTCTAATGACTTAGGAAGTGAAACATAACAAATACAATCCACACGTTCCCAGTGGCTCTTTCTTCTTCTTGGTTGGCATTTTGGATTCGTGTTTCACTAGGACAGGGGGCATCATTTTCTCTGACTTATTTAACTGATTCCTTTAAAACAAATGCTGAAAGAATTTAATATTTATTAAATCAAGTGTTTCCTACGTGCTTTTATGTTTTTTAAATGCACATTTTAAAATACAAGGTATAAGAATTAACTGCTCTAGTTTGGAAGTAAAGGTAAACTCAAACTTCCATATACTTACTAAATATTAAAACTGAAAAAAAATTCTAGGTAATTTATCTTTTAAGACAGATGTGAAGTGCTTAACCCATAAGTAACTGGGTATGTTAATGATATGCTTTTAATCATCATTACTGCAGGCACATGCCTCTTCATCGTGGACCAAGCCCAGCTAAATGGCATTTTGATGTCTTTGTGGAAATGACCTATTCACAAATTTATATTTTAGAATGGATATTTATAATCTTGTTTAGTTGTCTTCATGGTTTTTATTAGCTTTCTTCCATGACACAAACTTAAATTGCTCTTAATAAATTTTATAAGTCAATAGAAAAAAAAACCCCAGAATAACTCCAAAAGGGCTCTGGCATTTGCTACATTTCACACATTGTGTATCACCCATTGGGTGATATCTAGGTTTTTTTCTTTTTTGACCAAAACTCTCCACAACATTTTTCATTATGGGAAAATTTTGAAAGCCTGGTGTGAACACTTTGCAAAATGGCCTTTTAAAGGCAACTTATCTGCTCAAGACTTTCCCTGGATTTATACGAAATTAAGTTTTCTCTCATATGACCACGTGGTGCACTTAGTTACAGTTGGCTAGAAATTTATTGAAAAAGACAGGCACGCTGTTTTACCTTACAAGGAAAAACCCTTAGAGTTGTCTGGTTCCTGTAAACATGAACTATTTTCGATTATTTGGTTTATTTTCCCAGTTCGAATGTCAAAAACAATAGTCCCCAAGTAACAAAAATACCCAAAGCAAAAGCAAGCCAATGCACTGAAATTGCAGAATGACATCTTAACAATAAGACCGGACTGGACTGCAGTTTTAGAAGTCCACCGCGTTTTAATTCTGTCTCACATAAGGTCATTGCACACATAACTTGAGTTCTCTTTGGAGCTTTCTCATCTCTTCCTAGGAGGCTGAAGAATTTACGGAAACAGACTAGGCAAGGATATTTCTTAGAGAATAAGCAATGCAGTTTATCCAGAATGACAGCCTGGAGGTTAGTTACTTCGTCCTCCCTGGTCTCATATAAGTCATACGGATGCAGCAAAGTATTGGTCAAATTCATAACCAAAGTTTTCTGTTACATAAAAAAATTAAGTACTTCCAGCCACAGTCCTAATGAGACCGGTCCCAGCACCACATGAATAATAAAAACGCTCCTTTTGAGAAAATATGAGATTTTAATTTTATTAGTCCTGATACGAGAAAAATCCCCACGTGTCCTCATCCTCATTGTAAGGCACCTTTGTGATTATCATTAGATAACTCAGGACTGAACTTTAAAAAATATAGTGCTTTCCATCTAGTAAACCACTCAGCCCTTTATCCATCTCAGGTAGTTTCTAAATATGGCAGTCACAAAATGGATCCTGACAGCCTGTCATATTAGAGAAAAATAAACTGGTTTTCTCTTGATTTACCTGCTACCACTGAGTGTTTCCAGAACACCATGCTTTTACAGAGCACACCAGGATCATATATGTGTTAATGCACAAACCATCCCATTATTTGTGCTATCTCCTCCAGAGGAGAAAACGATGATAGAGAGAGAGATTAATGGAGGGACAAAAAGCCATCCAGGAAATTAGGAACAGGTCTGGGATTAAACTTCTGCGTTCCTGCCACCCACTGTTAAGCAGAAGTCGATTGTCCACTCAGCCTCTCCAGATGCCATTTAAAGCTGCAGTAGAAATGTGGGTGGGGAGAGCATAGCTCATTAGCCCTGGCAGCTAGGTATGCAAATCATCAGCTGAGACACAATTGTGAAAACAGTCATGGAACCTGTTTTCATGCCAGGTTGCTTAGACGCCTCCAGCTGTCTCAAAGATGTCTTCCCAACAAAGGAATCTGAAGGCAGAATATGGAGAAAGGCTATTTGAGCTGCAAACTCCCGAACCATAATATTTTTATGTACATGCAGAACATACTGTCATTTGTCTTATGGAAGAGGGAATACCCTGAGAGTCACGTTAAAGTCTTAAACAGAGTGTAGGATGAGGAGGTAGGGGCCTAGGTTTGCCTCAATGGCTTCCCCCTGACTTTTCTCATATGATGGCCACTGAGAGCTCACAATGGGCTTGTAGCAGTCTTCAGGCACATGGGCCGGGTGTCTTACAGGGGTTGCTGTTTAGGAAATGGCGAAGGATAAGAAGACCTAAAAGGGTTTTAAGTCTGCCACTTGTTTGCAGGTTGACCTTGGACAACTTATTTACCTTTCCTGACCTCATCTTTACCATATGTGTCTGGATTCCAAATTATGTAAGCCTTATATACCCATAGGCTATGTGAAGAAAAAAATGACATAAAAAATGCAGTAGTTTACAAAATTGAAACTGTAAGTCCACTAAAGGAATTATAATAGTTGCAAAGAGCATTCAGAATAATTCTTTAAGACTTCAGCCTCTTTAAGCAATAGGTATGCAGTTGTCCCTCACCACATCACAGTTCACTTTTTGCGGTCTCACCATATTGTGGATTTTTAAATTGTATATATCTAATTTCGTATCATGGATTTTTTTGCTATATCACAGGATTTTGTAGTATATAGGTATTTTTATATATTATTTTAATTTTTGTGGTAAAATAAGCATAGGAAGTGTTTATAAGAGTGTTGGAAAGGTTAATAACAGTATGGGAAAGGTTTATAAGAGTGTGGGGAAGGCTTTTAAAGCCTTAAAATATAAACAATAAAATAAATATAAGGTCGCTACTTTGCAGATTTTTGCCTATTGCGGGGGGGGGGGGTGTCCTGGAACCTAACCCCGCGATAGACGAGGGACCACTGTACACTTATATAGCTATGATAAGCTGAATGTTTTAGTGTTTAGTTATTTGCATTTAGAAAAGCAGCCCTGGCCGGTTGGCTCAGCGGTAGAGCGTCGGCCTAGCGTGCGGAGGACCTGGGTTCGATTCCCGGCCAGGGCACACAGGAGAAGCACCCATTTGCTTCTCCACCCCTCCGCCGCGCTTTCCTCTCTGTCTCTCTCTTCCCCTCCCGCAGCCAGGGCTCCATTGGAGCAAAGATGGCCCGGGCCCTGGGGATGGCTCTGTGGCCTCTGCCTCAGGCGCTAGAGTGGCTCTGGTCGCAACATGGCGACGCCCAGGATGGGCAGAGCATCGCCCCATGGTGGGCGTGCCGGGTGGATCCCGGTCGGGCGCATGCGGGAGTCTGTCTGACTGTCTCTCCCCGTTTCCAGCTTCAGAAAAATGAAAAAAATAAAATAAAATAGAAAAGCAGTCTGTTTGGAGGCAGGAACATAGGCTTTGGAGCCAGAGAGACCAGAGTTCAAATCCTGATCCTGCTACTTTCTAGCTATGATTCCTTTGATTACTAACCTAGTCTTTCTGAAACTCAGTTTCTTCACTTGTAAAATACAAATTCTAGTACCTCTCTCACAGAGTGTTATAAGAAAAAGTGATGTTGTATGTGCAGGTCTGGACCATTGCACATAGTAGGTCAACAATAATTATTATCAAAACAAATTAAATAGGATTGTATTCACTCTGTACAGACCCACATGTCAGTGTCACTAGCATCATAGATCATCAAGCTCAGGGTTCCAGATTCTGTTAAAGGTAAAGATTTTGCTTTTCATGGTCTGATTTAGTAGTCACTGGCCCACTGCACTAAACCCAGAAGCATAAATGTCCTGTGGTAGGTGGTGAGAGATTCACCTTGGGGTACATCTGAGAAGGCAGTATTATGGTAAGAAGGCCTGAGGATGTAATGAATGTACCTAAGCCTGAACCCTCTGGAAAGTGAGCTTACGACAACTTATCAGTTGTAGAGACTCCAATATGAAGCTGTCCTCCATGAATTCATCAAGTATATCTTAATTGCCTTTTATGTACTGTGCCGGGTCCAAAGAAAGATTTCTTAAAAGTTGTGCCATAAATGTTTAAAGTATTAAGTCACAGCCCCGACCTTCCAGAAACTCATAATCTAGTTGGTCAGACAAGATCAACACACATCAAACAACTAAATGCCAGCCTCCTGCTGACCTTGGCCAAGATGAGTCTGGGAAAACCATTACGTCAGTCCTCTTTGGCAGGTCAGAAGCAGAGCTCATAAGGTCATAGTTATGTGACTCCTGTAGTTCATATGAATGTCTTTCCTGGTCCATGGAGCTAACTTTGGCTTCCTGTGGAAGTCATCAGAATCCATGTGTTGTCATTATACTACCAGCCACCAGGTTGCACACAAGATTTCCACTTTGGGACAATCATCCAAAGGAAAAGGTATTGAGACAGGTGAACGTCATTCCAAACCAGGTTAAAGCACACAAATGCCTGCATGTGTGTGTGCGCGCACACACACACACACACACACACACACACACACACTTCCATCTGCCCACTCAACCCACACTGGAATTCTAGGGTTGTGCTAAGTAAGTTCAGTTTTTCTAGTCACACAAGCTAAGCACTGTTTCCATGGATCAAATGTTCAGCCTTCAAAAGAAGTGACTCCCCTAGATCTCCACTATATATTCGTTATTTTCCGCATCAATAGTCGGAACTTGACTGCAACTCCAGAGCTACAGTGCTTATTTTCCCATCTGTGGGCTGAAATGCAGTGTTCTCCAACAGTCCTTCTAGGCATCGAATTACTTACCTTGATCAAATTAAAAAAGGGAGGGGTTGAGAGGACCCCAGCATTTGGGGAAGTAAAGGCATTTGCTAAGCCTTACATTTTTAAAGTGATTAGCCAAGGTTTGAGTAATTTCTCATAGTGACTGCAGTGTGGAACCAAATAAAAAACCACAGAGATATTTGTAGTCTAAATGTTCTTTAAGTAACTGCATTATTACCACAGCACCTCCAAGCCTTCCCCTTTTTGCAGATTGCACATTGTCACCACTTCCTAAATAGCTGGCCTCTATTAAAACACGACAGGCTTTTGTAAAAATATCTCATGCTTTGAATAATTTAATAGCCATGTTCAAAGGGGAAGACCTGGTTTTCTTCTATGAAAATCCCATCTTTGGGTTTACCTCCTGCAAGAAAGATCGATTTAGGACATGTGTACAGTGCATGGACAACGTCCCCAAGACCATGCTCGACAGAGAGGCAGATGGAGAAGAATTTACCAAGGAGATGGCGGAGATCACTCACACCCTCCAAATGATAGAATGAGAGTTTCAGGGATTGGGTCATTTTCAAAGGGTCAGAAGCAGGAGAAGCCATTGAGTGCCAGACTCCTCCCCAAGTTTTTGTTCACTGTTGTTCCTTTTAGTCATTAGCTTTACCCATGGCCTGTTCCTAGGAAACCAAGTGATCACATCTATAGTGAAATGATGTTTTCCTATCAGCTTAATTGTTGTCTTATTCCTGTGTAAATATCATCTTGGTATTGACCAGTTTCCCACCAAGGGATTAAAAGTAGTTGCTTTTTAAAACTGATTTTCAGAAAGAGAGAGAGAGAGAGAAACATCAATTGTTATTCCACTTATTCATGCTGATTTTGGTTGATTCTTGTATGTGCTCTCACCAGGAATCAAACCCGCAACCTTGGCATGTCAGAACGATACTCTAACCAACTGAGCCACCTGGCCTGGGCCCCTGCTGTTTCTTTCTTTCTTTCTTTTTTTTTTTTTAAACGTTATAGCTAGTATGCTTTTTAATTTTTTTTATTATTTATTTATTCATTTTAGAGAGGAGAGGGAGAGACAGAGAGAGAGAGGAGAGACAGAGAGAGAGAAGGGGGGGAGGAACTGGAAGCATCAACTCCCATATGTGCCTTGACCAGGCAAGCCCAGGGTTTCGAACCGGCGACCTCAGCATTTCCAGATCGACGCTTTATCCACTGCGCCACCACAGGTCAGGCAGACTGCTGTTTCTTGAATGGCAGCAACATTGGAGATCAAAGGGTAGAGGCCCACTGACATACAGAAAGAAATGTCGGTTCTCTCCCCGGCAGCCTTGTGTCCAAGTTAATTGTTGTATAATGAAGGGTTGTTTCCTTGGAGAAACTGTCCCTTTAGAAGAGAGATGGGGTAGTATATTTTCCTTCTGAATGGCAGAGTATTTTTGCAGTAGGCTTTTTATTCCTTTCTGCTAATTCTTGGCTTCAGAAGACAATTAGAAATGAGTCTCAGGTAAGTTTAAAACTATTTTAAGTGCTTCTCCCAGGGGCAATACTATATAACAAGGGACCCAAGCAAAATGCTTCTGGCTGAGTCCTGGTCTTGGTCTTGGTTCCATAGCATGCTAGATAAAATTCTTATCATCACCCGATGATGATCAGTCTCTGGGAATCTGGAATGGTTGCAAACCCACCATTTCCTGCAATTCATCAAAACCTGGTCTCCAAATGGTTTTGACTTTCTTCAAAAATATCATCATATATCACAGTCATGGCAGGCCCCTGCGCCCCTCTTCCCCACTATGGCTGGGTCACCTTCCAGAGCATTTATTTTCACTGGGAAAATGTAGGCTGGAGTGACCTTCGATGAGACATGTCTATTCTAAGAGAGATGGTTATTCATGATCTACACTTGATCTTAGCCAAAAGGCTAAGAAGCCATGGTTGTTCATGATCTAAATTGCAGACAAATTGAATGAACTTCTCTCCCCAAAGAGCTAGATTAGGACAAAACCAAACAACCAAAAAAAAAATGGCATTTAAACATCCTGTGCTTTAGGAAAGTAAAATAAACCCCAAAACCAAGAATGAAAAGAAGTTAAAGATTAAGGGCAAGCAAAGAGTCCTCAGAGGAATGTGGCAAAAACAAAACACAAATGGGCAAAAAACACTGGACCAAGGAAATTCAAATATCAGTGTTTTTGTTCTGACTCATTGAGGAGCTTCTCTCTGGTCTTGGTTTCCTCAGCTCCATGGCCTTCCAGAACATTTTGTGATTCAAATGAAGAGATCACTATAATATCGCCCTAGGAGACCCCATCTAAGAGATCTCTTTCATCTAAGGCAAGGAAAGCCAATAAGACAAAAGCAGATGCTACACTGAAC
The DNA here is from genome assembly GCF_036850995.1 of Saccopteryx leptura. Taxonomy (NCBI): domain Eukaryota; kingdom Metazoa; phylum Chordata; class Mammalia; order Chiroptera; family Emballonuridae; genus Saccopteryx; species Saccopteryx leptura. The sequence goes on from NC_089503.1 coordinate 173,386,187, forward strand.
AACTTCCCAGAGATACAGCCATTGCTTGCATCCTGCCTGCCACCCTCCCATCTCATGCAGGGATCTCTACAAAACCTACTTGGGCATCTTTGAAAAAAACATAAAACTCCATTCAAATCCTTATCCCTCCATAAAGAGCCAGAGCCTCTTCCCTCTGGTTCTAAGCTGAGAACAGTTTGTCCCCGCTTTATTGACTTTTTCATCCTTTCATTCCATATTTCTTACTATTTTCTAAGCCATCTATCTATAAATCACTTATAATCAGTATAGTCAAGAATCTCAGGTATGATACTAACATGAACGCAAAGCTCTCTGTTGAGACTCAGAATATTGAGAGGGCATACAGTTTAGATACATTTAAGTAGATTTGCCATGTAACTTCCAAATAGAAAATGCCCTCTTATAAACTATTTCTGGTTATTGTGGTCTAGGATTTTCAGATCTATCTTCTTGTCAGAAACAATAGAAAGTTCTGGATAAAATATTTTCATTGGAAAATCAACTTAAAATCTTTGAAGTGCTAAAGAGAGAGAGAAAATTACAGGTTAATTTATGGAGGAAAGCCAGTATCTAGAACAACAGGTAGAAGATGGGAGCACTCAGGCTGCCTGTGCCCTTTAAGTGTTTGTCAGTGCAACACACTTGGATTTTGGGTCATTGGTTAAGTGGAATAAGAGAGAAGTAAAGGCCCAAGGTGTGCTGAACACTAGGAGTTTTATAACCCTCACTAATTAAGCAGGAATTCAAAGAGCTATGTACTTTATGCTGAACTAGAACTAAACCCATTCTCTTTCCTTTAATGTTAGAGGCTGTAGAAAAGACTTCACTGGTACCAAACATAGCAGAAAAAGAGAAGGAAGAAAATAATTTAAACTGACCCCTGAGTTGACTATAGCCTGAAAGAACCTAGACCCTCAACCCTTGTTTTGAGGTGGTCCCTTTCTGAGGTATTCCAAATATCTGGCATAAGTAAAATACAAAGCCTCTGTGGCAGAGGGAACTATTCATCTAGGGTTGCAGATTATTTTTCAAGGACAATGATCAGCATGCACTCAAAGATAACTAGGCGCCCAAGGAAACAAGGCAATGAGTAAAGAACTAGAAGAAACAACAGGCAGTAAAAGACATTGGTCAGCACAGATACCAGATTTTGGAATTATCAGACATAGTTTATAAACAAAAAGCTCAAAAAATATACAGGAAAAAGGAAACCATAAAAAGTGACAGACTAAGATTTAGGGTTTTAGGATATCATAATGTAACTGAAATCTGCTAAAAGGTAGAAATGACATTATTTTTTATGCCTGAATTTCCCTGATTTTGATCAGCAATGTGATTCTCAACGTGATTAGTGTCTTTGTAATCCTCAAGGAATCAGGTAGTAGAGTAACATTGCCTTTACCTGGTCTACAAGATACTCATCTCCACAAGCCAATGAAAATAATTGTTCACTGCCCTCTCTCACATAAACCCAATCTACAAACAACCAAAAACAAACTGAGCTCAGTTTAGTGGTTTCTGTCTTATAGTAAGTGGTTATATAAATAACTACTATTTTATTTTTTGCGCCAAAGGATATTGTTTTTATAATTATAGTCAGAAGAGTCTTATATAGTTACAGTCAGAAGAGTGTCTTGCATGGTTGTGACAGTCTTTTAAGATAGTTTTTTTGCAAATGTCACTTAAAGTCACAAAATATAAGTTCTGCATTCCTGTCATTGAACAGTTCATCTTCTGAGTATTAACTTTCTCAAGGAATTTTTTGAATGTCAGTGTCAGAGTATGTTTTCTGAGTATGTATATATGCATGTGTGCATGAGTATAGATGCATATATTTGGCATATCTTCTGTGTGTCTCTGTGTGTGGGTTTACAGGAGTAGCATATGATTATGTATGTATATGTATGTGAGTGAGTTATGTGTGTGTGCATGCATATGTGTATGTGTGTGTCTATAGTCTACATTTCTGAAATGAGACAGCACTTTGGGTCATAAATCGAAAGTTCCTTTTTTTCTTAGTTCTAGACTTACTGTTAACAGTCACTGTAACCAAGTTTCCCCAAACACCTACACACAATAGAAGAATGGAGACCTAGACAATTGCGCTCAGTTCCTTCAGGCTTATGAGAAATGATCCAATTTGTTGAAAATTTTTCTCGAAATTTACATGAATCAAGCATTGGGGCTGTGTAAGTGATGTTTACATGGTCCCTTGATGTCCTGACCTCTCAGTCCCAGAAATGACTAAATGGAATAACTCAGAGATCTCAGGAACTCACACTAGTGTTTCTGGAGCAGGCTTAGAGAATCAAACCACATGTGTATGTGTGTGGTGTGTTTGTGTATATGTGTGTATGCACTAGGGTGTTTTGTGTGTGTGTGTGTGTGTGTGTGTGTGTGTGTGTGTGATATGTTCTTTAGGCTTTACTTGGAAGCAATATCTTAAAAGTTTCTCAGATGCCCAGATCCCTCATATGTCATCATGCCCTTCACTTCTAAATCAACTTCTGTCAACACAACAAATAAAGCTGAGGTTGCTATCCTTCCACTGTGAAATCATTATTGAAACAATAAACCATAAACCTGTAAGTAAAACAGAGAGTGTGGGGAAAGTGGCAAGTACTTTTATCATAGCTAAAATTATTTCAATTATTTTTTTAAAGTAGAGTTTGAATCCCTGTCCACAAAGGGTATGAAAGGCTGCTTAGTTGAAGGGTAGTCTATCTTCTCAACAATGCTTGAAAGTTGGTGTCTAGCAAGTTGCTGGCACGTAGTGATGACTCAGTAAACATTTTCTAAATAAAGGAATGAACACATCAGAGAAAAGTGATAGCATGGAGTCAATCTTGGGCAAGTTTCTAAAACTCCCTGTGCCTCAGATTGCTTATTTTCAGAATGGGACTAAGAATAATATCTACCAATTGGCGTCGTGAATAGGACAATTCAAATCCTTAGCACAGGGTCTGGCACCCAGAAATCCCAAAGTAAATATAGCTCTTATTATGGTCACCATAATTGCTTCTGTTCTATAGGAGAAGAAAGTCTCAAGGCTATTTTGATTTTTAGATCACACCTCCAATGATGTCTTTAAGAAACCATCATGTTGGCTGGGATGTTATCTGCTCTTCTTGTGCCATTTCACTGGGAGTGGGGGGGGGGTGTCTGCTCATAGGAAAAGCATGAAAGTTGTGCCCAAGACTCCAATGGCTTCCCTGCAGTCAAACCCCACAATCTGTGGGAAGGCTCTCCTGGCAAGCCGTCTTCTGGTTGTCTTCCCAATTTCCCTTGATTCCAGTATCCCCCTCTGATCAGCACCCCCCCACACACATCTGGAAAGAAAATGGTTTTCATCTGTCTGGAAGGAGCATGTGGAACCCAAGCCTATCAATCTTGCAGCCATCACAGCCTCTGATGTAGGATTGACTATTCATCTCTCTCCCTAGCTGAGCTTAAAGGAGCTGAAGATGGTGGGGACTCAGCAAAGGGGCCCAATGGAAATGTCCACCTGGAGCCGTGGGGGAGGGGCAGCTCCGGCGAGGATCACCACCCTTCCCTCCTTTGCATTGGCCTCTGGTGGCCCACAGGCAGCTGACAGACAGCTCAATCATTTCCTCAGGGCCAGCGGGCTCCCACACCAGCTGGCTTTGACATTAGCTCTCAGGCCCTGACTGACAAGGGACTTGTCTTTGGCTGTGCCCGGGAGGCCCAGGAGAGTCTATTTTGAGTCCTCCTTGAGTCTGTTGATTTACTGTCCCTGTTGTCCAGTTGTTGATCCATTTTTCCTCTCTGCTTGCTCACAGGGTACCCCAGAAACCATCCTCTAGTGATATATTTGGTTTATGATTTCCTCGGGAGCTAAGGAAGGAAAACAACCTCGGCGGTGCACTTGTCGGATGTTAAAGGGCAAGCACCTTTCAGCCAGCATGGCAGGGAAGGGACAGACCGTGTGGGTCCCGGGCCCACACGGAGCTCACATTCCTCCATCAGGATCCTAGCAGAAGCAGGATCAGCTCCCTTTGAAATGTATTTGTTATTTTATTTATAGCTCCATGTGGGACCTGGGGCCTTTGGGTCTGGTTTTGGCCAATGTAGCACTGCAGAGTCTGATTACAAAGGCAAATATCTGGGGACAGTGATGGCCTAGAAGCAAAGTGTGAGTACCACTGTGGGCAGAGCCTCCTCCCCCACCATGGAGGTGTAAGGTCAGAAACAAGCTGTTCATCACTGACTTCCCCAGGCACAGAACATTCATGCAGTGTTATTGAGCAGCTCAGAATGAATCTGCTCATGGCCTGTATATTTTTTTCATCTAGACAGGACTGTTAAGTGAGCGAGCAATAGTCACACAAAGGACACAAAGCAAATTGATGCCTGACTTTCTGGTGCAAGTATGGGTTTTAAGGATTCCAAAATCTCTCTCTCTCACCCTCTCTTTCATTTCCCTCAAATTTAAAGGGACAATAAAAAAAATTAGAGGCACAGAAAAACGTGTACCAATTTCAGATATAGGTGCACGTGGGAAGCAGGTGAATGTGTATAAAAGGTGGTTTGGTTTGTGATTTCTGGATGTGACACTTACACCAGTGGTCCAATGAGTGTGGTCCCCAGACCAACAGTGACCGTATCACCCGGGAACATGTTAGAAATGCAAATTCCCAGCCTCCAACACAGATCTACTGAAACAGACACTCAAGAGGTGGAGTCTGGTGAACTGTTTTGTCAAGCCCTCCGGGCGATGCTAAAATACACTCAAGCTGAAGGCTCACCACTCCACACCAACAATGTTTATAAAATTATCTATTGAAGTTGACTATGACGGTGAACCTCAGCTGGGGAGAAGCATCATGCTTAGGGTAAAGGGGACTTTCAGCCCGGGAATGACAATGGTGCCAAGGATTTTCAAAAGGAGTAAAATAACAAAGACTCAAACTATACAGAGTTACTCTGGCTGCTTTGAGGCTGGTCACTGAAGAGGGTGTGTTATCTGTTTATGAAAAACAACATCAGCCACACACCAGTCTTCTCCACATCTTTATGGAACTCTAAAAGGCTCACTCATGAGATCTGTCCCATAGGTGGTATTCCTGGAATGAAGTAATAAAGTACAGTGAAAGTCTGGTAATAAGACGTCCTTCTAATGAAGCAGTTACTCCTTGTCCCTGAACATAGATGGAGAAGAAAACATAGGAGAGGGTGTTTTAACTCAAGGGTCCACATGGTTGTGACCACTGCAAGGTACACTTCAAGCTTTTGTTGCAATTTTTATGCCCCTACATAAAGCTGGCTGTGACAGCTTCTCAGAACAAAATAAAACTGCCTGAGCCTCCCAACAGGACTTTTAAGAATGGCAGATGTCATAGAGGTGGGTGTGAAGGGATTTTTAGTTTGTCAGTGGAAGATCTTTTTACAAATGGAAGTTCCCTGCCCTCAGGACTCTGCCACAACTGGCTTTGTAATTTTATTCATTGGGTCTTTGTTTCCTCATCTGTAAAATGGGGAGGTTAGACATGAGGAGCTATAAGATGCTTTGAAGGCCTATGGTTATCTGATTCATTGTACAGTCCTTCAGCCAAATTAATCAGGAAAAAAACGACCTTCCTATGTGAAAGATAAGCCAATTTACTTATCTGAACATGCAAAAAAAATTCATATCAACTTAGTATCTTTCATTTAGGCCCTATTGGGTTCCATAACTATTTATAAGAATAGATTCACAAGTAGTCTGGTCCAGAGAGTGCCTCCATATTTCTTAAAATCAAGAATCAAAAGAGCTTCTCTTTAGGTTTTTAAAATTTTTTTGGATCTGGTTGATAAAAGAAGATTTGAGAACTATTAAAATGCCATTATTTAACTATTTTTTAAAAAAATGATGGATGAATTTAATACACATGCACATCTATGTATAATATATTTTTGTGTGTTCTCAAGAATTAAACAAGGAAAGAGACAATAAAGGAAAAGTGGGGAGGGAAGGGTTGTGATATGCAGTACCTTCAAGTCTTATCAGAGCTGAGACATTTGGGAGGGAAAGAGTCATACAGCAAAACTCTAAAAGCCATTTTGGTATGTGTCCTAAGAAGGCTGAGATCCATGACACACATTTATGGAGGAAATCCTGATATGGTATTTCCAAATTCCTGAGCAGTGTGGTGGGAGGAATTATTAGGTAATTCATACTTTAGATATAAAACATTAATAATCTTGGCTTAACAGCAGATTTAGTGAAATAGCCATATTTTTTTAATAAAGAGCAATTTAATTATAATCTTCTTAGTAGGGGCATTAGAGAAGTGATATGTGATCATCAAATGATATGTCTAGAAAGGATTATGAATATAATGTGGTCTACCTCCTGGACAGAGAGTTATTAAGTTTAGTTTATTTAGCCTGAAGGGTTGTTTGAAAAACTCATTATAGGATCTCTTCATAGTCTTGTTAGAGGAGAGGAGAGAGAATAAGGGGAGAGGGGGAAAGGAAGAGAAAACAAAGCTTAGAAAGAGTAGTAGGCAGGTGACAAGTATCACAATGGTCAGCAATTTTATAAGCAGCAAAGTCCAGAACTAACAGATATCAATCCAAATTTAGTCTGTGAATGTATATGGACCCATAATAAGGCCTGGGAATGCTGAATGGAGGATAAGACTTGCTTTAATGGAAGCCAGTTTTCTACCACTGTGCCCGCTGCCCAGCAGTGACTTTCCAAGTGTGGGAGATTATGAGAGCTGCTTCCATTCTATTTTCCAAATCTTGTGTATCATATCCCCGTGGCCCAGAGCAATTCAGAATTATACAGAGAAGAGGATTCGTGGAAAAGCAATTATAGTTTAAAGATGTCACACTGCAAATCTGCAGTGCACGTCATTGTGTGAGCAGCTGGCTGTGGTAGCTTTCTCAGAACTGAATTGCTCAGTCACAGAGTGCTTGTGGATTCCATTTGACTACATAGCATCATGTTGCTCACCAAAAAAGGCTGTACCTGGCTATACTTCCAGCTATGGGGGTCAGAGTTCCCATCTCACAGCATTAAACTCCCTACTTTAGTCAATCTAAAATTTTTCTGGTTACCTCAAGGGTTCTAACATCACTGCATCTCCTGGTTAACCATTAGAATGTCACTTTTTTTTTAATTGTCTGTTCATACACTTTGCCATTTTCCTACTGAAATTTCTACCTTTTGCATATTGATTTTCAGAAGTCTCTATGGTATTCATCATATATTGCCTTAGGAGTTGAAAATTTATTTTCCTAATTGTCATTTTCTGTGAAATTTATCAATGGTATCTTTGTTCAGCAGAAATTCTGAATTTTGTTAATCAAATACACCAATTTCCCACATTAAATTTTTTATTTTTAGGTTATTCACATTATCTTTGACTATCCAAATCTATGCCTTGGTCTTCCTTTTGATACTATTAAGAAGAATTTCAGGAAAAATTCCCAGAAGAGATTAGATAAAAATGAAAGATAAACACCATTTATCTGTAAATTAAAAAAAAAATCATCAGCAAAGAGGAGATTAAAACAGAAATTATAAAATATTTAGAACAATGAGAACACAAATGGAGTTCTTATTATCTACAGGAACAAAGCCAAAGTAATTCTTTGGAAAAACTTTATACTCTGAAATGCATTTACAGAATAAAAAATAGTAAATGAATAAGGCTTTTTAACTTAAAAAGTCAGATAAATAAACAAGCAAACAGCAAAATAAACACAAATACAACGTTATCAAGAAAAAAATAATAAAGAGCAGAATTATTTTTTTAAAAAATGAGTCAAAATAGAGTTGATCAGTAACCCTAAAAACAAACAAAGCCTGTGGCAAGTTTGCTGAAGAAAAAAAGGAAAAGTTACAAACTACATCAAGAAGTAAATTAAAAATATATTTAACTCTATATTCAAAAGAAATAAAAACTTAAGAGTTTACTAAGAATAAAACTAATTGCCCCAGTAAATATAAAACCTAGATGCACTGGCCGATCTTTTAGGAAAATACACATTTTTCATTATTGTCCCAAGGAGAATTTAAAACCTTGTGGCCATAATGACCTTTAAAAGAATTGAAACAGTAATTAAAGATCTACTCATATACTAATTTTTAAATACCACCAGGCCAAGATAATTGTATATTTCACCAAGAATCTAAAGGCCAGCTAATTCTCATCATACAAATTATTCTAGAGACTAGAAGAGGTAAGAAATTAGCCAATTATTTCAATGAGGCCAATATGATCATGATCCAAAGGTAGCAAAAAAGAAACAAAGGGTATGGCTCAATTTCAGTTTTAAGTGCACATATAAAAATCCTAAATGAGAGTACTACAAAAATAGAATCTTAACAGTGTTTTAATAGAATATAATGACCATGTTAGGTTTATCTTAGGGATGCATGGGTTGTTTTATATTTTTTAAGTGTCAATATGGTTTATTCCCTACAATAACATATTGAAGCAGAACACTATACATTGATTCCATCACATGTAATACCTCTTAGTCATAAAAAATATAATCATTGGACCTTACTGATTGTTGGCTTAGTTGTAGAGCACTGGCCGGGAGTGTGGATGTCCTGGGTTGGACACACAGGAGAAGTGCCTACCTGCTTCTCTACCCTCTCCCTCTCAATTCTCTCTCTCCTTCTCTCTCTCTCTCTCCCCCTCCTGCAGCCATGGCTCAATTGGAGCAAGTTGGCCCTGGGCCCACTAAGGATGGCTCCATGGCCTCTGCCTCAGGCTCTAAGAAGAGATCGGTTGCTGAGCAACGGAGCAACGCCTCCTAGTGGGCTTGTTAGGTGGATCCCGGTTGGGGCACATATGGGAGTCTATCTCTCTGACTCACATTCTCTCACTGAATAAAAAAAAAAGTCCAAATAAAGCCCAGAAGCTAGATGAGGGTGCCTGCTCTTACTACTTCAACGCGGTACTGGAGGGCCTAGCCACATACTTGAAGACAACAAAAATTAAATGAGATATAAATATTTGAGGAAAAGAGCAAAATGTTATTTTTATACTGTAGTGGGTGCTGGGATGTGCCATCCAGATCTCTGCCTTCTGTGACTGACGCACTCTCCAAGCTGCTATGAGCATTGCTGGATGACAATTAACCCTTTTGGCAGAAGCTCTTGGCTCAAGGTCACACTCTGTTTTGCATGTGGCTCTTATGCAAAGACTGAATAAGGGGAGGATGTAAAGGCCTGGTTCTGTTGCCTTGACTCTGCCACAATACAGGGCCACCCCAGATCTTCACCTTACCAAGGGGAAGACCCTGTAAGCCTTTGCTATGACAGCATTTCAGCCCAGCTTCTTTTTCCCTTCCATCTTCCCTTCCCCAACAGGCATTAATCTGGAAAGATCTTCCTAATAAACTTTCCTAGGACACTTGACCTGAAACCCATACTGAAGATTTCATGATCTAATGTTACCCCTCCCAAATAAACCTCCAAAATATTAAAATTAATGGAAAAGTGTATCAACCTGACCAGTAGACCAATACAAAGGCAATGTCAAACTCATACAAAGGCAATGTCAAACTCAGTAGTTTTCATTTAATCAGCAAAAACAATTATAAAACAACCAATAAACATTTTCACAAAGCAGCAAAACTATAAAGCAATTACAAATAAAGTTAACAAAAATACATGGGCTTTTTTTGAAAATATGCTATGAATTTTTACAAAACATTGAAGATGATGTGGAGAAGTGGAGAGAAATGTAGAAAGCCTCTGTTCTGTTATTATTGAAACTGAGAGTCAGTTGATAATAAAAAGATTTTTAAGGCCTGGTATAATTAAATAAAAAGGAAAATGTAAACCTAAAGTATCATGGGGGAACACTTTTTTTTTCATTTTCTATTGCATGAGGTTTTAAAACTGTTTCCATGTATTTCTGCATCGCTGATTCCAAATCTGAAATCTGTTCTTTTGTGCATGCTCTAGTTTTTATGCAATTTTAATTTCTTTTTGTTACAGTTAATGGCATGCATTGGTTTTTAAATTGGAGTTAAAGGGCAACGACTCTTGGATTGAACATAATAATCACAAGGCAATTAATGTTTTACAGACATCACTTTTACATAATTGTAGTGGTTTTTAAATGTAAAAAATTATTATCTGATAAAAACACCCTCTTAGTTTGTTTTAAGATTGAATCATGGCTTCTTCAAGTAGGCATAAATGTAAGACTAGTCCTGACACCTTCTGTTATATAAGTGGCTGTTACACACTTCAAAGTCAAAGGCACAATATTTCATCATTTGTGACACGTGTATGTATTGCCTATTTTCAAGTTCCCCTTGGAGATCAAGACAAGAATTGGGCTCCTCATATTGTGTGTTATAATTGTGAGGAAATGCTTCATGACTGGACAAAAGAAAAATGCAAAGGAATGCCTTTTGGTATTCCCATGGTTTGGCATGAACCTACGGACCACAGCAGTGACTGTTATTTCTGTCTGATCCATACAAAGGGCATCAGCAAGAAAAAACGGCATATGATTGCATATCCTAATATTCCTTCAGCAATATGACCTATCCACACTCTGAGACACATCCAGTTCCAGTTTTCAATGGTTTTATTTCTCTAAAGACAAAGAAAGTGAACATGGTGATCAAATGTATTTTGATAAGATGTATGAGGAAATGGTTGTAGAATCTGAAGGGTCTTCTGATGCCAAGCAGTCATTAACCCCTCAGCAGGTTAGCCAACCTGAATTGAATGACTTAGTAAGAGATTTGGGCCTATCAAAGAAAGCAGCTGAGTTATTAGCCTCCAGGCTTCAAGAAAAGAATGTATTGATACTTCACCGGTCAACTAAAGTATCCCATTTCAGGAAGCATGAACGAGTTTTTGTGGACTTTTTTTCCGAAGACAAACACTTTGTTTACTGTCATGATCTCAGTAGTCTTCTCAGCCAGCTAGGTGTTATCACTTACAGGTCAACAGAATGGTGGCTATTTCTTGACAGTTCTAAACGGAGTCTGAAATGTATTCTCCTACACAATGGTAATGTGTATGCAGTGGTTTCAATTGGTTATTCAACTCATCTGCAAGAAGATTATAATGACATAAAACTTGTCCTCAACTTTCTGAAGTATGAGGAGCATAACTGGATCATTTGTGTGGATCTTAAAATGGTAAATTTCCTCCTAGGACAACAGAGAGGTTTCATGAAGTATTCTTGCTTTCTGTGTTTGTGGGATAGCTGAGCTCAGGAGAAACACTGGACACAGAAGGAGTGGCTGAAACATGAAGCTCTGGAAGTAGGGATGCAAAATATTGTGAATGAACCTGTAGTTAATTGAGACAGGATCCTTTTTCCCCCACTTTACATCAAACTTGGCTTAATGAAGTGGTTTGTTCAGGCTTTGAATAGAGAAAGTGAATGCTTTCAACATATTATTTCTGCTTTTCCTGCCTTGTCTTTCGAGAAGATAAAAGCAGATATATTCAATGGACCTCAAATTTGAACCCTCATATGTGACAAAGAGTTTTCCAGGAAGATGAATAAGGAGAAGAAAGCAGCATGGCAGTCTTTTGTGGCAGTTACAAAGAACTTCCTTGGTAACAAAAAAGCAGAAAACTATAAACTTCTGGTTCAAAGGATGCTGTTGGCTTTCTGCAACATTGGATGTAACATGAGTGTTAAGATTCACTTCCTGAACAGTCACCTTGATAAGTTTCCTGAAAATCTTGGAGCTGTTAGTGATGAGCAGACTACTGCTGGAGCATCAAACGAGATTGTCCTCAACAAGTATTGTAAACAAACACAAGAGCTACAAGTGCAAATTTTTGCCTGAATGGAATTTTAAAAAGTTTCGTGCAAATTTTATGATTAAAATAAGTGTTTTAATATGTTCTATTTTGAAATTGTAGACAAATTCTGATGCAATCATATCTTTTAGTGTATTAGTGTATTTACTGCATTATATAAATTATTTTCACAAAGATGATACCCAAGAAGACATTCTACTACAGTATGTTAAACTAAATGTTGAAAATTTTACATTAAGATGAAAACCTAAACCCTTGATTTGCGAAAAAATGTAGCTTTTTACAGAGAAAAACTAATATCAGATTTGAGATCAGCACACTCGAATTAGGTAAGAACAAGTGTTTTTGTGGATGCAACAAAAATTTTGTTCCCCAGTGATTTAATTGCAACTTTCAACCTACAAGTTTACTGTTATTCACTAATATTTTTCTATAGATCAGAGCTTTATGTGTTATCTTTTAACAAAGTCATTGATTGGAGTTCCTCATTGACTTTTTTTGCATAAGTCATACCCGTAAAGGCAACGTCTCAGATGTCCAATCTTATTTCCTTCGAAGTGAAACTATTAGTTAAAATGATTGATGAAGCAATGGTTAACCAATTGCTTGCTTACATCTAATTTTAGCAACTTCCCTTCATTGAGTCTTTCTAAAGCATCAACTTAAGCTTGGCAGGAACAATAGTTCCACTACTACTCTCTTTCTGCATGCCTTTGGTTTCTGTAACATTTAATTAAATTGCATAATAATATTAACCAGTGCAGATGTCATGTGAGGATGTGTAAGCTTTCAGCTCAGTTGATGAAGACCAAAATGTGTGGGTGTTCTTCTTACTGGGTGGATTCAGAGTGCATGGGGGTTAGTGAGTGTATTTGCAGTAATTTGGTTAGGGGAAGTTTGACACAATATTGTGAAGATGGCAGTTCTTCCAAAATTAGCTTATATTTCATGCAATTGATAAAATCTTCATAGAACATCATAAACTGACCCTCAGATTCATGTGTAAGGCTTTTAATAAAAGCAAAATTGAGAGCAAAAAAAGAGATTGAGTTATACCAGATATCAAAACACAATATGAGTTTATCACTTTGTTATGGGTCAGTATGATAGAAGTAGATCAGAATTAAAGATAAAGAATCTAGAATAAAGAAACAAATTCTTGTATATATAGGGATTTAGGATAAAGAGTGAAATTGAAAGTCAAGGGAATGGTACTGGGACAATGGGTTCCCCATATAGAAAACAATTCCTACCTCACATTTTATGCAAAGCAATAACAAAAAAGAACCCCATCTAAGTGGATTAAAGACCTAAATCTTTACATATATGTTGTAAAACCTCAGGAAATACACACACACATATATACACATATACATATATGTGCAAAACTAAAAGGGAATATTAAAAAATCTGATCATATAAAAAAAGAGAAAGAAAACTTCTATATAACAAAAAATTATATCACAAAGACAAAATAGAAGCAACAGACTAGGGGACTTTTTGCAACACATATCACAGACAATATATTTGCTACTTAAACACAGAAAGGACATCTACAAACCAATATGAAAAAACAGGTATCTCAAAGAAAAAATGGGCAAAACAAATAAATGGGCAATAGTGCATAGAAGAGGAAACACAGGTGGCCGACAAAATATGAAAAGATGGTCAATTTGAATACTATTTGGAAAGTGTAAAACAAAATGATAACCGAGACGCCATGTTGTTTATTCAAATAGAAAGAAAATGATTAGCAAAGATGTAAGTAAAATGTAAGGAATGACAAGGAGCAGGAAGCTAGTGGAGAACAATGCTGATGAGAATGTGACTTAGCATGTCACTTCATAGGGCAACTTTGCGGTTTTCATTAAAATTTAAAATGCTCTTCAGAAAGCATATAGATATTGAATCACTATGCTGTACACCTGAAACTAATATATGTGTTAACGATACTGTAATAAAAATAAGGTGATAAAAGAACCTCTACAAATAAAAAATAACAATACACATACCCAGTAATTCCCCTTTATATCTAACCTACACTTGCATGTGTGTGTCATGAGACAGGCAAAAGACTGCTCTTTGAAATAAGTGAATTAGACAACCCACAGATAGTAGAATCTCGACAATCTTTGCATTCAGAAAACATAATGTTCTATAACAGTTAAAAGGAATAGATTGGATCTTTTTGTAATGACGTGTGAACAATAGAAAGGTGGGTGCTACACTCCAAAGGAACTACTTGAATTTTCTAATGGGTATAGGCAGAAATGTGGGAGTACATTTTGAATGGGTATTAAGGAAGAACGTAATGCAATAGGACTGGTGTCCTTATAAGAAGGCATCGGAGCTGCTCTCTTTCTCTCCTCCCCCTTTCCTCCCCATCTCCACATACAGAGAGAAGGCTATTATTCACTACTATTCCAGTGGATTGCAGTTCTAGTTTCTAATCAGAACCACAGGGAGGGGAGCTTTAAACAATTCTATTGTCTAGGTTCCGTTTGAGGGATTCTGACTTAATGAGTTTGGAGTGGGCTCTGGGCACTGGTAGGTCTTCAAGCTCAAACGTGCCTCTTGGATTGAGAACCATGGTTGAGCCAGTAACCTCTGGACACATGGGGAATCTCCTGGTTGTTCCTGGGCCAATCACCGGAGCCACTTCATAGAAGCTGGTGGAGTAAATGAACTCCTTTATTTTGGCTCAGGTTCAGCATTTCTAAGACACGTCTCCATAGTCAGGGTGGGCAGAACGTTTTCTTAAAAAGGAAAGTGGTGCTGGAAGTGACACATTTATGAGGTGACAAAGTCAAGGGTGAGCGAGTCAGGGGACCCTGAATTAGGAAGTAAGCCGACTCAAGTGACATCTTACAGCTCAGAGTGGGTGGTAGAGGGGCCCTCACTTAGGATGTCAGACCTTTTAAAGTTACAGCAAGTGAGAGGCTTTGCCCAGATTCTATTCCAAGTAACCTCCTTCCAGCAGGGAGCCAATTTGAATGAAATCATTTATTGTTTAGTCCGTTTATGTATTTTAAAATGTTAAACGTAGATGTAAGTAGGAAGCCAAAGTGACAGAAGTCCAGGCATCTGAGCAAAGAGAATTATTGGGAAACCTCGATGGATCTCAGAAGAATTTTCTTTTAAATACCAAGATTTCAAGTGCTACAATGATTAGAACAGTCTCTGAGAAAGGCCTTCATAATGAGAAAGAAAGAAAGAAAGAAAGAAAGAAAGAAAGAAAGAAAGAAAGAAAGAAAGAAAGAAAGAAAGAAAGAAAGAAAGAAAGAAAGAAAGAAAGAAAGAAAGAGAAAGAGAGAAAGAAAGAAAGAAAGAAAGGGAAAGAAAAAGAAAAAGAAAAAGAAAAAGAAAAAGAAAAAGAAAAAGAAAAAGAAAAAGAAAAAGAAAAAGAAAGAACAGTTTGGCAAGGCTGTTGGAACCAGAAGGGGCAAGCAGTTACTGGGTTCTTGAGAAGCAGGCTACCTTCAGTCAAAGGACTTTTCCAGAAATATGTAGGGGGATGGCTGCAGACAGACAAGCACTAGAGCCAGACAGAGCAGCTCGTGAGAGCCCATTGTTCAAGTTTGCAGAGTTCTTCGAGCCAGTTGTTAAACACAGCCATTATTAACATTTATATTATTAGAGTATACCCTAGAATTGATTACTTGTAAAACAAACTAATGAGAACTCAAAACTCTTCCTAATTATTTTACCACATTTCAGTACCAGGTAAGCTCTGGAGATTAGTTATGTCTATTATTATGTTGACGTTAGGGTGGGAATACTATAGAATTGTATACTATAGTGTATTTCTTTCCTCCTCCACATTCAGTGACATCATAGTGGAAGCTTGACTGTTGACACCACAAAAATTGATTAAATGATGCAAATGAGAGGTCGAATCATTGTTTTGTTGACTGTCTGGCCTCAGGAAAGTGGTGGAGAAAATGTTAACTATTCATATGAAATAAATGTTAAATAAATTCACTTAAGGAGCATATAGTATCTTTAGCTGTTACATTGTGAATAGCAAAAAAAAAAAAAAAAAAAAAAAAAAAAGATTCAGTAATCATTTCAGGATTTTAAAATTATAATCCAGTTAAGCAGAGAAGTCATTCAAGTAATTGACAAATAAGTGAAGTTCTGATATGTTGGTCCATGTTCCTTTGACTCATGAATAACTTGTTAATAACAGAAAAAAACCCATCAGTTGACATTCATGTGAAAAGTACACTGGTTGGTCAATGGAAGCCATTTGTCTTTCTTATACTCCAAGACATTATATAAAAGGTATAAATTTGTCTCATTTGAACACATTCTGTGAAGTTAATGTATGTTCTAAAAATTATAAAGCAATGTGGAACAAAGAAGAAGATTAAGAAAAAGAGAAATAGGGTTGATAAAACAAATGTTTGAGACATAAGTGTGTGAAATAGTACCATGTCTTTCTGCTTATTAGAAAAATATATAATTATTCTCTTTGGTTAATTCTTTTATCATACAAATGATTGCCTTCTAATGTGTTGACTGTGTATGTTGTGATATTTATATGTCAGTTTTTATTAAATGGGGCAGAGTTTTAAGGAGTTTTCTACTTAAAGGAATTTATAGTTTACAAAAGTTATTTAAAATAGTATGTACATGTCTAAACAACAATAAAATAACCTTTAAGGGAGACTGGTAAGTCTTGAATCATTTATTTTCAATGCTGGGCTGTTCAGCACTACCGCAGAACAAAACAATTAATATTGTATTAAATGTAGATTTTTGTGATATATTGAAAGCTAAAAAAAAAATAGTATAGGAAATAAAAAGATGCTTTTTTTTCTAAATTCAGTATTTTAACAGGTATTTAAGTGCCTGAAAAAAAAGTTGCTTTTTGACTGTTGGTAATCTTTTTGGCAGACATGGAAAGGGGAAGCCTTTATACCTTTGTAGTTTTAGTTCCTAACAAAGGACAACTGTGCATGAATGAGGAGAACATTAACCCCCATTTGCCCTCAAACATAATCTGTGATCACATTGTGCCAACGACACCGGTGAACATCAACAACAATTAATTATTGGAGGTTTCTCAAACATCTGGATGTTTTGGCACCCAGAACCAAAACATCTGGATGGTGGTCTGAATTCTCCAATTGTTTCCCAAGTTTGACATTGTGTCAGAATCATAATAGCTCGGGTGCCCGAGCCAGGTTAAATATTTTACCTGAGCTTGTCTAACCCTCATGACAATTGCATGAGTCCTGAATTAAGGATATATTCATCTTCCAGATGAAGGTTCTGAGACTCAGACAGGGGTGTATGCAGGCCAGAGGGGAACCCCGTCTGCCTGATGATAAACTCTGGGCTGTTAACTCTATTCCATTTTGTCAAAGCAACTATAGAAGGTCAGAGCCACAAATGGTATAGATTCAATTTGTGGCTACGCTGCTTAAAGAAAGGGAGACTGTGCACTACCTAAGCTAAAAATATTATTGCTGTTAGCCAATTTAAGGACTGCTGAGGAAAACTCTTCTTCTCTTGAATTAACTCTGATTGGCAACACAGACCCATTCATATTCGCCTAGTAATTGTTGTGTTCCACGTGTTACCCTTTGGGTAAGAACAAAAAAAAACCTCTAACAACCCTTCATCTCCTTTGTCAGGTTAAGGAATTAAGAAAATGATTTAAAAAAATACACAAAGACACATCAAATAAGGATCAGAATTAATGCCTGGGTTAAAGATGAATATTCTAATTCCTTTTCCTAGTTCATTGTTATAGTTTTAACTGCGTGACCTTGACCAAGTGACTTAATCCTTTAAGCCTCAGTTTTACCATTTTAAAAACACAAATAAATAACGAAACCTACTTTATCCTACTTTGTCCAAGGATGGGATAAGATAATGGCTGAAAAGTGCTTAATACAGTGTGTGCCTCAGAGTATGATCCTCAAAACATGAGTTACTCTTATTATCATAAACATACATTATAATTTTGGCCAGTATGGTACAAAACTGGAATTAGAGCTACACCTGGGCGCTTACCCCTGCCAAAAGGAAGCTCCTCCGAAGGCAGAAAATCTTCACGCTTCTTTCACCCTCTCTCCTTATTTAGTGTCTTTGCATTCAGAGAAGAGAGCAAGCTTCACTTCCTCTGTTATTACTGCCCCCTGCTGGCTGGGGAGGGAAAGAGAGGTTGGAGATATAACTCAATTTGCCTTCCTGCTCATTCTCTTTCTCCCATTTTTCTCTATCAGGTATTCAAATTTCTTTAAATGCTAAAGCTGGGTAACCCTAGCCTCATAAAAGTGAAAGCATGAATACAATCATTGCCTCCTTGGTACTGTAAAGTTGTATGGTTATGTAGAAATCTGATGTTTAAAATAACAGCAACAGACTCTATGATGACCTTGCCGGAGTTGCATTGGGGGTGGAGGGCGGGGGAGTAGTGTGTTTTGTGTTTTGTTTTGTTTTGTTTTTCTTCTAACTTTTCAGCATGGACAGATGTTTTAAGCATCTTCAGCACTCAGGGCTTTCTTAGGAGCATTATATAATCTCAGTGCAGTTACCAAATGAAATAAGAAGTTCCTCATTTGGCAGACGGAGCTCGCATATCGAGTTCATAAACTTTAGTACTTCTCCCAAGTCCAAAATCAGAGACGACCTGCTCCAAGTCAGTTTCCCATTTGCACTTAATTAGAGAGTGTGTTTTGGAGGTCAGTGCAAACCGGTGGAGTACATTTTCATAATAATTTTCCTCACAATAAAATTATTTGGGAGGCAGCTAGCCAACTTTTTCTGGAATGAGGGCAAGAAAAATGGGGACATGGAGTGAGGTTATTGGATACCTTATCTGGAACTGCCCAGAAAGTTGTCTCATGTCCAGAGAACACACAGTACCTTCTGGATCAGGGAAAAGAAGCCAAATGCTTCTTATAGTCCCAACAATTTTCGTAGCTGCACAATTGCGCACATTTTAAGGACTCCAAATATGAAAGAACAAAAGACTTCTCAGAGTTGTAATCATGCCACACTTATAGAAGTAGAGGCAACAAGTATCCTGGTGAAGGGAAATGTGAAGTAAAGAAAGTGGCTGATAAGATAGGACAGGTAGCCAGATTATCACTGAGCGGCTGTATGCTCTTGGGCTCTTGGGTTTCTCAAAGATAACACAGCAGCCAAAATATTGAACTTTACTTTGTAAATGCCTGATATCATTGCAGCTTCAGAAGTGTATTATGCTTAGGTGAGCCTTGTTCTAAAACATTCAAGAGAATGAGAAGACAAATTCTAAGTGACAAACTCTGAGTAGAAAAACAAATCAGGAGAGCAAATTTCCTTAGTAGATTAAGAAATCAAATTCTGATAGGCTAGTTCATTCTTTGCAGTTGCTTATTTTTGTTTCTTTATAAAAAATAATATTTTAGCTACTTCTAAATTCTATTTGGGTTTTATAATTCCCATTAATCTGGAGGCCAATGCCAAGACCCACAGTTTCTGAATTGTCATTGATAAGCTTTTACTATAATATGGTGCCTTTAGTTGCAGTGCATTGCAAAGATCTTTAACCTCATAAACGGAACAAAACATGATTAACCTTTTCATCTTTTTCTTACACACACACACACACATACACACACACACACACACACACGTGTGACTTGAGGTAGCATTAGTTACAGTTATGCTGTGTAGGTCCAGTGATAAATTGTTCTGAGATGAAGTCTTGAGGCTTCTAAACCAAATATCCCTCAAAGGCAGTTCATATGTCAAGTTGCTACAATCACCAAATGACTGAAGTGTAACCATAACCAATGTAGCATGACCAATGCATCAGAATGAATATGTTATGTCTCTTTAGTCTCTTAATTTGATAGTGATGATGACAAGGAATTTGTCATACTTTGTTTCTAATAGTTGGCAGATCATCCAGATTATGGCCTTCACAAGTTACCTGTATATAAATCATCCTAAATTCAGTCCAGCTGGTATTTTTTTTCTGTGTTAATAGAAGTTACTTGGTTGTATATATTAATTCCATGAAGCTTTGCTGTTTTAGGCTTCTGTGGTGGATCGTATTCTGTATGGTAGGCAGCCTCTAAGATGTCCCCCATTGATCCCCTCCTTCTGGTATGAAGGCCTTTGCATATTCCTCCCTCAGTTCAGTATGGGTTGATCTTCCTGACACACTTCTCATGAGTAGAATATGGCAGAATCTTAAATATGACCCCACCAAGAGAAGGTTATAAAAAGACCCTACTGAGATTAGGTTATAAAAAGATTGCGGCTTCCATCTTGTGTGCCCTCTCTTGCGTTCTAATTCTTGGAACCTTCATGTTAGGGGAGCTATGCTGCCATCTTGTGTACAGCCCCATGGAGAGACCTACATGGCAAAGACCTGAAGAATCTGGTCAAAAGCCAGTGAGCACCGGTAGCCTGCTAAGCTTTTGGGTGACCGCAGCCCTTGCTGATCCCTTCATGGCAGTTATGTGACAGATCCTGAGCCAGAGTGCACCCAGCTCAGCCATGCCCAAGGTCCCGACCCACAGAAATCATGAGATAAACATTTATTATTCAAATTGGCTCAATTTGGGATAATTTGTTTCACAGCAATTGATAACATTCATATTTCTATCTCTACTCATGGTTATCACAGAGCAACTATTCCGAAGCACAGTCAATATTCAAATGATGACAATAATGAACAATATTCTTTGGCGGGCACTATAAGCCAGGCCTCTATCCAATAAAAGAAAGGCTGGGGCTGTTTTGTTCTGGAGTTAATAAATATATTGTGCATGGGCAAGGATGATGCCCTATTTATAAGAGATTAGGGTCATCTTTAAAATTAGAATCAATCTTCAAAAGGGAAGACAACTGAATAAAAAAAATGTAACAAATAACTGTATTGGAAGTGATTTTTAAGTTGATTTCTGATGACATTTCCAGAATTACATTTTCCTGAGCATTTAAAAACATTTTGCTCCTATAAAGTTAAGTCAGATTGTCTTTCTGCAGTGACTTCAATTATGTACAGACTCAGTGAGAAGGGAAATGAGACTTGTGATTTTTGTGTCTCCATTCCCGTAAATGACACAAAAGTGTCAAAGCACTCTTGGCTTACCCTCAGCTAAAGTGTCTTGTGAAATAGGATAACTCAGGGAGTTCTGTCTAGAGCAGATTTTTTGTCCTTAGCAAATTGAACAATAAATGTCTCAGGGTCAGAAGGATGCAGTTGATCAGAGCTGGGAGCCCACAGAGATTGTAGCAGACGCATTAGAACAATATTGTTTGTCCTTCATTTCCTCAGAGGTGCACAATACTTCTTCCTCCGTGCCCTGCAGTTCTCTTTTCTAAAATTGTTTTGGACCTTTGGGGGCCTTCTATATTAAGACCAAAGGAAACTAGAACCGCTATTTGTTCTTTTTCTGAGCCCTTTTCCTGGATATCATGAACAGTAAATGTGGGATTGTAAAGGCTTCCCAGATGGCTCTGCGCTTTGCCTCTCCAAGACCCCTTTCCCTGGCCTTCTATCCTCCTTTACTGCTCCATCTTCACATTGTTTTTAATATCCCCTGACACTTGTGGACCCCCTGCCCTCCCCTTTCTACAATCTGCCAAAAAGCAAACTGGGGGCCAGAGAAGGAACTGAGATCATAAACAAAAACAACAGAAGGCCATCCAGAAGTTTCTCACCTGCTCTGAAAGATGGAGGCAGCTTAGTCAAGCAAGCACAGGTTGGATACTTCTAGGTAATTTGTTTCTTGGAAATTTGCTGGGCTGTAGTATCTTTCCCTCTTGAATCCTAGGAATGTCTGAAATACCAGACAAGCACTCTTCCCACAAAGTTATGTTAAGAGATTTAATTAACAGAAAATATTGTGTCACACATATCAAACTTTAAATGAGAGGAGTATATCTGCCCAGTGAGATTGCAGAAACAATGTTGCCAGAACCTATATTTCTGAGCCCCTTGAGAGAAAATGAAAGGTATGTTTGGTACTTCAGTTTCCATTGGAATACTGCTGGTCCTGTCATTTTCTCCCATAGTTACTTTCTGTGCATCTATAGGGCAAGCCGTCATTATGGATTGTTTGTTTGGTTTTTCTTCAATCCATAGGACTTTTAATATTCCTTGCTTGATTTTTCCAAGTGTCAAGAAGCTGGTTCATCTGCTGGATGCTGTTATCTTTTTCCTCTTTTTATATTCTTCCTGCCCTCTTCCATGTCAGAGTCACTTCTGGTGCCCACTGTGTTCCCTGGAGGCCTCTCTGCTCTTGAATTGAGTGCTCTGATTCTTTGCAGTATGGCCGTGAATGAGGGTTTTATTATAAGTTGAAATGAAAGCTGCCCCAGGTGGAACCAGGATATTGTCTCTCCTAATGCCAAGCCCAATTACTTCTCCAGTGTCAATAGGGAAACTTTCCTTTTTCAAGATTTTGCAAAATTTAAGATTATAGCTTCTGGGTGTAAGAGAGGAGAGTGTGCATAGTGAAAAAAAAAACAAAACATAGGTGGATAGAGAGTTTCATTATTGTTACTCTCCCGAGCCAGACCTCCCCTCCCTGCCTTCCACGAGGAGCAGTTGCCTCCATCATGTGATTGTGAAGTTCTTCAAGGTCTCTGTGCAGACAGTAGAGGGTCGGCTAATGGCTCCAGAACATTTTCATGCTTGAGTCAGCAGTTATATCTCACTTCGTTCCCTTCTGGAAAACAAAGTCATGCCACCTCATAAGACACTTTATGGTTGCCTGATGGATTGTGTGCTCGTAAACAAAATATTATTAACAGATGACTTGTAAAAATCATCTTTGCAGTTCTGGGATGGGAAACAACTGTTATTAAAAAATTGAGCCAAAGTTGAAACTTTTATTGGATATATATGTTCAATAAAAAATATATTGAATGTATATCCAATAAATGAATGTACATATGTAATCAACATAACCCATGCAAGTTGTCAAATACAGAATGACTTTTGTGCTTCTTTATTCGAGCACATATAATGAGTTCTGTGGCTTTGGCCAAGTCCCTTGTGCTCTCTAGGCATTGGTCTCTACATCTGTAAAATGGGAGGAACTGAAAAATAATTCTCAATAGCTCCTCATTCTCTGTTGCTATCACTCTGACTTTGATTAGATGTGGATGGAATGGGTGATCAAAATCTACAGATGACTCCCAAATCTCAAACCAGCCAGTAGATTCAACCTGAGTGCATTTTAACTAGAATGACTCTGAGTGAACCAAGGAGACCATATGAACTCATTATTTTCAATTACTGCTCTAACTGACCACATAGAATTTTATGAGCAATGAAATGAGAGGAAGGAGAGAAGGAGGAGAAGCAAGAGGAGGAGAAGGAGGAGATCAAAGGCCGTCATCCATTCATAAGCTGGACTGGTAAGCCGCCCTTCACCCCCAGAGCTTGCGTCCAGCTCCATCTCAAGCATTCCCAATGGAAAGTCTGGACTTCCTCTGTAGGGTGGTGTTCAACCTCTGCGCACTTGGGAAGCTCAGGGTGCCCATCTGTTCTCCTTTGTGAAGATGAAGTGGCCAAAATCACCTGGAGGATCAGCCCGTTCAGTGTGCTTCTGGTCATGGCAATGACTTGAATGCAGCCATGCTTCCTCTGGCGGACTGCATGTGAACATTTGTGTAAAGCCAGGTGACAGAGTCCCAGGAGAAGGTGTCAGATTTGTGGCCACGGAGAGGTGTTCATTTCTTTGTGGTTCGTCCTATGTAAAGTTCACTGGCTCTTGTGTGAACTGAGCAGCTTTTTAGTACCTAGATTTAATTCAAGTAAAGGCACACTTCTTTACTCCATGGTTGAATAAACTATTGACCACGAGAATGAAATTTCACTAGTATTGGAATCATAAAAGCTTATCCATATTAATATTCGGCCTTCAGGGTGAACCACACTAAAGCTCTTTGAGGAAAATCATAATTTTTCTTATTAGAATCATTTATTTTTTAAATTTCAGAATCTTCTAGAGAAGTAGAATTCATAATTCAGGACCTCTGCCACATTGAGGGATGTATAATAGATGTTTTTCTGGCACATGATTGTCAAAAGATTTATTTCTCACATCCAAGGAACCCATGAATTACTTATTTATTTATTTATTTATTTATTTCCATTTTTTATTCAGTGCAAGGTGAAAAGGCAGAGACAGGTCCACCCAGAAAGCCCACTAGAAGGCGATGCTCTGCCCATCTGGAGTGTTGCTCTACTGCTCAGCAACTGAGCTCTTCTTAGCACCTGAGATGGAGGCCATAGAGCTATCCTTAGTGCCCGGGGCCAACTCGCTCCAACTAAGCCATGACTGCAGGAGGGGAAGAGAAAGAGAGATAGGAGAGAAGTGAGAGGGGGAGGGGTGTAGAAGGAGATGGGCATTTCTTATGTGTGCCCTAGCCGGGAATTGAACCCAGGACATCCACATGATGGGCCAATGCTCTACCATTGAGCCAACTGGCCAGGGCCACAAATTATTCTCATATCAGTACCTTCAAACAGAAAATGTTTCCAGAGGGCTTTTCCTCATCTCTGTCATGTAGCCTGTTGATGAAAGAAATAAAATGTCATCACTGTAGTTAGGGGAGATAGTCCTGAGAACATCGATTTAATGTGATCAGTTACCTGAGAGGAGGGTCAGGGTTTAGGCAAGCTTACAAAACTTGGTGACAACTTCGGTTCATGCTCCCAAATCCACCATATTCACCATCTAACACATGAGGGCCTCCAAGCCATGGCAAAGTCTCTTTAGAGACACAATTTTGTTTTTGGGGGGTTGCCTTGGTTTTTAGGTCATCACCTCTTAGCTGCATGATCTTTAAAAAGTCACTGTGCTTCTATGACATCAGCTCTTGCTCTGAAAAAGGTAATTCTAGCCCTATATAATTCACAGACTCATGACAAAGGTTAGAAAGGATGATCTATGTGATCGGTTGAAAAAGTAAAATTTATCTTACAATGGGCTCTTTCTTTCATTTTCTAATTAGTTATTTGTGATATATAGGAAAGCTACTGAGATTTGAATGTTGAGCTCTTGATTTTGGACTTAGCCATCTTACTGAATTGTGCTACTTGTGATAAAATTTTAGTCAGTGCTCTTGGGTTTTTTAGGTTGTGCATCATCTCATAATTAAATACGTTTTGTCTCTTAAAAAAATTTATCTTACAAACACAAAGCAGTAAATTGTGGTGATATCAACATTTTGATATGAAACCCTCTGGTTGAGCAACTTAAAGAGGATGAAAGATCTCTTTTTATGCTTTGAAGCTTTTGAATCTCTTTTCCCCCACACTATAAAAACTCATATACTACCGCCCTGGCCGGTTGGCTCAATGGTAGAGTGTTGGCCTGGTGTGCAGGAGTCCCAGGTTCGATTCCCGGCCAGGGCACACAGGGAAGCGCCCATCTGCTTCTCCACCCCTCCCCCTCTCCTTCCTCTCTGTCTCTCTCTTCCCCTCCCGCAGCCAAGGCTCCATTGGAGCAAAGCTGGCCCGCGCGCTGAGGATGGCTCCATGGCCTCTGCCTCAGGCACTAAAATGGCTCCGGTTGCAATGGAGCAACACCCTAGATGGGCAGAGCATCGCCCCCTAGTGAACATGCCGAGTGGATCCTGGTTGAGTGCATGTGGGAGTCTGTCTGACTGCCTCCCCATTTCCAACTTCAGAAAATACAAAAAACAAAACAAAACAAAACAAAACTAATATACTTTGGTCAACTTCTCTGTGATCCAACCTTTCAATGAGCTGATATCACACCAGTGGATAAAATAAGGCAAACAGACAGTGGTAGTTGTGTGTGTGTGTCTGTGTTTGTGTGTGTGTGTGTGTGTGTGTGTGCGTGTGTATGCATTTAAGAAAGTGTACCTACATTTGACCTACTACATATGTTAATACAATTAAAAAAGGAATAATGACTCATTAGCCAAACAAGGCCTAGGGAAAAAAAAACTCATTTAATACAATCACAGTTACTTCCTCACTGTTTCCACTTCATTGCTGCTTATGTGAGTAAAAACAACATGCTAAATGGAGACTTTCAGAACCCCACGGGACCAATTAATGCCACGTGACTTCCTCCCTGCCTTCCATGAAAATAACTATATTATAATGGCCTGTGATATTAATATCAGCTTTGGATAAGTCAGGCAGCAGCTCCATAGGGAAGGAAGCGGGCTGAGCAGGAACTGTGGAATGTGTAGTATTTGATGGACCAGAGGCCACATAACGTTAGAAGCTCCATCACATGATTGGTTCAATGAGGTGGGGGCACCAAATGGGCTTGTGGGTTAATTAGGGTTAAAAGGCCACCAGGGTAGTCTACCTCTGATCTCAAACTCCAAGAAAATGCGGTTATTGGCGGAAATGTTGGAAATTAAATTTCTCAGAAATAAAACCATTTCCAAAGCATTTCCCCTCCCCCGCCCAGGATTTCTCCAGATTTCTGCCCACCACAGAGACAGGATGTATTATGACAGCTCTGTTTGTGTTGGAGTGTAGACCTGGGATGAGGTCAGGTGGGTACACCTCCCAAATGTGTTGAGTAGTTCAATGGGGTTTTTTTTAGTGACACCAGAATGCAGGGCAGACCAAAGGGAGTATGAGCCACACATCAGTAGTCTTTCCTGAGTTCCTCTAGGTGCAAGTGTAGGGATCTCAGGTTCATTCTCCACCCAGATCACATCCCAGACCCACTCCCTGCAGAGTCTTGGAGAGATTCCATGTTCTCCCTGCGGCTAGTCAAATTCTCCTCTCTAGCTCTTGGCAATGGACTAGTCACTTTTTCTTGGTTGTAAATTGCTATAGTGTATTAATTCCACTCAAGGGTGGTCTCAAAGCACAATAGAGAATAAAAATTCCCCTGGGATCAGATGTTTAGTGGTATATCTAATTATCCAGGAGTGATTGCCCAAGGAAACAATCTAAATCCAATTCCTGGATGGTGGCTAATGGTTTGGTCAGATAATCAGAGGTTTAGAAGGAAAAATATTGGAGCATTAGTGATGGAAAAGTTTATGGAAAAGCAGGACAAACTCCAGAGAATGAACCTAAAATATTTGTGTCCATCTGCATGTTCACCCAAAGACCCCCACTGTAGAGAGATTTTTAATGATCAGGAGAACAAAATGACTTTCACTAAAGAGGTCCTTGAGAGTCTTGCTCTAGGGCTTCATCTATGGGACTCATAAACAAAACAGCTATGGTGGCAGGAATGAACCTAATGACATGACCCTAATAATGAAGACATCCTCCCACGGTGGTGACATGGCTAGTACTTCAGCTGGGTCCTCCAATGGCCAGGAGTAGCAACCAGGACTGAACACCATGATGGCACTATACCTAACAGGGCCAGTCAACTACCTGGTAGAAAACAGTTGCCTATTTTATATTTAGGCTTATTTATAGTGTTCCATTATGTTTCCGCTAACATTTTCATCAGTGGAACTTATTTAAATTCTTAAGTATTGAATATAATAATGAAATCTCTATTCCATATTCTTTTGTTTGATACTCACTGTGATTTTCTTGACATTTATTTTCCAAATCTTTTGCAGTAACACATAAGGACTCGTAATATTTGATCATGACATTCACATAAACTTTTAAAATAACTTTAAATCATTTAAACACATTGACCTATAATAAAAATTTAAATTGCGAATAGATTGTTTATGGCTAAGAAACTGGCTTTACAAAGAAAGAAATAATGGCTGATGATCATAGAATTTATTGATCTAACCATATGTCCTACTGGCCATAAGCAACTAATAAATTAACGATGAATAAATGACACTCTCCCTGTTCTAGGGCATACAGATTCAGTAGCATTGGGGAAGGAATATGGGAACCACTCATAATTACATCTACTGACCTACTATCAAAATTGTGCCTTCTGTCCCTGGACTCTGCTGGTTTTACTACCATGGAGAATGGCTTCTTTGTGGAGATGTTACACTAATTCTATAAAATTGGTAGTGAACCAGCCACTTGTACATGCAGAGATTCTCACGCCACTGGAAAATCATGAAAAGAGAAAGTTGAATTTTTTCTGGGTTGATTGAGAGGAAGGACCACGGATGTTACCCAAGGATAACTCTTGTACTGTAACTTTGAGTAGTAAAGATAAGTAGAAGACTAATGCAAGCTTACACAAGCAGAAACAATGGCTCATATTTCAAAAGAATGAAGGTTTAGGTTTAGATTGGCCTACTATGTGCTAGTTGAGACAGAGAAAACATAAAATGGTAGTGGAAGGAATGCTGTAACTACTAACTATCATCTATGTATAGAAATACCTATCAGAATGCATTGTTTGGTGGTTATAATTCCTGGTTAATCTTCAGTTTTAGAAGTTTATAATTGGATTGTAATGAATGATGGATAATGAACCTGAACTGCACCTGGAAGGAGTAAGTAATAAAACTTTGTATTTTCTCTCTTTGGGGAAAGAATGTGTTTTGATTGCATGGGATGGGCTACCTACATCATGTAGAAATATTTTTGGAAGTATAAATTTGGGAGGAAATGTTTATAAGGATGTAAGTCAGTCAAAGGGATAGATTATAATATATTTGACTATCTAGAATCTTAACATTCTCTTTATTACGAGGGATTCCCAAATTAGTAGAATACCAGGACCCCATTTTCCACTAGAGAAACAAAGGAAGCAGATATTTCCTCTCCCCATTTCCTGACATCAGTGTGTCCATGTGGCCAAGATTTACTGAGTCCATCATATTTAGGATCCCACCCAGAACTTTGAAACCTAAGGGAGTAATGCACAGACCAAGGGTCAGATAAGAAGCTATTTATGATGGTAGGGACAGTAGAGTCCTGAGGTGGGGTCAGCTAGTGTCCGGGGTGATGTGATGACAATGAAAGCAACAACACATGTCCTGAGCTGGTGACATTCTCACCAGATTATTTCAGCACTGTGATCTCAGCTCTGTTTTTGGCTGCCTAGCTTCCTTTGATTTCTATCCACTTTCTGAGTCAGGTTCTCCAGTCTTCATGTTGATTTGGGAGCTATCCAAAATAATCCTTGTAATCCATTTCTTTCCTGCTTAGGACAGCCAAATTAATCCTTATTATTTGTGCAGTGGTCTAATGGCTCAAGGTGCCATTCATTCTACCTGGGTCACCTTACTGCAGCCCTTGTGAAATTGACAGACACTGCGGTCACTTTGGGATGGGTCCCTGTCTTGGTGCAAGAGTCCTCTTTGCACAAAAGTCTCATCCCATCTTGCTTTCTGTGTAGTGGCCGTCTACCATTCTTCATCTCTCAGTGTTAAAGAACTTTTCCAACTGACAGCATGACATCCATTTTTTTTTAGGACTAGTTTGGGTGACAATATGAGGAAATCATTCTTACAAAGCAAGCAAAACTGCCCTTGAAGCTAATTCCTGCTATTTTGTGGGAACTGATGAAATGACCTCTGACTACTGGGCTTCAAGGTGAGTTTCTTTTCCATTGGATTAAAGGTGTGCTAATTCACCTTCTATTTTTATAAGGTAAAGTCACTTCCAGGATATTACAATTAACTCTGATATGTTCCAACCTTCTTCCCAGACAACCCCTTAGGACATTAAACATTACATCTCTTTAATCTGATACCTTAAACCCCCCCCCCCCAATACAACAAATAGGAAATTTGGGAACTTTAGCCATAGATACATAGTTTTAGATAGGCAAAGAGTCACTCAATAGTACAATATAGCTTAGACCTCTTGAACTGAAAGAGCCTATTAAGGGCCCTGGCCGGTTGGCTCAGTGATAGAGCGTTGGCCTGGTGTGCGGAAGTCCCAGGTTCGATTCCCGGCCAGGGCACACAGGAGAAGTGCCCATCTGCTTCTCCACCCCTCCCCCTCTCCTTCCTCTCTGTCTCTCTCTTCCCCTCCTGCAGCTGAGGCTCCATTGGAGCAAAAGATGGCCCGGGCTCTGGGGATGGCTCCTTGGCCTCTGCCCCAGGTGCTAGAGTGGCTCTGGTCTCGACAGAGCGACACCCTGGATGGGCAGAGCATCGCCCCCTGGTGGGCGTGCTGGGTGGATCCCGGTCAGATGCATGTGGGAGTCTGTCTGACTGCCTCCCCATTTCCAGCTTCAGAGAGAAATACAAAAAAAAAAAAATTTATAAAAAAAAAAAAAAAAAAAGAAAGAGCCTATTAAGAATAAATTCAACCCAAAATATTTTAATGACAAATCATCATTTAAACTTTTCCTTCAACAAATATTTGTTAAGCAGTTATTATGGACCAGGCATTACTTTAGCCACTGGAGATTTATATATGAACAAAATAAAGCATCTTACATTTATTTGGGGTGATACAGGTGGTAATCATATAGTAATCTATTTCAATGAGAAGTACTATTAAAAGCAGGGTAAAGTCTGTAGGGTGTGATAAGAGTAAGCTTACACATTCAAGGTACTGTGAAAAGGTTAGTGTACCTGCAGAGTGGGTAACAGGGGAAATATTAGATGTGGGAAAACAGAACATGTATGACTTTTAGACATTGAGAACTTTGTAAGGATTCAGGCTTGGAGATGAAAGAGATTTAAAGATTTGACCCAAGGAATGACATTATCTGACTTACATCTTTTCACTATGACAAGTACAATTTTTTTTTTACTTTAAGTAAAATTTACATGCAGAAACATCACATATTAAGTGTTCTCTCAGTTGAATCTGTCAAGTGCACACATACTATGTAAATTAGTTATATTTGTCCTATAATTTTATTTAAACAAAACCATATGGTATCTGCTGTCTGACTTCTTCCACTCGACATAATGTGTTGGGGAGTAATATCATGTTGTTGTACAAATCAGTTGTACATTCTTTTTTATTTTTAATTTTTTTTGTATTTTTCTGAAGTTGGAAATGGGGAGGCAGTCAGACAAACTCCCGCATGCGCCCAACCGGGATCCACCCGGCATGCCCACTAGGGGGTGATGCTCTGCCCATCTGGGGCGTTGCTCTGTTGTAACAAGGGCCATTCTAGCACCTGAAGCAGAGGCCATGGAGCCATCCTCAGCACCTGGGCCAACTTTGCTCCAGTGGAGCCTTGACTGCAGGAGGGGAAGAGAGAGACAGAGAGGAAGAGAGGGGGAGGGGTAGAGAAGCAGATGGGTGCTTCTCCTGTGTGCCCTGGCCGGGAATCGAACCCAGGACTCCTGCATGCCAGGCCAACGCTCTACCACTGAGCCAGCCGGCCAGGGCCTGTACATTCTTATTGAATAGCAGAATCCCATTATATGACTATGCCACAGTTTCTTATCCATCATATTGGTGATAGTTGTTTGAATGATTTTGTTTTGTTTCTTTGTTTATTTTCACCATTACTAGTAACACTGTTATGATCACTCTTGCTATGTCTTTTGTTGCATATGTATTTCAATTTCTTTTTTGATAAGTACCTAAAGTGCTATTTCTTTGTCACATAATAAATATACTTTAAACTAATAATAAACTGTTTAATAGTTTTTCAAAGAGATTGTAGCATTATATATGCCCATAATCAATATAAGAGAGTCTGGTTGTTCTATCCACCTTGGAAAATCTGATGTTCACTTTTTGAATTTTACAGTAATTTTTACATCTATACATGTTATAAACCTCACCTTACAAAGCTAATCATTTATCTGTAAATGGTCAATTTCTTTTGAGGAAGATATTTAAAAACATGGTATTTTATTATAAGCCTCTTATTATGTCTGGTACTCTTTATGTCTCCATATGTGTTCTAGTTTCTACTTGGTATTATTTACCTTTAGCTTTTGGATTTGCTTGTAAAAAATTCTCTCCAGTTCTGCTTATTTGAAGATGCCATTGTTTTTCCTTACTTTAGAAGGGTATTTTAATTGGTTAAAAATTATGTATTGATTGTGGATTTTTTTCTCTTTTATTTTACAGATGATATTCCATTATCTTCTGGTTGCCATTGTTTCTGATGAGAAGTCAGGTGTCATTTGTATCATTGTTCCTCAGTATATAACATGTTTTTCCTTTGTCTCCTTTCAAGGGTTTTCTCTTTATCTTTGGTCTTCAGCGGTTTAACAGTGCTGTGCCTAGATGTGGTCTTCTTTGTATTTAGTCTCAGGGTTTGCAAAGCCTCATGATCTGTAAGTTGATATTTTTGAACAAATATGTATATTTTTCTATTGTTACTTCTCATTCTGGTCACCAAATGCATATATATTAGACAGTTTTCATTGTCCCATAAGTACTTCAGCTTCTTCATTTTTCTTTAATTGTTCCTTCTCTGTTCTTCTGCCATTGCCAGTCTGCTATTTTTCTGCCATCTCTATCATCCAGTGGTTTTTTAATATAAATGTTATTATGGTTTAATTATTTTAATTTGATTCTTCATTTTACAGTTACATTTCTTTATAGATATTCCCTATATTTTCACTAAGGCAGGGCATATTTTCCTTTAATACTTTGAACATCTTTTTCTTGATTCCCTCAACAATATTTATGATAAAAACCTTTAAAGTCTTTGTCTGTTACATCCAATATCTGGGCCATCTCAGGGTAGGTATCTATTATTTGTCTTTTTTGTTGATTGTGTGTCACATTTTCTTTTTTCTTTACATATCTTTATGTTTCTGATTGGTGCTCAACTTACTGAATGCTATACTGTAGTTTCTGAAGGTTTTTGAGTTTTGTTCTGGTAAGCTGTTTAGTGACTAGCTGTTTACATTGAACTTGTAAAGGCTTTTTTTATGCTTAATTATGGCAGATCTATAGAGACCCCAAAGTTTTTCCCAACTCCTTCTAATTTGGGACTGGGGTGGGGGAAGTGATTTTTAAACTGTATCTCTCTGGGGACTTTTTCCAGGGCTTAATTTAAAGCATTTTGGGAGCAGATACAGAGGAACCTGGCCTTTCTGATGACATTTCAGCTAGTTGCCTAAAGGATTAATATGGCATTAACAGATTTTTACACTGGTGGAAGCAGAACTACAACATCCCCCAAGTACTGCTCATTCCTCTGCTATTTTTGTTTTATGCTCAAACCCCTGTCAGCCATGCTCTTGATAACACCAAGTCATCTTGCTCTGTGCAAATTTAGCACAACCCATAACCAACAATTCCCAGGTTCCCTCCCTTGGGCATTTGAACCTTTCTTCCTCTCTGACTACCTATCCTTTAGATTGTGGTGAGATCTAGAACTTGGGGTGGACAGGAAATGAAAAGGGAGCTCTAAGTACCTGAGGATGATGGGGCGGGGAGGGGGGGAGTTCTGTCTAGTTCTTTTTGGCAGCTGGACTGTTGATCCATGAGTGTTTCCTTACTTAAGGTGAGGGAGTTGTCCTCAGTCAGCCCCTTGTGCTTCCCCAAGTTCACACACATGCATTATCTCTGATGAGACCAATCTCCCTGGCCCCCTGTGCAGAAGAATATTTCCAGACGCTGGCCCTTGGCTGTACTGGCAGAAAATAGAAACACAGACTGAAAATCAGACATGCCTGGGCTGCAAAGCCTGGGGAGGGTCTTTTCCTCCCCTTTCTGGGTCCTGTTGGGCAAGCTGATGTGGGGGGGGGGGCGCGGAGGCTGCTTCTTGTCTCTGCTTCCTCCTTCCCTCCCCCCACATACTCAGTGCTAACCCCTGAGAAACAGAATGCTCCCCCCTAGCAGTCCTAAGGGGTGGGGAGCTGCCAGCTCTTCCTGCCCCCACCTCCACACTTCCCCCCTAACATGGTGTAGCTGGGTTACAACCATTTGGAGAAACCTATGGGGAGCTCCCCGGCAGGGCGGCTTTGATGGTTTCTTCAGACACATGGAGCAGACTGACAAATAGACTTTCAAGTGAAAGGTCAGTGTCGAGAACCAAGGGGTATAGAGCATCTGGATTCACAATTAAAACGCCTGTGGAGCCCAGTGTGCAGCCCGGCGTCTCCTCGTGTGGGAGGTGCCGTCAGAGAGACTCATTTGGCAGCTGTGCCGGACTCTGGATTGGGATTAGAGAAAATAAAAATTCCTTGTGCCTGTCTGTGCGTGGACGTGTATGCGCACACTCGCAATGGTGTGGGGATGTTTCCAGAGAAATTCTGCTCTTTGGCAAAAGCAAAGCACAGCTTTTTGCTAACTCAGATCTGCCCTGGATTTGACCCCCTATGGTGTGTCCAGGGTGAGCAGGTCCGCAGAAGGGCTGGCTGGCTCCTCACTGCACCCGCCTTGTGCAGCGATGAATTCAAGAACAGCGAGGATGGAGTTGGAAAGCCAAGTTGAATCACCGATTTACTCTCTGACCTTGGGTCAGCTGTCTTTTCCAGGCTGCACCCAGGCACCTGCAGAAAATGTATTTGTTCCTCCAGTTTAAAAGAAAGCCGGGCCCCATCAATGCCTTGCATCTATGTTCCCGGTCACAGGAATAGTTTGTGCTGTGTCCAGTTTACAAAGTGTTTCCATATCCACCGTGATGCTGGAAGAAAACAGGATATTCCTACAGTGCCCTGGTCCTCAGAAAGCTCTCTGTCCTGGGGGCCCAGTGCACCTAAGCCTCTGCTCTCTCAGGATGCCTTCTCCACCCAATGCTTGCTTTTGAGATCTTACTGACACAATTAAGCAGGTAGATGGTAAACCCCTGAAATAACACCATTCATTACGGCCTGTTTATTTTCCTCCCCTTTGCAGCGGCCCTGCAGGAGGTCCCTGAAACCCTCTGTTGAGTGATAGGAGGCAAACCTCCCTCTGTGGTGGGGGCTCTGCTGCTCGCCTACCTCACAGGAGCCCAGCAGGTGGTTCCACTTTGGGGGGCACTTAGGAAGTGATATTTATAACTCCTTCTTCCCCTTCTTCCTCCTCCCAGGAAACCATGAAGATAATGGAACTAAGCTAGTGGTAGAAAGTGTCAGGGAAGGTTTCTAGAAAGAGTCAGAAGCAGCACAGGGAATTTGGAGGGTCTTGATTTAAAAGGACCAGCATTTTCCAAGTAAGGCCAACAGAAGGGAGTTTGAGCCCCTGGCATTGGTAGTGAGATAAGGCACCTTTTGCATAATAATGCAGGTTCCCGAACTCCTGCCAGGAATGAAATCCTGCTTCTGCTGGGGATATTATTTAATTTCTCTGTGTCTCAGTTTCCTTTTTCTGCAAAATGAGGATGATAATACTAAGACCCGTGTCACAGAGTTGTTGCAAAGATAACATTAGTTGTGACATGTGAAATGCCAAAAACTGTCTCTAGTGCACAGTAGGCACCGCAGGAGTCTTGGTAAATATCATTAATTTTCTTGGGGTTAATCCACCGTCCCCTTGTTACCTGCCTCCTCCACCTGCTGCTGTCAGGTAAACACATTCTTATTTTGGCTTTACAATAACCTACCTGAGGGGAAGGGTAATTACTGCCTTCCCTTGACAGATAAGAAGCTGTAGAAACATTCTTCTTTTGATTGGACGTTAAGGTTCTCATTTTTACCTAGATTTTCTCTGATATTTCTTCTGTTCACTCTTAACACTCTCTATGATAAGAGTTATTTATATTTATATACAGCAAATACTTATTGGATACCTACTGTATATATATCAAAAAATGCTCTGCATGCTAGTAACATAAGGGTGAATAAGACACATACCAGTTCTTGCTGTCATGGAGTATATAATTTCATCTAATCTCATCTCTTCTGTTAGAATCTAGCTCCTGGTAGGCAAATACATGTTTGATTTATCTCTATATCCACAAAAGTATTTAGCTCCAAATTTCATAGTAGGTACTCAAATGCCTATTGATGGAATAGTTAGAGCAAATATTTGAGTAGTTAGTTTTGTCAGACACCATGTTAATTGGTTTACATTCATTATCTTGCTATTCATGTAATAACAATTCTATGAGACTGGTATTTCATGGGTGGGAAAACTAATATATTAGAGACTTGCCTGAATTCATTCAGAGAGTTAATTAGCATAAGGGCTCAGCTCAGGCTGTCTTAACTCTAAATATTATGCTTTTTGACTTTGGAAATAAAGTTAAGAAGAATGAACTTTGTTAAACTATCATAATAGGTGAGCAAATGGAGTCTCACATTTGTTCAACAAGCTGCTGAAAGTTGTATATCTCCTTACTACTCTCTGGCTTTTTTTCATTTGAACCTTTTTTTACTCCCCCAAAGAGTGAAATTCCCCACTTGGACAAGGGCATTGCCTGCAAGATATTCCTGTCTTCCTGGCATCCATGTGTGGTTGTAAATTTATGCTCTCTTGCATCCTGTTGGGAAGAAGCAGCAATCTAAATGCTGGGCTGTTGCCACAACCTGGCAAGTAGAAACATCGGTCATTCCACTTGCCACCCTGTTTGAAACATGGGGGCCTATTTTTAGACCTACGCGGAGCAAAGTGATTATTAAACAGTAGCTTGCTTGTTTAGTGACTAAGATGTAGGTCTACATTCTGTGAAGACAACATGGGTTTTAAATATTTATTTTATTTGTTTGACTATCAGTTGATTTATTTTGGACCCAGCCAATAGGGAATCACATTTACAGAACTTGTTTGAATGTCCTCAGTATACCGAGTAATTTTTATTTCTAACTTAAAATTATATGGTGTTCTTGGTAAAACAATAGCTCTCCAGGATACAGTTAAGAATTATTTTAAAAATAAAAAACTGAAAATATAATCTTTCACGTCTGTATCTACTTGACATAGCAACAGGTTATGGCTCAGTGTGCTGTTAATCTTTATCATAAAAGAGTGACTGTTGGGCAAATGAGTTTGTAAAATCTGTACTTTTTTAGTTTGCTCACTTTTAGTGTTAAAAAAATGGCTCTGGGCAGCACCAGGTATGTGATCTATGAAATTGCTAATTACCTTCTTGCTTGGGAAAGGTCATTGTTATGCTAATGTTTACTGGAGGAGAGGTTTTCATGCCAGAAAAGTTTTAAAAAGAAAGGAGAGGAAGGAGTAGAGAAGAAAGAAGCCAAGATTGCTGGGAAAGAGAGAGAAGCCAGTTTCACAGTGTAAGAAGCCATGTTGGCAGATGGGGAACCAGAGGTGAGGGGCTTTTGTGAGCTCTGCTGAGACTGGTGGAACCTTTGATTCTAGGAAAAACTGGAAAGTGTGTCAGTAGCTTTGTGCACTCTGAGTAAAAGAGAGTGTTTTCCCTGTGTGTTTGCTCATCGGCCGGTATGAGACTTGAATGAAGGAATGGCCCACCAGTTTTTGGCTCCACTGTTTCCTTATTGTCTGCCTGAATCCAATGGGAACCTGCATGTGAACGGCCATGATGGTGGCAGCCCTTGGCCTTATAGTGACTATTGGCAAATTACTAATATTAATTTTTAATCATGGTTTGTGGAATTTGCCTTAACTTTAGATTCACTCACATCCATATTTAAAAATAAAAATAGTAATAAAAAATATTCTTGCAAAAATGAAGAAGTAAAGGGTATAACAGACTGGAGGGATATCAGTAAAAGTATTTTAATTAATTAGTAATGTCAATAAATATTTACTCAGCACCCATCTGGCACATAATTGAACTGGAATACAGACATTGCCTCTAACTCTGAGAAAGTCACTCATTAGTTCACAATTGTGAATACTCTGTTGAAATTCATTTACACGTCAGTTTGCATAGATGGTAGTTTCAGTTGACCATATCAAGAATCTGATGGATAACTTTAGTTTCTAGACATATTTTCAATTGAATGACATTAAAATCCTGTTCTAAAAACACTTATAAATATAGGTTAAAATATAAAAAATATTGTGTTAAATGGATAGTCAAGTTTGCAAGAAGGAAAGAAAAGTTTCTAGGAAGAAAATGGAAACAACTAACAAAGAGATGGCAAACATGTGAGCCTTTATTCTGGTTTTATTGACTATGGAGAGGAGTTTGCTTTCCATGACCTGAGGGCCTGGGATTTTAAGCTCATGAGAAAATAAACACACATAACAGCAACAATCCCCCATCCCAATGTCTCCCTTGAAAAAAATAGATACTTGTGTTTATGTACGATTACTGTGCAATATTTTTACTACCAGTATTTCAGAGATATCCAGGCTACGATATCAACATGAAACAGGTCCTGGGCTGATGATATAACTTGTAGAAGGTGCAATAGTCTTTTAGGGAGACATGCTTTCAGTCTAGGCTATATAAGATTTCCATAATAATCCCTGTTGAAGATCAGCTCATAATCCAAAATTATAAAAGGCAAGTCTACCATAAGCAAAAAAACAAAAACAAAAAACCCCGACCACATTAAAAATAATAAAAGGCCTCTATTCAGGCACAGTGGATAGAGTGTTGACCTGAGACTCTGAGGAACCAGGTTTGAATCTCCAAGGTCACTGGCTTGCACACGAGATCATTCAGCTTGAGTGTGGGCTCATCCAGCTTGAGCGCAGGGTCACTGGCTTCAGCGTGGGATCATAGACACAACATCATGGTTGATGACTTGAGCCCAAAGGTTGTTGGCTTGAAGCCCAATGTCTCTGTCTTAAGCCCAAGTTCACTGACTTGAGCAGGGGGTCATTGGCTTGGCTAGAGTCCCCTAGTCAAGGCATGTATGGGAAAACAATCAATGAACAACTAAGATGCTGCAACTATGAGTTGATGCTTCTTATATTTTCCTATTCCTGTCTGTCTGTCTCTCTCTCTAAAATAATAATAAGTAGAATAAAATATAATAAAGGATTCAGCTACCAAGGTACTCAAATAATAGCACTATTATTTAGAGATAATAAATATGTCTTAGCTGAAAAAAGACATTAAAAAGCTAGGGTTAAAAACATAAAATATAGAGCATTACCAAAATAGACCAATTCTAAAAAGAACCAAATATAACTTTTAGAAATTAAGAAAAAATAGTCATTTAAAAAATTCTCAGTAACTAGCTTAAACAGCAGATTAGATAGAACATGAGAGAATGAACATCTTGGAGGATAGATATAGGAAGACAAGATGGCGCTGGAGTAGGCAGACGTACCGCCTACTCCCAGAACCAAAGTGGATTACAAACTAATTTTAAGAACTATCATTGGGAAAAACCAACTTTGGACTAAACTAAGAGGACTCTTCAACCAAGGAACACTGAAGAAGCCACACCGAGACTGGTAGGAAAAGCAGGAACACAGAGAGGGCTGCCCAGCTCCCCGGAGCGAACAGCAGCCGGGAGAGACTCGCGTGGTGGGAAGTGAGTTTAGCAGAGAGGGAAGGGTCTTGAGCCCCAAGAACAAAGCCCCAGCCTGCAGCCCCAGAGCCCAGAAGAGGCCTAAGGACAGTATTTAGCTGGAAACAAGTCAGGATACTGTTTGTGAGAAAGAGTCTGATTTCTCAGACCCAGGATTCTTCTTAAAGGGACTGTGCAGAACATCTCTCTCACAACCACTCCCTGGGGACTCCAGAGGATGGGGAGAGAGGAGAATACCAGAGTATCAGGAAGAGAGTGTAATCTAGGAGGCACAGGGAGAAACATTTTGGGAGATAGCCACCCTAACCCCTGGGACGAGTCACTCCCCAAATCTGAAGTGAATATTTCCCCCGGAAACAGCAATATCAGCAAAGGGAAGCAGAAGAGCAGCCAAACAAGCTCTCCCACGGCACTCAGAGCAGAGTTGCTTAGAAGGAGGGAGCTTTCGGGGCTACAGTAGTGAGTGTTAGGGTCTGAGCTGCATGCCCGCACCCACGCGGCTGAGGGCTCGCTGGAGGGCGGGCGGCAGCGGGAGATGGAAGCGCGGTTCTGTTGGCAGGGGCGGAAGCTGGCTGGCCACCACTGAGCTCAGGTGTGAGCTCAATCTTGCCCGGCTGGGGAGGAGGGGGCATGCAAAAGTGGTCAAGCCCAGCAGCCGGCAGCCTGTAATCCAGCCTGTGGGAGAAGTGCGGGAACCCCAGAAAGGGTGGAGACCAGCCCCTGAGCAAGGGCGCAGGAGCACAGCTTTGCCCCACCCGTGCAACCCAGGCTTGTGGTCTGACTTGGGAGCCAGCTCCTCCCGGGGGGGTGGAGCCAAAAGCCCAGAACAGGTGGAGTTCCGCTACTGAGCTGAGCATGGGCACGCAGTCCTGCCCGGCTGGTAGAGCCAAGACTAGCAGCCATTCCACGAGCAGGCTCCTCCTGCAAGGGCGGGGCGAAAGCCCAGAAACAGATGGAGACCCGCAGCTGAGCAAAGGTGCTCGCCAGTGCACTCAGGATCGAGCATAATGTCATCCATGGGGGTGGGGCAAGGCCAAGGCCACCAAGGCTTGTGCACCCGAGCATGTGATCACAGCCACTCCTGTGAAGAGAAAATGTGGAGGCAGAGAAATGCAACACAAATGAACCAAGAGAAATCCCCAGAAAGGGACCTAAATGAATCAGATATAACCAAATTACCAGATGCAGAGTTTAAAATAATGGTTGTTAGGATGCTCAAAGATATTAGAACAACAATAGATGGTCATTATGAAAATCTAAATAAAGAGATAGCAAATATAAAAAAGGACATTGAAATAATTAAAAAGAATCAGTCAGAAATGACAAATACAATATCTGAAATAAAGAATACAATGGAAGGAATTAAAAGCAGGATGGATGAAGCGGAGAATCAAATCTGAGTTAGAGGACATGATAAATAAAGGCACAAAAGCAGAGCAGAAAAAAGAAAAGAGACTCAAAAAGTCTGAGGAAACTCTAAGAGAGCTCTGTGACAACATGAAGAGAAATAATATCTGCATCATAGGGGTTCCTGAAGAAGAAGAGAAAAAACAAAGGATAGAAACTTTGTTCAATCATATCATAGCTGAAAACTTCCCTCAATTAAGGCAGGAAAACATCTCACATGTTCAGGAAGCACAGAGAACTCCATTAAGGAGAAACCCAAAGAAATCAACACCAAGACACATCATAATTAAAATACCAAAGCTAAGTGATAAAGAGAAAATATTAAAAGCTGCTAGAGAAAAAAAGACTATCACCTACAAAGGAGCCCCCATAAGGATGACTTCTGACTTCTCAACAGAAACACTTGAGGTTAGAAGGGAATGGCAAGAAATATTCAAATTAATACAGAACAAGAGCCTACAAACAAGACTACTTTATCCAGCAAGGCTATCATTTAAAATTGAAGGAGAAATAAAAAACTTTACAGACAAAAAAAAAACTCAAGGAATTCACTGCAACCAAACCAAGGCTACAAGAAATGCTAAGGGACCTGTTGTAAACAGATCAAAGGAGAAAAAGAATATAGCAAAAGAGGAATATAGTTTTAAAGAATAAAATGGCAATAAACAATTACATATCAATAATAACCTTAAATGTAAATGGATTAAATGATCTGATCAAAAGACATAGGGTAGCTGCATGGATAAGAAAACAGGACCCATACATATGCTGTCTACAAGAAACACACCTTAAATCAAAAGATGCACACAGACTGAAGATAAAAGGATGGAAAAAAAATATTTCACGCAAATGGAAATGGAAAAAAAGCTGGGGTAGCAATACTTATATCAGACAAAATGGACTTTAAAACAAAGACCATAGTTAGAGATAAAGAAGGTCACTGCATAATGATAAAGGGAGCAATCCAAAAGGAAGATATAACCATTATAAATATCTACACACCTAATATAGGAGCACCTAAATATATAAAGCAGACTTTGATGGGCTTAAAGGGTGAGATCAACAGCAATACTATAATAGTAGGGGATTTCAATACCCCATTAACATCATTAGATAGATCCTCAAGAAAGAAAATTAACAAAGAAACAGTAGACTTAAAGGACATATTAGATCAACTCGATTTAATAGATATCTTCAGAACCTTTCACCCTAAAACAGCAGAATATACATTCTTTTCAAGCACTCATGGTACATTCTCTAGAATAGACCACTGTTAGGGGACAAAAGCAGTCTCAACAAATTTAAGAAGATTGAAATCATATCGAGCACTTTCTCTGATCACAATGGCATTAAACTAGAAATCAACCACAACAGAAAAACTGAAAAACATTCAAACACTTGGAAACTAAATAGCATGTTATTAAATAATGAATGGGTTAACAATGAGATCAAAGAAGAAATTAAAAAATTCCTAGAAACAAATGATAATGAGCATACATCAACTCAAAATTTATGGGACACAGCAAAAGCAGTCCTGAGAGGGAAGTTTATAGCATAACAGGCATACCTCAAGAAGCTAGAAAAAGCTCAAATAAACAACTTGACCCTACATCTAAAAGAACTAGAAAAAGAACAGCAAGTAAATCCCAGAGCTAGTAGAAGGAAGGAAATAATAAAGATCAGAGCAGAAATAAATGACATAGAGGCTAAAAAACAATACAGAGGATCAATGAAACCAGGAGCTGGTTCTTTGAAAAGGTAAACAAGATCAGTGAACCTTTAACCAGACTCACCAAGAAAAAAAGAGAGAGGACTCAAATAAATATAATTAGAAATGAGAGTGGAGAAATAACAACTGACACAACAGAAATACAAAATGCTGTAAGAAAATACTGTGAAGAACTGTATGCCAAAAAACTAGACAAACTAGATGAAATGGACAAATTCCTTGAAACATATAATCTTCCAAAAATTAATCTGGAAGAATCAGGAAACCTAAACAGACCGATTACAACAAATGAGATCGAAACAGTTAACAAAAAACTCCCCAAAAAGAAAAGTCCTGGGCCTGATGGCTTAACAAGTGAATTCTACCAAATATTCAAAGAAGAACTAACTCCTATCCTTTCAAGCTATTTCAAAAAATTCAAGAGGAAGGAAGACTTCCAAACTCCTTTTATGAGGTGAGCATAATTCTGATTCCAAAACCAGGCAAAGACAACACAAAAAAAGAAAATTATAGGCCAATATCCCTGATGAATTTAGATGCAAAAATCCTCAACAAAATATTAGCAATCCAGATCCAGCAATATATGAAAAAAATCATACACCATGATCAAGTGGGATTTATTCTTGGTAGGCAAGGCTGGTACAATATTCACAAATCAATCAATGTGATTCATCACATAAACAAAAGGAAGGAGAAAAACCACATGATAATTTCAATAGATGCAGAAAAAGCATTTGATAAAATCCAGCACCCATGCATGATCAAAACTCTCAGCAAAGTGGGAATACAGGGAATATACCTCAACATGATAAAGGCCATCTATGACAAACCCACAGCCAATATAATACTCAATGGGCAAAAATTAAAAGCAATCCCCTTAAGATCAGGAATGAGGCAGGGGTGCCCCCTTTCACCACTCTTATTCAACATAGTCCTGGAAGTCCTAGCCACAGCAATCAGACAAGAAAAAGAAATAAAAGGCATCCAAATTGGAAAAAAAGAAGTAAAACTATCATTATTTGCAGATGATATGATATTGTATATAGAAAACCCTAAAGTCTCAGTCAAAAAACTACTAGACCTGATAAATGAATTCATCAAGGTGGCAGGATATAAAATCAATACTCAGAAATCAGAGGCATTTTTATACACCAGCAATGAACTGTCAGAAAGAGAAATCAAGGAACCAATCCCCTTTACCATTGCAACCAAAAAAATAAAGTACCTAGGAATAAATTAAACCAGGTATATTAAAGACTTGTACTCGGAAAATTATAAAACATTGATAAAAGAAATCAGGGAAGATACGAACAAGTGGAGGCATATACTATGCTCATGGTTAGGAAGAATAAACATCATTAAAATGTCTATATTACCCAAAGCAATTTATAAATTCAATGCAATACCGATTAAAATACCAATGACTTACTTCAAAGATATGGAACACATATTCCAAAATTTTATATGGAACCAAAAGAGAACACGAATAGCCTCAGCAATCTTAAAAAGAAAGTATAAAGCAGGAGGTATCACACTTCCGGATAACAAGTTATATTATAAGGCCATTGTACTCAAAACAGCAAGGTACTGGCATAAGAACAGGCATATAGATCAATGGAACAGAACTGAGAACCCAGAAATAAACTCGCACTTTTATCAACAACTGATATTTGACAAAGGAGATAAGAGCATACATGGGAATAAAGACAGTCTCTTCAACAAATGGTGTTGGGAAGATTGGACAGCTACCTGCAAAAAAATGAAACTAGACCATCAACTTACACCACTCACAAAAATAAACTCAAAATGGATAAAAGTCTTAAATATAAACCGTGAAACCAAAAGCATCTTAGAAGAAAACAGGCAGTAAGCTCTTTGACATATTTCACAGCAATATATTTGCTGATTTGTCTCCACAGGCAAGTGAAATAAAAGACAGGATAGACAAATGGGACTTTATCAAACTAAGAAGCTTCTGCACAGCTAAATACAATAAGAACAGAATAAAAAGACAAACTACACAATGGGAGAATATATTTGACAATGCATCTGATAAGGGGTTAATAACCAAAATTTATTAAGGACTTGTAAAACTTAATACCAGGAAGACAAACAATCCAATCCAAAAATGGGCAAAATAAATGAATAGATACTTCTCCAAAGAGGACACACATATGGCCAATAGGCATATGAAAAAATGCTCAACATCACTAATGATTAGAGAAATGCAAATTAAAACCACAATGAGATTATCACCTTACACTAGTCAGAATGGTATAAGGTGATAATCAATAAACTCAACAATAAAACAACACAGAATAAGTGCTGGCGAGGATGTGGAGAAAAGGGAACCCTCCTGCACTGCTGGTGGGAATGCAGACTGGTGCAACCACTGTGGAAAACAGTATGGAGATTCCTCAAGAAATTAAAAATCAAACTACCTTTTGACCCAGCTCTACCACTGTTAGGAATATACCCCAAGAACACCATAGCACTGTTTGAAAACAAGAAATGCACCCCCATGTTTATGGCAGCATTTTTCACAATAGCAAAGATCTGGAAACAGCCCAAGTGTCCATCAGAGGACAAGTGGCTTAAAAAGCTTTGGTACATACATACTATGCAATACTACTCAGCCATAAGAAATGATGACATCGGAGCTTTTACAACAACATGGATGGGCCTTGATAACATTATACT
Source organism: Saccopteryx leptura (assembly GCF_036850995.1). NCBI lineage: Eukaryota > Metazoa > Chordata > Mammalia > Chiroptera > Emballonuridae > Saccopteryx > Saccopteryx leptura. The sequence continues at coordinate 173,430,916 of NC_089503.1, forward strand.
GAGCAAAATAAGTAAATCAGAAAGAACTAAGAACTATATGATTCCATACATAGGTGGGACATAAAAATGAGACTCAGAGAAATGGACAACAGTGTTGGGGTTACAGGGTGTGGGGGAGGATTGGGAGGGGTTGGGGGAGGGGAGGAGCACAAAGAAAACCAGTTAGAAGGTGATAGAAGATAATTTTATCAATGTCACCCCATCAAAATTAATCAAAAAAAAAAAAAAAAAAAGAATGTGTCTCACAGCTAATTCAGACAGTTAAAAGAATAGTATAAGGATACTAATTCTGCTTTTCAGGTCACATCCTGCAAAAGGGGCCCCAAGGCCCTGGCCGGTTGGCTCAGTGGTAGAGCGTTGGCCTGGCGTGCAGGGGTCCCGGGTTTGATTCCCGGCCAGGGCACACAGGAGAAGCACCCATCTGCTTCTCCACGCCTCCCCCTCTCTTCCTCTCTGTCTCTCTCTTCCCCTCCTGCAGCCGAGGGTCCATTGGAGCGGAGATGGCCCGGGTGCTGGGGATGGCTCCTTGGCCTCTGCCCCAGGCGCTAGAGTGGCTCTGGTCGCAACAGAGCGACGCCCCAGAGGGGTAGAGCATCGCCCCCTGGTGGGCAGAGCGTCGCCCCTGGTGGGCGTGCTGGGTGGATCCCAGTCGGGCGCATGCGGGAGTCTGTCTGACTGTTTCTCCCCGTTTCCAGCTTTGGAAAAATACAAAAAAAAAAATATGAAAAAAAAAAAAGGGGGCCCCAAGCAAATTGGTGATTTGGCTCCTCTGATTTTGCCAATTGGATTTTTTAAAAAAAATAGGTCAGGAACGCCCTGAAACGGAACTAACCATACATGAGCATAAAAAGTACTTTTAGATACTGGATCTGTTGTATCTGTTATTGCTAAGCTACATTGGCCTCCTTCCTGGCCCACTCATGCAGCAGCCACAGAATTACAAGGTATAGGGCAGAGTAAATCCCCTCAACAAAGTTCTAGTTTTCTACATTGGGAAGATTAAGATGGTCATTCTGGATTTTTTAAGCCTTATGTGCTCCCTGGATGGCCAATTAATTTGTGAGGTAGAGATGTTTTGAAAAATATGGGAGTGTTGCTTGTCAGTCCTAATGGTTTAGTCAGTACTCAGATGCTTGATCGGGGATTTTTGCCCACCAAGAGTCTTAGGGAAGGAACAGCAAGGAATTCTCACCGCCATAGAAGTGGCACCCAATACCAGAATGTGTAGATTAGGATATCAAAACTTAGCATAGGGGCCTTGGTAGCTCCTGCTACCTCAATAATGCAATGTGCAGACCCAGTTACTTGGAAATCAGATAATCCTGTATGGGTAGACCAATGGCCCTTTTCTCAGGAGAAACTTAGGGCAGCTGCTCAATTGGTACAAGAGCAGCTACAGCTTGGACACATTGAACCATCTAATAGCCCATGGAATACACTTCCATATTTTGATCTTGTTGCCTCCTGGATTATCAAGGGGCATAGGCGACCCTTACAGCTTATAGGTTTTGAGCCTCAAAATTATTGTTGTTCCTTTTTTCAAAGGATCAACAACAATGGCTCTGGGAAACTTCCACTAAATGACAAATCACTCTTGCAAATCAATGGACAACTTTATACTGAAACTGTCAACCTAAAATCAGCTCAAAGTCTAGAATTATATGCCATTATCATGGCTTTTCAGCATTTGCCATATTCCCCCTTTAATCTACATACAGACAGCAAATATTTACTTATGGTGTTTCCACTATAAAGACTGCTATCTTAGGGACAAATGCTGATGAACTATTTCAGCAATTCCTCCTTCTTCAAAAACTTGTATGTCAACATAGAGCTCCATGTTTCATAGGACATACTCGAGCTCACTCCATGCTCCCTGGAGCTTTAGCACAAGGGAATGCCCCCCCCCCTTTTCTTCTTCTTCTTTTTTTTTGTTTTTTTTTTTTTGTTTGTTTGTTTTTTTTTTTTGTATTTTTCTGAAGTTGGAAATGGGGAGGCAGTCAGACAGACTCCGCATGCGCCCGACCGGGATCCACCCAGCACACCTACCAGGGGGAAATGCTCTGCCCATTTGGGGTGTTGTGCTGTGGCAACCAGAGCCATTCTAGCGCCTGAGGCAGAGGCAACGGGGCCATCCTTATCACCCGGGGTGGCTTTGCTCCAGTGGAGCCTTGGCTGCAGGAGGGGAAGAGAGAAACAGAGAGGAAGGAGAGGGGGAGAGGTGGAGAGGCAGATGGGCTCTTCTTCTGTGTGCAATGGCCAGGAATTGAACCCAGGAATCCTGCACACCAGGCCAATGCTCTACCACTGAGCCAACCGGCCAGGGTCTAGGAATGCCCTCCTTGATCAAGCTACCCAAAAGAAAATTATTTGGAGCAACCATGACAGATTGAGCAATTCAGTCTCATCTATTCATCTCCAGAACGCTGCAGCCCTGTGTAAACAGTTTCAACTGTCTCGGGAAGCAGCATGGCAGATTGGGAAATCCTGTCCAAGGGGCCCTATACTACAATCTGCCCCTTCATTTGGAGTTAACCCTCAAGGACCCTAACTTTGGCAAATGGATGTTACTCATATACCTTCATTTGGCAAACAGTCCTATGTCCACGTTACAGTGGATACATATTCTGTTTTTATAGTAACCTCTGTCAGAACAGGAGAGGCTGTTAAGCATGTTATAGCTCATTGTCTGTATGCATTGTTCTATTATTGGATTTCCTAAACTGGTTAAACTGAAAATGCTCCTGCATATGGAGCAAAAGCATTTACTGTATTTTGTCATTCTTACAATCTTTAAAGTTAAGGTATTATTAAAGGGTACTCAGAAAATATTTAAATTTAAAAAAAATTTAAAAGGGGGTAGTCATATCCTGGAACTCCTACGGGTCTACCATATCATGCTTTTTACTTAAAAAAGAATTTTAAATTTCTTTTGAATGCTGATGAACAGGAGATGCCAAATCTCTTCACCTGCAAACTACTACCTTCTTTATTTGATCCAGCTAATTACACTGTTTTGTCTTTTTCCAAATAGCTCCAGATATATGGAAAAGATTTATATAGGCAGATGGGGATCCTCAAACCCCTCAGCGAGATCTTCTGAGCATGGCTTTTAAGATACTTAGAGGCAGAAAAAGCCCAATAGAGATCAGGGGAACTACCAGCTTTTAGGATATGCCCTTAAAGGCTCCAACACCCCAAAGGGGCTGCATAGGATGCCATCTGGGTCCTGCTTCAATAGTGGAAAGGAAGGTCATTGAGCTAAAGCCTGCCAGACTTACATGCCTCTGCTGTGAGGAAAGAGGGACACTGGAAGGTAGACTTTCCCCTCGCTCCTCTAAGGGAGGGTTCAGTCTCTTCCAGCCCTGCTCCAGCCACCTATGACCTAACCTTGCCCAGAATGCTGGGGTTTTCCACTGAAGGCTGAAGGTGCCCAGGGCCATCAACCTCATCTATGACACTGTGGATGAGCCTGGGGTATTTCTTCCAAGAAGCAGGTAAACTGATCTCATTTGCACAAGGGCCAGTTAACTATGTCTTGCCTGAATAGTCAGGTTTTTTATTCTTCCCTCAAAGATCTCTGTTGTGGGTGTTGATAGTCCTATTTTCTGCTGCTTTGTTTAATATATAGTGTTTCCTTTATTCCTCCTACCTCAATGCCCCACTCATATTTCAGGCTGGGACCTACTCCTAATTTAGAGCTCTCTTTCCCCCTTTTGCCAACTTCTATTATGAATCTACCTTTGCCACCCAGCTTAGTGTATCCCAAGGTTCTCTTTACCAAGCCACAGTCACAGAGCTCCAGGGAAAAGCAACCTGGTCTCATCTCTTCAGGCAGAGGAGAACAGAAGCTCCATATCCACACATGCTGCAGATGGCTTTTCCAGTCTACCTGAATCATTACCAGTTAGAAGCAGCGGTCATGGGGACTTGGACATGAGCTGCAAAGTATAGAATGGTGACAACAATTCCAGTGCCATGCGTACTTTTCTTGGATGTGGACTTTTCCTGGACTCCTGCTCCTTGTGACAGCTCCTAACAGACTGAACTGGGGTTGGGTTGCATTTTTCAGGGATTTGGCATGGTGTTGGGGCCAACTTGGACTTGGTGAACATGTTAAGGACACTACTCTTTTTTGGATTCTTGCTGTATTGGCCAAGAGTTTGCTTAAAGGCTTTAATCACTGTAAAAAAAAAAAATAGAAGACTGGATAAAGAAGATGTGGCACATATACACCATGGTATACTATTTAGCCATAAGAAATGATGGCATCAGATCACTTACAACAAAATGGTGGGATCTTGATAACATTATATGGAGTAAAATAAGTAAATCAGAAAAAAACAAGAACTGCAGGATTCCATACAATGGTGGGACATAAAAACGAGACTAAGAGACATGGACAAGAGTGTGGTGGTTACAGGGGGCGGGGGGAGGGAAGGAGGGAGAGGGGGAGGGGGAGGGGCACAAAGAAAACTAGATAGAAGTCGATGGAGGACAATCTCTCTTTGGGTGATGGGTATGCACCAGAATTAAATGACAAGATAACCTGGACATGTTTTCTTTGAATATATGTACTCTGATTTATTGATGTCACCCCATTAAAATAAAAATTTATTTATAAAAAAAAGAAATTATTCGGAGTCAGCAGAGTGAAATTTTTAAATAATTGAAATGGGAAAAGAAAAACAGCATAGATATATACAGATGAAGAGACTTAGAGGATGAGATAAAAAATTTCAACATCATGCAGGAGACTCAATGCTTTAAAAGATAAGGCAAGAATGTTTCATGGTTTGTAAAATACATAAATATCCTGCCCCAGACACATAAAAGTAAATCTCACTTACATATATCATGATTCAACTTCAGAGATGATCTGAAAGTCAGCTGCAATGAAGAAAAGAGTTTATCCACAAAGGTGGGATAACTATACTAACAAGTGGCTTTTCACAAGCATCAATAGAAGCCATAAAGAGAGGATTACCTCTTCAAAAAGTGGAGGAAACCGTATTAATTTAGAATTGTACGTCCTGCTAAATTTTTATTCAACTATAGTGAGGGTAAAATAAAGTTTAGATGTAGGTGTTGGTGGTACATGAAGAATGGTGTGAGGAAGGGATTATTTTTATAGTGTGAGAGATGGTGGTGGGATTATAGACTTTATTGAGGGAATTACACCCCAAACTGCCCTAGATCTCAGATACTATGTCTCTAAGTAAAATCTGTACCTAGATCACTGATAAATAAGAAAATCATGCAATGCTTTGTAATTAGCTGGAGCTTAGTTATAGACTCCAAAGCAGAATTATAATCAGAAAATTAGACCAGGTGAGAAGCCCTTTTATTTCATTCTAGAGAGTCCACTGTAATCTCAAGCCAAAAAAATTTAACCTGTGAAATTTATCTTACCTTTCTTTTAATGCTCATACTTAAATTGCTATCTTTGTGTGTGTGCATGTGTGCACAAAAGGGCAGCTACTATGATAAACACGGACAGATCCAGATAGACAGATGTGAGAAAGAGCATACCTGTGCCATTGCCTAGTTCAGAGCTCCTCTTAGCCACTCATACAAGGTATAGAAGAGTGGAATGCCTTACCCATTATATTCTGCAAAGGTGCACTAAGGAAGCAGAGAATATAACTGATTTTGTTGAATTGTAAGATCAGTGGATGGATGACTTTTTTTTTTTTTTTGAGAAGTTTTCCTAGACCTTAATTTGAACTACATCATGCATTTCATTGCCTGTGCCTATCACCATGCCTAGGACAGAGAAAATGCTCAATAAATATTTGTTGAATTAATAAATGAAAGAAAATGAATGGAAGAGAAAAGCAGTTGCGCTGGACAATTACAATTATTTGGGGGAATAATTCTTACCCCTTTGGAGGGCTTTGTAAACAACCTCTGTGTTCCCTATGCTGGGCAGACCTCTTCCTGGTGAGATGTGTTGCTAAGTTGTATTTTTCCACAGCCAGACTTTGGGTGAGACATCTAAGAAGGTGTACGGTTGCTTAGAGAGAGAGGCTGAGTAAATACAAGGGGCTGTTGCTAGGTAGCGGTGGAGTACTCAGAGACCACAGGAGCTGCAGAGGCAAATAGATTATTTAAAGGCTTTAGGCCTCATAATGAGGGCCTTGAACTCTGGATGAGCATTTTAGCCAAAGTAGTTTCCAAAGGGTGGGGTCCAGTGACTCTTTCACCTCAATATTAAAGAGCATCAACTCCTACAGTTTACAGCTGCTAGAGCAACTGGATGGATTTCAAGGAAGAATGACTCACTTGAGAATGCCTGCAGGCATTCTTAATGAAAAGCAATTGTTGGATGGACTTTATCTGATTTTTAAATATCACCAAATCCTTTGATAGGCATAAAATACAAGTATTAGAAGAGATAATGGTAGTCATCTAGCTAAATTTCAATTATCCACACTTATGTTATAAATGTCTCCCAAGTAATTTGTCTGACTTTAGAAGACATTGTGTCATGTTGTCTTCGTTTTGTTGCAAAAAAAATTATCTACTTAATTGTGTTAGGCTTAGCTCTATTAAATATTTTTTGCATTGCCTGAATACGCAAAGGAAAGGACAGAAGGCCCAGAAGTGGCAATTATAAAATCAACATAGAACCGTTTGTATATAGTTTTAAAATTTTCAAAGTATTTAAAAATGTATCTCATTTCATTTTTATAAGTAACACTGAGCAGGCATGGATGTCTAACCATGTAGTTGGGGAGGTTTTACCTTATATAATCCCTATTAGAGCCTCCTAGCAATTCATAAATAATGAACTTTTCTAAGAAAGGACAAGATATTTGCTGTGCAATCATGACTTCAGGACAAAATCCTGTAGCCCTTGCCTTCCAATTAGAGGAACACTACATCTAGGTGGTAATTGATTGCATGAATGGTTCTAATTCTTCATCCTTCTCCCAGCCACACCCTTGGTAATGTGACTTTGCAACTCCTCCTGTCAAGATGTGAGTTCTATTTTCCTGAACTCTTTGATCCTGAGTTGGTCTGTGTGCTTTAGTGGTTTTGAGTCAAGCAGAGAATTGGAACATGCCTGCAAGTTGCTGATAATGATTTTGCTGGTCTGGTGTCATCAGAAGACATGTAGACAACCCACTGTAGAGTAAGGCACAAAGAACACAGTCTAGTTACCTGCCCTAGGAAGGGATGCCATGGTGTCAGGAATGTGAAAAGGAAAGAGGAAGAAAGGGGGGGGGGGGGAAGAAAGGAAGGAAAAAGGGAGGGAGGAAAGGAGGGAGGGAGGGAGAGAAGGAAGAAAGGAAAGAAAATGAAATGAAAGTTTCTGATACTGAGAGCTAAGCACTTTTAGGAACTCTCCTTCCCAATATCTCTTGTGTGTACTGGCATGTTAGTGTGTAAAATATACATCAGAAGGTCAGTAAGAGGCTTTGTTTATTTGAAAGTATGCCATAAGCATCTTTCCTAACCATTAAATATAAATCAACTCACCATTTTTAATAGCTGCAAAATAGTCCAATGTAGTTATGGTATTATGTAATTATTACCATAATTTATTCAGTCAGTTCCTTATTTTGGTAAATTGCAAAATAGCCACAATTCTCTACTTCTCCTGATATCCTTGTTTCAAGGCCAGCTCACTTATAGCCGAGGAGGCTGAAGTGAGGTTTGATTGGTGACGTGGGAAGATCCTGTGCAGGGGGAGGGGCACTGTCACTGTTAACCTTGGCGGCGGCAGCATCCTCCACATCATTCATACTTATTCAGTGCTTGCTCTGTGCCAGATGTTATTCTAAGCATGTTCTCTGTATTAATTCACTTAATCCTTCTAGTGCAAGAATTATATATTATTACCATCATCTCAATTTTACCAATGACATGACTGAAGTACAACAGACTTAGATGGGTTGCTCAAGTTCATACAGTGAGTTGGAGGCACAACTAGAATTCAAACCTAGGCAGTCAGGATCCAGATGCTAGAATTCTGTGATATATGTTTTTAAATGACACTTCTTATAAGAATTGTCTATAGCAGGATGAAGGTTGAAGCGGTCCCTTTGGAGTCTAATAGAGGAGTCTCAAAGGGAAAATGGTTGGACTTGTTGGTAGCAATAAAGGTGGTAAGAAATGGCACACAGAGAATTTTCTGGTAGACTCTCAATGATCCTTTAATTATTTTTAAAAATTGTAGATAATCTGATTGACAAAAAGTGATTTCTCTCTGGTGATATTTTGCACTTAATAGTGTAGTTTAATATTTTTTAATATTGGCTATTTGTATTTCTTCTATAAATTACTTGTGCATATTCTTCATACACTTTCCTATTAAGGGTTGTCCTTTTCTTGATTTCTGAGAGCTCTTTGTATATTAACTTAAACACATGGATTTATTTATACAAATATAATTTGCTAGTAGAAATACAATATAAAATATATTTTCCAATGTGTTGTCTTTAGGTTTTTTACTTTGTTGATTTCTTTTCTATACAATAACTTTTTTCTTATTTTGGTGCAGCAAAAGTGCATTATATTTTAGGGTTTTTGAATTTTCTGGTATGGTTGGACTAGCTTTCTTCATCACAAAATTATAGAAGTATTCACCTGTGTTTTCCTAGTGCTTTTATGTTCCCATTTCTTTTTAACTTCAGTACTTGATTAATTAAAATGTATATTGGAATCAGAAGTGAGTTGGGATGCAGTTTAATTTATTTAATAAATTAGTAACAGACTTTTCTGTCATTACTTTTAAAATATTTTTAATTTATTGATTTTAGAGAAAGAGAGGAAGGGAAAGATAGAGAAAGAGAAAGATAGAAATATCGATTTCTTAATTGTTCCACTAATTATGCATTCATTGGTTGATTTTTGCATATGCCTTGACCAGGGATTAAACCTATAACCTTGACATATTGGAATGATACTCCAACTAACTGAGCTACCCAGTCAGGGCTTTCTGACATTATTTTAAGTGTACACCATGTTTTCTTCACTCATTTGAGAGCTCACCTTTGATATATACTAAATTTACAGATATTTTGGTACTATTTTTATATTATTTTATATTTTATACTGTCATAAATTAGTGATAATAATTTTATAGTTAATTTTCATCTCTGTTAGGGTAAGTACCCCCCTTTCCAATTATTCTTCCTTTTTAGAATTTTCCTAATTATTTCCGCTGTTCATTCTTTCAGCTAAATTTTAGACTCATTTTTTTTTTCAAGTTAAAAGTATTTTGTTGAGATCCTTGATAAGGATTATAGAATTCTATAAATTTTTTTGGTATGTTAATTTAGGGAGACTTGACATCTTTAAAACTTAAAGTTGTAACTAAAAGGTATGATTATTCTAATAATACAATATTATTGTTATTATAACTACTAATGCCTGGTATTTTGGGAAAATTCCTTAGTATCATCTTGTCTTCTCTTTGACCGCATCTTCCGATTATACACACACAGAAGTTGCAGAGCACTTCAAAAGAAGATTTGCAGTACTTTCTCTTGAACTTGAGCTTTCTTCTTTTATCTACCCTGCTTTAGCTGCAGCCAGAGCTGGGGAGTTATTATTAATTATCTCTAAATCTTAGTTCCCAGAAGGGGACTGTGGGTGACACACCAGATTGTCCCTCCACTTCTGTACCTCCCCAGCCCATCGAGTGACTGGTCTATGAGCGAGCCACGGGGCGTTCCTCCCAGCCCCCACCCCCAATCTGAAAGTTATTTCATGTTAGCATGCTTTTGTTTTACAATACCATTTCCAAGTTTATGGTTTTTTTGCTTGACCCGCTTGTTCCAATTGCATCTAATATTTCATCAAATATGGTAAAGAAACTGTGAGAAGAAGTAGATGCACCTTCTGAGCCGTCTCAAGCAGACACCGCCAGCTTGCTGCAAAATGGTTTTCCTTTTTAGCCCTTCTGCATCGTAATGCGTTTCTGAGGCCAAATTCTTTGGGGAAACATTATGACTATTTAAGGTCTCCAAATTTTATGCTTCGGTACGAAAGGCCTAAGGGTGAGGATTTTAAATGGATGAAGTGGAGAAATTTGCACTTCCTTAAGCAAACATATAGCATTTCCTTCCATGTGTCAGAAATGAAAACAAAAAATACAAACTAATTTGTCATGAAATTTTCCCTTTTATAATTCCCTCTTTGGTGCTTTTTCAACCTAACAAGTCATATTTTCTCTTCTTTCGTGTCAGGTTTATAGCTTTGCTGGTCACAGTTTCAATAACCATGATGGACGATCTTCTGTTCTATATATCATGTACAAGTATTCACTTAAAAGTATCTTTGTGTTCACAGCTAGCTTTCTGTCACCTCCCGGTTCCTCCTCCCTGCTGCATAGGCACATGGTGTTACATTATATGCGCCAAGAGCTTTGGGGAAAGCTCATATTTAGGAACATTAAGTAAGCAGAGGATGGCTGCATATTTGGGCTGAGCCTGACCTCACTATGAAATGAGGCAAATTGTCATATTTATGACTCAGGGTAAGTCAATAATATATTGGTGTTCAAATGTGGAAATGCATTTACTCTCCGACATGTGGCTTCAACTTTGTTTTTCTCCTGAGTAGTGGTTTTCCCCTAAGTATGAGTCTTTTTCTTCTTTCATTCCTTCTTTCTTAACTGTTTCCCCTTCCTCCCTCTCTCCCTCCCTCCCTTCCTTCTTTCCTTCTTCTTTTCTTCCCTCCCTCCCTTCCTTCTTCCCTTTCTCCCTTCCTTCCTTCCTTCCTTCCTTCCTTCCTTCCTTCCTTCCTTCCTTCCTTCCTTCCTTCCTTCCTTCCTTCCTTCCTTCCTAACTCTTTTAAGACTTTCTCCCCACTTTCTCTTTCCAGAGCCCCCAGTAAACCTGATGGGATTTAAAGCATTTGTATGTAGAATAAAAAAGTCTTCTCTTCAGTAACTAAAGTCATCATTCCCCTATTCACCCTCTGTTTGCTAGATCCAAGTACACACACACACACACACACACACACACACACACACACACACACACCATACACCACACACTGAAAAAAAATTATGTGGCTGGATAAATGCTCCTTACAACTATTGCCTAGAAATCTGATCCTATTGGGTCCCTTGGAACCTGAGTCAGTATCATTTATTTTTCTTGCTAAACTGCTTCTCTGTAAATTACAGCAGGAGAAAGGAAGGTCATGTGGTTTCTGATTTACTGTAGAAAATATTGAGAAGGAAAAAAAATATCAGAGTAGTCATTGATAATCACAAAGCAGAGAAAAACCTCACTGTGGAAGTCTTTATTATTTCTGAATCTGGTCAGTTATAACTTCCTGTCCCCCAGCTGCAGGGACCCTGTTATCCTCAAGTCTATTTTTATAACAACGCCGTTTTGCAAGTAGGATTTAGGTTGGGAGGGCATGTAGAAAGTCTACACCCCTTTGCCCTTCCCCAGAGTGTTCTGGAAGTTAGGTTTCTCTAGGTTTGAGGAGGGGTGTTGGGCAACACTTTTTGTCCCGTCTCTCTCCTTTTTTTTTTTTCATTTGGGTCACAGTTTGGATGCCATGGGCTACTTTGTGGCTGACCACCCTCCTTCCCCAGTAATCATGACACACAGATGGCCAATGCACTCGTACCAAGAGAAAGATTCTGCTCTGGGAGAAGCCTAGCAACACTGGTCTCCGCTAGGCGCTGTCATTCTTGATTTTCCTCACCGAGCTGAGAGCAGTTGAAAGGTGTGGGAACAGCCACCCAAACTCGGCAGACTCAGCACAACCAGCCACCAAGAAATCAACAGTTCCTTATTTATGTGGCTCTACGCTATTCTAAGTCACTGGCTGGGATGAATGTGCCACTTTTTACTCCTTCCATTCAGGAGGATGGAGTTATTAAAGCACCAAACCGGGCACCAGGAGACTGGTTCAAAAAACTCACCTGTGCTGCTGCCTTTCCAGTCCCCTGGAGATGTCATTTATTCTCCCTCTGCCTCAGTTTCCCAATCTGCAATTCAAAAGAATTGGTTCTCTCTGCTGTCACTTTCTGTAATAACATATGACACCTCATTTGTTTTGATTGCTGTTGTTGTTTTGTTAAGAAGGGAATTGAGTAGGATTTTCTTACTACCACATTTTCAATTTCTCCTATAACTGGGGCAAAGAACAGAGATGTTTTCTCTCCATCTACGTGGGGAGAATAATACTCATGAGCGATCTATTTCCCACGACTGTTGACAAGGCGAGGGACCTAGGGACATGGGCTGTCTCCACACAGCATAAAACAACGTAAGGTTTGGCAGCCCTCCAGCTCATTTGATTTGAGTTAAACAGGAGCAAATTTTTCATGTTTTATTTTTGGCTTGATGCAAGTCATAGAGTTTTTCAGAAAGTCGATATTGCTGCAATTACAGGTCATTTTAAAGGCAACTTATTGTATTGTTGGAGCTTTATGGAGGTGAAGAAGTGGGCATTATTCTCAAGAACTTTAGTTGATTTCTACTTTTTTAAAAAAGTGTTACATGTGGGTAAAGATAAATATATGTAAAGTATGTATTTATTAGGGCTTTGGTTAATTTTCTCTGAATGAGTAATCAGACTGGGCTCAAGCTTAGCTCAGGGACTTAATCTGATGCTCTCATATTAAAAATTCGCATTCCCTGGTTGTAGAATCCAGGTTTATCTTTTGGTTGGTCAGCAGAAGGCAGAACTGATGGGAACTCTTGGTGGCAGCCATTTCTTTAAGCAGATAAATTTTGAAAAGAACAAATGTGGCAGTCAAGGATCAGAATATATCACCTCTAAGATTGTTCCCATTAGTTGCCCCTTGGAAAGCATGTTTCTCCAGGGGTACACACCCTCCAGCTTAATCACGACTGTCTTATGCTCCCCATGCCTTGCCATTGAGCTTAATACACCATGATAGTTATGGTGACATCACAGTGGTAAATTTCATACTTTCAGGATGTTATTTCTTATGAACTGGTTAGTTCCATGCGTTACTGACTGCATAGCTGTGTGTGACAGACACTTCATTCATTGTTTTATTTTGTTTTTTTGAGAGAGAGGAGGGAGAGAAAAGGAGAGAGAGGAAGCGGGAGAGAAAGAGAAAGAGAGAAGCATTAACCATTGTTCCATTTAGTTGTGCATTCATTGATTGCTTCTTATATGTGCCATGACTGGGGCTTGAACTGGCCGCTGCAAGATTGAGTCAGTGACCCCAGGATCCAGCTGGTGACCTCCAAATTGGTGACCCCAGGATCGAGCCAACAACCTTGGGCTCAAGTTAACAACCCTAGGATTGAGCTGGCAACCCCAGCACTCTAGGAGGATGCTCTATCCACTGAACCACTGTCCAGGGCCATTATTTTCATTTCTTAATACATGATAAGCACCAACCATTCACACGTCACTGTGGCTTAGCTGAAATTAAAGACCACATAAAAGAAGGAGCTCATATTTTGTAGGAATGAGAAGGCTCGTACACAAATAACTAAAGTACAAATTAAGACAGTAATAGATACTGGATGTGGGGAGTTTGGAAGAGGGAACAATTTGTCACGGCTTAAGGAATCAGGTCCCAAGAATGAGAGTATACATGAATGTAGATAGATGCAAAGCCATTGCAACATCTAGAAATATCACTCAAAAGAACTGTCAGTATAATCTTGCTATTTGAAAGATAGATCTTTATTTAAAATTTGCAACTCACACACTCATACTTACATTCTGGGTGTGTGTCTATAAAACCTTTAAAATGAATTAACCTATTTCCTACCTATGGAGTTGATTGAACCATGCTTTATTTTATTTTCTGTTGAAAATAGGCATATAGCATCTTAATATGTCAGTTTCATATTTATTGGGGGGAATGTTTTCAGATCAGTCTTTCCTCACTGACTTGAGAACACATTTACTTTTCATTTTGTGAACTCTACTTCAACCAAAAAAAAAAAAAAAAGTCTCTGATGCTGATTCAGCACACAAAGCTACATTTTATACCTGTCAGGCTGCATATAGATTTTTATAAGGTGAACAATGGTTGTATTTAAGTACTGATGTAGTAATCGTGAAGTCTTCTGGCAGTATCCTTTGGAAACTGAATCCATAAATTCTATTAGTATTAAATGTTTCTAATGGGAGTTGACAAATAGTTGAATGAGATAGCTTTTTCTCTGCACTTGGCAAAGAGAGAGGGAAGAAAAAGTCCCTATTACACAATGAGAAATGCCTGAATGCTCCATCCCATTCATCTCAATTTTGCGCAAATATAATTTAAGACCTTTTACAACTGTTGGTGAAATTACAGTGTGCTGCAGGGAAGTTGCAAAAATTTTATGGGTCTAATAAAATTGTCATTGTAATACCATTATAGGGTGCTGGGACAATATAGATATTTGTAATGCTCATACTGCCATGCCAAAAACTCAGAGGGAGATAGTAAGTTTGATCAGAGACAAATGCTAAACAGAGCTGAAACTCAAGTTTGTTTGATAATGAGAACCTCCCTCTTGGTGTTTGCTATCAAAAAAAATTGGTTGGGTGATTAGACATTTTAACTGGTTGGCTTTATAACAGAGCAGATAAACATTATCAAGCACAGCCTATAAAATAAGTTATTGTTAAAATGATTATGTATTATCTTCAAAAGAATTTCCAGTTGTATATTTCCTGCTTCTTCACTCAAATTTGGCTTCAGAAATATGCCCTATGGTCTTTCTCTGCTCTTGCTTTTAACATACAGCCCTCTCCCACCTTCTATCTCTCGATGGTCTTTAGTTAGACTAAAAGCTTTTTTGTTTTAATAAATTTTTATTAATTTTAATGGGGTGGCATCAATAAATCAAGGTACATATATTCAAAGAAAACATGTCCAGGTTATCTTGTCATTCAATTATGTTGCATACCCATCACCCAAAGTCAGATTGTCCTCCGTCACCTTCTATCTAGTTTTCTTTGTGCCCCTCCTCCTCCCCTTCCCCTCTCCCTCCTCCCCCCCCCCCCCCATAACCACCACACTCTTGTCCATGTCTCTTAGTCTCATTTTTATGTACCACCAATGTATGGAATCATGCAGTTTTTGTTTTTTTCCGATTTACTTATTTCACTCCGTATAATGTTATCAAGATCCCACCATTTTGTTGTAAATGATCCAATGTCATCATTTCTTAAGACTGAGTAGTATTCCATAGTGTATATGTGCCACATCTTCTTTATCCAGTCTTCTATTGAAGGGCTTTTTGGTTGTTTCCATGTCTTGGCCACTGAACAATGCTGCAATGAACATGGGGCTGCATGTGTCTTTACATATCAATGTTTCTGAGTTTTGGGGGTATATACATACTTTCTTCCATAATGGTTGTACTACTTTACATTCCCACCAACAGTGTATGAGGGTTCCTTTTTCTCCACAGACTCTCCAACATTTGCTATTACCTGTCTTGTTGATAATAGCTAATCTAACAGGTGTGAGGTACCTCATTGTAGTTTTGATTTGCATTTCTTTAATAACTAATGAAGATGAGCATCTTTTCATATATCTGTTGGCCATTTGTATTTCTTCCTGGAAGAAGTCAGACTAAAAGCTTTTTAAAACATCCAATAAGAAATTCAACCACTTTGAAACATGAGGTCAAAATACAGAGCCCTTTCTTGCTATCAACACATCTGGTGGAGCCAGCTGAAAGAGAGCACTATGAAACCGTCCACACTGAAATCTAGAGAATTAAAAACAGAATTTGTAGGATTGTGCCCCAAACAGAGATGTGTGGCCTTTGTCATGTGGCCACCCCTCCACCTCCCTCCTAGGTTCACGTCTGAGATTCACTAACAGCATCGAATGGACCCAACATTCAGTTTCTTCAACGTGGAGAGTAGGATGAAGAAAATGTGGTCTCTTTCTTCCTTGTATCTAACTGTGGCCCATGGACGTTCTGCAGCTGTTTTACTGCAGCTGAGACTGATGACAGCACAGAGCAGGGACCCATGGCAGGGGGGACACCGATGACCTGAGACAGACCCCAGGACCTTCAACCTGGAACCTGCCTTCCGCTTTCCACATAGAATACACCACACAGCAGTTAATTCATGGGCCAGACTCAACCTGATTCTGTAGTACAGAATGGCTTGCTCTTGGTGGTTTTCTAGTTAGGCCTTCCATCATGACTTACAAATGCAGTCCGGAAGTCATTCATTCTCTCAAAGGTTATTTGGAGTCAGCAGGTGAATAAATGTATGAATGAGTGTTTATGGAGAGTGATCTTTTTACTTTGGTGATCTTTACATCTGCTTTGAAACGCCTGTTTTAGGGGCAAACTGCAATACAACCACCCATCAAATGAAAGTGTAATTATGATTATTTTAGCTAAAACATCTCGAGGTCTAGGTAGTGCTGAGCACTGTACACCATGATTTCATTTAATTCTCACTGCGATCCTAGGAGGTAGGAGCTATATTTTCCCTCATTTTGCAGTTTAGTCCCTGGGGTGGCAAAGTCCTTAAGACCATGAAGCATCTCTAAGACTCCCAAAGTCTGGCCTCCCACAGTCAAGTTCAGCACTTTATTCATGCAGAATAAACTAATGCAGAGTTGATTGTTAGACTGGCCATGTTCCTTCAGAGCCACGCTTTTTAAAAAGGCCTGAGAGGGCTCTCTTTGGCTCTCCAAGGAGTAATAAACCTGTGTCTTTTCAGCTGAAACCTCTCCTGAGATGCTGCCAAAACCCAAACACCTTGAGTTGAAAATCTGAAAGGGAACATACTTTTGTCTTGCGCCTCAGAAGTTTTGAATTTAGGGTTCATTTCATTGTTCCTTTCAATTGGAAAAAGCATAATTTCACTTCAAGGATAATGAAAACAATCGCTTTAATAAAAATCTTTATGAACAAGGTTCAGAGGGCTTCTTGGACAACAAACGAATCTCACAAAACAACACTGTGGTGAGTTAAGTGTAAATGGCTCAGAAACACGCAGATTAAATTTCCCTGGAAACACTCAAGGGCTTCCAAAATTAATGGGGGAAAAATACTTGGACAATGTATATTTCAGACGTTTATGCCTTTTTTTTCACGCTGCTGATTTTATTTTCTTCTACAAAACACTTCCTAGGGTGACTTCATCTCTTGTGGTCAGGATGCTGTCAGGCCCAGTTGTCATTAATCCTGGTGCATTCTGGGTGGTCCAACCTGGGTATCAGCTGTGCTCCCTTTTTTACAGAGTTGGCTTTTCTCTCGACTATTTGTCTTTCAATATAGGAAAGGTATATAAATAAAAACACAACTCAAGTCTCTGACAAGCTTTCAGGCCTTGTGAAAGTTCACCATAGTAACACTTAAAGATAGTGAGGTTCTCTTTTGAAAACTGATAAATCTTCCATGTATCAACTCAGAAAAGACCACTATGGCTATAGATGTGGTTGAGCATCCATAAATCAAGACTTGAAGATTCTTAGGAGAGACTTTTTAAAGGTCCTTGAACCCAATCTCGAGCCCCAGACATATCTCAATACAAAACATGACAGAAACATGATCACAGTTCTATTTCTTTACTATTGCTTTTGATAAATTTTCTTCAACAGGCTTAGGAAAAATATTCCAATGTTTTCTTCTTGACAGAAGTTCCCCTAAAACTAACCGAATTCAATTTTATAGAAATTAAATTTATTTACTTATTTATTTTTTCCCGTCTTTGAAGGAGGCAAATTCTGAAGCGCTGCATTGTTATCCATGACTATTCTCACCCAGGCTTTGCACAGCTTCAGCTAGTGAGGTTTGGCAGGCATGCCTCTCTTTCTGAAGATAACAATGTTGAGGATGCTTATTTTGCAATTCTTCCTGCCATATCTCCAAGCAATATATTCTGCAATGTTTCTGAAGTGTATTAAATTCTTTCTGTCTCAGGACATTATGTGACAGGGGAAAAGCAATTTACATTATTTACTACGTGCAAAAGCAGTGTGAAATATGGCACCTCCTGGAGCTTAGATTTTAGTTGGGAATTATAGAATTCATATACATGGGTGTGGAAGGGGTTCAGCAAATTTTCTCTCCAAAGGCAAGTATAAAGCTGGATAAAATTAATAAAAACAACTATTTCTGGAACTTACCCCCAAGCATGCAACAATCAGCAAAGTCTTCATGCTTGGGACACTTGAACTTCAAGTGCAGTGGGAGTCAGCGGTGGTCTTGTCTGTGGTGGGCACATCCCGTTCCACCCAGCTCCCAGCTCAGTCTGCACAGAGGAGCTGGTAGAGTTAGGCAGACCAAAAGGATATGCAGCTCTCCAGCCACAGTTGAAGGGGCATCATTTGATTCGGTGAGGTGGGCAAAGACTGTGCCCAGCATAGCAGCAGTGGTGTTACTGGCAGCGAGAGGACCTCTGTTTCTACTGGCTGGAAGTAGCTGTCATGGTTATATGAAAGAATAAGTAATACACTGTACAGTTAAGTTTCTAGCATGTTCATATGCAGTATGTATGACAATTATGGTACAAATAAGGAGCGAGGAGTATGGCTATATTAAAGTTTTATATTTTGCCAGCATTTTGGGTAGTACTAATCTATAAAGTATATAGTGATAAATTGAGATGCCTGGAGTAATCTTGAAAAGAGTAACTAATGAAATAATATAGGGGAAAAAAACAACAGAGGACTTAAAATTCTACACTGAAAAAATACTTTTAACACTGAAGAAGGCATTAAAAAATGAAGAGAGGACCAAAAATGTAGGACACAGAAAACAAACCAGCAGGATAAAAGTATAAATCTAATTATATCAGTAACTATATTAAATATGAAAGGTCTCACTGCCCTTATCAAAAGGAAGAGATTTGTCAGAATGGATCAAAAAGCAAAATCCAATAATATGCATACTACAAGGAATACACTTCAGATGCAAAAACAGAAACAGGCTCAAGAGAAGGATAAAAAACAGTATACCAAGCCTTTAAAGAGCCGGAGTGATCATATTAACATCAGACAAAATTGAGTGTAAGATAAGATATATGTCAAGGAGGGACATTTGATAATGGTAAAAATGTCAATAATTCAGAAATAGATAACAGTTATAAATATATACACACCTAGCAACAGCACCTCAAAATAAATAAGAAAAAAACCCAGCCATAATTGAAAGAATTAATAATTTAGTAATAATTGGAGATTTAAGTACCCAACTCCTAAAACTGGAAAGAACTATTAGATAATAACTCATCAAACACAGAAGACTTGTATTACACTTTCAACCAACACAACATCCGTTTTAAAAGAATACTACTCTACCCTGTGTATTGCAAGATTATGTCTTTCAAACAAGAATGAATGCAGAAAACCTCAAAGAATCTACAAAAATACTAAAATTAATAAGCAAGCTATATATATACATATATATGTGTGTATACACACACAGACACACACACACAAATATCAATGTGTAATAGAAGTTATACTGAGATATTGTGACCATAGAGCCAAATGGATTTGCTGATGGTGTGAGGGAAGAAGAGAGTCAAGGATGACACCAAGGTTTCTGGTTGGAGAAGCTGGACTCAGTTATGAAACAGGTGACTTTAGGCTGGGAAGCCCCTTAGGCAAAGACCTCAGGTAGAAACATATAAAATTAATTGCTATGATCTTGATCAAATAGGGCATCACCGTGTGCTAATGGAGCTCTCTTGAAGCAGTATGTAACTCAGACTGTGCATGGCTGGTGACCCTGTGCGTGTTACTCTTTGCCGCTGACACCACAGTCACAAAGGACCTCCACCACTGTCACCCTCAGGAAACGAGGCAGGTTACCCTCAAATTCCTGACCTCTTAAAGATGGCGGTAGCCTTGTCTATTCTGCGGCTGCTCCAGGACCTTCTCCACCAGGTGGCAGCACTGAAGTGCAGAGGCCCTCAGCACGGAGCCGGCTTCCTTAATGAATATAAATGAACAGCTCTAGGCCGCTTTCCCAGACGAGTCAGACTTCTCGTCTCCCTTCTATCTCCCCTCCCCCCACCGAGGGCAACCCCTTCCAATAACCAGCCTTCTAGACTATAATAGAAGCTTTTAACGTTATAATCTCTTGTCACATTACTCAGCAGTCTCATCTGGGCCCAGGAAACCATTTCCTGGAGGCCTCGTAGTTGTAGTAGTATTTTTTTTTATTTGTGTTCATTAGCCCCGCTAATACATTCTCTGGGAAACCACAAGTTTAATAAATTTCATAGCCCATCACCAGCGAACTTAATGAATATTAGTCATTCGAAGCCATTTCTGTTTATTCAGCTTCTCTGTCCTCTCCTCCTTCCCCTTCCCCCAGATCCCATTCCATGCAAGGAGCCTGCGCAGAGAGCTGGGGCACAGCCGACCCAAAACAAGGAGTAAAAGGAGCTTTCTGCTAACACCTGTTTTAAGATTTGTTATCCTTAAAACGCAAAGCTGTAGGGATTCACTCGGCTCCTTCCTTGTGGCTCCCCGAGGACCTGGCTATTAAACCGCAGGGAGCAGCCCAGCCTGCAGAGCACTTAAAACTACTTATGTCAAATCCATCCCGTTCTTCCGGCCCGTTCCTCCATCCAGCCACCATTCCCAGGGGCTGGAGCGCATTACAAGGCGGCCACTTCATCTGAATGGGCACACACAGACTTTTTCACCATTCCGACGTGTCTGCATTTGCAGGCACATCCTGTAGGCTGCCTGAAACAGCCTTAATTTCAATTTACCGTCTCCCCAAGGAGCTTGCCCTTCTCCCGAAAGTGAAAAACTCAGTGGTCGTGTCTCCTCCCCGACCTCTTACCCCGGCCCCTCTCTGTCCTCCTCTTTCAAGGAAAAAGCCGTCCTGAGGGGTGGAGGGGGGATATTTTGCTCAAGATGAATAGAATGGAGTTTTGATGCTTCTAACAGTCGCCCACCATCTTTTATTTAAACGAAAAAAGAAAAAAAAAAGTAACGAGCGATTTTCACCAGATCGTCCATTTGGAAAGTGTTCAAAGTCAGCACAAAGCCCGGTCAGCGCAGCCTCTGGTCCCCGGGGAACAGGGCTATAGGAGGGAACTTCAAAAGTGTCAGCCTGGAGGCTTACCTTGCCATTTCTGTTCTGCTGGGCTACCTACGCATAACTTTTTATTATGGAAGGTTTTCAAGTGAGTACAAAAGTAGAGGTCATAGTATAATGGGCCTCCGTGTATCTAGTCTTTTTAAAAAATTATTTTTCAGTTACGTTTACATTCAGTATTTTTCTGTATTAGTTTCCGATGTGGTGAGACAATTGTGTACTGTACTTCACAAAGCGGTCCCCCTGATATTGCAAGTACTCTGTTCTGTACCTTTCACAATAATCAACATTTGACCAATTTTATATGATGTAATCCTTGTCTCACACACACACACACATCTTCTTTACTTGGGGATTTAAAAACAAATCTGGGATTTTACATCTTTTTTCCCCCCTCTAAACAATTCTGCACATATTACTAACTAACTGATAAGGGCTTTTTATTACTTTTTTAAACATAATCACGTTGTCAATATTGCACGTAACAAAATTAATGGTGATTCCTTAAAATTATCTCATGCCCAATCCCTATTTATTTTTCCTGGATTAATTCCATATGTCTTTTTATAGTTCAGATTCCAAGCAAGGTCCTTTAGTGCCATTACTTGCTTTGTTCTTAAGTTTCTTCTTATTCTACAATTTCTCTTCTTTTTAAACTTTATACTACAGGGTTTTTTTTGGTGACAGCCATGTGTTTATTCTGTAGAAATGTTCCACACTGTGGATTGGACCGATTGCTTTCCTGAGGTGTCATTCTACTTGTTCCGGTACCATTAGGGCCATTTCTGGAAGAGAACATTTTGGCTGCGTTCTTCACTCTCAAAGTGAACAAGAAATATAAGTTGCTAAATAGATTAAAATAGTCATTTTACTTTGCCATCTGGAGCTGTAGATAATTCATTCAAAAATACAGTAAATTGCTCTTTTACTGCACCAGGTACTGTGCCGAGCCTTAAGGGTGCAGAATGACGAAGGGGAGCGAAAATACAAGATGGCTGACAAAAGCATGGACCTTATCCTCGTGAAACTTAAAAGGGCCGTGGGTCTTAAAGCATCACTTAAAAAGACACCTGTGTTGGATTCTCATAACATCCTTGTCAAGCCCATCAAGTTATAAAGCCCTTTCAAATTTACTGAATAATACTGAGGATGAAGTGACAGTAACTATTCCCCAAGTCAGTAATGGAGACATCAGACCCAGTCGTCCTGGGCCTTCAGATTCCACTCCTTGGATCTCAAACTCCATCACTGGTAGATCAGTATTGCTAAAAGGATTTTGGCAACTTCTGAACCGAAATGGCGGACCTTGCTATTAAACCTCCCCAAGGGGAACCAAATTCCCAGATGTCTTCAACCTTTCTTAATTGACTATTCATCTTCCTCTGAAGATGCATATCTTCTGTAATAGCATATGGAGTCATTTATCTTGGACTGGTTACTCAGTCTTTAGCCACATAACAAGTCCTTGACTTATTGAAATGTTGGGAACCTCCGTAACACATCATAGGTCTCATTAGCCATGTAAAAATCTGTTCCTGGGTAGAAGTATTAACTACTGTCATAATGAACAACTGTCATTCAGGAATACATTGCAGGAGTCAGCGACCTCCTGTCTTAGTATGAAGTTTTCCTTCAGTATGGCATGCAAACGACATGTGAACTGATTTTCCTATATGGTTTCTCAATGTGAGTTGGATGCAGGCAGTCTTAGAAATGGATTATGTTTAAAAGGTTATTCTATAAGCCTTTTATAAGTTTGCAACTGAAAAAAGCATTGTCCTATAGAGACGGTGCTACAAGTCCAGACTAGGTTTCCCCAAATCACCTGTGAAAGTCATCTACTGAAAGCAAAGTCAAAATTTTATCATTGAGATGCACCAATCTATCTAAACAACCCACTGTCCCAGCTGTGAGTCCCTGAGGACTCCAAAATCTAAGTTGCTACTGAGATAGTGAATAGGAGGGTGGAGATGAATGGAGGAGGAGGGCACAGCTTTGGTAGCAAAGCTGGAGAGCATGAAATGGGAGTTCCATGACCCTACCATGTTCACTGGGATCACTGGTCTATCAGGGGTTGTCTGATTTTACAAACCTTGAACTTCCCATTCTATAGTTCTCTATCCCAATTGCCTCTATGAAGGTCTTAGGTGTTTGTAATTGAAAAACTTCATCCCTGAAAATAATTAAGAATTTATAGCCACATCTAGAGTCTCCAAGAAAATAGATAAATGGGTCTATTTTGGGATGGGGATGGGGGGAGAATGTATAAATTGCTTGGTGTTCCATTCAGATTGTTTTTTATTTAAGTTTGTTGCCTCAGTATGGTATTTGGGGTATTTGGTGAGCAACTAGACTGTGTAGTTTGTTGTTATTTGTTTGACTATAACCAAATCTCAGGTCTTCATGAGACTTCTAAAGAAACAAAATTATGGCTTTATAGAGCTGAATCATGAATGCTACCCTAGAACATAATTCCCTTATCCCACCCTAACACAGGGTAGGACAGTCTCAACCCTGTTTGTGCCTGTGGGGGGTTGGGGGTGTGTGGTCTACATGTCAGCTTTCTGACGCATATTCACAGGGGCAGCCTCTTCTAGGCTACAGTAGTGTTCTCCAAAGCTCTATCATTTTTCTTGTATCACACATTTACCTTAAGGCCATTCATGATCTAACTTTAACATCTTATTCTATAAAAACAATCATTTTGAGTATTCACCAAGTGTCTCATCTCCTCTAGTCAAGACTTATCCTGGATCATCTTTCCTTAATCCAGACTTCTGATCCTTTCTGCTGCCTTCTCCTTGCCCCAAAGTCCCTTCATTTTCCTGATTCAAATCCCAATCACTATTCAAGTTTATCACGTCCACCGACATCTTTTGGACATGTGGCATCCTCATTGATGTATTTGTGATAGTATTATTTTTAACATAGTCCTTTATATCTTTTGTTATAACTGAAGTATTTCCTTAAAGAAAAGGAGTTAGTCATTAATGAAGTGTGTACCTCCTACAAGTTATTTAACTTCTTTCCGCACTAGTACCTCCTTTGTAAAATGGAAATGATGATAGTCCCCACTTTATGGAAATTTATGGAGTGCTCGACACATAGTATGCACTTAATAACTGCTAGTAATTACCTTCATCTCTCTTTCATGAACCCCCTGAAGTATTTCTTGCTGTAAATTATATAATTCAACATTTAATTAGACCCTGGCTGGCTCTAATTTCTGCTGTATTCTTTATTGCACTCTTCTTTCCTCCTTAAAGGTGCTGTAAACACATTGAGAGCAGACATCGTGTGTTATGCCTCTTTATAAGCTCTGTGGCACCAAGCGTATTGGAATAAATGAGGAAATAACTTGTAGATTGATTGATTGGGATGATCTTTTCAAAAATTAGCTATATATGACCCCTGTGGTTTTTTCACTCATCTATGTCTGAATATTTAAAAAGGAATCCTGGGCACGTCTGTTCCTTTCCTCCTGTAATCTGACCTAGGAGACAGCCACCTTGGGCTCGAAGTTGAAATTTATGAATCAGCAGAGAACATGCTCATTCACAGGCTTTCCAAAGTCCACCCACCACTTCCCTTTCCCTTTCAGTACTACAACATCACCCAATAATGCAATGAGCCTGCACACCTCCCTTCTCAAAGCAGCACTTCTGAAGGTTGTAATACTCTATTTCACATTTGAAGGAGAATCTGAGCTAACCAGTCATTCCTCAGCCAAGGTCTAAAGGTGATGATTATCTCACTCTTGGTGAGACCATTTTAGGGGCTACTTTAGGCTGCAGTGTGGTTGCATGGTCTAGAGGGGGGCAGAAAGCTCATCAGGATGTGGCTGTAGGCACCCTTTTACCCAGCACTCACCCGTCCCCCAAGCTGTTTTCTGCCTCTAGGGTAGAGCTGATCCAACCCTCATGAATGGGGCCCATCAGACTGGCCTGAACCCCTAAGCGGTGCTTGCTGATGACTGAGATGATATCTTTGTTTATCACCGAGGGTTCTAGGAGGCCAACTATTCTTGGCTTGCAGATTAAACAATTTAGGAAACAATGGTCTCTGTCTCCAGGGTTTCAGTTAGAGTTTGGGACCACCTAATCGGTTCAATTCATCTAATTTCAGGGAATCTATTTAGTTGAACTGCCTGGGGTTGGTGATCAGGAAGCAGAGGGGAGGGTGGAAAAAGTTAAGGCAGGAAGTCAGAATAATGAAGATGTATAATTGCAAAGAAAAACCCCCACTCAGTATGGGAAGTCTCAGAATTGCATCTCTAAACTGAGTCACCGTACCCAATCTTATATAGTTAATCTATTGCAGACAAGTAGAAGAAGCATTTAAGATAGAAATGAAAGGTATAAATAAACATCATGTGCAACTTACATCATAACTGCCTCATGTGCTCCGAGTTCCCCCCTCTCTACCTCGGTCCCTGTCTTCTAAACTGCATCCCAGTAACATTGAGCACACACACAGCACCACCAGCAACCACAGAACGCTTCTCTGGCCTGGGAATCCCTTGTAGTCAGGCTTCTTCTGTCAGTTACCCCAGATGCTAAACTAATTGGTTTGATGCTCAGATGAAAGAGTCTGAGTCTAGGAGGCAGGAAAAGCCCCCTTCTGTGACCAAAGCCATTAAACCTCAATTAGGACAGAGACAAGGAAGGTGTGGATGAGCCTGGGGTAATTACCAGGCTTTGTCTGACAGCTCAGTTCCTGCAGCCTGGCCCGAGCAGGTGACTGGGAAATCCGATCTCCTGACAGCTGCAGACGGTGCTGGCTGATCACACTCTCCCCGCCGGACCTCCCCGAGGCTGGCAGCTCTCTGCAGTGTGTGGCCCCTCACAAGGGATCACCACCCGCAAGCTGGCCCCACCTGTTCCAGAGGTGGCCCAGCACACAGAGAGCCACCCAGGGGCTGATATCCATAGACTCCAGCCCAGCAGACAACTCTTGGGTGGGGGTAGGCATGCTCCTTATCATACCATCTCTGGGAAACCCCTTCTATTATTGCTTCAGGTGAGTCAGACACTAACTACAGTTTCCACTGTCCCATCGTAGGCATTTGAAGAGATGTGATGACTAGCTGTTCCAGTCTATTTTCTAAAAACTTCCTGAGGCTGGAGCAATTCCTGCCTCCCACACTGGAAGTGCATTAACGCAGGGAGGTGGCCACTCATGGTGTTATGGGATGAATTGTGCTCCCCACCCCCATTCATATGTTGACATCTTTCTCTGTCTGACTTACTTCACTTAGCATATACCCTTAAGGTCCATCTATTCCGTGTTGCTGCCAATGGCAAGGTTTTGTAATACTTTTCTTCATTCATTTGTCCATAGGCACTTAGGTTTTTTCTGTATTTTGACTATTATAAATAATAGTGTAATCAACATGGAGGTACATATATCTTTCTGACTTAGTGTTTTTGTTTTCTTTGGTTAAATACCCACATGTGGGCGTGCCAGATCATATGGTCATTCTATTTGTAATTTTTTGAGGAACCTTTATTACGTGTTCATAGTGGCTGTACTATTTCATGTCCCCACCAACAGTACCTAAGGGTTTCTTTTTTTTTTTTTTCTTTTTCTGAAGCTGGAAACGGGGAGAGACAGTCAGACAGACACCCGCATGTGCCCAACCCGGATCCACCCGGCACACCCATCAGGGGCGAAGCTCTGCCCACCAGGGGGCGATGCTCTGCCCCTCCGGGGTGTCGCTCTGTTGTGACCAGAGCCACTCTAGCACCTGGGGCAGAGGCCAAGGAGCCATCCCCAGCGCCCAGGCCATCTTTGCTCCAATGGAGCCTCGGCTGCGGGAGGGGAAGAGAGAGACAGAGAGGAAGGAGGGGGGGTGGAGAAGCAGATGGGCGCTTCTCCTGTGTGCCCTGGTCGGGAATAGAACCCGGGACTTCTGCACGCCAGGCCGACGCTCTACCACTGAGCCAACCAGCCAGGGCCCTAAGGGTTTCTTTTTTCCACATTCTCACCAACGCTTGTTATTTCTCGTCTTTTTGATAATAGCCATCTAACAGGTGTGAGGTGGTATCTCATTGAGGTTTGATTTGTATTTTACCGGTGATGAGTGGCATTGAGTATCTTTTTATGCACCTGTTAGCCAACTGTGTATCTTCTCTGGAAGAATGTCTATTCAGATCTTCTGCCCATTTTTTTTTTTTTTGTATTTTTCTGAAGTTGGAAGCAGGGAGGCAGTCAGACAGACTCCCACATGTGCCCGACCAGAATCCACCCGGCATGCTCGCCAGGGGGCGATACTCTGCCCATCTAGGGCATTGCTCTGCCACAACCAGAGCCATTCTAGTGCCTGAGGCAGAGACCATAGAGCCATCCTCAGCGCCTGGGCCAACTTTGCTCCAATGGAGCCTTGGCTGTGGGAGGGGAAGAGAGAGACAGAGAGGAAGGAGAGGGGGAGGGGTGGAGAAGCAGATGGGTGCTTCTCCTGTGTGCCCTGGCTGGGAATCAAACCCGGGACTCCTGCACACCAGGCCAACGCTCTACCACTGAGCCAACTGGCCAGGGCCTTCTGCCCATTTTTTAAAAAAAATCAATTGTTGTTGTTTTGGTGTGATTTTTTATGTAACTATTGGGTTGTACGAGTTCTTTATATATTTTGAATATTAACTCCTTATCAGATACATGATTGGCAAATATTTTCTCCTCTTCAGTGAGTTGCCTTTTTATTTTGTTGATGGTCTCCTTGGCTGGGCAGAAGCATAATAGTTTTATGCTCTCATTTATTTGTGCTTTAGGTATCAGCAAAAATCATCACCAAGACCTATGTCAAGGAGCTTAACTGCCTATGTTTCTTCTAGGAGTTTTACGGTTTCAGATCTCACAGTCAAATCTTTAAACTATTTCTACTTACTTTTTGTGTATGGTGTAAGGTAGTGGGCCAGTTTCATTCCTTGGCATGTGGATGACAGTCCAGTTTTCCCAACACCATTTATTAAAGAGACTGTCCTTTCCCCATTGTATATTCTTAATTTCTTTATCATATATTCATTGGCCATATATGTGTGGATTTATTCTGTTCCATTGAGCCATTTGTCAGTTTTTATGACGCTGCCATATTGTTTTGATCACTACAGCTTTGTATGATAATATAGTTTAAAATCAGGGAGTGTGATTCCTCTAGCTTTGTTTTTCTTTCTCTAGAGTGCTTTGACTATTTAAGATCTTTTGTGGTTCCATACAAATTTTAGAATAGTTAGCTCTATTTCTGTGAAAAATGCCATTCAAATTTTGAAGGGATTGCATTGAATTTGTAGATGGCTTTGGGTACTATAGACATTTCAACAATATTAATTCTTCCAATACATGAGCATAGAATAACTTGCCATTTATTTGTTTCTTGTTTAATTTCCTTCATTAACGTCTTGTAGTTTTCAGTGTATAGGTCTTTTACCTCTTTGGTTAAATTTATTTGTAGGTATTTTATTCTTACTGATGCAGTGTATATAGTATTATTTTCTTAATTTTTCTTTTTGATAAGTGTTTAATGTATGGCAACACTATAAATTTTGCATATTGATTCTGTATCCTGCAACTTTACTGAATTTTTAAATTAGTTCTAACAGTTTTTGGTGGAATCTTTAGGATTTTCCATAAAAGGTATGTCATCTGCAAATTGTGATAGTTGTACTTCTTCTTTTTCAATTTAGATGCCTTTTATTTCTTTTTCTTTTCTAATTGTTCTGGCTAAGACTTACATTACTATGTTGAATTAAAGTGGCAAGAATAAGCACCTTTGTCTTATTCCTGATCTTTCAGTTTTTCACCATTGAGTATGATGTTAGATGTAGGCTTGTCATATATGGCATTTATTATATTGAGGTATGTTCCTTCTGTACACACTTTGTTGGGATTTTTAAAACATATTTTTAAAATCATAAATGGATGTTGAATTTTTTTGAATGCTTTTTCTAAATCTATTAATATGATTCTATGATTTTTATGTTTCATTTCATTATTGTGTTATATCACATTGATTGACATGTAGATGTTGAACCATCCTTGTATACCTGGAATAAATCCCACTTGACATGGTGTAGGATCCTTTTAATGTATTGTTCATCAAGATATTGGCTTATATTTTTCTTTTCTGGGGGTATCTTTGTCTAATGTTGGTATCAGGGTAATGCTGGCCTCATAAAATGAGTTGAAAAGGCTTCCCATTTTTTCTGTTTTTTGGAAGAGTTTGAGAAGGATTGATATTAATTCTTTGAATGTATGGTAGAATTCACTAGTAAAGATGTCTGATCCTGGACTTTTGTTTGTTGGGAGGTTTTTGATTACTGATTTAATATCCTTCCTAGTAATTAGTCTGTTCAGATTTTCTATTTCTTTATGACTCCATCTTGAAAGGTTGCATGTTTCTAGGAATTTATCCATTTCTTCTAGGTTATCATATTTGTTGGTGTATAATTGTTCATAGTGGTCTTTTATGATCTTTTTTATTCCTGTGGTATTATTTATAATGTCTCCTCTCTAATTTCTGATTTTCTTAGAGTTCTCTTTTTCCTTGTATATTTGTATTAATGGAGAGTTGTCACTTTTCTGGCTCATCCTCTCCACCTGTGCTCTAGATCTTGTCCTGGGGACAGAAATCCTTCTATATTTTTCCTTTTTCCATCATTAACTACTCCCACTCAATTAGTAGTTGCCCTTAGCTTATAAGTAACCTCAAATCTCTCTAAACTTAAAAATCTTACTTGCTCCTGGCTCTAGTCCTTCCATAATTTCAATTCATAATATTTTGGACTTTTTACTCTATTTTTAATACCCTTTTTTATTTTTTGAAATTAAGCTATGTTTTGTTTTTGTTCTTTGCTTGATAATTCTAAAATCTATAGCCCTTGTTGACATGGACCTCTGCTATTTCTGTTGATTATTGTTTTGGGGCCAGTTTATTTTGTTTTTTAGTGTTTCATTTTTCCTTTTTTAAAAACTAGGATTTTATATTCTAACCATGTAAGGTCTAGTCTGTGGTTCCAAATTTTTAAGGGAAACTCTTTTCTCCTCTGCTGCTTACTGAAGTAAAGAAAATCAAAGTAGGTAAGATTCTTGGATCTTCTCTGCTGAATTTATTTATTTCTCACTTTTATACTAGACTCCTTGCCTTTATACAGCATATCCTGTTCTACTCTTTACCTTACTGTCTCCTACTCTGTATGTTCTTGGCTGTCAAAGTGAAAGTTCAAGGTCTCTGAGGTTCAATGGTTACTTCTCTGAGAAAGTCGGCCTCATTGCCAACTTGCCTCTCTGAATCCCTTCTTTTATATGATTTTGCCTCCAAGAATTCTTTAGTTACTTAGCAGTTCAGCAATCCATTTGAAAAGATGTTTAAATTTTACCCACCACTTGTTTTCAGAAGAAGGATCGTTCAGGATAATTTGTCAGTGAAATTGCTAAAAATTCAAGGCTCTACTGATTTCTTGATATTTTTTTTTTCTCTCTTGGCTTGAGATTGTACAATTTTTTTTTGCTCCCACTCTAGCCATCTTTCTTA
Source organism: Saccopteryx leptura (assembly GCF_036850995.1). Classification (NCBI taxonomy): domain Eukaryota; kingdom Metazoa; phylum Chordata; class Mammalia; order Chiroptera; family Emballonuridae; genus Saccopteryx; species Saccopteryx leptura. The sequence continues at coordinate 173,461,432 of NC_089503.1, forward strand.
GCCTCCTTCACTGGATCCTCGTTTCTCCTGCTCATCTCCCAAAGATCAATGTCTCCCAGTGTCTTATTCTTTACCCTCTCCTAATTGCATTAGAAAGCACATCCCGCACCTGCCTTCAGCTACCAACTATACACTGGTGCCTCCCAAGTTAGGTCAGTGTCCAGACAAATCAATCTTTGGAGCTCAGGATCCTTGCATCAAAAGGCCTGAATTATTTGGCCGTACTCATGACATCAGAAGAGCAATTGTGTCCAAAGTTGACTTACCCTCACTTGTCTTCTTCTTTTCTTTTATTTTTTTGTTGTTTGGGAAAATGAACATTCATCCTGTTAACAACACAGAAATGTGGGAAGCATTACAGACTCCTCCCTCTCCCATGTCCTCCACGTGCAATTGATCACTGAGTTTGTTGATTCGACCACCTAAAAACCTCTCAAGTGTCCCCCTCCTCTCTGTCACAACTCCCACTACCTGATTAATTAAAAGCTTCATCATTTTGCTGCTGGATTGATGTAAGAGCCTCCTAAATGTCTTCCATCCATCCCTCCACAGGCCTCACTGGAGTCAAAGTAATCTCTCTAAAACACATACATGATCATCTCATAATCTGCCCCTAAGTGAAATTCATCAATGACTCTCAATGGGACTTAAGATAAAATTCACATTCCAAGTTCATCTCTCCTAGTCCCACTTAACCCAGACTGGAGACATATTGAAATATTTGCAATTCTCCAAGCATGTTATGCTTTCTGCAGCTTTGTGACTGCGCACAGTGTTTCTTTTGCTTGCTGAGAATTTTTTTCTTTATATTCTTTGTCTGTCTGGTTTATATGTTCTTATTAAAGAGACACAACATACGTTGATACTTCCCCACAGATCCTCCAAGTCTCCCACCTACTCTGTTTAGTATTCTCTTTCTGCACCCTTGAGTCATTCATTCAAGAAATGCATAGTGAGTCTGTATTATGTATCTCTCTATCTGGAACTGTGGCACTATGGACATTGTTAGAAAAGTAATTAAAAACTAAGAAACAATCCTTATTACATCACAGTGTCATAAATGTCACAGATATCAGAGAGCACAGGGAAGGGGAAGCTGAACCAGCCTTGACCGATCAGAGAGGGCCGTCTGAGGACGTTTGTACATAAGTTGATATAATTGCTTGTTATTCTGATCCTCTGCCCCTGATTTTATCTGCACTGAGCAGTCAGTCATTGGCATATGACATAAATAAACATGTGGGTGGTTATGACATTTCTTATTCTTATAAATTTCTGTAGTTTAAATCAGCCTCTGCCTGCTATTGACACATCAAATATCATGAAGCTCTGAGTAATTGCGTCAGATGTCCTAGTGAGGTTAATTCAACCCTGGGAAAATACTAGTATCGGATCCAGCAGAACTAGCAAAGACAAAACCCAAGAAAAAAATATTGAACTATATTTTTAGGTTTTTAAAAATACATTCATTCTTGTTTTACTCCAAAAAGGCACTGCAAGAATGTATAAAAATATACATGGTTCAATGGAATAAATTATATTATCAAGGGAACGAGAATAAATGGGGAATAAGAAAAGGAATATCATAAATCTAGAAGAAGATTAGTACATGAAAGTACTTGAGAAATGCAGCAGAGTTGACTCTGAACTTCTTAACAGCCAAAACAAAGAAAGCTCGTGATTCGTCACAGTTCTCCGTAAGAAAAATAAAACAAACCACTTGTTCAGAAGGAGCCATTTTACTGAAAACTGATTCCCAAGGAATTTCTCCCATAAATGCAGAAATGGCCCTGTGATGTGGTACACAAGCTCCTAACGTGATCCCTCAATAGCTCCAATCACAGATGTAATGAGTCTGTCGCATAATGTCCTTTCTTGTGGGTAGTTGGCATATTGCCAAAGAACAAGTCCGTCAAAGCTGTTCTACAAGGAGTAAATTTCAGCGAAGCTCATGGAAAATTCCAAGACCATAGAGTCAAACAGCTGAGGCTGGAATCCTGGTTCATTTAAACACTAAATGTGTGAACATGTTACTGTGACTTCTTCGATGGTTTGATCATTTGCAAAAACTAATGATAGATACCCACCTTTTGGTCCTACAGGTCTATCGAAATTCAGAGTATTTAATAACAATAATCAGCATCCATTAAACTCTTCCCCTATACCAAGGAACCATTCTAAACACTTAGCTTTGATTTTCTGACTTAATCCTCAAAGCAAGTCTGTTATATGAGTACTGTTATGCCCACTCACAAACTCAAAACTAAGACTAGAGAGGTCAGGTAAGTTGTCCAAAACTACAGAACTAGGAAGAAGGGAACTGGGCTATTAGCCCAGGCAGACAGATGGTGGAGTTCGTGTTCTTAAAGCATTCTGTTCTATAATATTCTACAGCTTATAGGCATCTCTTGATAAATATCATCTCTCACAATCAGAGTTTTGATAGCATTATCTTGTGATAATCCTGAAAACAGATTTTCTCAGCCCTGGTCAGTTGGCTCAGTGGTAGAGCATTGGCCCAGTGTGTGGAAGTCCCAGGTTCAATTTCTGGTCAGGGCACACAGGAGAAGTAACCATCTGCTTTTCCACCCCTTCCTCTATCCCCCTCTACTCTTTCTTCCTCCCACCCCCAACCCACAGTCCTGCTCAAATGGTTTAAGCAAAGTTGGCCCCAGGTGCTAAGGATGGCTTCATGACCTCTCCTCAGGGCTAAAATAGCTCCATTGCTGAGCAAAAGAGCAGCGGCCCCAGATGGGCAGAGCATCGCCTGGTAGGGGGCTTGCCGGGTGGGTCCCAGTGAGGGCACATGCAAGTGTCTGTCTCTGTCTCTCTGCCTCTCACTCAATAAAATAATAATAATAATAACAACTATAATAATAATAAACACAAACAGATTTTTTCCACGGCAATTAAGGTGAGATCTCTTTGCTTTGCCACAGCTAGTTTGGTCACGTTTCTCTAATGCAAATCAAGAAATGTGACCATATATATAGATTAAATGGCAGGTTTTCCTCTCCAGCACCAAAAAAAGAGACCAGAGAAGTTAATTCTTGTGCTCTGCTCACTGTTTGGAGCAAAAACAGCATCTTGCTGTCCACTTACCTGGTTTATTCAGTTGACAGACAGCTGCTGGCCATTGACTGCCATGCTGCCCCCTTGGCTGGTTTGTGTGGTTGGGCAAACCTGGCAGGAAGTCTGAAATAGAGCTCACCCCATGTGAGCTGGATCTTCCGCTGGATCAAACGCTAAAAATAGAAAGCTCCAGTTCTGCAGAGCCATGCTGAACATCCAACTGGTAGATGGCTCGAATGTAGGTCTGCTGTCTCAAGTGGTGGCTAGTGCTTCCTGTTATAGTTGGAATGACAAGGGACAGACTTCAGCGCACTAGGCTCTGAACAGATTAGTACGTGACTGCTCTGTGCAAGGCTGAATCCTGGCCATAAATCATGGCAACAACAGCCTCAAACAGAGCTGTCACAGTAAATGAAGAGAGTTAATAAAATAAAGCATAAATTAATGGAATATAAAGCTAAAATTAAGAAAAATAACACAATCTTCCATTGAATTAAAAGTTTTCTTTAAACTAAAGTTAAATGAAATAGATAAATATTTAACTATTTAAAGTAAAGAACAAATAACATTACAAATCAACAAAAGAAAACTAAAGACAAAAAATTTTAGAGAATATACTCATTTTATACCATTAAATTTGGAATATAGATGAAATTTAATGATGGCTTTCTAGAAAAATATAGACTAACAAAAGACCACAGAAGATGCATAAACTGTGAAAAAAACAATAATTATAAAATAAGTTGAAGTACCTATTAAAGACCTGCCTGTCTTTATAGAGAGGTTTGAAATGATTTTCCTGCCATGTTCCATTAAGTTTCAAGCCACATGTCATTTCTCCATTATTTAAACTTAGCAGAGAAAAGTATGGGACATTTTCCAACTCAGTTTTTAAGACAGGCATAATTTTTACCCTATAACTGAACAGAAGTGTATCAAAAAGCTACAAATCTCACTAGCGGCCATAGAGGTAAAAATCATAAATAAATATATGCACGTAAAATCTGGCAGCTTGTAGAAAGAGCTCAACACAAGAAATCTATTAAAAGAGCTAAAACTACATGACCATTTTAATAGAAACCCGAATGCCTACCAAGATAAGAATGAAAAGAAATCAACTGTAGTTTAATAAATATTTACCAGGAAACTACTGCAAATATCAAACTGCTTCGTGAAACTTCAAAGGCTTTCCCGTTGACAGTAAGGACAGGTTAATGCAAGGAAGGCCACCACAATGATATTTGTGAAGAGACAACTTGATTAGAGAAAGAAAAACATTCCACCAAGCATTCTTTTTTTTTTCTTCTAGATTTTATTTATTCATTTTTAGAGAGAGGGGACAGAAAGAGAGAGAGACATAGGGAGGAGCAGAAAGCATCAACTCCCATATGTGCCTAGATCAGGCAAGCCCGGGGTTTCGAACCAGCGACCTCAGCATTCCAGGTTGATGCTTTACCCACTGTACCACCTCAGGTCAGGCACCCCTGAGCATTCTTATTCCATGCATAACTTCCAAATGAGACTTGTGCATACTTTTTCACCAACGTAATCACCTGATTTTGGGGGGGGGGCATTGTTAAAAATGACACCTTCTAAGGAAGGAAAGCTATTTTTAGGCAATTTGGTTTTTGTTTTTTTTCATAATTGTAATTTGCTAGACACATTCCTTTGGAGCATAGCTCATAGGACAGGAGTGATACTGAGAGAACAAATTAATAGCTGCCTTTAGGTGCCTGTCTTATTGCAGGAAAACACTTCAAGTGCATCATCAGATGTTTCTGTGGGCTCTTATGTTTGATGGAAGCCAGGCCAGTGAGAGTGACCATGGGGCCCCGAGTCTAACGTACTCATACCAAGAGTCAACAAGTTCAAAACAAGTTAACGTCTCTAAGAAGTAGTTTCGGGAAACAGCACAAGCTTTTAGACATAGAAGAACTTTCTGACCAATAATTGAAGCAGTATTTCTGAGCCATGGGCCTACCAGAGGTTCCGGTCTCTCCATAAAATCTCACCTCTGAAGTTCAAGGCATGCTCATCTTCTAGGTAGTGGGTCTCTCTGCAGAATGCCCGCTCGCTGCTGCTCTTGACCAATCTAGTGCAGCGCTCCCCAAGAAGTGGTTGTATCTATTCCCAAACATGTTTAGGTCACATGCAATTGTTATAGAAAGTAGCTAATATAACTAAATAATATGTAAACCAATTATAAGCAATAATATGAAACAGAATTATTGTTTCTATGAAAACTAAGTTGGAAGTTGGGAAAGAATTAAGGGAGGTGTTTACCTGGTCCATTGTACTTTCCTAGGTAGTAGCACCTTGTCAGTCTTGGACCTTCCCAATAACTTCTCTCAAACCTGTCATGGTGTCTGATTACTTTACCCATGTTTATCCTTTCTTGAGCAAAAATCAACTTTTGCTTTATAATGTGGCTTTTATCACTCTGTCTCCACTCCTAGGCCCACAGATTGGTGGGCCAATCGCGGCACCCATTTGGTTGCTCCGCTACCGCCCACCATGAAAGTTGGAACGCCCATTAGTGGGCGGGAGGGACCAGGTTGACCAGCACTGCAAAAGTGGGCTGTTTTTATAAGAAGGTTCACTATCACGGTCCTAGAGTGTACATTCATACAAAATATGAAATTGGGGCTTAATATTTTTTTCCTTCCTAGAAGGAGCCAATTTCCCCAGATCATCTACTAAGGAGTCTGTTCTTTCTTTATTGTTTTATGGGGGTCATCCTCATCACATATTATATTTCAAGTGGCTCTCTGTTTAGTTCTATTGTGTTTGTTTTTAGACTGTTACATTCTTCCCTTCCAGTCCTTACACCTTGTATGACTTTATTTCATTATAGATATTACAATGATAACAGTAGGTAGCTAAGCAGTTACAGATGTCTGATAATAGTAACAATGATATTTGGCATTCTATTTTGTTCTTGATCAAATGTGTCTAAAACTTCTGTATCAAATAACAAATATTTAGATTTGAATATATGATATATAATAATGATAGTTCAAAGTTATGACTTGCATTTTTCATGTCTGACATGTACCTTCTTATTTTTGTCTACTTGAATCATCAATATCTAAGAGATGGTGTTAAAGTCTCCCATTTCAATTCAGACAGTTACTGCAGTGATCCCCAACCCCTGGGCCGCGGACCGGTACCAGTCTGTGGGCCATTTGGTACCGGTCCACAGAGAAAGAATAAATAACTTACATTATTTCCGTTTTATTTATATTTAAGTCTGAATGATGTTTTATTTTTAAAAAATGATCAGATTCCCTCTGTTACATCCATCTAAGACTCACTCTTGACACTTGTCTCAGTCACGTGATACATTTATCCGTCCCACCCTAAAGGCCGGTCAGTGAAAATATTTTCTGACATTAAATCAGTCCGTGGCCCAAAAAAGGTTGGGGACCACTGAGTTACTGGACATGTTGGCACCATGTTATTCAGTTTACACAGATTGATGTAAAAAAGTATAGCATTCTGTCTGACCTGTGGTGGTGCCATGGATAAAGCGTGGACGCGGAATACTGAGGTCTCTGGTTCAGAACCCTGGGCCTGCCTGGTCAAGGTACATATGAGAAGCAACTACTACTAATTGATGCTTCTCACTCCTCCCCCTCACCTTTCTCTCTCTCCTCTCTCTCTCTCTCTCTAAAAAAAGTAAAACCTGAAAAGAAAAACTATAGCATTCTTAGTATAACATTCTTCTTTGTACCTTAAGAAATTGTTATCTTTTATTTCATCAAATATGAAGTTTGTCTCTTCACTTTTTCTGGTTTATTTGTGGCTGGTATCTTTTTCCATTTTTTGTTTTTGTTTTGTTTTTTTGCCATTTCTATATCCTTTTTTTTATATCCTTTTTTTTGAACTGTGTATCTTTTAGCCACAAATTGAGATCAAATTTCACATTAGCAATATAATCACCTCCTTTCAGTAGTTACTTATTGTAATTATTACTAAGGCAAAAAATTCATATTGTACTTTCATGTATTTAAATAATTCTTTTTTGCTTTCCGTTAGATCTATTAAAGTTGTAGCCTTCTGATTTAAAAGTGACAAATTATTTTTAACAGTGGTTCTTCTTAACTCAAGAGCCATTCCTATGATTATTTTTTAGATAGATTTCTTAAGCCTGTCCATGTCCATATCTAAACCTAACAATGCCAATACCTTGAAGAAACTACTTATCTTGAAGAAACCCCTATATTGATTTGTCTAAAATTTTAGTTTTGATTGTTAGGATGTAATATTTTTCTCTTTGTCTCTCTTTTAAAATCTTTCCATTTAGATAAATGATTTGATCACTCTTAATTCTTATCTCTTACAGAACCCTTCCAATTTATTTATCCTTCTATTTCACTTGCATACTTTCTCCAGTAATTGCTTTCAGTTAGATTAATATTAAAAATCTTGGGAAGCCTATCTGCTTGAGAATATTTTTGTTACTTCCTCATATTTAAGTGGCAATTCCCCTGAATAAAAATTTATGAATTGAAGTATTTTACTTTGAAAACATTCTTTTACTTCTTGTGTCCAAGTTTGCTGCCAAATGAGATTGTATGAATTTGATTCTTTCTTCTGTGTAAGTTTTTTTTATTTCTTATTTTTGGAAGTACTTTGAATAATTTCTTTATCTTTGACATTCTTAGATTTCATTAAAATATATTTAGACATGTTGTGAGCCTTTTAAATCTAAATGAGGTCATATTTTGTTAATTCTGAAAAGTTTATTAAGATTTTTGTAATGTTTTTCCCATCTATTCATTTTTAAAGTTTGGCACCCTCATTATCTATACACTGATCCTTCTACATATAGCCTCCATATCTTGTAGCTTTTTCTTTATATTTTGTAAATAAGAAAGGATATTTTTTTTCTTATTGCTTTCTGGTTATCCAAATACCTAATTAATCCCAAAGCTTTAGCAATTCTGTTATTAATTCCTTCTTTTGAAGTCTTTATTTAAGCTGTCATATTTTTTATACTTAGTATTTCTATTAGGTCCTTGCTATGATCTCTTGTCCCTGATTTATATTTTTAATATCCTTATCTCTTGGGGTACTTTGCTGTGTTTGCTTTTACATGATTAGTGTGCCCATCCCAATTCTGTTTCAGGAGTTACATGTTCTTTGGTTGACTGTTTTTATTTTATACTGGACACCTTACTTGGGGAAATAAATATATCAAACTGTGAACTCAGGTTTCCCAGGGTTTGTCACCTTCCCAATTGGGTGGCATTCTTCAGAGATGTGTTCAGTTCAAGTCTCTCCCTCCTTGTAAATTAGAAGGCAGTGAAAATGGCGAGATCCAGTTTAGAGAACCCCTGGCATTGTGAAAACATTATCAACCACCTTCCTTTGCTTCCATTCCAGCAAATCTTCTGTTCCTGGATGTACCTTAATCATTTATCAAGTGACTTTCTCCTTTGCCAGGGTTGGGGTGAGTGTGTGTTGGGAGAGATAAAGGAGTTAACTCTGAAGGCTGAATAGTCAGATACCACCTGTTTCCCATCAGCTTACCACCTCAGAGGGTTTTTATACCTCTGATAGTCTCTTGACAAGTAGCCAGGACTGCTATTGCTAATTTTTATGACCACAAACCATCCATTTATTGTCCCAGGCAAGAGAAGAACTCAAAACCCCTCTGAAAATCAGCCTCTCACAACTAGCCACCTTTTCTTCTAAACTTCCTTCCCTGTTATGTAGATTGACCAACACACTTGACATTCAGAGCTAATATAGACCTAACTGGTTTCTGATGACTTTTTAATTTAGTCAGAAGCAAGGAAAGAATTCTAGGAAAAGGGACAAGGACAAACAGTATCAGAACAGAAGGGAGGAAGGAGCCTAACCCACAGAGCTGACCTGTTAAAACCGAGACTGGGCAAGTGACTGGGGCATGTCATCTGGCCAGGAATGGAGTGTAACTTACAGTCTTCCTTAGCACTGTCTTAGCCTAGAAGACTTAGCTGGTTTGGGAACAGTTGATATGGTATGCGGAAGAGGTCTTTCCAATCTATGAGGTGCTTCATACAGACATGATCTCTTTTTGTCTGATCATGGTCCTTTGCAGTAAGCCAAACTGTTAGGAATCCCATTTTACAGATGAGACTGTCAAGGCCTGGTCGCCTACCTCACTGTTGGCACGGGGCAGAAAGAGTACAGTAAACACAGACCTTTCTGCTGCTCTCCGGATAACTACACACCCACTTTGTGAGAGAACTCGACCTCCCTTATCAGCAAGCAAATAAACACAGAATTGGTAAAGGCTTGCTGACTCATTTGGACAGAAAGGAGCACCCAGAGTGTAGTATTTTCTTTTTTAATGATACGTTTTTATTTATTTATTTATTTTTTTACAGAGACAGAGAGAGGGATAGATAGGGACAGACAGGAACGCAGAGAGATGAGAAACATCAATCATTAGTTTTTTGTTGCGACACCTTAGTTGTTCATTGATTGCTTTCTCATATGTGCCTTGACTGTAGGGCTACAGAAGACCAAGTAACCCCTTGCTCGAGCCAGCAACCTTGGGTCCAAGCTGGTGAGCTTTGCTCAAACCAGATGAGCCCACACTCAAGCTGGTGACCTCAGGGTCTCAAACCTGAGTCCTCCGCATCCCAGTCTGATGCTCTATCCACTGCGCCACCGCCAGGCCAGGCTAGAATTACCCTATAAAAAAAACTGCCTGGATTAGGGCCCGCTGGAGGGTTAGCTTTAGGCCTACAGAGAGGTGTAGGGGATTCTGTGGCAGGCAGAGGAAGGAAAGAGATGAGAGAGAGAGAGAGAGAGAGAGAGAGAGAGAGAGAGATCTCAGTTAGGAGTCTCCTTTCCTGTGAGCCGCAGTCCACAGGATTATAAAAGTGAATACCAGGCTGCTGATTTTTAAACAGGAAAACCAGCCCTCGGTTTGTTTTCTGACCTAGTCCTCTTCCCATAACTCAATTTGTCCAACACACAGAGCACTAACATTCACTTCTTGGAGCACAACCATGAAATATCTTTGGCCTTTTCCCATGTGGTTTGTTTACTGGGTTATGGTTGGTTTAATCTTATCAGTTCAGCTGAGCAAGATGCTCTGAGCAGCCCTCCCCAGCCTGTCTCTCTGCAGGGATGCTCCACTCCTTGCTACCTCATTAACATCAGTAACCCAGAGGTGAGGTGTTTGTCAAACTGGAGCCTTCGGGAGAAAGAAGGGAGAGAAAGAGAAACAGAGAGAGTGTGTCATTTCCTGTAGATAGGCACAACATAGTACAACTTTCCTTTCCTCTCTCTAATCTCTCCAATATAAGGAGGAATGATGTCCTCCTAATAGAATTCAGCCCAAAGCATAAATCATACCCCCGAGGAGAATGACAGAAACACTGAGAAGAAAGAAACAAAACTATCGGGCATTATGTTTAAGAATTACTGTAAAGATGGGTCCCATGAACCCGTATTGACTCCCTTCCACTTGATGGGTTGCAGGATTTCTCTGTGGGTGGTGGGGAGGGGCAGGCTGTGCTGGAAGGTGTGGGTGTAGCTGTGGGCGGTAAAGGGCGGGGAGAGGAAAGGAAGAAAGAAGTGAGTGGGGATTTCTGTCTGCAGGATTTCTGTCTTAGGAGGGTGGAGCCACTAACCCAAAAGGGTGACAATGTCATGGAAAGGGGTGTCAAGGCAATCAAGCCCCCCCCTCCCCCACCATGGCCACCTTTGCAGCCCCCATAGCTGCACCCCGTGTGGAGGGGGAGCAATGGCTAACTCACTGAGATGCCAGCAGGGGTCGAATCACTGGAGTGAATCCTGGATGGATCAGAGAAAGTCTGAGCGAGCTTGTCTCATTGTTAAAGCAACACCTAACAGAGGTTCAGCTCTCCAGATGTGTCAGCTGTTACCTTACAGTGCTAAGTACTTTACAGATATTAGCTCATTAATCCCCAACAGTAACTCCAGATACTAACTCATTAATCCTCAGTGGGTACTGGGTAACTCTTCTAGTGGGTACTTATCATAGCTCCATTTTACAGATGAGAAAACTGAAGTGCAAAGTTGTGTAATTTGTCCAACAACACACAGTGAAGGGCAGGATTGGTACTCAAACTTGGGAAATATGGCTCTTGAGTGTGGGGTCTTCACACTACATTCTGCCACTTCTCTGGCCTAAACAAGGATGTTCATGCTTGTGTTAGCTGCAATAGTGAAAGGTAAATAATGAACTTCCAGCCAAATGGGAAAATGGTTAAATAACTTATAACACAAGTTTTCTAGTCATGAACATTTGATTTGTTTTAAAATAATAAATTTAATAGCATAGAGAAGTGCTCATAAGATGGCATTGTAAAAAAAAAAGCACAATGTGAAATAATGAAGAGTGTGACCCCTACTTTGTGGAACAGCATGAACCTCCACCTGTGTTGTCTATTTCTCAACAAATGAGTATAGAAAAAATAGAAATATACCAAAATATCTACAGCGGCTATTTCCATACAGTATGATGAATGATAATTTTTATTTCCTTCTTTATATTTTTACATACTTGACACTTTAAAAAAACACTCTGCATGTAATATATTTATAATAAAGAAAAGAAATCACCTTGTGGGGAAATGATGAGGGAGAATCTGATTTCTTCTTTTCCATGAAGTGCAGTCCATTCTGAGACCCTGTTCACATTGCTGGTTGCTCTTCATGGTGGGGTGGGGGGTTCTTCGTGCACCCCCTGACCCATGCCCTGCCTCCCCTCCTGTTTCATGGCCAGGCTTTAGAAATATATCTTGGTCTACAGAAAGGAGCCCTGTGGTGAACTCTGGGATGGTGCTGACTTCTTTGCAATAAGGTTCATCATCTCCTCAATTATGATGCTTTGAAGTTATGGGGCTGGTGTATCAAATTTCCTCTCACAAGGCAGAGCTGTTATGTAGGGGCTGAATTAAAATATGCATGTACTTTAATTAAAAGATTTAACATCAATAGTTACAGGTAGAGATTATATTTATATGTGAGCCAGGGAGGGAGAGAAAAGGACTATGAAGCGTTTAACTATAGAAATGACCACAGACACTTGTTCATTTATAGAGAGTTGATGGATTATGGGTGAACTCCATCTTTGATCTTTTGCACATGGATTACCATACCGCCTGCTAAATAAGAGAATACCCACCACCTTACCCCTCACCTTCTATTGAAGGTTACTTTCAGGAAGACTGACAAAAGATTATTTTCCTCTCTTTGCTGTTTATGGAATTTCCTTTTTAGCCTTCTGTTACCTGAATCCTTCCTTCTGTGATTTAAGCACGTTTTTCTCTTTTTCTTACATTCAGCAAAAGTGTCGTCAGAGGACAGCTGGTCCTTGCTCCTCTAGGGTGAACTAAGACATTAATTAATGGATCTATTCTACGACTCTTTTAATGAGAAATTCAAATACATAAACCTTTAGGATCAAACAGGACCCAGGCGTATTCTAGAATTCCCAAGCCATCCACAAGGTACTCTGATGATTGTTGGTGTGACCACCACCATTACAGAGGTCCAGGTGAGAAAGGGGGGCGGCGAGTTCCCAGGAAACTGACATCATACCTACTAGAACCAGTTACTTGTTTGGAACCTGCACCGAGAGGTTAACATCCCAGGACAGAAGAGGAAAAAAAAAAGAAGAAAGAAAAAAAGATAAGGTCCTGAGGACTGATGGCCAGTCTTACAGAATGGTTTTCCATTTACTGGTGGAACCCTAAGGCCCCACACAACCCCCCATGACTGGTGTTAGCCCTGACCAGATGCAGGACAAGCACAGCCTGCTTCCAGGCAGCCCAGGAGCCAAAGTCCTCAGTGCCTTTTGGGCCCAATGGCATAAATCATCGATTTTCTATGAATTGGGGATTACTGCTAAATCGTGTGCTTTCTATTAATAGATCTTCATAAATGCTGCAGGTGCAGCTGGAGCTTGTCTTTGAAGTACTACTTAAGCACCCCCCTTCCAAATCCTCTTGATTTAACCCTCATAAAAAACCCTGAGGATTATTGATTGAGAAGTCCTGGGGGAGCCCTAAAGGCGGTGCAGCTCAGACACCAGCCTGCTCCCAAGGTGTGACTGCAGGCCCCCGAATGCGGCCAGGTGTGGTGGTCTGTCGCGCCAGGCTAGAGGTGGGACCAGCCCCTCCCAGGTGGCCAGTGACAGGGGCAGACCCAGGAAGGGGAACCCAGGACCACTGTGTCTCCAGGCCACCAGCTTCCATCTCATCACAACCCTAAAGGGTGTGTGTTTCCCCCTTATTAAATGTCTTGCTTAAAACAATATACTTTGGAGCTATAAATAAAGGCAAGTATTCTGACTCTAATTAATGGATTAACACGAATTAAATAATTTGATGTGTTTCAACCATCTTAATTGATTCAATCAAATTAACAATCACTTGTCTAGTTAATGAATTTCTTCCTTGTAAGTACATTACTGTCCTGGTCTTTTGGGTCTGCTCCCTCCCCTTATAGGGGTGCCCCTCCCACCACCCTGTACTAAATCAGGGAATATTTTATCACTTCATATTCATTTTGAAATATTCCCTAATTTTTGTGAGCAGTATATTTCTCAGGCAGGCCATGCAGGGCTACATTTGATAATATGTTCATGAAATTCTTACATGTACAATGTCTTTTCCTCTCCTCTATTTTACGAAGCCCTTCTAATGACTCAAGTTTGGGCTCATGTCACCTCCCTCCTGAAGCCTGGATGACTTCCTAGGCAGACTTTCCCCTTTCTGTTGTCATAACACTCTGTTCATGAGTCTCTTTTATCAGTACAGTTGTTCATTTATATGGCACACCCCTCATCTCCTGGATTCCCGGCACTGGGCTGGATTATACAAAACTGAGTAAGACAGGGCATCTGATTCTGAGGAGATCACAGAGTCAAAGGAGAAAGATTTGAGAATAACTGGGTGAGTGGAATATGCTAAGTCTTGGAATAAAAAGCCCTCTGAGGTCTTAGGACAGTCTCTACCAGTTCTCTCTGGGTCATGAGAATTTGAGAACCGCCTTTGTGGGAGCGCCCAGGAGGGTGCCTGGCTCTGACCCAGTGCTCGGTAAGCCTAAGGGAGATTCTTGGTGCCATTAAAAGATGCTCGGATCTGGCTCATTTCCCAGGTTGGAATCCCAAGTTCTGTCAGAAGATGTGTAACCTAAGGCAGACCACTTGGGCATTGGGTCTTCCTTCCCCATCAATGAAATGGGTCTAATAATACTGACCTTCCCACAGTGTTATCAGAAGCAGATGAGGAAAGGGAAGCAATGTGGACACCCTGAGCAGGTGGGCAAAGGCAATGCCCTGTGTGGATACTGTCATCTTCGTGACAAAGAGCAGTTCCTTCTACAGAAAGCAACCCTGTGCATAAACCCCATGGGCTTACCTATCAGACGTGGAAAATTAAAGCCAGGTGTTAGGACAGTGAAGAGGGACAAGCAGTCCTGTGCTGTCACTTCTGAGTGTTGGTCCATCTGTTGTGTGTTTGCACAGAACCACTGGGTTCAGAGGTTTGAGATGACTGAGACATATCTTTGAGGTGTAGTTGGACGATTCTATTTTATGTAGACTAGAAGCCATACACAAAGATATCTACACTAGAAGCCATACACAAAGATTCTGCCCAGGAAGAATTTTCCCAAAGGCTTTTCATGGTCTGATAGAAGCAACCCCTGTTGGACCCAGAATTAGCCAGATATGTGTAGCTGTTGCTGGTGAGTTTTGAGAACTGCTGTCATGTTCCGATTTCTTCTTGTGGCCTTGATAACTGTGGTCAGGGATGAACAGTCGCCTGTCAGTGTGAGTTCGAGGGCGGACACATTTGTCATGGCTTCCTGTGGCTTTGAACTGCACCCTAGTGCTAAGAATCACAAAATTAATCAACTGGTAGAAAGAGACCCTTAGAGGTGAAGGCATGGATGAAGATGTAAACAGAGAGGAATGCGTTTGGACAGGGGGTCTGTTTGTCATTGCCCCTTATAAAAACATGACAGCGTGCAGTAGAGTGGAGTGCTCAGTGAAGGGGCAAAGGCTTCCAAAAAAAGAAGCAATCAAGATCCACTCGAATGAAAATGTGTCTGGCACCCTTTTACTACCCTCCCTCCACGTGGTGACGTTTGTGGATGAGGTCATATGCGATGAGGAATAGAGCTCCGTGTGGCCTGTGGGAAGAAAAAAGTCTGTACGTATTCAGTTTCCTCCTCGAACTGTGACTCAGCCAGATGCGGAGGGTAGCTGGCATAGCTCGTTAGCCCCCAAATGTGCTTGCCACCTGGGGGTGAAGGCAAGACACCAACCAGGCCCCATAGCCTGGTTGGGTCTGGCTGTTCTGGATGCACCATTGTATCTACCAGGCCGGTGCAGTCCCCTCCAGTGTGATGTGTCCTCTGGCTTTCGTTCAGTGACTCTACTGCAAAACAAGGAAGAAAGGAAGGGAGGGAGGGAGGGAGGGGGGGAGGGAGGAAGGAAGGAAGGAAGGAAGGAAGGAAGGAAGGAAGGAAGGAAGGAAGGAAGGAAGGAAGGAAGGAAGGGGAAGGGAAGGAAGAAAAACTGCCCACAACTCCCTCTGGTTCTCAATCTGAAAACTGAACTGACCCTGTCCCCCTGGCTGAGATGTGGGTGTATATAGGCAAACTGTCTTCTCCGCTTGGTCCCCAAACAGGCATTTTGGGGGCAGCCACACTATACCAACTTGCTCAAAGATGGTTATGTTTTCTCCTAATAGTTTGCTGTCCCTCAAGTAGACATTTTTATGTTAACATTTTGTTAACATAATTTGACATATTAAAGTTTGTAAATAACTATATTGCTTAAAAGGAGAAAAAGCACCAAGCACCCATTCCTGAGGTTGATTGTTAAGTTATATATACTGTTCACAAAAATTATGGGATATTTCAAGATAAATATGAAGCAATAAAATATCCTAATTTTTGTGAACAGTATATTTTACGCATAGCTTTAATGCAAAATATCCTGCTCTTAATAGGAACATTGATATGTGAGCAGTTCTGGGTTAAGAGGTTACACTAGCTGGGAGGAAAGACTTGCTGGACCACCTTCCCTGGGGGCCCTATTGAGGCTCTTACTGGGATGCACAGGCTGGCTGCCTCCCTAGCAGCGAAGTCCTAGCCAGCTAGGGTTAATGTTGAACTCCGTGGGATGTACCAAAATCTGTAAGCTTGATAGTACCTGAGGCCAGGCTATTGCCCACCCAGAGGAAGAGCTCACACTGGTAGTTTCCAGCACTTTCTGGAGTGTTCTCTGAGAACAGCAGATCCCTAGGGGATCTCTCAGCCATCCCCCTTGTAAATCTTCTCTGTAGAAAAACACGCAGGAGAGATTGAGTCATGTTTTCCCAGAAAGGCAAATACAAAGAAAATTAAATGCCAGCTCTCTTCTTGTCATCCTGCGTTTGATCCCTGGTGTGTGTGTGTGCCTTTCCTTGGTAATAAAGAAATAACCAAAAAGAAACATCCCATGAAAATCCATAGTGCTCTCAGCAAACTCATTTAAGTTTTCTCTTTTGACTTGTTTTTAGGGATTCGTTTCTGTGTCCTCTGCTTGCCTTGCAAACTTCCTGATGCCATGGGGTGTGCTTGTGGTCCTTCAGAACTCTGATTAAGGGACTAGCAGGTCCCCTAGGGCCTGCTCTCTAACTCCATCCAGTGCCATTTAGGAGGGAGGCAGGACTCTTCCAAGCTGTTTGCTTCAAGTCACCCAGCAAAGGTGGCAGATTCCCAGGGAAGGTATCAAATTAATCTGTTAAAGAGCCAAATGCTAGGAGAAAGCACGAGGGGGAGGTGTATGTGCAGATCCAGAGATGGAGGCCCCTGAAGGGAGTGGAGGGTATATTTTTATCTGGTTCTCAAACTAGGGCTCAGATGAGGGTCTCTCATCTTTGTTGAAAGCAGTTTCAAGCCAAATCTTGCCCTAAATTAAGGAATCTCCGTTACACTAACAGCTTCTGCGTTCACATTAAAAAATGAAAAACAGGCAAGTTGAACCTAATAGGGGGGGATATTTTAATATAAATTATGATTATTATTTTTCTACGTTGAGAGTTTTGTGTCCTTTAAGTAAGAACTTACCCCGAGTGGGGGAGAGGGCGGCTTAGAGAGCAATGTGTTCAAAGTCTTTATTTTACAAGGTATGTTAAGTGACCTATCCAAGTTCATACAAATGAGTGTAATGTCTGGTTAAGAAATGACATGGGCTCCACTCATTTCAGAGTGCCACAGTGACGTCATTTCTAGTATGTGTCTATTTTCTGTGTGCCCAGCCTATGTTCTCCTTCTTCTCCCTGTGCCTGTGCAATCTTAGTATTTTGACTAGGTCACGATATCATGAGGCTGAGACATGCCACCCCTCCCCACTGCACACCCACCCCACCCCACTATTTTGGAAACTACACCCTGTATTTTATTTTTCTAATGATTACTGTAGAAATTTTCACATGCGTATTTAACTTTAAAATTCTAAGATTGATCTTTTTACCCTCCTTCTACAAGACCTTAGGAAATGCCAATCACACTAATATTCTGCTATAGTCCAGTCTTTTGGTTCAATTTTGAATTTTTAATTAAGGTAAAATTTACGGTGAAATGGACAGATGTGCGTGGACGACCCTATCTGTTCTAATCAAGACATAACCTCAATGTTTATACTAATGTGACCTCACCCCAAGGAAGACAAGGGGCATTTACATCAAGTCCCCTTATTCCTTCTTCCAGTCAATTTCTACCTCCATAGACCAGCACTGTTGTGACCCTATCACTGTAAATGACTTCTGCCTAGCCTAAAACATCACAGAATGAACTCACTCACTCACCCATGGATTAGAAGATTTCAGTTAAAGTGGATTTAAAAAGATTGGCTCAATATTTGCTTGCTTTTCTTTTCTTTTTTCCTTTAAGTGAGAGGAGGGGAGACAGAAAGACAGACTCCTGCATGCGCCCCACCAGGATCCACCTAGAAAACACCATACTGGGCAGTGGTCTGCCCATCTTGGGATGTTGCTCGGCAACCGAGCCATTTTTAGTGCCTGAGGTGGAGGCTCCATGGAGCCATCCTCAGCTCCTGGGGCCAACTAGCTCAAATCAATTGAGCCATGGCTGGAAGGAAGGGAAGAGAGAGAGAGAGAGAGAGAGAGAAAGGGAAAGGGAAAGGGGAGGAGTGGAGAAGCAGATGGTCGCTTCTCCTGTGTGTCCTGACTGGGAATCAAACCTGGGACTTCCACACATGGGGCAACATTCTCCCACTGAGCCAACTGACCAAGGCCATTTGTTTGTATTTCAAAGAACTCAAACAATGCCACCAGAAACACTGGTAAAACTGATACTTAAAAATTGATTCTTGGTTTTTGAAAGTATATTCATGTAACAGCTACTTGCAAATAACTCACATCTAAGCTCAGCCATGGCTTAGCCTCAGCCACATCTCTCTTCGTAGCCCTGTGGAACTCAGTTGAAGGGCTTGTTCAGCCTGCCGAGGGCAGATTCCCCACTTTGGATATAGATTTCTCCTAGAGGCAAAGTTCTTAGAGGACCATGGTTCCCCTTGGCTTCTCAGCTTTCTTTTGTATATATTTTTAATGACTGTTCATTTTTTTTTCAAAGCCTTCTTCCCATCTGCTGCTAGACAAGGTGTCTAACTAAATTACATTTTGTGACACATGCTGACTGCAAGCTAATAAAACAATAACCAGATAAGTTGTAAGTAGGTTTTTAATCAGAAGACTATATTGAACTGGAGATAGTAAATCGTGCATAACTACCTGCAGATGCTAAAAATCTATAAAGGTATATATAGTCTGGGTTGGCATGGTTTACCTCCCCAATATGGGAGCCTTTGTTTTGCACATAGCTTTATTATTAGACTTAATAAACTATCAGTTTTATTACATACAGTACATAACTCCTGGGGTTTTACTGTAGTAACTATAATCCCAGCACAGTTGAGAAAGATAAAAGAGATCATTTCGCAGGTAATATCCTGAAATACAAAGAACTAAAGGCAAGATTGTTGCAAACTTATTTTCACTAAGCAACCTGGCTTTTAGGGGGAAAATTGAATACATTACCACTGAAAATAGTATTTTACTTCCCAATTCCTTAAGATGGTGTCTCAGGTGATATAGACTGAGACAGATCCTTAAAGCACGGAGGTGTTTGACCAGTAAAACTGTTATCATTTCACCAGAATCAGTGTGAAATGAAACCTAAGGAAAAAATTGTGCTGTATAGAAAAATGGCACCCTTGCATGCGGCCCTGCCACCCTCCTCTGAGTGGCTCAGCAACACCTGGGGAAACATGAAATAGGTAAGTGACCATGACCACAGGCCCTGGGGGGTCATGGACATGTGAAAATTCAGTTGGTGTCTCTATAAAATCTAGGAGGAAAAGACAAGGTGTATGTCTGCTAAGAAACAACCAAATGACAAATGGCTTTACCATGGACTGAATGATTTTAAACCTAAGAAAGGGAGAGAGTGTTAGAGAAAACCAGGTTCATGGCATAATAAAAGGATGTTCTGGTGGCTTTAGGCACCTTTATTTGTTTCACGGGTTGTTTCGCTACCTCCACGGTCATGGCCATGGTCTAAGCCCTATCACATCTCATCTGGACTCGAGCATAGCCAGACCCTGTCCCCGGCCTCTGTTTTCCGCTCTTGCCTCTCTGTGATCTGTGCCCATGGAGTGGCCAGAGTAAAACTTCACAGCCAAGACAAGCATTGTGGGGTTCTCCTGTTCAAGATGAAAAGTTCTGAAAATGTCCTAGAAGCCCTACACATACCGCCCCTGTTCTCTGTCCTCTCTCTCACCACCTACCCCTCATATTGATTACTGCTCTCCAAATTCACTGATCCCTCCGCTATACCTTATGTGTGCCTGTGGTTCTTCCACTAAAGCATTCTTGCTTTAATATATTCATATTGCTCTGTCTCTCCTTCAATAGGGTCTCAGTGCAAATATTGCCTCTGGGAGATGTTCCGCATAACCTGGCATAAAATAAGACCCCCCTTCCCCCTCTACACTCTCCCAAGTTGTCTTTCTTTTCTTTTTTCCCTTCCTTCCTTCCTTCCTTCCTTCCTTCCTTCCTTCCTTCCTTCCTTCCTTTCTTCCCTCCCTCCCTCCTTCCCTCCCTCTTTCCTTCCTTCCTTTTTTCATCACTAATGATAGCACTATAAAACTTGGCATCATACATATATGCTTATTGATGGTCTATGGTAATTGTATGCTCCACGAGGGACAGGGACTTGATCAGTTTAGTTTGCTATTGAGATTTTTGACACATAATAGATTTCACAAGCCTTGTTGTCATGTATCTACTCAGTAAGCCCCTAACCCAAGAGGATGGAGTCCAACAGAACTGCAGGTGCGGAAGCAGACGAGCTCCTGAACCCTGTGGTTCGGTGGCTCAGTGGCTTGCTCGGTTCTGAGTACTTGTCCACTGTTCCTCTTATGCCCTTATGCCACCTCCCTATCATTGTGGCTCCTGGATGCATTTGTGTCAGGAAGGCAGCTATTTTGGGCATAGAATACAATGAGGTTTCCACCAGGAAATAATCTGGGGTCCAATGTGAGACTGGTCCTATGTACTGACAGGACTCCTGGAAATCCCACTCTGCCAACCTCCGACCTCTCCTTCTGAAATATGGTCATAAAATAATGGATCTGTAAACTGCTCTGGGCAATTATGGCGCTCCTGGAGTGAGTGGCCTGTCATTAGCCATGCTTATGCATACCAGCTTGTCACAGTTGGCTCTCAGCCAGGTCGGGAAACTGCCTTCCATGGAGAGGACACAGGTTCAAGGGGATAATTAGGCAGAGTTTTGGGTGAGTTTGTTGATATAAATGTGCTACAGATTAGCCTTTTCCCCTCTTCTTGCTGAGTAACGATCAGAAGGAACAGGTGGCAAGCTAATGGGGGGAACATGAAATTAATACTTTGTTTCCTGGTCCCGCCTTTGTTGTTTTTGCATAGAGGATTTCTTCAGGGTCTTCAAACACATTGCAAGCACCTTTTCCCTCCCGGTTTTATTTAGTTTAGTCTAAAACTTCTGGCCCAAAGGGATCTGAGCCATCCAGGTTTTCAAAAAAAAAGCTCCTCTCCTTTGGTGGGAAATGATCTAGCAACAAACATCTGGAAAATGGAACAATTAAAAACAGTATGAAGCAAAACACAAGCCTTTTAAACTAGCTATTAAGCCCCAACCACAGCATCGTCTCAGACTCCAAATGTTAGCTCAACCTTAGTCCAAGCAATTTGTCCATGCTTGCAAAATATGCCAGGCAGCACTAATGCAGCCAATCACATCTCTCTTGTGCCAGACCTGCTTGCACGGTGAGTGATAGTTCTTGTAAGGTTTATTTTCCTTATTGGTGCTCATGACCCTAGACCTTACTTCTAGATGTCAACTGTCCACAAAAGCAAAACAACAAACGAATCGGTCCCATTCTTTATTATGATCAAGCCAAGTTCCTGTCCTCATCTTTGGTCCCAGTAAAATGTTTCAGAATTATTATAGAAGGTTCTGGAGACTTGAGGTTTCTTCTTTTATGGATGATCCTCAACAATGAAAATTTTTCCATGCTGTGCATGAATGTGTGTGTGTGTGTAAGGCCTAGGATATTTCCCCTTTCTTTCATATTTATTCTTATGATTCTAGCTTTAATTTCTTCTCTTGATCCTCAACTTGTGCTGTCTCAGGATTTTCTACTTAATTACACAATGGCTTAAGTGGCTCTGTTCTGTATTAGCCTGGCTTAGCTTCAGATGGGAAGCAATGTGGTATCTTTTTAAAAAGAAGGATTGGAGGCCCTGGTTGATTGGCTCAGTGGGTAGAGCGTCAGCCTGGCGTATGGACGTCCAGGGGTCAACCCCAGGTCAGGGCACACAGGGGAAATGACTACCTGCTTCTCTTCCCTCCTCTCTCCCTACTTTCAATCTTCCCCTCTTTCAGCCGGTGGCTCGGTTGGTCCGAGCCTTTGCCTTAGGCACTGAGGATAGCTTGGTTTATTCAAGCATCAGCCCTAGATTGGGGTTGCCAGATGGATCTCCTCCTCTCACTTAGAAATACGCTATATATATATATGTTTGAGGGTAATGTCAGCATTACTGATGACAGACTAGAAAGCTCTAGGCCTTTGCTCTCCCATAGAAATGCCAAGTCATCAGCAACACACAGACCAAAGTAGCATTTTAGAAATGCTAGAAATCAGTTAAGCGTCTGCAGCAACCAAGCAAATGGCGAAACTCCCTGCAAAACCAACCAAACAACAACAAAAACCCACACGTTCAAAATGCTAGAAAAGTGTGTGACATTCTGCTTATTCTTTTTTTTTTTTTTTTTTTGGTATCTTTCTGAAGCTGGAAACAGGGAAAGACAGTCAGACAGACACCCGCATGCGCCCGACCGGGATCCACCCGGCACGCCCACCAGGGGGCGACGCTCTGCCCACCAGGGGACCATGCTCTGCCCCTCCGGGGTGTGGCTCTGTCGTGACCAGAGCCACTCTACCGCCTGGGGCAGAGGCCAAGAAGCCATCCCCAGCGCCCCGGCCATCTTTGCTCCAATGGAGCCTCAGCTGCGGGAGGGGAAGAGAGAGACAGAGAGGAAGGAGAGGGGGAGGGATGGAGAAGCAGATGGGCACTGCTCCTGTGTGCCCTGGCCGGGAAACGAACCCGGGACTTCTGCACGCCAGGCCGACGCTCTACCACTGAGCCAACCGGCCAGGGCCACATTCTGCTTATTCTTGCCCCACCATTTCCCTAGCATAGCATGGCACAGGTAGGAAAATGTCTCCCAACTTCCAGTTCCTCCTTCAGGAAAGAAGGAAAAGAATGGAACCTACCATACAAAAAATGTTAAAGGGAGTCCTTCAGCTTGAGACAAAAAGATACTGGACAGTAACTTGAAATCATACGAAATATTAAGTTTTCTAGGGAAGATGACTATATCAAATATAAAATCTTGTACTATTGTCATTTTGGTTATAATCATAGTTTTTATTGTTTTATACAAGTTAGAAGACAAAAGCATAACATAATTCTCAATCTATGTTCGCAGGTATACAATTTAGAAAGATGTCACTTGTGACCTCACAAATGAAATCTGACACATGCTACAATATGGATAAATCTCATAGATGTTATGCTAAGTGAAATCAGCAACTCACAATAAGACAAATATCGTATCACTCCACTGACATGATGTACCCAGAGGAGTCAAATTCACAGAGACAAGAAGTAGAACGGTGCTGGGGGTGGGGGGAGCTGGGGCCAGGGAGCATGGGACTTGTCCTTGATAAGCACGCAGTTTTAATTTGGGAAGATAAAAAAACAATTCTGGAAATTAGTTGCACAACAATCTGAACTGTAAACTTAAAAATGGTGAGGATGATACATTTTATGTTATGCATATTTTATCACAATTAATAATGTAAAAATATGGGCTTTGGGACTAGACAACCATGAGCTTGAATTTCAAGCTTCTTTAAGTACTAACTGGGTAGCTGCAAGCAAAGAATCTGCACACTCTGCTCTGACATTTCCTCTGATAATATGAAAACAAACCTTGCGGGTTGTGGGAAAGATAAAGCAAGCACGTGCATGTGACGCTCCTGGGATACATATAGAAAGTAATTATTCTCGACCACAACCTCCTGGATGGTAGTTTCCAAGTTACAATGCTGCTTCCAAAGCCTTGGATAATTGTCATTTTATCTTAGGAGTTTATTTTTGCAAATGTTTATATAAACAAAGAGGTTGGAATGCAAAGAAGCCACACTGAAGCCACCGCAGGTCATGGGGGAAAGCAAGAAGAGCTTTCTCACTTCTGTCACGGTGGGCGTGGTTTAAAATAAAACTAAGTCAGTCTCCCAAGACCAAATATTTAAAGGTTTCATAGGAGTGATAAGGCAGATAGAGAAGGGAAGGAAGAAGTAAAAGAGGTATATGAGCATGGATATTTTCTCATTCTGTAAATATATTCTTATAGGATGCTTCACTTTTGTGAAAACTCACACTTCATCCTTTCCAATCATACCTCTGTCCAAAGGGACAGCACCCCCTACACACACACCCACACACTATTTTATGCAGATCCAGCATCCATATAGAAAAGATCTGCCTTGGCCGAATAGCGCTGCTGGTTAGAGCATCGTCCGGAAGCTCAGAGGTCGCCCTTTCGATCAGGGCACATGCAGGAAGAGCTCGATATTCCTCTCTCTCTCCTTTCTCTCTCACTAAAATCAATAAGTAAAAATGAAAAAAAACAACAACAATGATCTAGGACACTCTATTCTTGCTCATTCAGCCTCCTCGGCCAGCTATAGGAGAAGAATCCAGAGTGAGGCTGTAGGGAGACGGGGTTTTTTGTTGTTGTTGTTTTTGTTTGTTTGTTTTTACTGTAACTTAAAGAATCGTGCACTGGGAACCCCAGCCTTGGCCTCAGACAGCTTTTCGGTGGCTAGTTTAGGTTTTAAAACCCTTGTTTATATGGATTTATTTGGAAAAATAAAGCCTTAAAATAGAAGTCCAGGCTTATCATGTGAAAGCCTTTTCCTACCAACTTATAAGCAACACAGTGCTTGGTTTATTTTTTCCTTCTCTTGGAGATAGAGTCGATTCCGAGAGGAAGTTGATGTCAAGTATTTGGACAAACAGCTAAGATTCAAGGACCAGGTTTCCCAGGGTGGGGGAGGGTTTCTATAATATTTTGTCAGACTTGTGCCCTGAGGGTTTGTAGCAAATGTTTTAAAAGTAAGAGAGAGAGAGAGAGAGAGAGAAAGGGGGAAGGAAGGAAGGGAGGATGGGACGGAGGACGGAAGGAAGGGAGGGAGGCATTTTTATCCCATTGGGGAAAAAGACCTCTTTAACAGACCGAGGGGGCACACGGGACTCCAAGTGCTCCGTCACCATCCCCTGGCTTTTGTAACTGACCTCAAAGGCACCTTGAGCCCTGGGAAGTGATTCAGGTAACCCTATGGGCAGTCTTCCCCAGGGAACATGAAGTAGCCACAGTGACAAAAGGGAGCCAAGCCAGCCTCTGAGCCCAAAGAGGGAAGCAGGTGACTGAATGGGAACTATTCCTGAAAGGGACACTCTGCTTTTCTTCCTGGCAGCAGTGTATGCCTGGGGAAATGGGGTGTCTTACAAGTGTCCCCATCTAGTGACACAGAAAGGATAGATGCCTGACCTACACAACAAAAAGAACTTCAGGGACAATGGTGTGCGTGCGTGTGTGTGTGTGTGTGTGTGTGTGTGTGTGTGTTCAGGAGCTCAGGGAGGGCTTTGCACACTCACTTAACTCACCCCGTCTGACAAGCAGTGGCAGTTGAGTGGAGAGAGCTTTGAATGAGACTTCGGAGTCGGTTCTTGTGCGGAGCCTGCAGAAGGGGTCGGCACACCCAGTCTGGTGAGAAGCTGGACTTCAGTGAGGGCTGGAGGCCTACAGGCTCCCTCCTGAGAGCTTGTGAGAGATAGAAAAAGGGTCAAGCCAGCGCATGTTTGTGGTAGGAGGAAGATTACAGGAGAGAGGGAAGCTTCGATGTTGCACTGCGATGCAGCCCCCCCCCCCTTTCTGGCCGTAGGGCCTGTTCTCTAATAAGCACTACCCAGAAAGAATCAATCTGTTATCCTGTGGCCTAAGGGTCAGGGCTTGTACAAAACCAGCAAGCTGTGAACCCTGGAGTCCACAGAACTCCCAGGAGACTTGCCTCCTACCTGAGTCCAGTCACCCTTGTCTTCGCAGGGAGGCCTGGAGGGGTCTCTGGGTGACCCTAGGTTCTCGGGGCCAAGCACAGGGAGCAGCCTCCCCCACCGTTGTTGCTGAAACCCACTTTGGGTTGTTTGGGGTAGGCTGCACAGAGAAACAAAAATTGTTCGTTGGTGGGCTGAGACCCGAGCGGACATGGGGGATGACTGTCCCATTGTGCATGCAGGATGAATTCTGGGTCATTTCATGATTGTTTTTTCTAGAAGAGCTTCAGACTATGAACAATATGGACAATGGTCTCCATTCTTTTGGTCTCTCTTCCTTCTCCTAAACAAGTGAATATTCTTTCCAGATCTGAAAGCTACTAGTTATCTCCCTTCTTATTTACTCATTTCAACTCCCCCTTACACCCCCAGTGACACTCCTTTTTTTTTTTTTCTGATGTCACAATCCAAGAAAAAGCTAAGATCTAGTATCTGACATGTCAGTGCTGGCAGACTGGTGACCAATATAAGAAGGATAGTCCTGTCTCCTTTCCTGTTCAATGACTTCATTGGTGCTATCTCAGGAGCTGTTCAACATATAAAATAAGTTCAAAGCTTATTTTGTGTTCTGCAAAATATATATATTTTGCAATAATATATATATATTATATATTTAAGTTTTCTTCATATTCAAAATCCAGATTGCTTCTCACAGATACCACAGGTCTTGTGTAACATACAGTAGCCATTTCGAGAAGCATCCTTTAGTCACAGAGAGACACAGAGACAGTTCTGTTAGGATTATGGTTTTGCATTTCCCTCTCTGCCACAGAGTAGGAGTCAGACATGCCTGCTGTCAGCTGCTCTGCAGAGCTTAAAGAAAATGAGTTAGATGCACGTTCTATGAGCTTCTTGGCTGACATTTGTAACACGTAAGGACTATCCCTTGTATTTGTGATTCTATATGTCTTCAACCAGGACCTTCTTCTACAGAGACTGTTTAGTCTTTTCTGGAACTCTGGGTTACATTTGAAAGAAGCACCAGGCTTTATGTTAATACCAAGGCTTTGAAACCACAGGGGATAATGACTCAGCCAGCTGCCTTTCTTTGTCTTTAATAGTGACCTCTTTTTAGGAATAACTGCCACCTAATACCTCCCTCTCAAATACTAGGTCAACAGAGAGTCATTTGATTTTTCCATCACCAAGCTGGAGAATTGGGGTTGGCACCAACTGGTTATATACATTTCTTTCTGCAGCCTCTCCCTGTGCCTGTGGTAATATTTCTCCGATGAGTGCTAGTTGCTTCCAGTCACAGTATAATGATGGTACTTTATAATCCTGCCCTACTAGGGAAAGGCCCTGACCCCCCTCCAAATAAAAAAAAACATATCCACACAAAACATGTGCTGACAGCATCTTTGTTGTAAAGACAAGCTCTGGATATTGAAATTGTGTTCTGCTTCTATCTTCATTCTTCACTCTTGTGTCTTTGCCCAATTAGGAAATGCCTCCAATTTCAGCCAATTCCAAAGCATCCAGCCTCCTAGGAAGAACATTAGTTAGGTCCAAGCTTTTATTCCCTGGATAAGAAGCTTTCTGGGGTCAGTGCCTGGGAGCAGATAGTGGTTTTTTGGCATCTGGAACAAGCATCACCAGAGTGTGAACCCATTGCTCGGAGGATGTAACCCCAACCAGATGTTCCTCTAGTCTAGAGGACTGACTCAGAATGAAGTGCAGGGTCTCAAACTGTTTATTCCCTACTGGAGTGGGGACTTTTGGGTCCTCTGGCCAATGTCCTTCCCAGGGTTTTAGACTCAGAGAGTAGGGTTGAGAAACTCTCTTTGCTGTGGGTTGACTGCTGGCTTCCATCAGGGTATCATGGGGCCAAGCAAGGGGCATGGTATCCTCACCATGATTGCATCATGGGCTGCCACACTTTTAAAACTTTTGACTGTTGAGATGTTATATATGAGACCAACCACAAATCATTAGTGAATGTATTTGTAGGTAGAATTGTCTAGTATTTCATAGCACAGTCTTTGAAGTTAGAAATTTGTACCTTCCAATGTTGTCTCTGCTGTTGTCTATCCATGTGGCCAGAGGTGAGTTGCTAACTGAGCCTCATGTCTCGTTCTGAAGATGCTGATCACTAGATCTAATTTATCGGGTTAGTGTGAAGATTCAGAGATAGTGCATGTAAGTTTCAGCTATGGTATTTTGCATACTTTAAGCACTCAAAATATAAGTGTTTTTATTATTAATAATATTGATACTTTAAGATTATGTAAAAGTATTAAATTTATAGACACACACTGAATGAGAGGATGTTCTGGCCCAGAAGAGAGTGTAAGAGATCGAACATCTAGAAGTGTCCTAATAGCAATAACCAGATTCAGAGTCATTTGGTTTCCCTCTCAGCTTCATGGACATGATTCCATCCAAGTCATCAGAATTTCCTCAACTAATTCCATTCTTGTCCAAGGGTCTGATACTCTGGGAACCATTTGGCATTCTGAATAGCCACAATAAAATATTCTTATTGACAAAGATCAGAGTTAGTCCTCTCTTTTCCTATGAGGCACATAGATGTTTCTAGTCCTGAAGAAAATATTACCAATTCCCTAGAACAGTTTTCTGGTGACAGAGCTCTAGGGAAAAGACATAAGCAAGAGTCCAAAGTGAAATGGTAGGTGGTTATTGAACCGTCTAAGCTTTTGTGTAGATATTATATCTCTGTGAAGAAAATGGAATCTTTCATCTTGTGCTTAGGTCCCCTGAAACCCCCATTATACTACTCTGGAACTTTGAACTGAGTAGACAATAAGAGGGAAATATTGCTTTTCTATATTCTTTCTAAGGATAGAGGTAAAAGACACATTTTTCTTTGAGGGTTGTAGAAAGAAAAGAGAATTTGCACCCATGTCCACATTCCTAATGGGGTAATAATTCCCCTCGATGATTTAGGGCTGCTTACAAAGAACATTTACAATTAAACCCCTCCACCACCACCCCTTTTTTTTGCTGTGCTCTCACTTTCCAAAGTCCATATGTTGTAACTGATACGAGGCGCCAGCTGCTTGGCCGCACATGTGAATTTAATAGAGGCAAGTTTAGATGAAATAGTTTGATTGTGCCAGGGTGTTTTCATCAGTGGCAGCATCGCAACTTTAATGCTTTGTCCAAGCTGGTGGTGAGGGTAGGCTTCTTGAAATGAATGATTGATAGTGCAGGCCATCACTAAGCGTGATGAACACAGGTATTGCTTGGGAGCTGGCCCCTCTGAACCAGGTCTGTTCTGAGGGTTTAGGACCACGTAGGCCAGTAATAGTCATGAGCAGGCTTCTGTGTTATAGGAGCTCAGCAAGGGCATTACATTATATCCTCATGGGCATCAGCCAGTTCCAAGGTGGAAAGACATGGGTTCCTGGACACCAGGCACAATGAGACATACTCATCCTTTTTGAAGTGTTATAATTTTATACTGGATTACAGGACCTCTGAGCTGTTTCAGTGGAACGTCCCCAAATACTTGTTGACTCTCTTCTATCTTTGGTCTTCATTTGTGTTCTTGGTCAGATCTCAAATCTTTCTATTTTTGAAATTATAGAAGTTCTAGTGGATTCCAGGAGTCCATCAAAGGCCGTTTTCCAAATGTCTTTGGTAAAACATTAGCATTGTGGTCAGGATGACCTTTTATTTTTCCTTAAGATTGGACATGATATTATTCCTTGGCTCTTTCTCTTTCTTATTACCAGATACTAGCTAACCTTTGCCGGTCTTTTTTTTTTTTTTTTTTTTTTTGTATTTTTCTGAAGCTGGAAACGGGGAGAGACAGTCAGACAGACTCCCGCATGCGCCCAACTGGGACCCACCCGGCACGCCCACCAGGGGCTACGCTCTGCCCCTCTGGGGCGTCGCTCTGCCGCGACCAGAGCCACTCAAGTGCCTGGGGCAGAGGCCAAGGAGCCATCCCCAGCGCCTGGGCCATCTTTGCTCCAATGGAGCCTTGGCTGTGGGAGGGGAAGAGAGAGACAGAGAGGAAGGAGTTGGGGTGGAGAAGCAAATGGGCGCTTCTCCTATGTGCCCTGGCCGGGAATCGAACCCAGGTCCCCCGCACGCCAGGCCGACGCTCTACCGCTGAGCCAACCGGCCAGGGCCGCCAGTCTTTATTACATTCTTATCACCAGCTGTTAACTAATAACTGTTGTCTTATATTTGGAAAAAAACTATTTCTCAAATTTCACTGGTAACTCTCTGACCCCAAAGCCAAATAGATTCTTCGGAATTAGAAGTGAGTCAACGTCTACTTTCCAAAATGGAACCCAAGAAGACACAAGTGTGTGGGAGCACTCTTTGCTTTAACATGGGTTTTTAGTGAGACCATGTGTCTCTCTTGTTTCTTGCTAACCATCACAACAGTGACTGGGACTGATCCCTTTGGACTATGTGTAAGTCAGAACAGGAGAAGCCTTCTGTGATCACCGAGCTTTGAGACAGGTTATAGAGGTCAGTGTCAGAATTGCCCATGGGCTGAGAAAGTTAACATAATAGTAGACTCAAGTGGGTCCGGGAGCTGTGAAGGACCAAGGGAGCTCTGACTTACCAAGGGAGGCTCTTGGGTGGTTTAGATAGAAACAGAATGCACCCCATGCTCTGAGTATTTCAGGATTTCTGCGTATTCCCTTCAGAGTCGGAAGGGAATTCTGAGGAACTGAATACTGGACCTGCCCTTGTAAATCTACTTTGAAACGCAACTGAAGGAGTTCAGAAACTAGTTTCAGGGGTTTTGATATTCAGGATGGAGTTCCTCATTCCCAGTTGTACCAAGATGGAAAGAAGATGGAAGTGGAGTTTAGGGGAGATGAGAATAGGGTTCGTTTAGAATCTAGTCTGTGCACAAACAGTAGAATAGCTTCCAACAGCCGAGGTGGGAAGCCCTTTGTCTGTTTGCAGGGATGTCTGTGGCACCTAGGTCTCCACCCTGCCAAATTCTCTAGCCCAGAAGGGCAGGATGGTACCTGTAGGGCTGTCTCAGGGAATAAAATGACTCAGGGATTTGAATGGAATGGACACATAGTGGAGAATGACGGGTGACCCCATAAAACCCATTCTTCTCTCATCCCTTATTGCAGATCACATCAGGGAAGTTGGGGCTTTATAAAATTTATTATGTTCTAAGGAGAGCATTTAGAATGGACAGAAAGGCCCCAGATGTGATTCTGCAACAATTACTGTCTAACTTGCCTAATTCTTCCTAGTCAACAACTGTTTATCATTGATGCTAAGGAATTTTTAACACTCAGAAGTGCTGCACCAGGTTGCTGACTAGCACGCTGAGAAAGGAGAAAGGCAGCTAAGGCTGCAGGGCAGAGGGCAGAGTGTTTGCTCAGCCACAAACGAGAAGGCAGAGGATGAGGTGAGGACAGAAAGGGGAACATCTATTGCTTCATTTATTTAGACAGTGTGTGTTGATGCTCCTTCATCTCTCTGTTCCTTTGCCAAAACTGTCTCTTTAGAATGTGGAAGAGAGACATGAGCCAGAGCCCCAAACTCCCTGATCACACGTCTGCCCATAGAAGCTCCCAGAAAAAACAAAACAAAACATCACTATGGGAAAATTGGTGAGGACAATCAGCTCAGATGTGAAACACCGATCCCAGTATTTATTGAGCACTATGCACTCGCTGTTGTAGGTCCCAGGGTTTCTCTACTGAATGAGATCTCTGTAATTATAAAGCACACAGCCTGGTTGAAGGGGTGGGAGCAATGGTTGTGGTCAGGGAGTGAGCCAGGTCATAAAATAGTGGGCAACAGGTGATTTTAGAAAGTTATACACATGGCCCTGTCCAGTTGGCTCAGTAGTAGAGTGTTGGCCCAGCATGTAGAAGTCTGGGGTTTATTCCCAGTCAGGGCATAAAGGAGAGAATGATGGGTAACCCCATGAAACCCACTCTCCTCTCATCCCTTCTCTCCTCCTCCTCCCCCTTATCTCTCTCTCTCTTCCCTCCCTCCCGCAGCCATGGCTTGTTCAAGCCAGTTGGCCTTGAGCACTGAGGATGGCACCTTGGCCTTGCCTCAGGTGTTAAAATAGCTTGGTTGCTGAGCAATGGAGCAACACCCCAGATGGGCAGAGAATCACCCCCTAGTGGGCTTGCCAGGTGGATCCTGGTTGGAGTGCTTATAGGAGTCTGTCTCTCTGCCTCCTTGCTTCTCAGTAATAAAAAAGAAGAAGAAGGAAGTGATACACACTGTAAGGGGAGAGAACCGTTGTGTTAAATGAGCATGGCTGGAGTAGAATAGATATTAGATTTAAGCTGAGACCTGAATATTGAGAGAAAACCAGCCCTGCAAAGGGGAAGAGTACTTCAGGCAGAAGAAATAGGAAATACAAAGACCGTAAGGTGGGAAAAAACTTGGCTAATCAAAAAACACAATAAGCATGAATGTGATTCCAGTCCAGTAAGAAAGGCGAGGAATGATCCAAGGTATCATTGGAGAAGTAGGCAGAGGATAAGTGAAGATATTTTGGGGTCCTGAAGTTTATAAAATTGGGGAACAGTTTTAGAAGAAAGTAGAAATACAAAATTAAGTATAAGAGTGGATATTTATTTATTTCCAGATTTATTGAGATATAATTGACATGGGCCATTGTATAAGTTTACACTGTAAAATGTGACGATTTGATACAGGTATCCATTGTAAAATGATTACCATGATAATGTTAGTTAAAACATCTATCGCCTTATATAATTATAGATATATTTTGTGTGTGCATGGTGAGAACATTGAAGATTTACTCAGTTAGCAACTTTCAAGTACATAATAGAATACTGTTAACTACAGTCACCATGCTGAATATCACATCCCCAGAACTTACTCATCTTATAAATAGAAGTGAGTACCCTTTGTCTAACATCTCCAAATTTCCCCCACCCCCAGTCCTTGGAAACCACCATTCTACTCTCTATTTTCTATGAGTTTTCTTTTTATAAGTAAAGTCATACAGTAGTTGTCTTCCTCCGACTTAATTCACTTACAGTATTGCCCTCCAAGTTCACCCAAGTTTCCACAAATGACAGGATTTCCTTCTTTTAATGGCTGAGTAATATTCTACTGTATGGGCATATGAAATATAAATGTTTTATTCATTCATCCATTGAAGGACACACTCAGGTTGCTTCCATTATTCTATCGTGATTAATACTCCAATAAACATGGGAGTGTAGATATGTCTTTGAGATCCTGATTTTATTTCCTTTGGATAAATTCCCAGAAGTGGGATTATGGATGACATGGTCATTCTATTTTTAATTTCTGGAGGAATTTTTACACTGTTTTCCATAATGGCTGCTCCAATGTACATTCCCACCAACAGTGCACAGTGGTTTCCTTTTCTCTCATCCTTGCCAACACTCACTATCCCTTGTCTTCTTGATGGTGGCCAAGACAACAGGTGTGAAGTGATATCTCACTATGGTTTTGATTGGCATTTCCTGGATGATGAGTGATGTCATGCATCTTTTCATGTGCCTGTTGGCCATCTGTATGTCATTTTGGAAAGTTAAATTTGAATGCTTGGATGACTTTTAAGTGCAGATATCTAACAGAAAACTAGGATATACCAGATGGAACCTCAGGGAGGAGGCCAGTCCCAGAGATATAAGTTTGAGAGTAACATGGGGGCACTCATAGCCATGGGACCAGAGGAGATGACCCAGGGACAGAGTGACCCTAAAGAAGAAAATGGCCGTGACAGAGCCCAGAGAATCTGACAGTAAGAGTTTGCATGGACAGGAAGAGCCAGCAGAGGGATCAGAGAAGGACTATTCACTCAGAGTTGGAGGGGAACCAACAAAGGGAGGAAAACTTTGTTTTGAAACTTCCTGCAAATCCTGTGTACTTACCCTCAAAGTCTTGAATGCAAATGTTATGTATGTACATGAGGACCACAAAGGAGTGGGGGAGAGCCTGGAACAGGCCTCCAGAGATTTATTTAAGTCTCTAAAGTTTCCATGAATGACAAATTGGGGTTAAAACACCATATTTGAATGACTTAAGTGTAAATGAGCAGAAACATATGAATTATATTTTTTTCCAATTGCATATGAGTTTAATAATTAAGCACAAAAAGGTGCTTGGAGCAGGAGGCTTACTAGGGCTTTATAAAAATCCAAAATAGAAGGGCACTGGTTTAAGAACCAGCAAGTTAAACGAACAGCACAGGATGCTGTGAGAAACTGAGTCTGGATTGCATTTTCTCTCCCCCTGACTTTTCAGGCCTCCATCTGTCTCCATCCCTTTCTCTGTACTCTCTCCGTCTGTCTCCCAGCCTCTCTCCCCTGTCCATTTCTGAGTCCAGGCTCCCATCTGGGTGCTCGTGGGCAGCTTGAAGCCACATTTCCCAGCTGCCGGAGAGCATCAGCCAGAGTTGTCTTTGTATGTAGAATTCCACCACCGATTTCCAGTTTGAGGGGAGGGGAAATCAGTAGCAGGTGTTGCTGCTCTGCGGGAGAGTGTTGTTTATGAAGGCGATTCTCTAAAGAAAGGGTAGGACTCCTGCTACGGCAGAGAATATACTGCTTCAATATACGTTGGCATTCTTTCTTCCTCCAGCCTTTTCTGCCCTTACCTCAGCCCCCAGCACATGCTTTGCTAGACAAGCTGGACGCACAGGAATGAAAAGCCGTTTCCCTCTGGTTGTTCAGCATGGCTGAGGAATGTGTTCATGACTTGGTTCAACACTGTCTGATGACAGAAATTATGTAATGGTTTTGGAGCTGAGCATGGGCTGTGGGCAGGGCAGTTTCCCTTGGTTTAAAGGGTTTTTGAAGGAGCAGTCATGGAGTCTGGGATGAGAGGGCGGACTGAAGCAGAGGCCAAAAGCCCAAAATTCAGTGGATTGATTTTTGATTACTATCTTTGCTTGAAAGTAGAAGATTTTTACCACCAAAAGAAATACTATAATGTTTATAATATTTCTGAGAAATAAACACTGTAATCAATTAGGGGAACCCATGCAGGCTAGAAAGTCTGAGCAGAGAGAAATGATAAACCCAAACATTCTCTCTGCTTCCTAGGACTCTACAGGGGTGACAACCATGGCCTTTTGGAGTCCAGGGTTCTAAATATAGCACAGGAGAATATGAGTAATGTTGTTTGTTTGCTTGTTTATTTGTTAAAAATTATCCAGCTGAATACATTTCAGTACTTTTATATAGTTGTGTAGCTACTACTACTACAACCAATAAATAGAGCAAGTTTTTTTATATCAAAAAGTTTCCTTCTGCTCTATTCAACACCCACCCTGATTCCCAGTCCTAACAACCAAAGATTTACCTTTTATCACTTGGGTTGACTGATTTTTAGAATTACATATTAACAGAACCTCAGAGTATATAATACACTTTTTTTATGTCTTCACTTAGGGTAATGATTTTGAGATTCTCCATGCTGTAGTGTGTATCAATACTTTGTTCCTTTTTATTGCCATGTGGAATGAATATATATGCTATCATCAGTTGATGGATATTTGGGTTGTTTTCATTTGGGGCTATTAAGAATAAGACTATTATAAAAATTCTTTGAAAAGTCCTGGTGTGGACATGTGTTTTTATTTCTCCAGTGAAAACCAGGGAGGGGTCAGCACATGTGTGGCTTCATAAGATCTTGTCAAACTGTTTCACAAAAATAGCTGGGCCATTTTGCATTTTCCTCAGCGTTTCCTCCACATCCTCCCAATAGGAGTGATTTCTAGTCCTGTAATATAGCCAGTTCACAGGTATGTAGTGGTGGCTTGTTGTGGTTAGTTTTTGCTTTTATTGTGGTCAAATGTATGTAACACAAAGCTCACCATTGTAACCATTTCTAAGTGTTCATTTCAGTGGATTTACATTCAGTGTTGTGTAAGCAACCATCACCATGATGCATTTCCTTCTAGAAGTTATTTTTATCGTTCCAAGGAGAAACTCTGTACCCATTGAGAAGTTGGTCCTCATCCCTTCCTCCTGCAATCTCTAACAACCTCCCTTCTCCTTTCTGTCTCATATAAGTGAAATCATACAATGCTTGTCCATTTCACTTCAATAATGTTTTCTAGGTTCATCCATGCTATAGCATGTGACAGAATGTTTCTTTCTTTTTCAGGCTAAATCATATTCTGTTTATGTGTGCATATGTATAAATATATACATGTATGTTTCCAGATTTTGTTTACCTATCCGTGTTTATTCTTTGATGACATTTAGGTTGTTTTGACTTCTGTGAATGATAGTGCTACAAACATTGGCATATGAATACCTGGATTCTGTTTTCGATGTTATGTGTGGAATATGCTGGACCAAGTAGTGATTCTGTTTACCTTTTGGAGGACCCTCCAGACTGTTCCATGATGGCTGTTCTGTCATGAGGCAATGCATTAGGGCACACTCTTTTATTTCCTTTTTGATAATAGCCATCCTAATTGGTATGAAGTAGTATCTTACTGTGATTTCAATTTGCATTTCTCTAATGACTAGTGATGGTCTGACTCTTTTCATGCCCTGATTGGCAATTTATACACACACACACACACATTCCTTGAAAAAAATGGCTAAGTCCTCTGCCCATTTAGGGAGTCAGCATGCAGATCTTGGCCTCCTTCTGTGGGCTGTGGTTCCTTGCCAGGTGCCTCAAATTGTTTCCAAGATTTATAATTGTGTTTAGTGGGGAACAGTGAGAAAAACAAGTCTATACCATCTTGACTGGGCCAGAAGTCTCTAATTCATGTTTTAGACAGAATGGCTAAGTTAAATGGATTATTTGTTAAACAAATTTTCTTCAGAAAGTGAGTGCTTGGGGGAGCATACACATTTCCAAATTACTTAGTGAGAATTGCTCATGGCAAAGGAGCTGAGGTTCTGGTTGCGGGGAAACCACACCACTCTCCAAAGATCTGCTTCTCAGCAGGCATGAACCTGCAGTGAGAACAGAACCAGCACACAGACGGTCTCAATAAATAATTGTTAAATGAATGAGACAGTGGATAAAAATGGAAGACCCTGTCTCCCAACTTCATGTGATAATTCAGATGGTCAAGCAAGGGCTGGACACTTTAGAATGAATATGACATACAATTTTGCTGGATTTGCCTAAGGCTCATTTCCCTGATTCTGGGCATGGAAGGAGTCTTTCCTATATCTATAAATAACACAAGAAGAAGAAAATCTGATTGTGACTTGTCACTGTACTAAGGACCCTGAGGTTCTTGAAAAGTGAATGAAAAGGGGTAGATTCAGAGTTCATGCAGAAGAGATTGAGGGACATTTGTGGCTCAATGGATTGTTCCAAGTCAGGGGCTTATGTCAAACCATAATGACCTGAATCAAAAATTGTAGTTGTTACAGTTCTTTCAGCAGTTGGTGCTCCTGAAGTTCTGGTAATGCAGAAAAGCACGGGTGGTGGTTTTATCTGACCAGCAGAAGGCAGGGTTCAGACTGATCACTCATTCCCAAGAGATGACACTGGAGGAAGATGAGAAGGCACCCTCATACACCAAGCAAGCTTCTGTGCTTCCCTCGGTGAACACAAATAACTCCCTTCCCTTCTGAGGGCCAGACCTCTGGGGACATCTCTAGGTCCTCGGAAGGCACGTTTCCCTCTTCGCCACCTGACTTGCATCTCACTACCTTACAAACAGACCAGTGACAGCCTCCCTGAGTGGACAGTGCCACTGGTCATCTTGTGACTCTCATCCTCCTGGGAGACAGCTATGTCATCCAGGGCATGTCCCACAGACCTGACTCTGGCTCCTGACAGCAGCTCCTCACTAGAGGCTGGGTCTCCCTGCATTCTACTCCTGATGAGCTCCAGCATGAGAAATTAGAGGGGAACAGCCCAGGCTTCTTTCTGCAGACTTCAAACACTAACAGCAGATGAGGCCTGGTGTTGGTTAAGGGCCATTTGAAATTGCAACTCCGTGTTCAGCTGTGCTTGCTATGTTTCACATTACCCATGCTGCCCCCCCCCCCACACACACATGCCTTGGAATGGAACTGTGTGAGCAGACAGTGGGGAGCAGACAGCCGGGGAACCTCTGTGGGGGACAGGGTCCCACCTTCACAGGTGACTCCCCATCAGTGAGACACTGGGCTGCCCCATCCGTCGCGCACTAGGCAGGGCTGAGCTGAAAGCACTTTGTGCCCTGCTCCTTTCTGACCAAGAGCACATATGGGGAATCTGCAGTCTATACCTGGGGGACAGAGGACTTCATTCACTGTGCAAAGCTGGGGTTTCATTTAGGAACCTGTCCTGTGAGCAGGGCTGACTGGAAACACCTCCCAGTGGACAGCCACAGTTCAGAGATTCCGTGTGTTTCACTCCCTCCTAGCCAGGAAAAGATGAATGACTGTTTGCTGGCCTCCCCTAAGAAGGTAACTAGACTGAGTGTGGGAGCCAGGCTGCCCAGGGAGCAGGCCCACTGATTGGAGGAAGGATGAGGACTTCCCTTCGACTGGCTCCTCCCCAACCTAACTGTATCATTTTCTAAAATTTTGTCATTAAAAGTTTTTATTGAAAAGGAAGGCCCCCAAGGAGAGATATAATTTTGAGAATTAATCCTTATAAAAGATACCCTTGGGTTATAAGGGACTGTGGGGAGGGGAGGAGGAGGAGAAGGAGGGAAGAGCTATGGTATAAACATGGTTCATTTTGTTAAAAAAGTCAACATGACTCAAAGATTTATTTTTTCCATTTTGAAATTTCTGTTTTAAAAAGTTGTGATAGCCCTGGCCGGTGGCACAGTGGATAGAGCATCCTCCTGGAGCACCAAGGTTACCAGTTTGACCCGAGGGGGCCAGGCTCGACCCCGAGATTGCCAGTTCAAGCCTGCTCAGGGCACACATGAGAAGCAATCAATGGGCGCAACTAAATGAAACAATGAATTGATGCTTCTCTTTCTCTCACACTTCTTATGTCTCAAAAAGAAAAAAAAAAGTCATAATATGTACATATATGGAGTCAAATGGAAAACTGACTTGCACTTCAGTGACAGAATAGGATATATCAGATTTCTAGACTTTGGGCTGTTGTGAGCAATGTGCTCCAAACACCAGGCACTGTGCCCAGTGATAAGGTCTATCAGGTGAACTCTGAGGGAGCGCCAGACCCGCTTGAGGGATGACTAGCCCAGAGATGGGGTCCCCTCGGAGGCTAACAGGGATTGCTGGGAGGAAAGGGGCCTCACTGGAGAGGGGAATCTGGCCCTGAGAAAGCATTGGGGAAATCACAAAGGTAAGTTCACTAAAAGCTCATCACCTGGAGATTGGGTGTCTAGAAATTTGGCGGAGGCGATCGCCAATGAATGGTTCTGAGTAGATTCTTCTGCGGTAAACATCATCAGGTCCCATCAAACTGGTCTTGCACTAAACTTGCTCCTTCAGGCGGATGCTGGGTACAAAAGACACACCAGCATTACTGTAGCAGCCCATGTAGGACAGATCATGGATTCTTCACCTTATTTTCAATAACCTTAAAAGGAAGAAGTCTGGGAAAGCCATTTCAGAGATGAGAAAACTAAGTTTAAAGGGATGAAGAGACTTGTCTAAAGTGACCTTGTGTTTTGTACACTTTCTCCATTGTGCGGCATGGCCTCCAACTAAAAAGTGTACAGTAATACACTTCCGTGGCATGTAGATTAGTATGTCTTTCACTTATTAAAGGTGGAAATATAGATTAGTACTGAGAAGGCACTGAAGAGCTTAGAAATGTTGGTGTCTGCTTGCTTGTCATCTTACAATGCTGTTGGGCAAACCAATGTGTTTCAAGTGTGAAATAAGTAAATTAGGTTTGCTCGCCTGTACAGGTATTCTGCCTAATTGGTGCATTGGCACAGGGCAGCGCCATGTGTATGTGGTCTATGGAAGGCTGTGGGTGCTTGCCCTCAGGGCGGCAGATTGCAAATTGCAGACTTCCTGCCTCCATGGGGAGGGGCGATTGTTTGCTTTTGTTTGCCAAAGAAGGGGTAATTTTAAGCCTGGCCTATTTTGCTGGTGGGGGCCTGTGAATTGAGTCTGGGCAGTCCAGAAAGGGGGTTGGGGTTTGGTGGCCCTGAGAGAAAGGGAAGCAGTTTCCCCTACCTGTTTGTTTGTCCACCGTTGTGAGACTCTAATGGCCCACCATTTTCCAACTCCACAGTTCCTTTACTGTCTGCCCGAATCCAATGGGAACCTGCCTGTGCACAGCCCTGGCCCGGGCCACAGCCCCGCCTTACAAATGCAAAAATGCTTTTGGATCTACTCACAATGATGGCTGAAAGGAGCTTCAGCTCTGAAAGCTATATTTGCGTCTATGGCTCAGGTCTAATAAGATCTAAAATCCTCCAAGTACTCTGTTTTGTCGGCAAAATTCAGCTAATTTTTCCATTTGACTCCATAAAATCTCCCGACTTATTTTAAATATAGAAATTTCAAAACAGAAAAAAACTTTGAATAATATATATATATATATATATATATATATATATATATATATATATATATATATATTATATATATAAAACCAGCCTCTCATTGGGGCCTTTGTATGTGCACTAAGCAGCCATTGACATTTGGGAAGAGTAAAGAGAGAACACAGTGACTCTTATCCTTGGAAGCTACTCATAGGACTCTGGTGTGCTGCCAGGAATGGCTGTGTTGGGGAAAGCACATGCCTTTTTGTTGCCGTTGTACATGACCTGACCAGGGATCAAACCCGCAACCTTGGTCTTTGGCATATCAGGATGAGGCTCTAACCAACCAAACTACCTGGCCAGGGCTGGAAACAGATGCTTTTACCTGCTGCACACTGTCCTGGAGAGGGTAGGATGCTCCTCCTCACTCCCTCCTCTGTGATGACAGTGATGGTTGGGTCGCCCATTTCTGCAGAGCCCAGATCTCAGCATCTGCTCAGTGGGGCCACCAACCTGGGTCCTACTACGAACCCATGTGACAACTGAGCATAAGGTAGAAATCAAGGACCTGGATGCAATGTTAGCAGAATGCAGCTCAGAGTTCGTCTGCTGATTTCTAACCCAGTAACTCGGTTTTATGATCCTCTGAGATTTGAAGCAAAGTCAGCAGACACCACCTCCACCTAAGGAATATTCTGGCCTCCAAAGCAACTACTGAGGATTTGCCTCTAAATTCAGGACTGTTTCTTCATTAGCAAACACAGCAGCTGGAAAGGATCCCCTGACTTGAACGTATGTACAACACTCAGTAGAGACCGTGGTCGGCTTTGTCTCTCTGGCCCTTGTTTCAATCTAAGGCAATCTGTTTCTCTTTATATTTCTAAATCGGAGGCAGTATGATAGACTTCTCATAAAACCCCTTTGAACCAATGAAACTTTCTCTGGCTCATTGACATTTTTTTCCATGTAACATGCACTATTAGAAAAACAAATCTTGAAATTTGTGCCATTAGGCTCACTGCCCATAAACCCGTCTGTTGGCCGGCCCTCCTGGGGGTGTCCTGCAGGTGCCAGCGGCGCGCAGCTGTGGGGGTCACACGCGGATGAATTCAGGGGACACAGTGGACTTCAGATCAAGATGAACAATGAGATACACTTTACGACTAAGCCGAAGCTTGAGTTAAAAATGAAAAGGTCTTTATACGTGGTTTTTGTTCTCCCCCGGAGCCTTCTAAACCAGGAAGACAGCTTGCAGCAGCTCCACCCCCCCGCACTAGGAATTCCTTGCACAGCCTGGGTCCTGGAATAACCAGAGAGCCAACACATTTGCCCCAGTTGGATTGGGAACGATGTAGGGAAGAGGGTTGCTAGGAGGTCTGACTCTTGCAAAAGAAATAGATGGCTTTTCCAAGTGGGTGTTGGCAGTCACGGATGTCGCCTGCACTTCCAAGCTTCTTCAGGACTTAAAGTCTCCTAAGCTGACAGGTATGACCAATGTAACAGCTAATGAGGTAACGCGGGTCTGGCTGTCATTCAAAGCAGACCATATAAACACACCAGCAAACGATTCCCTCGCGGTGTAGACAGTTTACACTGGAAGTCGGCGAAGAAAGATGCTCAAACACAGTGGAAGGCGCGGTCCCAGGGTGAGTGGGAGCCCTGGTGTTTTGTGAGGCCGACAGGACTTCTCCACTTTCTCAGCCTGGGGCGATCGTGCTGTCCCACCGTTGTGGGACCTCTAGGTGGACCCACATTGTCTCCCCATGATGCAGTCACAGCAAGGGCCAAAATAAACATGGTAAGCGATCTGAAAGCCTTTTTTTTTTCCGAGAGGGAGACGCAAAGAGCATGTGTCCTTCATTTCAAATCATTTAATCCTTTCAAATAACCTCATTGAAAATACATAACCTCACTGAGAAAGAAGCCCATTAATTCATCACATGACCTGAGACACAAGCTCATCTTTAATGTTCTAATAGAATCATTCCAAAATTCTTTATGGCACTTTATAAACTACCATCCATCAGTGCAGAACATGTGGGGCTTGTGTTACCTGAGCAATGTGTTTGGAACGTCCCCTGCACAGCAGCCTTGTGGTTGCAGGTCAGTAAGGGGAGCATACCCTTTTCAACATCTCTTGAAGACCCTATGCAAGATCTTTGAAGGTGTGCATGTTTAGCAGCAATGAAAGAGAGAAAAATGAGATGTTAACAACAACAAAAAAACACACACACACACCCTCAAAAAAAAAAGGCTAGATGGCTAAACTCTGAGGAACAAGCCGGTCTGGATCTTATGCATAAATTTCCTCCTTTGAGAACTTTGAAGTTTGCTTCAATCTGTGAAATTCTCGTAACGGTCTAAATTTGCTCCTCCACATCTGGCAGAGATAATTGCAACAATAAATGGTATGGGGATGTCCATTTGTTCTTTTAGTCATTCATTAATTCAAGACAGTTTCATGAAAAGCCTCCTGTGTATGAGAAAATGGTCTCAGCACTTCAAGGGCTAGAGATGTAAGCTAGGGTTTGCCCTCCAACATGTTCTGTGTTTGAAAGGGGAAGGTCTGTACATACCTAATGGTAATACAGGTCACTCTGAGATAACAGCATAAACTGTATCCAACCCGGAGATGAGAAGATGGGGGAGGGTGTATTTTGGGGACTGATCTAATGGGAGGATTCATAATAGGGTGTGCATTATAGCTAAAGAATATGTTGGGTAAGGCTCAGGAGGTGTGGGAGGTACTCAAAGCAAAGGCACCACATGAATAAAAAGCATGAAAGTAGGGAAAATGCAAGGCAAGTTGGGAAACAGCAAGAAGTTGAACTTGATTACATTACAGGATATGTGTAGGAGAGTCAGTCATAAGTGATGAGATTATACAAATTGTTTGATGCCAGGGTTATAGAAAG
Source organism: Saccopteryx leptura (assembly GCF_036850995.1). NCBI lineage: Eukaryota > Metazoa > Chordata > Mammalia > Chiroptera > Emballonuridae > Saccopteryx > Saccopteryx leptura. The sequence goes on from NC_089503.1 coordinate 173,504,553, forward strand.
TGCTGGATGTCAGGTGAAAGTAGTCCAGCAGATTTAATTCCTCAGCCGAACCATTGGTAAGATTCTGCAAGAACAAGTAGATAATACCACATTACAATCTCAACAAGAACTTAGGCCAGAGATAATTTTCCACCCTTTTGAGTACCTGTGTCATTCTGCTAATTCAGTGAGTGGGGTTGCCCAGCCATGCTCTCTTCTCTAGAACCTTTATTTATGCAAAATGAGTGATATTCTAGCTCTTTCAACTAAAGGAGCCCATGTCCCTTTTTCCTTCCACCTCACCCATTCATGATTGTCCACCTTCACAAGTGATTATCTAGTCATTGTGCAGCTTCTAATGACACCCTGCCTCTCCAGGATCCTCTCTCCAGCAAACTCATGAACACTCACATGAATGACTTGCCCCAGGTCACGGAGCTAGGAAGAGCTAGGCCAAGAAATTCTCAGATTAGGAAATTACAATGCCCTTGGATTACCCAAGAAACTGACATCCTCACTTGCAGCATAACCTTTGTTCTTTGATCCATTGCTTCATTCTTTTACTCATTTGTTCACAGTTTCACTTAACAAATATTTACTGAACACTTACGTTTCAGGACTGAGTTCAGTGCTGAGGATATAACAGTGAACTAGATTGACTTAATTTCTGTTTTCATGAATTTGACAGACCATTTTGGAGATGCAGACAGGGAAATAAGAACACTCCCTGTCTGTTCCCAGCTGCCCGAGATACAGCGCACCCTCTAGGGTAGGTGTTCCACAGCAGCCCTCTCTGTTCTTCTCCTTCCCCTAACAGCCACTCTCACTGGAGTTTGTCTAGTTTCTGACTCCTGAGATAATCTGGACCTTTCCAGATGTGTCAATGAATTCATCTAAAATATGAACACCGATACTAACAGAATGGGAGAAATAGTGCACTTCTCTGGATATTTCAGGCTAATTAAAGTGGAAATTTACAGCTGGCAACTTGAGGATTTTACTATGAGTTTAAGCAGGCAGAGAGAAATTCCTCCAACAATGATTTTACAGATTTAGAGATAAACCAACTGAATATAAGACTTGGGAACCATGTAAGGAGACTACTGAGGCTAGAGTGTGCCCTCTGAAGAAGAGCTGGAGGTCCTGGGGTTACCCATGGGAAAATAAAAGCTAAGTAAAGTCATTAAATGATCATTTATTTTTGAAAAAGGTCAAGTCCTTAGTAAGGTGTTAAAACTTGTTCAAAGGAAATTATAAAGAGCATACCCTATTTGGCTACCAGGGAGGCTAAAATGAATTTGCATAATAGATGCAAAATTGGCTTGTGACATGGGCACAAGGTTGTATCAGTTTCACTTCCACAGGACAAAACCCACTTGAATTTCTATGAATAAGAATAATTTGCATTAATACCAGTTTTCTAAAACTTATAGAATTGAAAACTAGTTCAGGGACCATGAAAAATGCAGACCTCATAAAATCATGTAACCTGGGAAGGTACACTAGACAAAGCCTAGTTTTCCTTTGAAAAGCTGCTCAGTAATCTTTCTGGTCCCATGAGATGCCTTTCACTTTTCCTGACCAATTCTTACTGTTTTCTCTGATGAGAAAACAATTCAGTGATCCAGTGATCTTTGCACGTGGATCTTTCTAAGGAATATCAGCCATGCCTTTGGGAAAATACATTTAAATATGCAAATGGATGGGTACAAACAAGATCAAATGTATTGCAAGCTACAAACCCTGGGACTGAGCTGAATTAGAAGGCCAGTAGGGTTCCCTGTTTGAGTGATAACACCAACCTTGAGAAGTCAAGAATGGGGCTCCTCTTACCATGGAATTAACTCATTAATTGATGAGAGAACTGAAAAAAGTACTTGAAATACCATTATGCTAAGCAATGGAATTGATAAGCAAGAACTAGAAGATGTGGTCCCAGAAAAAAAGAACAAACAAACTAAGGTGGGAAGCAGCCTCGTCTCAAGTTCTGTGTTGTGCCTTGTGGTGGGAGTTTGGGGAGAGAACTGTGCGCTACAACATTGAGAGCAATTTGTTCACATGTGGTGAACGGGAACAGAATCAAGGGGAACTGCATTGGCCCACAGGGATAATTGACTGTGGGCACATGTGACAAACAGATTTCTGAGTTGACATATAATAAGCTAAATAAGGAACCTATTATTACATAATTATGTTATTATTATACAACAGAACTAGCAAAAAACACTGCTATGGTTCATCGATAAGGGTATTACACATAAGTAATAATAAACACCTCCGTCCCTATGGCATTTTGCACGTGGATTTTCTCATTAATAATCCCTAGATGTATGTGCTGTTATTTCTGTCCTTCAGTGGAAGAACTGAAGTTCAGGCACCTAGTGGGGGTAGCACTTAGCCGGCCTTCCTCTGTGTCATGAGCCAGTCCTCTAACTATGCTGCCCTGGCCGGACCCAGCATAGATTTCTGTGCAGAACCAGACATCAGGCAAGGAGGCCAAAACACAGGAAAGCAAGACCCAGCAACAACATCCAGATCTATGAATATGTCCTTAGGAGACCAGAACGCCAGGGAAAACATAGCACATATCTTGTGGCTGAAATGATGAATGTAAAGTATCGGGCAGTAGGATGCCCCAATGGATGAAGTCAAATGAGAAAATAATGAACTTCTTGGGAGGATTGGCTGTGTAAGTTACATTAGCTTTTTTCTGTATCCTTTACAATAGGCCTATGTGATAGGACTGTCATTATCTTTGTTCTTTCAGATGTGGAAACTGAGGCACAGAGATGTTTGCAGAGTCTTGAAGATATGTACCTTGTAAATAGCAGAGCTGGAACTGCAACCTAGGTCTTTCAAATGCCAAATCTGCCACTGGTGACCATTTTGCCCTATATATATATATATATATCACCATAAAAGTGATTCTGGTTAGGCCCTGGCCAGTTGTCTCAGTCAGGGCACACAGGAGAAGCGCTCTCCTCTACCCCACTTCTCTCTTTACCTCCTGCAGCCATGGCTCAATTGGAGCAAGTTGGCCCCAGGCCCTAAAGATGGCTCCATGGCCTCTGCCTAAGGAGCTAAGAGCTCAGTTGCTGAGCAAAGAAGCAACGCCCCAGATGGGCAGAGCATTGCCCCCTAGTGGGCTTGCTGGGTGGATCCCGCTGGGGGACGCATGTGGGAGTCTGTCTCTGGCTCCCCTCCTCTCACTGAATTAAAAAAAAAAAGTGATTCTGGTTAACTGGGGCTTTTTCAGATTTGGAAGAAATGTCTGAGAAAATTTTAAAGAAAACTCCTTTGGGAATAAAGTCAGTAACTAGGTCTACAGTTTGTCTGACAATATTAGTAGTTTGCATGAAGTGTACAGTTGAAGAGAATCTTAAAAGAACCCTCAATTTTAAAAGAACATGCATGATGTTCTAAAATTGAAATAAAAGTCATGGGAGTGGTGAGGTGACAATTGGGAAAAGAATGGTATGATTTAGTAGAAAGTCTGTATTATACAACGTTTTGAAATAAATTGGGTATTTTTCTAGTTAATAGCCATTAGAAAGGTAAAAAATAAATTCTAATATAAATGTTATTTAGTCAAATAAGAAAATGAAATCATTACTATTCATAATCAACTATGTTGCATGAAACTTATGAAAACCTGTGGAAAGGATTCTTGATTTCTGAAGGTATCTATTTGAACAGAACTATTGCTGTTAGGTGGAATTCCGATCACACATGAAGGAGACCCAAAGGTTTCTCAAATACAATCTTTGAACATCACGTTGGCCTTCATTCTGAGCCAGCGGCTTCTGAGTTGGGGCGATTTTACCATTTTTTCACAGATTGCGTCTGATAGAAATCTAATACAATTAAAAAGTATAAAGTCCAGAAAAAATCACCATGTCACATATCCCAGGCTGTCAGAGATTACTTTTATTTTCTTTGACCTTTGTTGAATGTGTGTCCCAGCCACCTGTGTGGGCTTGTTCAAACCTCTCTCCTCTTTCTATCTCCCTAGCAACCCGGACTTCCTATTCAGCTCTTTTCCTCTGTCAGTTGGTCTGCTTGCTTCCCCATGGGGGACTAGGGTGTGTACATGAGCTCTACCGAAAACAGCAGACAGGCTAGCACAGTGGGTGAGGTGAGTTTTCTATAGAACCCCATCCCACATGGCACGTTCTTAAACAAGACGCAGTGTCATTAGAGGAAAAGTTGCACCTGGATTAATTTATTGGCAGATCAAGGATAATGACCGCGAAGGCTCACTGAAAGAAAAGAGGCAGCCCTCCTGAGAATTCCTGCATCCACCTTTACAACCAGAAAGGGAGGGGATGTTTTCCTGGCTGTTTTTGAATGACCCCTTTGTCCTTCCCTTCATCAGTCATCAAAGTTTTAGCAATATTGAGGTCTAGCCTCATCAAGCCTAGCCAGGAAAAGGGACATTAAAAGAACTATATTAAAAAATAATATTGACATGACCTATTTTCATATTTTTCCTAGACCAAACGTTAAAATATTAGTTTGGAGTTCAACCCAAGGCGTATGGCCACTCTGGTGACAACAATATTACAGTCCCCAATCAAAAAATAATAATCTCCTTCACTGTGTTGGTAAAAAGCTCTCCTTCCATGGTGGACCTTTGCCAGGGTGATTACTGACCCAGTCTTGGTTGGGAACTTGATTTCTTTGGAGAATTTGACTCTTCTTGGAGACACAGGGGATATTGAATTCTTCTTCATCTCCTTGTGTGTGAGTCTCTGCTTCTCCCCGATGGATTCTTGCTTTCCCCCCAACACTCTCTGCTTCCCCTGGTGACTGATTAACAGTCTGGCATTTTGCCTCCTAAATTTTCTGAGAGCTTGTCATGGCTCAATGCAGCGGTAACGATTTCATTTCATTTTCAAAATTATTTATGAGGACAATGGAATGGTTTTAATTTGCCTCATCCACAACCTCATTATTTTCCAGTGGGTGTCCCTGCCCCCCCCCCCCCTGCCTCGTTTGGCAAAATCCCTGATTTGCCTTTAGCTAATTCAAAGAACAAGCAAAAAAGGTATTTTCAGGTGTTCTTAATCTCAAAGTTGCTAATAAATTATGTAGTTACTAAATATACTTGTCCTGCTGCCAAGGACAAAACAAATAAAGATGTTTGCTTTGAGAGAGATAACTGTATTTCTAGCCCTTTCTAAATCTTGCCTGGATCTGTGGGGTATTAGCACATTAAAGAAAATCTTTAGCAGTGACTAAAGGCCTCCAGGCCCAGGATCATCCTCTTTCTACTTTAATCACTGCTCCGCAGAGCCAGGGCTCAGAAGAGAAGCACATTTAGGAAAGGATTTATAGGTAGAAAACAACCAAGGACAAGTTGGTAGAACGAGTCAAACCATCCTGAGGTAACATAACAAATTATTTGGGGAGAAATAGCTATCATCCAGGGACTATGTGGTTGTGTTGGCGATTGGTTTTATGTTTTTGCTTTCTGTTTGGTTTCTTTTAGAGTGTACATATCCCTCCAAATTCCAGAGGTCCATGCTCTTCCTGTGCAGATCCTCTATGTGGACTCACCCTGCTCACTCTCCGACTCTCCAGTTGCTATTTAGCCAACTGCCCTTTCTCTTGCTCAACTCCAAAATCTCAAGATGTAACTCCTAGGATTGGCAGTTCAAGTCTACACCTAGAGAAAATCACCAACCAAGGGAAACTTTCTTCAGAGCTTTCCAGTTTCCTCTCTAAATGTCTCGTGCTAATAATGACACAGTCTTGTGGGCAGTGTCCTGCAGTCTGGTGGGAGTGTATATTTGCATAATCTTCCTTGAGAGCATTTTAACACTACGCATTCGACCCGATAATTCTACCTTTGGGACTTTATCCTCAGGAAATAATCTGAAATGCAGCAAAAGTTTTGCACATAAAGATGCCAGCTTCTTCATTGTTTCTATTAGTACAAACTTGAAAACAATCTGAAAATCCAGCACTGAAGGAATGATCTGTAAATTGATGGAATATTATGCACCCTTTAAATACACTTTTAACAAGGAGAAAAATGTGTCTTATAAGGTAACATAATATCATGTTAAGTGAAATGTGCAGTGTGAACTCACACATATTAAAATTTGTGTAGAAATAAAAGGTAGGTAAGAAACAGCTAGGGGAAGAAAGACTTTTTCTGGGTGATAGAACTGAGCAAAATTATTTTCTTTGTATTGTTCTGCATTTTCCAAAGTTGATGTAAGAAGCATATATAACTTTGTAAACAGGAAAAGAAATTGAGGGACTGTGGGTTGTCACTGCTTCAGCCTAGACCCCCACCCTTGACCTGGACCCTATGTGGCCCTGTGCTGGGGGAGAAGGCCTACAAAGACTATGAGACCTGCCACGGTTAGGATAATTTCCCACCTGGATAAGGGGCTTAAGTAAACTTGAAGGAAAGAAAGATCCTACATGTACATAACTTTTGGGATTCCCTTGACTAGTTGTCAAGTAAGACACTACTTGACAATGGAAAAGCTGAGAACATTTGTGCTCTCTACTGGGTCTCACTGATGTCTTGGTTCAAATAGATCCCCCCCACCCCAAGCCAGTCCTTCACATGGTGGACTAACAGTTCAGGTTAGTTAACGTTCCTTTTTTTATTCTTTTTTTTTAATTGATTTGAATTTATTGTGTTTACATAGATTCTAGTGTTGCCCCAATTGCATCCCCCTCCCCCGTATTCCCCTCAACATCTCCCTTGGCCCCCTCCGCATAGTGCCCTCCCCCCTTTCCTTCAAGTTTATCCCATCCTATCATCCCCTTTCCCTCTGTCCTCTTTTCCTCTGGTCCCTTTGATCCCTGCTCTGTCTCAATTCCATTCCTCAGTTCACATTGTTCATTGCTTTCCTCAAATAAGTGAGGTCATATGATATTTTTCTTATTCTGCCTGGCTTATTTCACTTCACATAATAGTTTCCAAGTCCATGCATGTTGTCGCAAAAGGTAAGATTTCCTTCTTTTTCATGGCCCCATAGTATTCCATTGTATATATGTACCAAGGCTTTTTTTTTTGCCATGTTAAATGTTCATTTATTCTTTACATTAGTTTTTTATATTCATTTTATATTAATTTCTTAATAGTCTTTTATATTCATTTTATATTAATTTCTTATTATTTTTAGTATTAAACTACATTTATTCTCTATAAAATGTGTTTTGTTTTTTCAGGGAAAATTGTGAAAGATTTTTTTTCTTTTTTTTTCTTTTTTTTTTAATTTTATTTTTTTAATGGGGTGACATCAATAAATCAGGATACATATATTCAAAGACAACAAGTCCAGGCCATCTTGTCTTTCAATTTGTTGCATACCCATCACCCAAAGTCAGATTGTCCTCTGTCACCTTCTATCTAGTTTTCTTTGTGCCCCTCCCCCTCCTCCATTCCCTCTCCCTCTCCCCCGCCCCCCCCCATAACCACCACACTCTTATCAATGTCTCTTAGTTTCACTTTTATGTCCCACCTACGTATGGAAAAATGCAGTTACTGTTTTATTCTGATTTACTTATTTCACTTTGTATAATGTTATCAAGATCCCACCATTTTGCTGTAAATGATCTGATGTCATCATTTCTTATGGCTGAGTAGTATTCCATAGTGTATATGTGCCACATCTTCTTTATCCAGTCATCTATTGACGGGCTTTTTGGTTGTTTCCATGTCCTGGCCACTGTGAACAATGCTGCAATGAACATGGGGCTACATGTGTCTTTACGTATCAATGTTTCTGAGTTTTTGGGGTATATACCCAGTAGAGGGATTGCTGGGTCATAAGGTACTTCTATTTTCAGTTTTTTGAGGAACCACCATACTTTCTTCCATAATGGTTGTACTACTTTACATTCCCACCAACAGTGGATGAGGGTTCCTTTTTCTCCACAGCCTCTCCAACATTTGCTATTATCTGTCTTGTTAATAATAGCTAATCTAACAGGTGTGAGGTGGTATCTCATTGCAGTTTTGATTAGCATTTCTCTAATAACTAAAGAAGATGAGCATCTTTTCATATATCTGTTAGCCATTTGTACTTCTTCCTGGGAGAAGTGTCTGTTCATATCCTCTTCCCATTTTTTATTGGATTGTTTGTTTGTTTGTTGTTGAGTTTTATGAGTTCTTTGTATATTTTGGATATTAGGCCCTTATCTGAGCTGTTGTTTGAAAATATCATTTCCCATTTAGTTGGCTGTCTGTTTATTTTGTTATCAGTTTCTCTTGCTGAGCAAAAACTTCTTAGTCTGATGTAGTCCCATTCATTAATTTTTGCCTTCACTTCCCTTGCCATTGGAGTCAAATTCATAAAATACTCTTTAAAACCCAGGTCCATGAGTTTAGTACCTATGTCTTCTTCTATGTACTTAATTGTTTCAGGTCTTATGTTTAGATCTTTGATCCATTTTGAGTTAATTTTAGTACAGGGGGACAAACTGTAGTCCAGTTTCATTCTTTTGCATGTGGCTTTCCAGTTTTCCCCCCACCATTTGTTGAAGAAGCTTTCTTTTCTCCATTGTATGTTCTTGGCCCCTTTAACAAAAATTATTTGACTATATATATGTGGTTTTATTTCTGGACTTTCTATTCTGTTCCATTGGTCTGAGTGTCTACTTTTCTGCCAATACCATGCTGTTTTGATTGTCGTGGCCCTATAATATAGTTTGAAGTCAGGTATTGTAATGCCCCAGCTTTATTCTTTTTCTTTAGGATTGCTTTGGCTATACGGGGTTTTTTATAGTTCCATATAAATCTGATGATTTTTTGCTCTATTTCTTTAAAAAATGTTATTGGAATTTTGATGGGAATTGCATTAAATTTGTATATTGCTTTGGGTAATATAGCCATCTTGATTATATTTATTCTTCCTAACCAAGAACAAGGAATATTCTTCCATCTCATTATATCTTTTTCGATTTCTCTTAACAATGGTTTATAGTTTTCGTTATATAGGTCCTTTACATTCTTTGTTATGTTTATTCCTAAGTATTTTTATTTTTTTTGTTGCAATTGTGAAGGGGATTATTCTTTTGAGTTCGTTCTCAGTTGTTTCATTGTTGGCATATAGAAAGGCTATTGACTTCTCTATGTTAATTTTGTATCCTGTGACCTTACTGTATTGGCTTATTGTTTCTAGTAGTCTTTTTGTGGATTCTTTGGGGTTTTCGATGTATAGATCATATCATCTGCAAAAAGTGATACCTTTACTTCTTCTTTTCCGATATGGATGCCTTTTATTTCTTTGTCTTGTCTGATTGCTCTGGCTAGAACCTCTAGTACCACATTAAATAAGAATGGAGAGAGTGGACAACCCTGTCTTGTTCCTGATTTAAGGGGGAAAGCCTTCAGTTTAGTGCCATTTAATATGATGTTAGCTGATGGTTTATCATATATGGCCTTTATCATGTGATATTTTCCTTCTATACCCATTTTGTTGAGAGTCTTAAACATAAAATTGTGTTGTATTTTATCGAAAGCCTTTTCTGCGTCTATTGATAAGATCATGTGGTTTTTGTTCTTTGTTTTGTTGATATGGTGTATTAAGTTAACCGTTTTATGTATGTTGAACCATCCTTGAGATTCTGGGATGAATCCCACTTGATCATGATGTATTAGTTTTTTAATATGTTGTTGTATTCAATTTGCTAGTATTTTGTTTAGTATTTTAGCATCTGTATTCATTAGAGATATTGGTCTGTAGTTTTCTTTTTTTGTGCCATCCTTGCCTGGTTTTGGTATGAGGGTTATGTTGGCCTCATAAAATGTGTTTGGAAGTATTGCTTCTTCTTCAATTTTTTGGAAGACTTTGAGGAGAATAGGAACCAAGTCTTCTTTGAATGTTTGATAAAATTTGCTGGTATAGCCGTCTGGGCCTGGACTTTTATTTTTGGGGAGGTTTTTAATGGTTTTTTCTATTTCTTCTCTACTAATAGGTCTGTTTAGGCTTTCTGCTTCTTCTTGACTCAGTCTAGGAAGGTTGTATTGTTCTAGGAATTTATCCATTTCTTCTAGATTGTTGAATTTAGTAGCATATAGTTTTTCATAGTATTCTACAATAATTCTTTGTATATCTAAAATGTCCATGGTGATTTCTCCTCTTTCATTTTGGATTTTGTTTATATGAGTTCTTTCTCTTTTTTCCTTGGTAAGTCTTGCCAAGGGTTTGTCAATTTTGTTGATCTTTTCAAAGAACCAGCTCTTTGTTCTATTAATTTTTTCTATAGTTTTACTGTTCTCTATTTCATTTATTTCTGCTCTGATTTTTATTATCTCCTTTCTTCGGCTGGTTTTGGGTTGTCTTTGTTCTTCTTTTTCTAGTTCCTTAAGGTGTGAAGTTAAGTGGTTCACTTGGGCTCTCTCTTGTTTGTTCATATATGCCTGAAGTGATATGAACTTCACTCTTATCTTTGCTTTTGCTGCATCCCATAGATTCTGATATGTCGTATTGTCATTTTCATTAGTCTGTATATATCTTTTGATCTCTGCACTTATTTCTTCTTTGACCCATTCATTTTTTAAAAGTATGTTGTTTAGTTTCCACATTTTTGTGGGACTTTTTTTCTCTTTTTTGCAGTTGAATTCTAGTTTCAAGGCTTTATGATCAGAAAATATGCTTGGTACAACTTCGATTTTTCTGAATTTGCTGATGTTGTTTTTGTGGCCCAACATATGGTCAATTCTTGAGAATGATCCATGTACACTGGAGAAAAATGTATACTCAGTCACTTTGGGATGAAATGTCCTGTAGATGTCTATCATATCCAGGTGCTCTAGTGTTTTGTTTAAGGCCACTATATCTTTGTTGATTCTCTGTTTGGATGACCGATCTAGAGCCGTCAGCGGTGTATTGAGGTCTCCAAGTATGATTGTATATTTGTCAGTTTTTGTTTTAAGATCAATAAGTAGCTGTCTTATATATTTTGGTGCTCCTTGGTTTAGTGCATATATATTAAGAATTGTTATGTCTTCTTGATTCAGTGTCCCCTTAGCCATTATGAAATGGCCATTTTTGTCTCTGAGTACTTTTCCTGTCTTGTAGTCAGCATTATCAGATATGAGTATTGCTACGCCTGCTTTTTTTTGGATGTTATTTGCTTGGAGTATTGTTTTCCAGCCTTTCACTTTAAATTTATTTTTATCCTTTTTACTTAGATGAGTTTCCTGTAGGCAGCATACAGTTGGATTTTCTTTTTTAATCCATTCTGCTACTCTGTGCCTTTTTATTGGTGAGTTTAATCTGTTTACATTTAGTGTAATTATTGACACTTGTGAGTTCCCTATTGCCATTTTATAGATTGCTTTCTGGTAGTTTTCTGTCTTGTTTGATCCTTCTCTTTCGTTTTTCTATCTTTTGTTTTTATTTGGTTGTATTCCATACATCTTTCTCTGTTGCTATCTTTTTTATCTCATGTGCTTCTGTGGTGGTTTTTTCAATGGTGGTTACCTTTATGTAATGAAAAGGGTTCCAACCCTGTTCATTGTAGCGCACTATTTTGTGAGTACTTTTGCACTCCATCGTCCTTTACTACTGTTAATCTCCATCCTCTCGCCCCTTTCTTTTTGTTGTTGTTACAGTTTAAATTTGGTTTCATTGTGTTCTTCTTGAAGCTTTTACTTGTGGCTCTGTTTTTTATTGTTCTTTGTATCTGATTGGAGAACCCCCTTTAGTAATTCCTGGAGTGGGGGTTTTCTGATGATAAATTCCCTCATCTTTTCTATATCTGTGAATGTTTTTATTTCTCCTTCATATTTGAAGGATAGCTTTGATGGGTATAGTATTCGTGGCTGAAAGTTCCTCTCTTTCAGGACTTTAAATATTGGGGTCCACTCTCTTCTAGCTTGTAGAGTTTCTGCTGAGAAATCTGATGATAATCTAATGGGCCTTCCTTTATATGTTGTATTCTTCTTTTCCCTGGCTGCCTTGAGAATTTTTTATTTGCCATTGGTTTGTGCCAATTTCATTATGATGTGCCTTGGAGTAGGTTTGTTGGGGTTAAGAAAACTCGGAGTTTTGTTTGCTTCATGAATTTGAGGCTTTATTTCTTTCCACAGGCTTGGGATGTTCTCATCTATTATTTGTTTGAGTATGTTCTCCATTCCATTTTCTCTCTCTTCTCCCTCTGATATACCTATTATTTTTATATTATTCTTTCTGATGGAGTCAGATAATTCTTGTAGGGCTATCTCATTTTTTTAAATTTTTGAGTCTCTTTCTTCTTCTCTCTGTTGTGCCTCAAGTTGCTTGTCTTCTATTTCACTAATCCTCTCTTCTATTGGCCTGTTCTATTAGCTAAGCTTGTTACCTCGTTTTTCATCTCGTGAACTGAGTTTTTCATCTCTGTTTGATTTGTTTTTATAGTTTCAATTTCCTTGGACATATATTCTTTGTGTTCATTGAGTTGTTTTCTGAGCTCCCTAAATTGCCTTTCTGTGTTTTCTTGTATATCTCGGAGGATTTTTAGGATTTCTATCTTGAATTCTCTGTCATTTAGCTCCAAGGTTTCCAATATATTAAATTTTTTCTCCATAGATTTTTCCTCATCTATCTGTGTTACCTCTCTTTCTTTTTTATCCATGATATTCAATTTTCTCTTCCTTAATGGCATCTGAGGGTGGTTTTGTTGATAGTATTAATGAGATTTAGTAAAGAATAAAAAGTTAAAAAAATAAAAAATCAAAAAAGTTGTTTTTTTTAAATTAATAATGAAATAAAGAAAAATAAAATAATAAAAAATTTTTTTAAAAAAATTTAAAAAAAAAGGAAATTATTCCCCCCCTCCTTTTTTCCTCTTCTCTCCTCTCCCCTCTGTCTTGAGAAAATCTTGTGGTGAACTGTGAATTATATTGTATTTAATAGAACAAACAATGCCTGTAATTGAGGGCCTGAATTGGGGAAAAGTAATAAAGGGGCAAAAATAAATAAATAAATAAAAATAATAAAAATAAAAAAGGGGGGGTATGGACCCACAAAAAGCAAATAATGAAAAAATTTGAATCAAGAATAAAATGATTTGCGTTTAGGTGTTGGTTGACTAAGAGTTATGATGAGAGGAATAAGAGGGAAACAGGAAAATGGGGGGACTAATTAAAAAATTACTATTGTATTTAGTGGAACAAGAGCTTGATAAAATGGAGAGCCAGGGATAGGAGCACTGCTAGTGAGTTAAAAAGGTGAAGTAAAAACCCCCCAAAATGCCACAAACATATGTTTGAGTCCCAGATAAGATAATTTGTTCGTTATTGAGTTTTGAATGAGAGGAGACGTAAAGGAGAAAGGAAGAAACTAATATAGAGGGAGAAAAGAAAGAGAGAGAGAGAGAAAAAAAGAGGGAACCACTAAAAGAAGAAAAAAGAAAAAAGAGGAGAGAGAGAGAAAGAGAGTTAAGGGTTTTGGAGTGCAACCCTCATAGAGAGAAAGGAAGAGGAGAGAAAAGATAATGGGAGATGTAACACTTATGGGTAGTGTAGTTTAAGGAGAGGAGAGAGTAAGACCGGTAGAGAGTTAAACGACCAAATTGGAGGAGGAAAAAAAAAAAGAAAAAAAATCAAGGATGAAGATAAGAGAAACAAACGAACAAACATAATAAAATGGGATAGGTTATAAAGTCTGCAGATTATTCTTGATTTTGAGAGGTTATCTTCTTGCTTTTTCTTTTCTCTCCCTCTTCCTGGTCGGTGACTCTGTACCCCTGGTTCTGCCCCTTTGGCACACTCAGGTAGAGGTTTGCAGTTGATAAGTCTCTATGGCGATGTCATATATTGTGCTTTAGTCTCGTTGGCAGTCGAGGCTCATTAGCATTTATAGGCTCCGACAGTGAGAGAGTCCGTGTTCCTGGAGCCTCTCTCCTAGTCTTTCCTTCCTCAATTAGTAGCCTGATAATCCAGCTATGGGGTTGCTGCTGCCTCTGCCTGGATAGTAAGAGGCTCAAAGACCTGGCCACTCCCCACTCTATTCCCACTCAGCACAGGGCTCTGGGTAAGGCTCAGTCGATCAGAGCTGCTAGCATAATCAGCTGGGGCTTCCGCCCACTCAAAGACCTCTGGCTCTGCCACTCTGTCCGGTAACACGGGCGGGCACCCACTCCCGGGGTGCTTGGAGGAAACTCTCGTTCACTATCTGCGCGTGCATACCAGGATGTCAGACCGGAAGTCTCGCCCTCTGAGTGAAACCCCCTACCCGCACTGAAAAGTTCCAGCGTTGGAATTGGCTCTCGCTCCGTCCCTGTGTGCGGCTTTTACAAGGCGTTGGGGTAGCCTGAGATTCCGCTTTAGTCCCACACAAAGGCCCCTGTCTCTGCCCCTCTGTGGGATAACACGGGCAAGCACTGCCGAGGCACTCGGAAGAATCTCTCGCTCACTATCTGCGCGCGCAGGCCAGGATGTCAGACCGAAGTCTCGCCCTCTGAGTGAAACCCCCCACCCGCACTGAAAAGTTCCAGCATTAGAATTGGCTCTCGCTCTGTCCCCATGTGCGGCTTTTTCAAGGCGCTGGGGTGGCCTGAGATTCTGCTTAAGGCCCACACAAAGGCCCCTGACTCTGCCCCTCTGTGGGATAACATGGGCAGGCACTGCCGAGGCACTCAGAGGAATCTCTCACTCACTATCTGCGCGCGCAGACCAAGATGTCAGACTGGAAGTCTCGCCCTCTGAGTGAAACCCCCCTCCCGCACGGAAAAGTTCCAGCGTTGTAATTGGCTCTCGCTCCATCCCCATGTGCGGCTTTTTCAAGGCGCTGGGGCGGCCTGAGATTCTGCTTAAGGCCCACACAAAGGCCCCTGACTCTGCCCCTCTGTGGTACAACATGGGTGCACACTCCTGGGGCTTTGGAAGGAATCTCTTGCCCACTATCTGCATGCTCCGACCAGGAGATTGGGTAAAATGGCTGCCCCACTTGTCTTTCTTTGTCTGGGTTTGGCGCGAGTGTTAGCTGTATTGCCCAGGTTGTCACAGGAACAGTTTTTCCTCGGCTTGGATCTCCATGCCACAGCCTGGTTTGGCCGTTTGTGCCGCGGCCTGGATCTATTCACCCCCTTTGCCTGCCTTAGTTTCTATATTCTCAGTTTCCAGTGAAAGCCACCCTGTTTAGGTTAGTGAGGAAGGCGGAGCATTTCTTACTCCCTATTTCCTTCGGGGTTTGGTTATATATTTAGCCAATTTTTCGCTCAATCATACCTTTGGGTGTATTGCGAAACATCTGGAGGCTCCAAGGATAGGTTTTTCTGTTTCTGGTTGAAGATCTTGTTGAGTTTTGGGGGAGATTTATTGGTATCGCTTCCTACCCTGCCATTACTCTGACATCATCTCCAGATTTTTTTTTCTTTAATTAATTTTAATGGGGTGACATTGATAAATCAGGGTACATATGTTCAGAGAAAACATCTCTAGGTTATTTTGACATTTGATTATGCTGCATTCCCACCAAAGTTTTTAATCCACTCGTCTACTGACAGACACTTGGGCTGATTCCAGATCGTCGCTATTGTGAACAATGCTGCCATAAACATGGGGGTGCATTTCTCCTTTTGAAACAATGCTATGGTGTTCTTGGGGTATATTCCTAAAAGTGGGATAGCTGGGTCAAGAGGCAGTTCAATTTTTAATATTTTGAGGAATCTCCATACTGTTTTCCACAGTGGCTGCACCAGTCTGCATTCCCACCAGAAGTGCAGGAGGGTTCCCTTTTCTCCACATCCTTGCCAGCACTTATTCTGTGTTGTTTTGTTGATGAGTGCCATTCTGACTGGTGTGAGGTGATAATCTCACTGTGGTTTTAATTTGCATTTCTCTAATGATTAGTGATGTTGAGCATTTTTTCATCTGCCTATTGGTCATCTGCATGTCCTCTTTGGAGAAGTGTCTTTTCATTTTGTTTTCCCATTTTTTGATTGGATTGTTTATTTTCCTGGTGTTGAGTTTTATAGTTCTTTATAAATTTTGGTTATTAACCCCTTATCAGACATATTGTCAAATATGTTCTCCCATTGTGTAATTTGTGTTTTTATTCTGTTCTTATTGTCTTTAGCTATGCAAAAGTTTTTTAGTTTTATATAGTCCCATTTGTTTATCCTGTCTTTTAGTTCACTTGCCCGTGGAGATAAACCAGCAAATATATTGCTGTGAGAGATGTCGGAGAGCTTACTGCCTATGTTTTCATCTAAGATGCTTATGGTTTCATGGCTTACATTTAAGTCTTTTATCCATTTTGAGTTTATTTTTGTGAGTGGTGTAAGTTGATTGTCTAGTTTCATTTTTTTGCAGGTAGCTGTCCAATTTTCCCAACACCATGTGTTGAAGAGATTGTCTTTACTCCATTGTATGCTCTTACCTCCTTTGTCAAATATCAGTTGTCCATAGAGCTGTGGGTTTATTTCTGGGTTTTCTGTTCTGTTCCATTGATCTATATGCCAGTTCTCATGCCAGTACGAAGCTGTTTTGAGTACAATGGCCTTGTAGTATAGCTTGATATCACAAAGTGTGATACCTCCCACTTTATTCTTCCTTTTCAAGATTTCTAAGGCTATTTGTGTTCCTTTTCGGTTCCATATAAATTTTTGGAATATGTGTTCTATATCTTTGAAGTACGTCATTGGTATATTAACTGGTATTGCATTGAATTTATAAATTGCTTTGAGTAATATAGACATTTTAATGATGTTTATTCTTCCTATCCATGAACACGGTATATGCTTTCACTTGTTTGTATCTTCCCTGATTTCTTTTATCAATGTTTTATAATTTTCCAAATACAAGTCTTTAATCTCCTTCATTAAATTTACTCCTAGGTACTTTATTTTTTTGTTGTTGTTGTACTAGTGAACAGGATTGTTTTCTTAATTTCTCTTTTTGACAGTACATTGTTGGTGTATAAAAACGCCTCTGATTTCTGAGTATTAATTTTATATTCTGCCACCTTGCTGAATTAATTTATTAGGTCCAGTAGTTTTTTTGACTGAAACTTTAGGGTTTTCTATATACAGTATCATATCATCTGCAAATAATGATAGTTTTACTTCTTCTTTTCTAATTTGGATGCCTTTTATTTCTTCTTCTTGTCTGATTGCTATAGCTAGGACTTCCAGAACTATGTTAAATAAGAGGGGTGAAAGGGGGCACCACTGCCTTGTTCCTGATCTTAGGGGGATTGCTTTTAATTTTTGCTCATTGAGTGTGATGTTGGCTGTGGGTTTGTCATAGATGGCCTTTATTATGTTGAGGTATGTTCCCTGTATTCCCACTTTGCTGAGAGTTTTGATCATGAATGGGTGCTGAATTTTATCAAATGCTTTTTCTGCATCTATTGAAATTATCATGTGGTTTTTCTCCTTCCTTTTGTTTATGTGATGAATCACATTGATTGATTTGTGAATATTGTACCAGCCTTGCTTCCCCAGAATAAATCCCACTTGATCATGATGTATGATTTTTTTCATATATTACTGGATCTGATTTGCTAATATTTTGTTGAGGATTTCAGTATCTAAATTCATCAGGGATATTAGCCTATAATTTTCTTTCTTTGTGTTGTCTTTGCCTGGTTTTGGAATCAGAATTATACTCACCTTTTAAAAGGAGCTTGGAAGTCATCCTTCCTCTTGAATTTATTGAAATAGCTTGAGAAGGATAGGAGTTAGTTCTTCTTTGAATATTTGGTAGAATTCAGTTGTGAAGCCATCAGGCCCAGGACTTTTCTTTTTTGGGAGTTTTTTGATAACTGTTTCAATCTCATTTGTTATAATTGGTCTGTTTAGGTTTTCTGATTCTTTCAGATTAATTTTTGGAAAATCATATTTTTCAAGGAATTTGTCCATTTCATCTAGGATGTCTAGTTTGTTGGCGTACAGGTCTTCCTAGTATTTTCTTACAGTATTTTGTGTTTCTCTTGTGTCAGTTGTTATTTCTCCACTTTCATTTCTAATTTTGAATCCTCTCTCTTTTTTTCTTGGTGAGTCTGGTTAAAGGTTCATCGATCTTGTTTACCTTTTCAAGGAACAAGCTTTTTGTTTCATTTATCCTCTGTATTGTTTTTTAGCCTCTATGTCATTTATTTCTGCTGTGATCTTTATTATTTCCTTCCTTCTACTACCTCTGGGCTTTACTTACTGTTCTTTTTCTAGTTCTTTTAGCGTAGGGTTGTTTACTTGAGCTGTTTAGAGCTTCTTAAGATATGCCTGTAATGCTATGAACTTCCGTCTCAGTACTGCTTTTGCTGTGTCCCATAAATTTTGAGTTGTTGTATGCTCATTATCATTCATTTCTAGGAATTTTTTTTAAATTTCTTCTTTGATCTCATTGTTAACCCATTTATTATTTAATAACATGCTATTTAATTTTCAAGTATTTTTCAGTTTTTCTGTTGTGGTTGATTTCTAGTTTCATGCCATTGTGATCAGAGAAGATGCTTGATATGATCTCAATCTTCTTAAATTTGTTGAGACTGCTTTTTTGCCCTAACATGTGGTCTATCCTAGAGAATGTACCATGAGCACTTGAAAAGAAGGTATATTCTGCTGCTTTAGGGTGAAAGATTCTAAAGATATCTATTAAATCCAATTGATCTAGTGTGTCCTTTAAGTCTGCTGTTTCTTTGTTAATTTTCTTTTTTGAGGATCTATCTAGTGATATTAGTGGGGTATTGAAATCCCCTACTATTATAGTATTGCTGTTGATCTCACCCTTTAAGCCCATCAAAGTCTGCTTTTTTATTTAAGTGCTCCTATATTAGTTGCATAGATATTTATAACAGGTATATCTTCCTGTTGGATTGCTCCCGTTATCATTATGTAGTGGCCTTCTTTATCTCTTACTATAACCTTTGTTTTAAAGTCTATTTTGTCAGATACAGGTATTGCTATCCCAGATTTTTTCATTTGTATTTGCATGAAATATTTTTTTCAATCTTTAACTTTCAGTCTATGTGTATCTTTTGTTTTGAGGTGTGTCTCTTGTAAACAGCATATGTATGGGTCCTGTTTTCTCTTCTTTTTTTTTTTTTTTGTGGCAGAGACAGAAGAAGTCAGAGAGAGGGACAGACAGGAAGGGAGAAAGATGAGAAACATCAATTCTTTGTTGTGGCTCCTTAGTTGTTCATTGATTGATTTCTCATATGTGCCTTGACGGGGGGCTGCAGCAAACTGAGTAACCCCTTGCTCGAGCCAGTGACCTTGGGCTCAAGCTGGTGAGCCTTGCTCAAACAAGATAAGCCTGCACTTTTCCTAGTGATCTCAGGGTCTCAAACCCAGGTCCTCCACATCCCAGTCCAACACTTTATCCACTGTGCCACCGCCTGTTCAGGTTGGGTCCAGTTTTTGTATCCATGCAGCTACCTTATGTCTTTTGATTGGATTATTTAATCTATTTACATTTAAGGTTATTATTGATATGTAGTTATTTATTGCCATTTTATTCTTTAAAGCTACATTCCTCTTTTACTACAGTGTGTCCGTGAAGTCATGGTTCACTTTTGACCCATCACAGGAAAGCAACAAAAGATGATAGAAATGTGAAATCTACACCAAATAAAAGGAAAACCTTCCCAGTTTCTGTAGGATGATGTGGCAGCATGTGCGCATGTGCAGATGATGACGTAACATTGTGTATACAGTGGAGTAGCCCATGGCCATGCCAGTTGAGATGTGGATGGTACAGAGGAAAGTTCAGTGTGTTCTATGGCTTGCTAAATTTGAATCTGTGACCAAAGTGCAACATGAATATCGGCACGTTTATAACGAAGTGCCACCACACAGGAATAACATTACTCGGTTGGATAAGTAGTTGATGGAAACCTGCAGTTTGGTGGAGAAACCCCTTTCTGGTAGGCCATCAGTCAGTGATGAGTCTGTAGAGGCTATATAGGATAGCTACCTAAGGAGCCCTAAAAAGTCTGTGCATGAGCCCACATCGAACTGCACTGAATAGGTATGAAACTGGGAGAGTTTTCCTTTTATTTGGTGCAGATTTCACATTTCTATCATCTTTTGTTGCTTTCCTGTGACCAGTCAAAAGTGCACCATGACATTACGAACACACTGTATATTATTTTCCCCCTTTGTTCTGTTTACAACAGGCTCCTTAACATTTCTTGCAGCATTGGTTTGGTTGTAATGAATTCCTTGAATTTTTTTTTTTTTTTTTTGGTCTGGGAAGCTTTTTATTTCTCCTTCAATTTTAAATGATAGCCTTGCTGGATAAAGAAGTCTTGGTTGTAGGCTCTTATTCTGCATTACTTTGAATATTTCTTGCCATTCCCTTCTGGCCTCAAGTGTTTCTGTTGAGAAGTCAGATGTCATCCTTATGGGGGCTCCTCTGTAGGTAATAGACTGCTTTTCTCTTATAGCTTTTAGTATTCTTTCTTTATCTCTTAGCTTTGGTATTATAATTATGATGTGTCTTGGTGTAGATTTCTTTGGTTTCTCTTTAATGGAATTCTCTATGCTTCTTGAACCTGTGTGAATTTTTCCCTGCATCAATTTAGGGAAGTTTTTGGCTATGATTTCTTCGAAAAAGGTCTCTATCCATTGTTCTTTCTCTTCTTCTTCAGGAACCCCTATGATGCAGATGTTATTTCTCTTCATGTTGTCACAGAGCTCTCTTAGGGTTTCCTCAAACTTTTTTGAGTCTCTTTTCTTTTTGCTGCTCTGCTTCCTTGCCTTTGTTATTCCTGTCCTCTAACTTGCTGATTTGATCCTCAGCTTCATCCATCCTGCTTTTAATTCCTCCCATTGTGGTCTTCAGTTCTGATATTGTATTTGTCATTTCTGACTGATTTTTTTTTATTATTTTAATGTCCTTTTTTATACTTGCTATCTCTTTATTTAGGTGCTCACTATGTCCATCTATTGTTTTTCTAAGATCTTTGAGCATCCTAACAATCATTATTTTAAACTCTGCATCTGGTAATTTGGTTATATCTGACTCATTCATTCCTTTTCTGGGGATTTCTCTTGATTCATTTGAATTGCATTTCTCTGCCTTCCCATTTTGTCTGTGTATATGAAGGGTGTGGCCACAGGAGTCCACTGGGTGTGTCCTCTGTGTTCCCTAGGTGTGGTCTGTCTGCAGGCCTGCCACTGCCTCTTCCACTGCCTCTGGTGTTTGGGTATGGGTGTTGCCAGCACCGGCCCGCTGTGGCAGTAGCTGAGGTTTCTGCCTCTCCTCCACAGGCAGGGCTGTGTTCATGGGCCCAGGTTACAAGCCCTGGTCAGCCTTGCCATTCACCCTCTTTCTGTAGGTGGGGCTGCACCCATGTACCATGCTGGGCCCACACACCTATACTCAGCCACAGGTCTCTGCTGGGTCCCCAGCTTTTGCCTGGCCCCATGGGCAGGGCTGCACCATGCCGCAAGTCCCAGCTTCACAGGCAGAGTTGCGCACCCCTGCTCAGCTGTGGGTCTCTACCAGTCCCCTGCTTTTGCCTTGCCCCTGCGGGTGGGACTATAGGCAGGACCACTTTTGCTCACCTGACCCACAGCCTGGTTGGACTGCTTTCATGTGCCCCTTCTACCCCCATTGGGCGGTACTGAGCCCACACCAGGACTCAGTCATGGCTAGCTCGGCTTCCGCCCCCAAAGACAGGACCATACTTCCATGTCTCGCCACCGCCCACCCTCCAGCAAGCCCTCAGCAGTGTGGGTGGGGCAATGCAGCTCAGACCTTTGCACTCAATACTGTATTTCTGATGGCTCCCTCCTTCTATGAGACTCTGCTCTTAGTGCCGCAGGAGAGCTTCTGTTTGGCTGGTGTCCTTTTTCCCTTTGCTGATATTGCTGGTTCTGGGAGAAATATTCACTTTAGATTTGGGGGGTGACTCAGCCCAGGGGTTAGGGTGGCTCAAAGTGTTTCTCCCTGGGCCTCCTAGATTACATTCTCTTCCTGATATTCCAGTCCTCTCATCTCTCCCTGTCCCCCAGAGTCCTGGGTGAGTAGCTGTGAAAGGGGTTTTCTGTGCAGTCCCTTTAAGAAGAATCCTGGGTCTGAGAAATCTGTCTCTTTCTCACAAACAGTATCCTTGCTTGTTTCGCAGCTAAATATTGTCTGCACCCCACTTCTAGGCTCTAGGGCTGCAGGCTGGTGCTTTGTTCCTGGAGCCCAGAACCCTCCCCTCTCCACTAAACTCACTTCCTGTCATGCGAGTCCCTCCAGGCTGCCGTTCACTCTGGGGAGCTGGGGAGCCCTCTCTGCATTTCCGCTTTTCCTACCAGTCTCAGTGGCTTCTTTGGTGTTCCTTGGTTAAAGAGTCCTCTTAGTTTGGTCCAAAGTTGGTTTTTCCAGATGATGGTTCTTAAAATTAAGTTGTAATCCACTTTGGTTCTGGGAGGTGGAAGTTGGTACATCCGCCTACTCCATCGCCATCTTGCCGCCAAACTGCCTTAACGTTCCTGAGCTTCTGTTTCCTCACCTGTAAAATGGAGTAATGATTGTCCCTATTTCACAGGGTTGTGCTAAAAATTAAAACTACATAAAGCATTTTAGTGCCCATAAAAATATTCAGTAAATATAGGCTTTATTATTAGCTATTATTTCTTCAGAGTGGTTATCTTATATGAATTATAAAATATGGAATTATCTTATTTATTATTAGTTTACTTGTTTACTATATGTTTCCCTTGCTCATGTTTTTCATGAAGATGAGACCTTGTTAAAACAGAGCTTGATACAGAGTGGGTGCTCAATAAATAATTATTTGATGACAGAATAATCACACAGGCATCTGATGAGGCTCAATCCAATTCCCTGGCATGGTTGAGGCTAGTTCATTTGATATGGAGCTATTTAGAATATGCTAGGGGCAGGAGGGTCACTTTACAGAGTGGATTCAGGAAATGAGGGAGTGCAATGGTCAGAGTCTGATGAGGCTACATGGGAGAAAGTTTTCCACAGCAGTGGGTTTAGAGCACAACCTTGAACTAGAGAAGCCAGAGCATCAGAGGGCCACATAGACAAAACCAGGGAATAAGGTCCTAATACAGAAGATGAGGAGGGGACTGGGAAAGTGGGGGGAGACAGCTGACCTCATAGGATACCCTGCAAGGTCACAAGCAGACAGGCTAGCCCTATTGCCAAGAGAGAGTTCTTGATTAGAAGCATGGCTGGGACTTTGATTATAGAAATTGACTAAGGAGAAACAGAACTTGAAAGAGTAGAAAAATTAAATAGCCCCAGAAAAATGGGTCTCAGTCCCCTATCAAATACTACTTGCATGAAATTTTCTTAATCACTCCAGCTAGCTCCTTAAATAGCATTTAGCTTTCATTGGCTGTAGTCGGAATCATCAGGGTTCAGTACTTACCAGGACTCTACTAGATTGTAAATGGGACTTTCCTCTAACAAGATGATGTTTCCTACTTTTGTGAGACCCATCCCATGGAAGGAAAGGTAGACTGATTGAATCATTCTTGAAGTGTCATTGTTTTTGAGTGGTTGTAAGGTGATCTGTTTCTGACTCCTTCAGAGCCCCAAGCTGGAATTTCTCCAAACAGTTCTCAGTTCCAATGCTCTCTCTTTATTTCTCTCTGTCACACTCCATTACTGTTTTTGTCATGACTTTTAAAGCCATGTTTGTTATCTTAATCTTGGGTTTTTGCATATGTTTGTGTATATTGCTGTTGTCTAAAACTGTTAACTCTTAGAAGATTGGCTTCTTGTCTCATTTATACCTGTCTTTTGAGTCAGCACTAAGCCCCAATTTTGTAATTTCCTGGAGGTATTTTTAGTGATATCCACTTTTTCTTTTCTGGTAACTATATCTTTTTTTTTTAATTATCTCTTTTATTGAATTTATTGGGGTGACATTGATTAATAAAATTATATAGGTTCCAGATTTATAATTCTATAATACATCATCTGTATATTGTATTATGTGTTCATACCCCAAGTCAAGTCTCTTTCTTTCACCATTTATACCCCTCTATACCCTCTGCTACCTCCCCCTACCCACACCCCCCTTACCCTCTGGTAATCACCACTGTTGTCTGTGTCTATGAGGGTTTATCTTTTCTTTTTTTGCTTAATCACTTCATTTTTTTCACCCAACCCCTATACCCTCTTCCCATCTGACAGCTGTCAATCTGTTTTCTGTGTCTATGAGTCTGTTTCTATTTGGTTTGTTCATTAGATTACACATTTGCTAAGTGAAATAAGCCAGTAAGAGAAAGACAAGTACCATATGATTTCTGGTTACTAATATCTTGATGACTAAATTTTAAAAATGATCTTCAATTGGTTTTCATTTAAAAATATTACATGCCAGAAAGTACTTCTTAAAGGATTGTTGGGAAAAATACAAACATCTGTCACAGCTCCCCAAAGGTGAGAAGTAGATTAATGAGAAGTCAGCAGAGCTAATAGTATTCACATCCACATGTATGAAGGTGATTTACTGAAGGTCAGGAGTAGGACAGGCTAAATTTTCCTGTGATGAATGCTGTTGTTTTGAGATGTGCCTAGTTTTCAAGAAGTTGGTCAGACTAGCATTTGGATGATGACTTCATTGCCTGTGACTCATGTGGAATGCACCCTTTCTGTCCAAACCTTTTATTGTAGTAAAATCTCAACTTCCAAGCTCTTGGCAGTGAGGAGAGTCAAAGGCAGGCACGTACGCAGTATACCAGGCATCGCACTATATATACACTCTCTTTTTAATAAAAGTTGCTTTAGACCAATTTTGACCTTGATCAAGAATGGCTCTAAGTGTTAGGGGAAAAAATTAAGTTAGAAAATCAGGGAGTTTTCACCTGAAATACATCATATACTAAAATTTGATGTTTGTTAACTGCGTGCACAGACCTGCCTGCCAGAAATTTTATGCCGGTCCGCAAAAGAGCGAACCACCCTGATGTTGTATGAAGATTATAGGCCCAATGATCTTAGTGGAACTTGCTTATGCTCAGGATGATTTCTGCCTTAGTGGTCCCTGAAATAATTCTCCTATTTTCACTGGTCTCCAAATATGAAAAGGTTGAAAATCACTGTGCTTAATGACAACAGGAAAAGGCTATTGATTGGTGGTCTTAGCATGGAGGCTATGTTTCTCCTCTCTGAGAAAGTTAGGATAGCAATGCTGAGGCCAAGTTGCTTAGTGCACTGTTACTTCCTTGCCCAACCCTGAGTGATTAGGAACCCACTAGCCCTGGGGGGCAGGTCATGAAGGAGCCAGTTCAACTCTGGGATATCCTACTGTGATAATAATCTCCATAAATCTCAGACAGGCCACACTTTATTAATGACAGAGAACGTCCAAGGATTTTATCCCACTTAGATCCTAATGGTGGCCCCTGTGATGGACAAGGCTGATATTCCTATGTCCAGGCCTAACTCAGTACCCACCACATACATAGCTAGAGTACTTAATAACTGTTTATAGAATCGAAGTTGCTGAAGCCACATTTCTCATATTAATCAACAGTGTTTAATGATTTCCTTAAGCTCAGCTGGATCTTACCCATGGTGTCCAACGGTCTTGCCATTGGCTCCATGAAAGCACTGGTTTCCCCAGTTGACTGTTGACCCCCCAAACAAAAAAGCTATTCATGGAGCTACTGAGCAGCAGAGATTTGGACAAACTTGAGAATAGGCTCAAATGTTATGAGCTACATGCTAAAGAGAAAAAGAAGAGGGGGTGGGGGGGGCAGAATGATGAGAAAGTCTTTGGGTGCGGCCCTAAGTGGAATTTAAAATAAATACAATAAAACTTATCCTGTAATCAGTAAACAGCAATATAATTAGAATCCCCCCCCCCCATTTACTTCCTTTAACATGCAATGGGGGGAAATGGGAAAAAAAAGTCAAGGACTCAATCAAACAGATGGTTCTCAAGTTATTATTTTTTCCCCTTGATGTTGTTTACAAGAAGAGATGTGTTTAACAAAACGTGATTCATGGATTCCGGTGAGACCAGGGCTTCTGTCTAGGAAGGAGAGAGGAAACCAGTGGAAAGAACACTCAGATCATAAGCTTTTATTATGCACATTATTATGCCTCATTAATTAACCCAACCACTGTCCTGGTGACGTCCTGGGCTCGCTTCACAGGAAAAAATTAGTCTAGATTTGCCAGGTCAAATAGACAATTACAGGAAGATTGGATTATGCCTACATTGCATTCTGCAGGGGCACCAAGCCAAACGCATGTCAAATTCGTAAGACTGGGATATCCTCACTAAAAACAGCCCTGAACAACTGACGTCACAAGCTATTTGACGTCTACACAGAGGATGTATTGGTCTTGCTTAAGCTTCCTTTCTCAGAACCACATAATAGGCCAAGAGAGAGATTTCTGAGCATCTAATTCTCTGACCCAGCCAGCTGGCTAGCTCCTTTGTTACGACCAATAAAACACAATGTGGCGAGGAAAACACCCCCCCACCTCGTGAGCTCCTATTGTCCATCCCGGCTGGTGGCTGTCACAGCCCCATAAAGACAGGTTGGACATTTAAAGAGAACAATGGGAACTCCCAGTGTAGGTTTTCCATGGCAAGACCCTTAGTTCTGCCCATGATCTTGAGGCTGACTTTTCCACTTGAGAACAGCAGAAACAGACACGAAGCCCACACCAGGTTTTCAGAAGCCCCTGTCCCAGAGTGGCGAAGGTTCCCAACACTAGAGACAATGGTACCCTGGGGTGAATAAGAACAGCCATGGCGATGTTTTAAGTAATGTGATAGTTATCAGTGGTCCAAGGCTCAACAAAGAGAGTAAAAATGTGCTTTACAACCACCAACAAGGAGAAAATGTAAGGAGTTGAGTTTGCATGTCTGGATGCAACTTGGGAAGAAAGTTGCTGCCCGAGTCCCATTCTAGAACATTCCTCCTTTGAGATCACAGGTGCCTACAACCCTTTTTCATGTTGTTTCCTTATTAGGCAGAAAGTCCCCAAATCAGAGCCTGTTTTCTAGTGAATGTGCTGAGTACACAGAGATACAATTTTTGACATTTTTACTTTGGGAGGCAGAAGTTCTAGTTCTGTCCTTATAGTCCTTTACAGACCTGCATTCCCTACACATTCACCAGGCACAAAATACCATATTTCTCCATGTATGAGGCGCTCCCATGTATAAAATGCACCTTAATTTGGGGGCCCAAAATTTGAAAAAAAAAACTGTATTACATAAAGTTATTGAACTCAAGTTTTATTCATCATAAAATTCATACAACTCCTCATCACTGTCAAAACTCCCATCCATTAGCTTGTCCTCCTCTGTGTCTGGTGACGAGTCACTGTCTCCATATATTGCCTCGTCCTCAGTTCTATCTACGGCAGTGATCCCCAACCTTTTTTGGGCCACGGACCGATTTAATGTCAGAAAATATTTTCACAGACCGGCCTTTAGGGTGGGACAGATAAATGTATCACGTGACCGAGACAAGCATCAAGAGTGAGTCTTAGACGGATGTAACAGAGGGAACTGGTCATTTTTAAAAAATAAAACATCATTCAGACTTAAATATAAATAAAACAGAAATAATGTAAGTTATTTATTCTTTCTCTGTGGACCGGTACCAAATGGCCCATGGACCGGTACCGGTCCGCGGCCCAGGGATTGGGGACCACTGATCTACAGCATTTGAAATGCCACAACCACTGTATAAGATGTACCCAGCTTGGCCCTGGCCAGTTGGCTCAGTGGTGGAGCGTCGGCCTGGCGTGTAGGAGTCCCGGGTTCTATTCCCGGCTAGGGCACAAGGAGAAGCGCTCATCTGCTTCTCCACCCCTCCCCTTCCTTCCTCTTTGTCTCTCTCTTCCCCTCCCACAGCCAAGCGCTCCATTGGAGCAAAGTTGGCCCGGGCACTGAGGATGGCTCTGTGGCCTCTGCTTCAGGTGCTAGAATGGCTCTGGTTGCAACAGAGCAATGCCCCAGATGGGCAGGACATCGCCCCCTAGTGGGCGTGCCAGGTGGATCCCGGTCAGGCACATGCAGGAGTCTGTCTGACTGCCTTCCCATTTCCAACTTCAGAAAAATACAAAAAAAAAAAAAAAAAAAAAAAAAAAAAAAAGATGTACCCAGCTTTTAGACCCCAAATTTTTCGAAAAAGAGTGCATTTTATACATGGGAGAATATGGTACTTTGGGGAGGGGGGCACTGAATAGCCTATTTTCTTCAGGTCTTCCCAAACACCTACCCTTGCCTGGAAGCCTTCAGTGCCACTGCCCCCCCAGGGTTCCATACCCTGACCTTTCCTGTCTTTCTGTTCACACTTTCCTCAGATGACATCCTGTGCTTTCACAGGGTAAGCTTCTGCTGGTCGGTGAGCCCAAGTATGATATTAACACCCGAGACCTTTCTCTCTCACTCAGCCTGAGACCTGTTTGTATGATTTATTCTGGACACCTAAAGGCTTCACAAAATTAACTTCCAAACGTAATAGCTGCTCCTTATACATATTCCCCTTCCCGGTGGGTGGCCCTGTTGGCTCTGTCTCCTTTATATTTCCTGAATCTGCCCACTTCTTTACATCTTTCTTGCTGCCACTTCTTTCATCCAGGTTACCGTCAACTCTCCTGTGGGTTGCAGCTGGAGCTGGCCAGTAGCAAGCCTCTGGGGACACCTCTGCCCCACGCTCTCCGTGAGCTCCAGGGTCCTTTGCAGAACATGCACTGTTCTCTGTGATTTGGCACCTGAGGGACTCCGTGGCCTAAGTTAGCATTTCCATCAGGAATAGCATCTCACCCGCCGCCAGCCGGTCTGCATGTCATCATGTCATGTATTTCCCAGTCATATGACATGCTCTCTCACTGGTGGGCTTTCCTGTTATATTAACCATGACTCAGGTTGCCCTTCTGCCTTTTGTTTCTTCACTTACATGTCTCCCCCGGCCCATTCCTGTCCTTCTGTGGCCATCACTGTTTCCTTCCTCCCTGTCCCACCTCTCCAGGGAAGGGTCTATTTGCTTCCCTTCTATGACTTTTCTATGAAGCAGAAAGGGTGTCCTGAAACTGCTGAGTCCAAACCTGCCTCTGAGAAAGCCAGCTGACATGTAAGTTTAGTCCCCTTAGGACCGCCATGTTGTGAGGAACCCCAAGGTATTCATGGGGCCTAGCTTGGGAACCCAGACACACTGAGAACTTAGACCCCAGCCATATGACTCTTGTCACATTGTTCCAGCCAGTTTGTTCCCACTGGTCAAGCCATTCAGCAGATGTCCAGACACTGTGGAGCAGAGAGAAGCCATCCTCGCTGTGCTCTGAATTCTTGATCCACAGAATTGTAAGCAAATAAATGGCCATTACCTTCATATACTAAGTTTGGAGAGGTCTTTTGCAGTGTAAACAACTAAAATCTCCTCCAACTCAGTCTGGCATGGATATTCCTCCCTTAATCCTCTTAGCATTACTATTCCACTGTATTTTCCAAAAGGAAGATTTTTTCCCTCTGTATGTCTTCTTGGCTTCAATTTTCTCTCTTTAAGCATGTGAAAACTGAATACATTAACAGCTTGGAGAATCCTCTTAGGCAGGGATTTATTTACTGCCTTCATTTGTAAAGATAAGTCTCTGAGCCCCTGGAAGTTGAGACATAAAATTTTGTGAGCACATACCAAGGCTTCTGAGGACAGTGGTTAAACTGAACAGGTATGGGGAAGGAGGCGTAATTTGTTTTTTAATGAGAAGGAGGAGTCGGGAAGGAGAAAGAGCGAATATATGTGGGGAGAGGACAGCGTGTGGAGGTAGCCATTGGACACTGCCCACCGGGAGATGGCTAGCACACATTTTTAAATAGAAGCAACTCATGTACAATTTGAGTTTGCTTCAGGTTTTAACACAGAAGATTTTTCTTCCCCCTTGCCCATTTCCCCACAGGGAAGCCACCGGTAAAGGTTCTACCATCACAGGTATTTTTGTGAATAGATCAGTGGCTACATCACAGAGCCTAACAGAATATAGCCACAAAAGAAGTGACAGAAACTGAGAGGAGGACCTTGGGCATTCACACAGGACGTGGAATTGGGGGTTCCAGCTAAAACCCCTCAGATCCCAAGGGACCAAGAGAGTAACAGACTTGCTGGTCTTGGGTTACTTTGTGTGTTCCCATCACCTAGCATGGTGTTTGGCTCACTCGTTTCCAGTTAGCATTTGTTGAATAAATGGTGGGATAAATAAATGGTGGAAGAAAGAAATAATGATAGAATGATTTATAGGATAAAGAATGGCTTCTTTCCTACCTGTGTACTCCGAAGTCAGAGAATTTGAGTTTCACTCTTTCGTGTCAAAGGACAAATTATTTTTCTGAATCGGTTTCCTCCTCCAAAGAGTGGAATCAATAGTAGCGCCTCTGTTACTAAGGTTTAGCAGACGCTCAGTAAGGACTGTTTCTTCCCCATTGTCTGGAACAGCAGCAGTGTGATGTGCAGCAGCTGAGGAAGTTTTCTCCGGCCCTTGACAGGGATGGAGAAGGTGGGATCAGGACACATGGCAGAACACAGGGCTGTCTTCCCTTGTCACCAGGAATTTTCCCAGACACATTTATGGAGAGAGTTTCCTTCCAGGAGTTCAGCCCAAGAATAAGAAATCTAAAAAAATGGTTGCTAGAGTGTGTGTGTGTGTATGTGTTCAGCTTTTGAGGTTCTCAGTCTGAAAGATGGAGGGACACGGAGAGAAGAAAGGAGAATAGATTTGGATCAGTCATCTAAAAAGATGGAAAGCCAAGAGAACCAGACTTAGCCATTAAGAGTTATTGAAAATAAGCCATGTGTCCATGGTTGTAATTGTAGCTCTGCAGTGGAGCCAAAAAAAGGTAAAAAAAATAGGGAAGAATTTTTGCTGTTGGGTTACACGGATTCTAGATGTCCAAATAGCAGTCTCCAAAAATGCGTTTTCTTTGTAAACTAGACTCCCTCCCCATTTATCCTCTATCAAATAAGAGAAGTAACATCTCTGTCAGGCTGAAAACCAGCAAGTACACTTGGTGCCTTCTTCTCGGTTCCTTGTACCTGTCCTCTATGGTCAAGTGGCTTATAGTTCCATTTTGATCTCCCTTGTAAAATGGAGTTGAGAATCATTTAACACATGGTCAAGAACCCTAGAAATAGCCCCACAGCATTAAATCTGATTTTTCTGTCCAGTCTTTTGTGACATGGAAAATAGATTTTATCGATCTCTGCTCTAATCTTTGTTATTCCTTGTCTTCTGCTGAACTCAAGATTCATCTGCTCATCTTTGTGGTTATTTTTAAGTCAAAAGCCAAGGTCATTGATGTGAGACACTTCTAATAAAGATGTTCCGTACTGTAAATGCCCTCTGAGCTCTGCCTCATGAGCAGCCCACACATTTTGGAGTGTTCTTCATTCATTTGCACTCAGTTCAAACTGCTTTTTATTTCTCTTCTTAATTATTCCTTTGACTCATCGGTCATTTTGAGTCTGTTATGTAATTTCCAAGTATTTGGAGATTTTCTACAAATCTTTCTGTTATTGATTTATAATTTGATTCCATTGTGGTTAGAGAGCATTCTTTGTATGATTTAAATCCTTTAATTTATTGGGACTTGACTTATGGCACAAAATATGGTCGATCTTAGTCTATGTTTCATATGTACTTGAAAAAAATTGTATTCCATTGTTGCTAGATGAAGTGTTCCACAAATATCAAACAGGTAAACTTGGTTAGCAGTGGTGTTCAAGTATACTACATTCTTACTGATTTTCTATTTGTGTTATAAGTTATTGAGAGAGGACTCTTGGAATATCTTACTATAAATGTGGATTTATCTATTTCTTCTTCCAATTATGCTTTCTATTAAATTTTGCTATTAATTTAGCCACTCCCACTATTTTTAGATTTTCCCTTCTTTTACCTTATATATGTCTTTATATTTAGAGTGGATTTCTTGTAAGTAGCATATTATTAGGTCTCACTTTTTTATGTGACCTGGAAATCTCTGGCTTTTAATTGAAATATTTAGACCATTTGCAGTTAATGTGATTAAAGTTGAGTTCAACTCTGCTATCTTGCTAATTGTTTTCTATTTGTCCCATTTCATCTCCATGTCTTCTTATTTTTTGGCCCCTTTTGTATTAATTGAGCACTTCTCCAAATTCTATTTTTGTTTCCTTTTTTGGCTTAGTAGCCTCATTCTTATTTCATGATTGTTTTAGGGTGTGTAATGCACATATTTAAATTTATCATAGTCTTTCAAGTAACATTATTCTACTTTACTTTGAGTGTAGGAAGCTCACAAGAGCGTATTTCCTCTCCCATTGCCAAAGATATGTAAAAGCTGGTTCTGCCCACCCAGAACCAGTATAGTGTCCACTCTTCTTCAGAGTATTTCTTTTGAGAATCGTTGGTATTGTGTAGGATTTCTTTCTCCATAGAGTTGTGTCCTTCTGGGTGGCTGGATTCAGGGGAGTTGTTTAAAAGGCTGCTATAAAGGTACCAGGGGAAAGGGATGTCCCCTGGCCAGCATGCTTGTAGAAGCCATTACAGTGCCATCATATGCCTGGGGGTAGAGGCAGTGTCAGAAAGATGTTGAAGGTGCTGTCTGGTGTGAGGGACGTCCAATAATCCAAAAACACCTGTCACCAATATTTCCCCGCCTTATAGCATCTGCAGCCTTCCTGCTCTTGTGTATATATCCTGCAGACTTTGTTTCACTTGTGTGTGTGTGTGTGTTTTTACCTCCTTAAAATATAGACATTCTGCAGAAAGACTAGAGCATGTCTAAGTGTGCTGCTGTGAGATTTTAATCCCTGGCCTTCCCCACTGAACCCACATTCTAACAAAGACACTCAGGACACTTAACTTCGCAAATTGCCTCCAAAACCCCACCCTCTTCATCCCCTGCTCAAATATGGCCTCCTTCATCGCTTCAGTAAGGTCACACTATAAACTGCCAAATGGCTTCTTCCTAAATGCCATGTTTGTGCTTTGAATTACTTAAAATCAATGGAAAACTCAACAGATATGGAATCATGTTTTAGCTGATTTTCAGTAGCCAAAGCAAACTCTTTAATGTGATGACTAATCACATTTAAAAAACTCAGGATCAGTAATCATCTAACATTTTAAGATTGAAAGTGTCTCTCAGAAGAGAGGAGAAAAAAGCAATCAGAAAGTCCAGAGCATTTTTTTCTTCTTTGAAAATAAAATTCAGTTTGTTCATGAGATCCCACAGATGAGTGAAATCATATGGTACTTGTCTATCTCTGACTGGCTTATTTCACTTTGCATATAATGCACTCCAGGTCCATCCATGCTGTTGCAAAAGGCAAGATTTCCTTTTTAATGGCCACACAGTATTCCATTGTGTAAATGTACCACTGCTTTTTTATCCACTCATTTACTGATGGGCACTTGGGCTGCTTCCAAATCTTGGCTAGTGTAAATAATGCTGCAATGAAGAAAGGGGTGCAGATATTCTTTTGCATTAGTGGATTTTCTTTTTCAGATAAATTCCCAGAAGTGGAATCTCTGGACCATAAGGCAGTTCCATTTTTAATTTTTTTTGACATAACTCTATATTGCTTTCTACAGTGGCTACCCCAGTCTGCATTCCTACCAGCAGAACAGGGACAGGCTCATAGACAGAGAGCAGGCTGACAGCTGTAGGGGCTGATGGGGAGGCTGGGTTGAGGCTTCGCAGTATTCTGTCCATTACTATCTAGTGATACTTTATACTTGGTGCACAGAAAATACACAGATTTTTTTTTTTAAACGCAATATCCCATATACTCCCTTGGATGTACATGACTTGCTTTCCTTTGAAAGGTGACCTACCTGTCGATTTTGACTCTTGACCCTGATAATGAATGTCACAACTAATCTAATGTTTTCATTCCCCACTAGAGAAGCAACCTCTCCTTTGCAGTGGAATGCTGTCCCTTAGGTCCCAGAGGTGGCTTGGTCTACCAGTCCGTACCAGAGCCACCATCATTGTTCTTCTGGGCAACTGCCTGTCTTCACTGCCACCATTACCTGCAACAGGGATGGCATGCTTCCAACAATGGCACGGAAACAATCATCTTTGTTTTATGTGACTTTGTCATCAGGGGTTAATATTTCCTGGTGCATCAGAAAAGGATTACATCTTGATACGCAGACTTCCTCTGCCTATTGAGAGCCTCAGCCATTTGTCATACATGCCTGGTCATTAAAAAAGCATGTCTCTCGATTACGACTGGCCTGGGAAGAATGTTGACTAGCAATCTTAAGAAAAACCCACCACTCTTTCCTCAGCTGGGTTCCTTTCAGCAGAACTGAGCTAGGCTGGGCTTTGTTCTGTTTCCTCCTTTGGACCAATCATGGGACTCCAGTGTCCTTTGCTTGTTTTTAAGAAGGATGACATATTTCCTGCCTCTCCTTCTACAAGCAGACAGCTGTGGATACATCATAATAATGAACCAGACATCTTCTGGGCACCCGGGGCAGCTTCTAAACATTCATCATTCTTTTGTTCCTTGCTCTCAGAAATCTCTGCTGAAATAACTCAGAGAATCAAGGAGTATTTCTCTTCCAAGGTCTTCACCCCTGGCGTCACCAGTGAGCATTCCTGTTCTCAACCTGTGTGGTAAAATAACTAACTCTTGGCTGTTGTCACATTGATGTGGACTATTTGGGACAACCAACCATTCAGGGTGCCAAGATTTTATGACAATGAGAGAGAGCCTTGAGGATACATATTATATACATCGATTAGATGAATTTCAGACATAATACCATGACACTAAATTCAGTTGGATATACACAAAATGCTAGATTGTGTTTGTCAATTAACTTTCTAACTTCATTCTCAGTGGAAACTTTTCAGCCTATTTAGGAAGCATTAACCACACTGATAAGACCTATGCAGTATGACTGTGTATCTCTCTAGCCACTTTATTTTTTAGAATAAACTGAGGCCTGTCCAAAGAAGTTACATTTCCTTTTCTTATGTCATTGTATTATAGAATAAAATACACTGTGAAACAAAATTTTTGTTGCATCGTAAAAACACTTGTTCTTACCTAATTCGAGTGTGCTGATCTCAAATCTGACATTAGTTTTTCTTTGTAAGCTACAGTTTTTTGCAATTCAAGATTTTAGGTTTTTATCTTATTGAAAAATTTTCAACATTTAGTTTAATATAATGAAGTAGAATGTCTTCTTGGGCATCATCTTGTGAAATTATAATAATTTATATAATGCAGTAAATACACTAATATACTAAAAGATATGATTGCATCAGAATTTGTCTATAATTTCGAAATAGAACATATTAAAACACTTATTTTAATCCTAAAATTTGTGCAAATCTTTTTAAATTCTATTCAGGCAATAATTTGTGTTTGTAGCTCTTGCATTTGTGTACTTGTTGAGGACAATCTCGTTTGATGCTCCAGCAGTAGTCTACTCATCACTAACAGCTCCAAGATTTTTGGGAAACTTATCAAGGTGACTGTTCAGGAAGTGAATCTTAATGCTCATGTTACATCCAATGTCGCGGAAAGCCAACAGCATCCTTTGAACCAGAAGTTCATAGTTTTCTGTTTTTTTTTGTTGCCAAGGAAGTTCTTTGTAACTGACACAAAAGACTGCCATGCTGCTTTCTCCTCCTTATTCATCTTGCTGGCAAACTCTTCATCATGTATGAGGGTTCGAATTTGAGGTCCATCAAATACACCTGCTTTTATCTTCTCGAAAGACAAGGCAGGAAAAGCAGAAATAATATGTTGAAAGCATTCACTTTCTCTATTCAAAG
The DNA here is from genome assembly GCF_036850995.1 of Saccopteryx leptura. Classification (NCBI taxonomy): domain Eukaryota; kingdom Metazoa; phylum Chordata; class Mammalia; order Chiroptera; family Emballonuridae; genus Saccopteryx; species Saccopteryx leptura. The sequence continues at coordinate 173,540,210 of NC_089503.1, forward strand.
CCTGAACAAACTGCTTCACTAAGCCAAGTTTGATGTGAAGTAGGGGGAAAATGATCCTGTCTCGATTAACTACAGGTTCATTCACAATATTTTGCATCCCTACTTCCAGAGCTTCACGTTTCAGCCACTCCTTCTGTGTCCAGTGTTTCTCCTGAGCTCGGCTGACCCACAAACACAGAAAGCAAGGTTACTTCATGAAACCTCTCTGATGTCCTAGAGGAAATTTACCATTTTAAGATCCACACAAATGATCCAGTTATGCTCCTCATACTTCAGAAAGTCGAGGACAATTTTTATGTCATTCTTACTAAGTCATTCAATTCGGGTTGGCCAAACTGTGAGGGGTTAATGATTGCTTGGCATCAGAGAAGACCCTTCAGATTCTACAACCATTTCCTCATGCATCTTATCAAAATACACTTGATCACCATGTTCACTTTCTTCATCCTTAGAAGAAATAAAACCATTGAAAACTGGAACCAGGAGTGTCTCAGAGTATGGGATAGGTTGTATTGCTGAAGGAATATTAGGATATGTGATCATATGCCATTTTTTCTTGCTGATGCCCTTTTTATGGATCAGATAGAAATAAAAGTCACTGCTGTGGTCCTTAGGTTCATGCCAAACCATGGGGATACCAAAAGGCATTCCTTTGCATTTTTCTTTTGTCCAGTCCCGAAGTATTTCCTCACAATTATGACACACAATATGAGGAGCCCAATTCTTGTCTTGATCGCCAAGGGGAACTTGAAAATAGGCAATATGTGCATGTGTCACAAATGATGAAATATTGTGCCTTTGACGTTGAAGTATGTAACAGCCACATATTTAACAGAAGGTGTCAGGACTATTCTTACATTTATGCCTACTCGAAGAAACCATGATTCAATCTTAAAATAAGAAGGTGTTTTTTTCAGAATAATTTTTTACATTTAAAAACTATAATTATGTAAAAGATGTGTGTAAAACATTAATTGCTTTGTGGTTATGTTCAATCCAAGAGTCGTTGCCCTTTAACTCCAATTTAAAAACCAATGCATGCCATTAACTGTAACAAAAAGAAATTAAAATTGCATAAAAACTAGAGCATGCACGAAAAGATGGATTTCAGATTTGGAATCAGCGATGCAGAAATATATAGAAACTGTTCTAAAACCTCATGCAACAGAAAATGAAAAAAGAAATTGTTCCCTAGTGATATTGATACAGGAAACAATAGAAAGCAAATGCAGGACTTAATAAGTTATTATGAGGTGAATATCCTTGCTACCATCATGTGGATCAAGAATTGAAATCTGCTACCACCTCGGAAGCCATTCAGATCATACCTTCTCCACCTTCTCACCCCAAGGTTAATCCTGGCCTGCTCTTTTATGGTAGTCACTTTCTCGACTTTCTTCATGGTTTATTGATGATGTGAATGAGCATCCTGGAAGCTGTAGTTTAATCTTGCCCACTTACAAAAATTGATATTTTTTTTATTTAATATTTTAATCCACAGGTTTTTCCTTCATATCATAGTTTTCTTTTTCTTTCTTTCTCTCTCTCTCTCTCTTTTTTTTTTTATTAAGTAAGAGGAAAGGAGGCAGAGAGACAGACTCCCACATGTGCCCCAATTGGGATTCACCTGGCAAGCCCCCTAAGGGCAATGGTTGACCTATCTGTGCTATTGCTCAGGTGCTTGGACACCAAGCTATTTTTAGCACATGAGGCAGAGGCCATGGAGCCATCCTCAGCACCAGGGATGATGTGCTCAAACCATCAAGCCATGGCTGCAGGAGGAGGAGAGAGGAGAGGAGAAAGAAAGAGAGAGAGAGAGAGAGAGAGAGAGAGAGAGAGAAGAAGAAGAAGAAGAAGAAGAAGAAGAAGAAGAAGAAGAAGAAGAAAAAGAAGAAGGAGAAGAAGAAGAAGAAGAAGAAGAAGAAGAAGAAGAAGAAGAAGAAGAAGAAGAAGAAGAAGAAGAAGAAGAAGAAGAAGGAGAAGAAGAAGAAGAAGAAGAAGAAGGAGGAGGAGGAGGAGGAGGAGGAGGAGGAGGAGGAGAAGAAGAAGAAGAAGAAGAAGAAGAAGAAGAAGAAGAAGAAGAAGAAGAAGAAGAAGTTGAAGAAGAAGAAACAGTTGGTCACTTCTCCTGTGTGCCCTGACCAGGAACTGAACCCAGGACATCCACATGCTGGGCAGATGCTATACTGCTGAGCCAACCAGCCAGGGTCATACCATAGTATTCTTTAAAATTATCTGTTGAATAAGTGGCATTTGACCTGGGAAGTTCCTCCACAGTCTGAATTTTGACTCGAGGTCCAGTTCAGCATGCTCTTCTGTCCCTCGTGTTTGCTGCAAACTGGGGCTGATAGGGGTCTCTTGAATTTCTCTCGTTCTCAGGCTACTTAGCCACCGGTACCATGGAGGTGTGTGGCTGTTGGTATCTGTGCTCATCCTTTTGTTGTTTGAAAATTGTGGGCATAATTTGTTATCTAGTTTCATTTTTACATATTCTCGTGTTTTTGGTTTTGCTACCTGGGTACCCTGTCTTTTTCTGTGTTGGGTTTTGAAAAGGTTACAGAACAATGTAGCTGGCCCTGCTCCCCTTCTTCCAGAGTCACATTCTAATTGGCTTATGAAAAATCAAGGATTGGTCACATGCCAAATAAAATGGGAGTGAAGTCAAAGTACAAAGAGAGGTCTACGGTGTGAAATGTATATATTTCATTAAAATAAAAGTGCCAGCACTCCAGTTTCTACCCACCAATCCCTTTTGAAGTGTCTCATTTTGAGCTGTGTTGTTTGAGCCCACCTAATTGCTTGAGGTGACGCGGTAGGTGCTTCCTCCCAACCTCACTAACAGGTTATAATGAAAACAAGTCTCTAATTATATTTGCCACAGACAAAAAACAACAACAAAAAAAGTTCTGTAAACATGACAGAGATGGTTATGTCAGAAAATTGCTTGAAAAATACCCCTGAGACAAAATAACAGTCTCCTTGGCTAGAAATTCTTTATTTGCGACATTTGGGGTATATTTCCTTTGGGTTGTAACAGTGGGACTATCAGGGTCCCAGAGCTCTCTGGTCCACCCAAAATCGGTGTGATACCCTTATAGCAAAACTATCAAAGCCCAACAGTTTGGACATTCCTGATTGATTCTGTTGCCCTGATTGTCTCTTTTGTAAAAGCCCAGAATTCTGAGATAAAAGAATGCAATAAAGAATAAAGCAGTTCCTGTGTATGTGTAATTACTGCAGGAATAAAGCAAATAAGTAGAAAGGAACTTCCCTCATTAAAAAAAAAATTCTAAGTCATTGTTTCCTAGCTCCAAACAATTCAGATAATGGTGATTTATAATGAACATTCCCGGAGCACCTGAAGGCTGAGGCTTCTTGTGCCCACAATGAATGAGTCATTATAACTTGTTTGTGCAATCCTTATAGGAAAACAAGATTGTATCTCCCTCTCGCACTAGTGATAAATTGACACACACTTAATCAAAATAAAGGGCACTGAGATAATTCAAAGAGGTCAGTTTTCAAAAGAATCATTGAGAACTGTCCTCTTGTTCTCAGAAAAACAAATTTCAGGGAAAGGATATAATAATTGTTCAGATTAGATTATTGGTTCAAAATGAAGTGACTTCGCTTCCCTTGGGGACATTTGATAAATCTGAGGACATTTGTGGTTGTCACCACTGGGCGGGTACTACTGGCTTCTAGGAGGGAGAGGCTGTAGATAAAAGCTAAACCCTCTGCCTTGCACAGCATGAACCCGACAACAAGGAATTAATTATTCTGTACAAAATGCCAATAGTAATGCTGTTGAGAGACCCTGGGTTAGGTCACAGACGGGACTGTTGGAGCATGGCGGAATCTTGTTGGTCATCAGGACTACGCTGGGGTTTGAGAGGTGACACAGTCACCAAATGGCTAAAAGTCCAGCCAAGCCCAATATCTCTCTATCCTACCACACCCTAGCAAACACAAAAGCTAGTTTTCCCTCCTCTGAGACACAATGGGAAGATAAATGAAAGGTGACTCAGTGATATCAAACATTCAAAGGGAGATTTAAAATGGGGCTTGGCCCTGGCCGGTTGGCACAGCAGTAGAGCATTGGCTCAGCATGTGGAAGTCCAGGGTTCGATTCCCGGTCAGAGCACACAGGAGAAGCACCCATCTGCTTCTCCACCCTTCCCCATCTCCTTTCTCTCTGTCTCTGTCTTCCTCTCCTGGAGCCAAGGCTCCACTGGAGCAAAGTTAGCCCGGGTGCTAAGGACGGCTCCATGGCCTCTGCCTCAGGCACTAGAAGGGTTCCAGTCGCAAGAAAGGTTCCAGCCACAATGGAGCAACACCCCAGATGGGCAGAGCATTGCCCCCTGGTGGGCATGCCAGATGGATCCCGGTCGGGCACATGTGGGAGTCGACTACTTTCTGGTTTCTAACTTTGGAAAAATACAAAATATAAAATAAATAAATAAAATAAAATAATATAAAATAAAATGGGGCTTAACTTTTTTGAGGAAAATTACAAATTAAGTTTTCGGTCAGCTTTCATGGGGTGATGTGATGATCCTGAAGTTCTCTTCCAGGTCCAGATGTCAACCTGAGCCCTCCCTCGATGGTTTATAGAACAGGGCACAGAGCAGACCACTGAACTGTGTAAGGAGGGGAGCGGCTGGTCTCTGCTTCCTTCCTTCTCTGTCCTAAGTCTTGCTGAGCTGCCTACCCACCTGCCAAAGGAATTGGAAAGGAGCCACATGTCAGGGCAGGGTCTGTGCAAAGTATCAGCTAACAGTGGGGCCCCACTATGCAGGACTGTCCCAGAAATCATGGACTTGGCTTGGGTCCCCACTTTGGCTCTTAGAACCAAAGACAATAGGTATCCTCCCCTGGGCAAAGACGACCATGAGCACAATTGTCATCCATCTTGGGGTAACGGCTCTGTCACAGATGTTTCTTCTCCCTCCACATAGCAAGGATCCAAGCTCTGTCACTTCTGATTAAGGTCACATTGAACAGGAGGATGTTAAAAGTAAGACTTTTTCAGTCTTAGGACCCCAGAAAAGATTTGCCTGAGTCCGGGTGTTGAGGACATTAGACTCAGGATGGGTATGTTGACAGATTTGTATTCAGCTGAGAACAAACCTTCTCTTGCGCAGTGAAGTCATAAGACCCTTAGGTACTCCCATTAGTAACTGCAAACCCAGTAATAGGTTCCATATTTCACAAGTGGAGTCTCATAGCAGGATATTTCTCCATCATCAGCTTGGAGCACCAGCTTGTACACACTACCTGAGTATATATAATCTTTGTAATGGTCTCAGGTACACTCTGAGTTCTCCATGCTCTTTTACGTACCCAATGTGACTGCCACAGACAATGTTCAAATGTTCCATGCCATTCTATAGAATTGAAAGAATTCTTTGATTCTTTCAGCCATAAAACACAGACTTGAAATGAAATTGGTGTATAACAAGCCAGATTTCTCAAATGTGAATATCTATATCTGTTCTTTTGGGTGAAGAAGATGGTAGGTAGAGGGGCCCAGTTCTTGAAAAATAAATAGTAATTTTATCAAAAGAGAAAAACAATTCTGGTCTTGAACCAAGCAAAGAAAATCAGGCTTCAGGAAAGTTCAGTTAGTACTGCTACAAAGCCAAGGTTTTAAACTTGTCAAGAGGACCTTGTTAAAGAAAAAGAGAATTAATACAGACGTGTCCTAATTATGTAACTGTAGAAACTGTGAAATCCTAATTTGTAGATATTCTTAAGGAGATCCCTGGGAAATTAGAAATTTAGGGAACTTCCATTTCTAGCAATATGAATAGATATCATTTAAAACAATACCAACAAAATAAATCTTAAAGGTATAAGTTGTACTTTATAAAAAAGTAAGCATGTATACTTGAGTCTAATTTATGTTTATATAAATATTATATATATATTCTGGTCTGCTGAATAATATATATACTGTATAATATGTTATTATATAATTATATATACTATTATTATTTTATATATTATATAATTATATATAATATTGCTTATATTATTACATATTCAGTGGACCAAAAAAAAAAATCTAGTAAGTTATTATCTAACATAACAAACTGCTCTTAATAATTGGAAAAGAAAACTTATTTTCTAGTACTTGGATTATTTACAGACTTTAACATCTACAAGGATATCAAGCAATGCTAATAAATTCAGTATCACACAGATTGTCTTCTCTAACCACCATGCAGTTAAGGTAAAAATAAATAATGAATAGAGAGTAAAAAGATTGCTTCTAAATTTAAAATTGTTAACTTTTAAAACTCCATAAAAAGTTAAAGCAGTAATAATTTGAGCAATGCAATAAATAACAGATTCCCTAAAAAATATAAATTATAAAAATGGATGCAAACAGACCTTGAGACTCAGAATGACTTGAGATAAGTGATTCAGATTTTTAAGGAACATGTAACTCTATTGTTACACTAAAGCTTCCACAGAATAGAAAAGGGATACTACTTGCTCCCACTAATTTTCTGAGGATCATTCAAACTGCATAATGAACAGAAAAGGTGAGGGTATCTTGATGCAGGAATCAGACAGGCTCTCATTCATAAACATGTCTGCAAAATACTAAGGAAAACACCGCAAACAGAATTCTTCATTGTATGAAACAGTAATACATGATGACTAAATTAAATCTATCCCAGGAATAAATGATCAGTTTGATCTTAGGAAGTCTGTTAATGTCATTTGCTACATGAATATATCAAACAAAAATAAATTATTGCTTCAACGTATACAAAAAGAGCATGCAACAATACTCAATGCACATCCTTTATATTTAAAAACTCCTTAGTAAACTAAGAATAGAGTATATTTCTGCAACTAAAAGACACAACAAAAGTTTTCTATATACACCAGCTATAATTAGAAACATAGTAATGATACTTTATTTACCCTATCAATAAAAAATATAAAACACCCATGTATAAAGATAACAAAATATGTGTAAGACCTTTATGAAAAATTACTGAGGCCCCAGCCGGTTGGCTCTGTGGTAGAGCGTCGGCCTGGCGTGCAGGAGTCCCAGGTTCGATTTCTGGCCAGGGCACACAGGAGAAGCGCCCATCTGCTCCTCCACCCCTCCCCCTCTTCTTCCTTTCTGTCTCTTTCTTCCCCTCCTGCAGCCAAGGCTCCATTGGAGCAAAGATGGCCCAGGCGCTGGGGATGGCTCCATGGCCTCTGCCTCAGGTGCTAGACTGGCTCTGGTTGCAACAGAGCGACGCCCCTGATGGTCAGGGCATCGCCCCCTGGTGGGCGTGCCGGGTGGATCCCGGTCGGGTGCATGCGGGAGTCTGTCTGACTGCCGCCAGGTTTCCAGCTTCAGAAAAATGCAAAAAAATAAAAATAAAAAAAAATTATTGAATGACTAAATACCAATTGAATTAAGATATATCCAAGTTACATATTAGGATATATGTTCATAGTTCACAATACTTAATATTACAACTGTCAATTCTCTACTAATTTCATAGATTTAATGATATTCTTATCAATATCCTAACCGAGGTTTTTATAGAACTTGACAAGGTGATCCTATACTTTATATGAACAAACAAAGGGCCAAGAACAGTCAGGGGTCCCCGCAGAAGGCAGAGTAGACAGTCTTTCTCAGCCAGGTACCAGGTACTGTAGCTTTAACAAAGTTGCTGAGTCATGCTTCACAAGAGAGAGAGAGTGATAACCAAACAGATGTCCCAAATAGAGACCCAGACCTACACATATTGGGAAACTGTGTATAAGGCAAACGTAGTATTGTCCCTGGGTGAGCAATTATCGATGCTGAAAAACTGGCTATCAATGCGGAAGAGTTTCAAGTGATACCTGCTTGACATCAGCCAGACAGCGCTCCCCTGAGATACTGGATGATGGGCTTGTGCAGAAGTTTCTGGGAAAGAGCCCGAGTGGCTGGAGCATCCTGAAGCAACGGTTCTTCCAACAATGTGTCACTATTTCAGTATAGCTGCCGCCTCTCCGGGTCTCAGTTTAGTTATTTGTCTTGTTGCCCAACAGTGACTTATCTTTTATCTCTCTTTTGGCCACAGTGCTTTGAGGACATCGTGACTTCTAGCAGAGCTTAGCTATAGCACTGAAGTCCATATCCTCCATTAAAAATTCCAGCCCATGTCTCCTGTCACCCTGACCACAGTGCTTGCTTCAGAACTTGGCACCTGACCCAGGTAGGAACTCAATGCCGACATTATCATTCAAACTAACAGGAGACTGAGTTTTCCAGCTGGGTGTTTGATAACATGCCTCAGAGGTCAGGGCAACAGGGTGAGGTCATACTACCAGGAACCTGAGAATCGAATCAGCCGGCCAACAGAGAGATAGACCCTGGTGATGTTGTTTGTCCACTGAATGCCAGTTGTGCCTGAAATCTAAAGGGTGTCTTCACTTATGCCACCCAATCAGTTCTCTTTCTGCATACATAATTTGTCCTGGATGTTTTGTTACTTATCATCAAAAGGGTCCTGAGTAATAAAATCATGACGCAGTGTTTTATTTTATTTTTTTAACTCTAAAGCACCATAGGTATCACATAATAACCTCTGTGCTCCTTGTCATGGCATCGAGAGTGATCATAGTATTGTGTCAATTTGCATTTTTATCCTAATCTTTTGCTACTTGTGTCCCAAGCACACATGGTCCAGTTACACTATCATAAGCTTCTTCCCCAAGTATATAGTTCCATGTTGTCTGTAATTTCATGGTATTCCTGATTTTTCCCAAAAATGCCTTCCCTCACTTTATGGCTGAGCAAAAGCTAGGTACATTCTAAGGCCACGCTCCGATGCTTTCTGGTGTGTGACAGGATCAATTCCCAGAGCTGCGGGGATTGTTTGTATCACTTTAAATCCATAACATGGTAATTTTGGTGAGTTGAGCGATTCATTTGTTATCCTATTAGACAGGGAACCACTTGATGGTGAGATTCAAGTCTGTTCCTTTCCATGCCCATTAGGAATGCTGGTTGACATTCAGTAAACATTAAGCAAATTAATTCATGAGTGACCTTAATTGGAAAACAGCAGGAGGAATGCAAAAGTTTATAGCCGGCCAATTAGTCAGAGCTCTGCAAATAAATAAAAGAGTACAGAGAAAACTTCTTTGCCCCTGATTTATCTTGTGCTGACTTTACAGGGGCTCTTTTTGCTTAAGCAAACTGATTTTTCACAGTTTTACCAAGTGGTGTCTTTTCAAATCAGAGGAACTGGCCCAGATTTGACATCCTCAAAAAAAAAAAAAAAATTGCAAATTTCTCTCCACCATTTCATCTTGCCTAGTTAAAAAGTAAAATAAAATAACACACACACACACACACACACACACACATTCATTTGACTTTTTGACTATTACTTAACATGCACTCTGGGATTTTTAAGAATGGTTTTCAGAGGAAACATAGAGATGGAGGGGCTCCATCTCATGCTAGCCAAGGTTCAGCTAAGCATTCAGAGGTTTTTCCTTTCAGTATTGTGCTGCTTTTCTTTCTTTTTCTATGTTCATTCATCACCACGGATGCTGTGCTTGGAGAGAGGGGATTCAGTTGCAGAACTTGCTTCCTGTTAATTCTTCCATTCCAGAACATTTTGGAAACAGATGTAATGACTTAAATATAATAATAAAAGTGAAATAATTATATCCAGACTACTGCAGCCAAGTGAAAATCATTTTACTAAGTGAATTTCAATTTTCCTTTTTACAGAGTGGGTAGGGTATAGCAATCCCTGCCTCTCTGCTTGCATCCATTAGGTTAATTAAATAATATTGGAGAGATCATTTGCACGATAATTTTATGGAAACATGTAGATGACTGCATTCCACCTCCACTGTAATGTGACTCATTATTTCAGGTATTTGAACAGCAATGCTCTCTAAACATAACAACTATATATTTTTAAATGTTACATAACCTAAAACACAGAAAATTCTTCTGTACCACAAATACTGCCTTAAATATTTTCATTGTATTGAATATGCTACAAAAGTATATTTAGGAAATAGATTGTAGAATTTCATTCACTGATTTATTTTTAGAAAGGGGACTGGTTCTGAGTCATTTGTATTTTATCCACAGCATGAAGTTCACAGTAAGTAGTAAATAAACAATGGCCAAATTAATGAACAAATTACATCAGAGATGATGTTAAGAAACACAAAATTTGGGAGAAAACTGAGCTTTAGTAAATATATTTATAAATATTTGAGGGAGCAGAAATGATAGACCAACAGTTTTGCTAAGAACACAACACTAAGGGTGTATTTTGTTCCTGCTGCAAATAGCTTATGCCTATATTTTCTGGAGAAACTGATTTTAATGTTTATAAAGGCTTAAAAAATAATAAACAAAACCAAACAGAAATTAACAACAACAACAAAAGAAGTCTTCAGGTTTAACATACTGTGATATACATTATGCTTCTCTCCTTTTCCTGCCAAGACCCACACCTATGTATAATTTAATTAAAGCATAAATCAGGACATCTGGAACTCTCAGAAACTTCTATGTTTTGACAAGCAAGGGTGAAAAGAAGAGATTGCTAACCTGGTGGCAACTATTGTTTGAGCAACCACATCAACAAAAACTAGGTCAAGAAAAAGAGCAAGAAGATATACAAGCTACCCATGAAACTGCTTAACCTGGTGACGTGTCTTTGCAGGCCACCAGCACATCACTGCTTCCCCAGGACAGAGTCAAGTGCTTCCGTTGTGCATTCTGGACCTGGCTAGAGTTATCTAATTTGGTAACTATATATTACAACGTCACCCCACAATTCAGGGGACAAAAGAAATCCAACCTCATTCTTGCACTTCCTGGTGGAGATATCTTTCAGCTGCGTCAGAGCGGAGGATTGAGATAAGAGGACAATCTGACTTTGGGCGAGGGGTATGCAACATAATTTAATGACAAAATAACCTAGACATGTTTTCTTTGAATATATGTACCCTGATTTATTAATGTCATCCCATTACCATTAATAAAAATTTATTTAAAAAAAAAAAAAAAAAAAAAAAAAGAAAAAAAAAAAAGAGGACAAAGCAAGGTAAAAGTGAACCATCAAATTTAACTCCAGAGCTCAGAAGCCAGCTCAGAATGTAATTTGTATATTTTTACCAAAAAGAATGTTCCTGGGAACATAAACCTGTTTGTATGCTAGGGACCTTGAATTTTACCAACATCAGATGATGAAATTTTGGAAGAGGACGCAGTTTTTCCCCCACCATTTCCCAAATCCATTAGCCACTTACTGCTCCAATTAGTTCTCCCAAACAACATTAGCAGATAAACACAAGGTCCAATTGATTGCTCTTACTTAGATGAGGAATTGGAAATTATTTAGTTTGGCTTTGAGAACTTACTTTTACATTTGCACATTTATACTCACTTGCAGAAAAGTTGCTTTGGCTTTAAAAATAATCAAGCCGTCAAGTAGCAACATCATTGTACAGGCAAGACTGCTTGTGTGAAGACAGACACCTAGTGGTCAATGTGGAGAATTGCATCCCAGGACAATTCTTTGGAGGATGTCTCTACCCCCACGCCCCCTTTCCCTCCTGCTTTCTGGGTACAGACTGCTGTTGACGGTGGACATACTGCAGCTGTATGAAGTGAGTCTCAAGTTCAAGTCAAAGGATTTCCAGAACAGTTACATCAACTTCATGAAAGCTCCAGGTCACAAGTTCTCTAAATTATTTAGAAAGCCAACCAAGGCAGTGTGCTAACCATTTTTAAACACTACTAAAGTCTCTTAACCAAGAAGCTGAACAGGAGCCTTTGTATTTGGGAGTAAGGTTTAATCTCCACCTCAAAACTTCTGTGCCTCCTCTACCAGGTTAATGAGACTGTTTTCTTTTGCAAAGAAAGAAGGGTTGATTCCTTTGGCACCACAAAAACAAGCCTTCGGAGCTTCTAACTATGTGGCCTTACCCCTGAACCAACCCCACTTTTCTCCAAATTGAACTCTGCAAAACAAAAACATGTAACTAAAAAAAAAAAAAAAAAGGAAGGAAAGCAAAATCCCTCTTTCTAGCTGCTGCCAGTTCCTACTTCTATTTTCTTTAACTTTTAAGTCTGGAGAGAAGTTTCTGGAAGCCAACTGAGGACAGTTCCCGAACTTCCTCAGGGTCGACTTGGTGTCAGGCAGAATGAAATCAGATCATGGGTCCTCACTGTCATGTGTGCGGCTGTAAATGAGGAGGCAGGCAGGGAAACATGCATCAGGGCACAATGTGTGTCTCCCAGAAGGATCAGTGTCTGAGAAAGCAGCACACCCCAGAGCTGAGATACCCTGACTTCCCCTCAAGTCCCCCCAGAAGACATCCTCAAAACTCCAGGTTCTGCTGCAGCAGAAAGGACAAGGCATTGCAGTCAAGATGGCCTATGCCTGACTTATACTGGGCCATCACTATGCGCCGGGCTCCGTCTCAAGTCATGTCACACATCCCATTTGTTGGTGGAGGCTAGCTGTCCATGTTTGAACCTGAGGGCCGCCATCCCATCTCTAGCTCACATATGTGCGTACATGGACACATAATGGGAAAATAAAGGTCTTCTGAAAGTCAAGGGCTGACAGGTTAGTGTTTTTATTTGCTACCACAAAAAACAAACAAACAAACAACAAAAAAAAACAATGGGAAAAGCCTTCATAAATTAGTTATAAGAGAAAACGCATTCATTCATTGAGGTTGAATAAAGCAATATAAATAATGTCCCCATCTCCTCCTAGCCTTGGTTGTATAAGTGAGAACCTCTGACAAGGGCTAGAAGATGCTTGAAGAAGCTCCCGGTAGCCCCTACAGGAACTATCATATCAAAAGAGCCACTTAAATTTCAGACACACTATCCCCTTTCTGAAGCACTTATGAGCAAATACATTTTAGAATTCATAATTTTTCAGATGACAGATATGTAGCACTGTCCATATATTGAATATCATGTCATACCTCAATCCAGGACTGGAGTAGGACCCCCTAATTAACACACAAATAGTTCTGCAATTGAATGTATAAATAATCACATTTAAAAAAAGACTAAAAATAGTCTGACATTGGTTCACATCAGGTATAATCACCAAATAAATCTGATATAGATAAAAAGACTTGCTTCTCAGACTTGTCTTGAATTTCATGGTGTAGATCATAGACTGTGGTCCTATACGTGATGAGCGAGCCCTTGTGGACCCATGGTTCTGTCCAGGGACCCCTGATATCACCCTGGACTCAAGTGGAGCAAATACATCTAAGAAGAAGCTTTATTATCAAATAAGCCACTTCCTTTGTTTATCAAAAGTCAATGTGTTCATCATAAAACCATGAAACTTTTCGAAGTAAACGGGAATTTTTTTAGTGTTAGAAAGGACACCAAAAGCACAATCCATAAAAGGAAAATGGGTCTTTATCAAGTTAGAAACTTTGTTCATCCAAGTCACTATCGAGAGAATGAAAAGGACAAGTCACAGACTGGAAGAAGATTTTTCAAGTCACATATCTAACAGTGAACTGGTATCCAGAGTATATAAAACTCTTTAAATTCAATAATAAGGAATCAAAGGACCCAATTAAAAATGGGGATAGGACTTGAATAGACTCTTCACCAGAATAATATAAAAATTACAACTAAACACATAAAAAAAGATGTTCAACACCACAGCCATTTGGATAATGCAAATTTAAACCATGAAGAACTATTATTACACACCTGTTAGATTATTTAAAATTAAAAAAGAAAAAAATAATACTGACAATACCAAGTGTTGGCAAGGCCTTGGAGTAGTAATAAGCTCGCAGACATTGCTGTTGAGATTGAAAAATGGTCTAGCCACTTTGGAAAGTGGTTTGGAAGCTTCTTATAAAGTGAAATAGACACTTGCCTTATGGCCTAGCAATCCTTCTGGTTTTGTTGTTGTTGTTGTTGTGTTGTGTTTTTTAATACCAGAACATGTTTTTTTATACCCTGTGCACATGAAAACCGGGACACAAATGTTTATGAGCAGCCTTATCTGCCATAGCCCCAAACTGGAAACAGCTCAAATGTCCTTGAGTGCACGAAGAGATAAACAAAGTGAGATGCACCATATGTTACATTGTTACTTAGCAATGAAAAGGACAGACTCCTGACACACAACAAACCAGGATGAACCTCAGACATTGTGCTCAGTGAAAGAAGTCGGTCTCAAAGACAAAAGCATGGAGATGGAGAACAGATCCATGGTTGCCAGGGGTTACGGGTGGAAGGGGGGTCTCACAATAAAGAGATAACATGGGGGGAGGGTTGGGTGGTGATGGAGCCATTCTGTGTCCTGGTTATGGTGATGGTTGCACAAAGCAATAACTATGTTAAAATTCATAGAACCCTGCACCAGAGAAAGGAAGTCAATATTAGCATCCGATCATTTATAATTTTAAAAACCTTAATAAAAGCCAATGCATTCACCTCTGACCTATGTGTTCGCAGTTTATTGTCCACCTCACCTTTGTTTAATGGACGATGTTCTTCAATCAGCACTGCCCGCAGGACTAGGAGATAGGAGGCAGGTGGAGGCATTGTGGGCACAAAGGTGGGCCAGGCAGAGGCACTGACACTCAGGGCTCATAACCTGAGTGGGGAAATGAGACAGAGAGGAGAAGGGGTATCAGTGAATTGCACCCCAAAAGTTCAAGGTGATGACCACCTGGGGCTCTAAACACAAAGAATGTTTCCTTAATTTGACCGTGAAGGAATAACTGTTTGTGTTTACTGGTTTCTTACCAAGTATATTTTTGCAGCTAATATTGAAGAATCTCTTACTTTTACCAAAATATATATTAAATGAAAAAAAATAATCTCATTAGTTGATAGGAATGGTGTGTATGACAGCAGGCTTATTGAAACACATCTGTGCCACTTCTATGTTCTAAGAAGTAGTAGTATTCTGACTCATAAAAGTCCCATCACTCATGAGTTATTAAATAAATGAAAGTTGACACCAACAGAACATCTGAATTATTGCAAACCTTTGCAATATTATTTTTTATTTAATTAGCATATTCATCAGTATAGCTTCTCTCCTAGTCATTCAGAGACAAAGGTTATATCTCCTTTAAAGTGCATAGCCCATTCTCATGCTCTCTGGGGGCACTTCCAAAGGGAAAGTCCCTACAAGTGAGTAAGAATGATTAGTCATGTCCTGTGGCATCAGTCTTTGAAACCAAAGACCATAGTGTCCCCTCTTAGTAGCTACAGGAAATAAATACAGAAATACGAATGTAGATCCTTTTAGAAAACCACTAATCCTGCTATGATAAGTGACTGGGCAGCTATTCAAGTGGGGTGTTTGCACTGCCATGGAAACAGACGAAGTTGGTGTTTTCCAGTGTTCTAAATTCAGCATCTGAATCTAGATATAAATATGCTGAATGTTATGAATCCAATTCCCTAAACTCAGCCTTACTTTGGCGTCCTTATCTGGGACACAAAGGTCACTCCTACCAAAGCCTGTTGTGAATTCATGACGATGAAGCTCCTTGTTTGTATCTATAGAGAAATATAAAAATGTTATTGTTTGGGGGGTGGGGTTTTTTTTTGTATTTTTCTGAAGTTGGAAACGGGGAGGCAGTCAGACAGACTCCGCATGCGCCCGACCGGGATCCACCCAGCACACCCATGGGGGCAGGGGGCTGCTCTGCCCATCTGGGGCATCGCTCTGTTGCATCCAGAGCCATTCTAGCACCTGAGGCAGAGGCCACAGAGCCATCCTCAGCACCCGGGCCAACTTTGCTCCAATGGAGCCTTGGCTGTGGGAGGGAAAGAGAGAGACAGAGAGGAAGGAGAGGGGGAGGGGTGGAGAAGCATATGGGCGCTTCTCCTGTGTGCCCTGGCTGGGAATCGAACCCGGGACTCCTGCATGCCAGGCCGACGCTTTACCACTGAGCCAATCGGCCAGGGCCAAAAATGTTATTGTTTTTATTCCTATCTGGGCGCAAGTGAAGTTCAAAGTCAGAGTTCCTCTGTCAGGGCTCAGCTCTTGTGACCGGTTAGACCATTTCTGTTTAGAAGATACTTTTCTAAAGTAAGTGCTAAGTATTTTAGGCAAAGAAACCCAGCTGTGAAAATACTGTTAATATTTGCATAGTTATTTTATGTGTGGATTTATTTTTACTTGCACTTAATTCAGTGCAATTTTGGGGAGAGAAGTTGTCAGTCCCTCCCACCCTCTCTCCCCTTTGCTTAGTCCTGCTGACCCTCGGGGGTCTTTCGAGAAAAGACAGCCTCTCTCCCTAATTCTTGTGGGTCGGGTCGCAAGTGTTCTGCATCACAGCACACCCTTGACTAATTAGCATTAATAAGTGATTCTGAGAGAAAGAACTCTGGAGAAAAAGCAGGACTGTTTTTGCCAAATTGGAGTTGACCCAACTGGCAAGACTTCCCAGCGTACTCTCCTAGTCTCCTGTCTTAAGTGTGTCCCTGCTGCCTAAACATACATTTCTGACATGGGGCCTCAGACACCCCACGAGGTCCACGACCCTGAGCACCCTCCATTCCAGGAGGCATGCAAACTTTGTTTTGCTTTTATTTTCCTCTCTGAACATGGTGATGAGACATCATGTCTGCCTCCTATGATTCTAAGACACTTTTGCAGAGATAGAGCAAACGCTAACTCAATGTTTATTGAGCACCTACTATGTGCAAGGCATGGGGCTAGATCGGATGAACCTTTGGAGAAGGATTTTAACAGGTGGGGGACCACAGTAGGACAGGGCAGGTGGGCTGAGCAGGAGGAAAAGCTTAGAGGAGAAAAGCAAAAAGGACAATCAGAAATTCTGAAGAGTGAATTAAAAGCAAAAGGGTAGAGTGGAAAAACTCAGGGTTCAAATCCCACCTCTTTTCCTGTGCGCTCTGAGGAGTGTCTTCATGTGCAAAGGAGAGTCCATGTACGTGGACTTTGCAGGGTTGCGAGAGGCATTCAAGAGGCTGTACAGAAGCCACCTGGGGGTTGACAGATTTATATATACACATGCTGGGAAAGTACTGTAATTATCATTCAACAAATACAATTGGGGGATATTTAGAATCTTTCAAAATAGAAATTAAAAAATTAAGTCGGAGTTTAGAAGTGACACTATGAGTGTCATTTGTGGAATCTGAAGCTCTTTGTTTTACAAACGGAAAAAGGGGTGGCTTGAGGAGATGAAGGACTATAGCCAGACGTGGCCAGTGAAATGCTGGGGCAACCCCAGGAGGCACTCACACAGGGTTTACCAGGAGCTGGGCCCATCCACCTGGGCCACCAGGTTATTTCACCCTCTCACCAACCTGCAGGGTGCGGTTACTTCTGCTGTGCACTTGCCCCGTCCCTGCAGGTATTCACTGAGATGTACAAAGGCTGCCGAGGGGACTCCGGAGCTGCTGTGGACCCCAGGGGTCACTTTGTCTGAGGTCCACGTGTTATGAGCGAAGATACAGAGGTCTGGGTATTTGATGACTTGCTCGAAGTCACCAGCTTCGAGGACTACAACCTTCAGCCTCTTGGCTCTAAGCCTCATGTTCTTTCAACACTCCATGCTCCCTTCACGTGGGAACTGAAACACAAATAAATAATGAAAGTCTTGATTCAGTAAAGTAAGATGATATAAGAAACTTAAAATCAGAACAAGCTTGCACTGAAAAACTGAGGAACATCTTTTAAAATAGCATATCAAGGACTTTTGGTTAGTAAAAATGAACAACTAGTGGCATTTTTATTCTATTTCTTGAAAAATACAGAGTACTAAATCTTACTCAAAAATAAATAGGTAACCCAAATAGCCCTCTGTTTGTTTGTGATAGTCCTTTGTCTATTGAATGTGAGGTTTAAAAACCTTCTGGTAAAAAACCCCCAGAATGGGTTTATCAAGATTGTAGGACACGAGGTCAATACACAAAAATTAGTTTTGTTTCTGTATTTTTAGCAAATGATTGATAGTATATTATTTAAATATACCATATTGAATTAAATAAGAAATCAGAAAGAGAGATAAATCTAAAACACACACACACATATTTGGTCTAGTGCTTTTCAACTATGGATTCAAGATAATTCAATGGGGAAAAAAGTTTTTAGAACTAGTTCTGGATATGTGTATGAGGAAAAAAGAAAAGGAGGGATGGAAAGAGAGAGATAGAGAGAGAGAAGAGAGAAAGGAAGGAAAGAAGGAAGAAAAGGAAGGATGGAAGAAGGGAGGGAGGGAGGGAGGGAAGAAAGGAAGGAAGGAAGGAAGGAAGGAAGGAAGGAAGGAAGGAAGGAAAGAAAGAAAGAAAGAAAGAAAGAAAGAAAGAAAGAAAGAAAGAAAGAAAGAAAGAAAGAAAATAAAATAAAAGAAAGGAAAGAAAGGAAGGAAGGAAAAGGAAGGAAGGAAGGGAGGGAGGGAAGGAGGGAGAGAGGGAGAAAGGAAGGGAGGGAGGGAGGGGAAGGAGGAAAGAGCCTACATTCTTACCTTACACCTTATATTGAAAGAATTAAATCAACAAGGATTACAGACCTAGCATAAACCATAGGAGAGACAACATTGTAAAGGCAAACCACAGGTTGGGAGAAAATATTGGCAAACCACATAGTTGATGAAAAAATTATTTTCATAGTATAAAGAATATTTACAAATTAATAAGAAACCAAAAATGAGGCTGAATATTTTCACAGACACTTTACCGAAAATCATATATAAATACAATTAATCACATAAAAAGATGTTCAATATCACCAGTCATTAGCAAAATGTAAATTCAACCATAGTAAGATGTCATTTGCATTAGTATCCCCCCATATGAGCCGCCCATGCCTATTAACAGAATAAATGAGTGAATAGTCAACCTACAGTCAGGAGGAAAAAATGACACAGTGTGCTAAAAAAAAATTATAATAATTAAAATAAGTACTCAGTTAAACTTAGAAATTTCATCTGGAGATTTTTATCCAAATCAAACCCTAAATAACTGCCATCTTGACACCAAGTAATGAATACCACTTAATCCCAATTCTAGCCTGTACTGGCAACACGTCTGAATCCCCATCCCCAAGGCAACGCAGGGCTTGGGTCATGCTGCCTATCCACGTGTGTTCTCATCCACAGCTCTGACTATACTGAACCCAGCATGTGACAGGGAGCTGCCCAAATGGTTATGCTATTTGCTTGGTTTTTCCACTAGAAAAAAAAAGGCTTGTCTTAAAATTGTTTTCTTTTTTTTTTTTTTTAATAAAATGCTCTGATTCTTGGGAATTAGTATTCAGCCATAGGTTTCAAGTAGGAATCTCAGCAGTTTTTAATTATTGTACATTACTTCCTCCCTCTAAGGCTCTGAATGTGTAGAAAAAAAAAGATCTACCACTGAAGCTGGCATGTCAATGACGTCCTTTGTGAGCCCCTGAGCATAATATAAACCTTGCCTGAGAACAGAAAACTCTTGGCTTCCAAGAGGAATCTTGCAGAAGCAGGGTGGTGCCTTTGTGTCCAACACATGAATTCTATTCAGAACTCTAGTCCCAAATCGATTTTTAAAATACTGAGTTTAAAGAGAATTGACATGGTTCACATTTTTTAAATTAAAGAACAATTTTTACTCTTTTTAGAGTTGGCAAGAATATTGTAGTGCTGTCTGATTAGTCGTGAATAATGCTAGAGTACATGAATAGGGGACATTGTAAAAGTCTCCCAGGTCATGATGCCAAATTAGGATGAAAAAGCAAAAACTTAACACCACTGAACCACCCCACCTCACTGAGCTGTCCCACGACCCAGATGGGGAGAATAGGGTAACGAAATGCGGCACCTGGGGAACAGATCGGGTTGTTCACTCAATCCCCAGGAATAAAAGTGACTGGGGCTAGGCTCGTGACTCTCACTCTGAAAGCCAGAGGGAGACAGCATGGCCTCGGGGGTCAGGACCTGGGCAGGAATGTCAGCTCCACTGCTAGAACCAGTGCTGACATCCAGTCAGTGATCTGTAAACATTAGTTATTAGGCGTCCACACGTGGAGAAATGAGAAGTAAATCCTGACAAACCAAAGAGGTCAAAGCTCGTGGTGGTTTTCCCTGCCCATTCTCCCGCAGGCACAGCCCTCCGACTGAGCTTCAACAATCTTAATTTAAGCAGATTCCAGTCACTATATAAAGAAACAGAACAAAGGGACAAAATTCAGTGGATAAATTCACCAAGCTTAGGACACCATACAGATGCTGTAAGCAGAAGAAAGCCTCGTGCCCACCTATGCTGCCCTGATAGGCACTTCAAAGACCCAGGAAACATGGGAAGGAAGACACACAATGTGACTGTGCTTGTTCCCCAGTGCTGTCTGATGGGGTCAGGAAGACAGTAACGAGTAGGGAGGGCTGGTGGCCTCAGACCTCTGTGGCCTTTAAGGAGGTGGAGGCTGATGAAAGTGGTAAGGGGGACCTATAGAGCCAGCTCACCTTTTTGGTCTGCCATTGGCTGTGACAAGTCTCTGGCATTCAGTTTCCCCCTTGTGGAGAGAAGGAATTAAACTCAACGGCCCTTAAATTATGTCCCAAAGAACCAAGGGTTCTAAGAAAGGGACTCTTGATTTGATTTTCCCAGAAACAGACTCCCCAGTAAGAATTTACATGTAAGGTGTTTATTTGAAGGTGATCCCAGGAACTGTGGTCTGGGAATGGAGAAATGAGACAGAGAATTGAATTAGGTCCAGAAAGTGTGTTTTCAAGGAAGTGACTGCTGGGACAGTTTGAGATGAATGCCACCAGGAAACTTAGGAACAATGACAGACAGCTGTTTCCAAACTTTTTGACTTCTGTTCAGTTTTATCATTTGTAACAAATATTAAGGACCCAAGAAACTTTGCTATTTGTGAGGGTTTTATCTAAAAAATATTTATCATATTGGAAATGGAAAGAGAAAAATTTAAAATATTTATATATTAATTTTTAAAATAAGGATAAAAACATTACCTGTTAAATAAATGGCAAATATTTTATGAAAAGTCATTCTATTTTCCAATATAGAAAAATGATGTGGGCAGGGGAGTCTGCCTCAGGTTGGGTGGAATTGCTTTATAAGTAGTTTCCATTTTATCCAAAGAATATTAAAAATGATTTATACTGAAGGGCAATAGTTAATAAAGTGTAATCATTTTTTACTGCTTCATCAATTATGTTACATAATTTATACAAATCTTTTTAGTATCCGGCTTAACAGAAATCAAGTAAATTCTCACATGTGCATCTGTGTTTAATCTGCTGCTCTGTGTTTTGAAGGACTTTTGCCTTTAACCAGTTATGTTGTTGGAAAAGGGAAGAGTATTTAATCATGTATATAATTATGCTTATTCTCAGATATTGTGATAATCTTTTCTGATATGACACCAAAACTTGATAATTGATTATTTTTTGAAGGTTGATTTTAATGTGAAATTTAAGATTATATCCACAAACTTTTTGTACTCTCTTCTGTAGAAATCCATTTTTTTATATCCTACATTTTGAACAATCTTTCACTCATATTTAATTTTGATCATGTGTTAGTCATATGAAAATGAATGGTTCATTGAGTTAGACGGATACTCCAAATGCTGACATACTTATTATACAACCTCAAAAATTCATATTTGTTATCATCTCCACCTGTCTCATCAGAAAAGCAGTTAGGATGTCATCAATTTCACAGGGTAGATGTGAGTTTTCAAAAATTCTAATTTTCTTTTGAAAGCTCAGATTTAATTATTGGCAACAAATATTGTCAGTGGTTTTTTTTGAAGTGACAGCCTCATTCATTTTTGAATACTTTCAGTTTTGAAAACACATCTTCCAATTCCCCAAGTCTAAATAAGCATAACTTGTTCTTTCAACTCAAACAACCACCCACGTGCTTCTCCTTCAAACAAACACCATGCTTCAGTCTGGAGCATAATTTTAAGGTTATATATGAGTGTGTGTGAGTGTGTGTGTGTGTGTGTGTGTGTGTGTAGTTTCCATTTTATCCAAAGAATATTAAAATGATTTACGCTGAAGGGCATTAGGATTTTGATAGAGGTTACATTGAATCTAGAGATAGCTTGGGGCAGTATGGACATTTTAACAATGTTAAACTTCCAGTCCAGGAACACAGGATATTTTCCATTTGTTTATGTCTTCTTTAATTTCCTTTGGCATCATTTTATCATCATTAATGTGCAAGACTTTTGCCTCTTTAAGTTTATTTATTCCTAAGTATATATTTTATTATTTTTGATGCTATTTTGGATGGGATTGCTTTCTTAACTTCCTTTTCATTGTGCATTCGCCTTGCTTCAACAGAAGGTTCTCCCCATGGCCAGAAAACAGAGACATCCACAGTATCTCGCTTTGAATCCTGTGCTGGAAGAGACTAGAATTTCCAACCCTTTCCTAATGAAAAAACCAGCCAATCTTTACATCTGTGCTCTTCAAAATGCTCCCAGATCTGAAAGGTCTTCCTGATGCCAAGTTCCTTATTTTGAAAGTCCTCTGTGAAAAACCAGTCATGGGTATTTATGTGGAAAAGGCAGGGCTTGAGAGCTTTGTAAGGCACCCCCTAAATTTTCTTGTAACTCAGTCTTCAGCGTATTCTTCTTCATTGTGGACACTTCATTCTGGGGATTTGTAGTACCAGTTTTTTTCTAAGTTGTGGTTTTAAAACAAATAAAACCCAGTCACAGGTGTCACGATCTGCTGCAGCTGCTCTGCAGTGTCCCTCAAGGTCCTCAGGCCGCTCGGAGCGCCCACAGATTCCACTCCTCCACTGAAAGATTACACCTGGAGTTATTTTTTTCCCGACTCGTCACGGGACCTGACTCCTGGAAGGGGCCCCAAGCTGTCTAACTTGATCATTTGGTGCTGCTGGCCCCAGTGCTCCTCGGGAGAATATGAGGTTGCTTCTCCACGAGGGAGGCAGGACAGGAAACGTCACCTTGTCAGGAGCAAGAGCTGAAGGGGACCTGGGGAAGGTGGGGAACATCTGTGAACCCATCAGCTGTCTGGGAAGAGTGGTCAGAGCTCCTGGCACAGCTCTGAGTGCCCCAGGGGCTGTTTGTGTGTTTGTGAGTGGTGTTTGTCAATGTTCCCAACAGATACTGCAGTGCAGAAAGTCATGGAAGGGCCCTCAATGTAGGCAGCAGCTTGGGCCTTTCTAGACAAGAGTCAGCCTCAGGCCCAGAATAGCTTTGACCCTTTTACCTGCACAACCAAAGTGCTGGCCACAAATGATTCGGGGAGCTACCAACTGCATCAACCCTCCGTATTTTTCTTTTGTTAAAAGCACACATACCCATAAGAATGACAGCAAATAAATAAATTTTAAAAATGCTCTTATTTCTTTTTTCAGCAGTAATGTAATTCTCTTACAAATTTTGACATATAATGAAACTAAAGATGATAATAACAACAATAACAATAGTAATAAAAAGTAAAGAAGTTGTAGTCTCATTAGTCCAAGTCCTATCATTCAAAGATGAGCCTGTGTGAGTTTGATGCGATGTCGGCCCAGCCTTTCTATTTCCCTTTACAGTTTGCATTGATGCAGGATCATAAAGTAGTTTTATAACCAGCTTCCACTTTCCACGTGATTCTGCCCAGAAAACATTTACCCAATTCCTACACCATGTTAATCCCATGCGATGTCGTGCTCATACTCAATGGCATGAGTTTTCTTTCCTTCTCAATGATGGGCACTCTCTAAGCTTCAGTGTTCCTATTTGTAAACAAGCTGACTCATTGCAGGTATTTGTATGTGCACCGTCCGTCTGCAGTGACAGCTCAGGACGTGTAATGTCTTAGTGTCACTCTTCTACCTCTCTTCCTATTACCAGACTTCATGCAACCAGTTCCTCATGATGCATATTCAAATGACTCCTTTTTCTTTTATAGCCATTTTATTTGCACAAATCAATCATCGTTTTCTTAGACTAAATAAATGTGAACTTACAGGATCAAGGTTTATAGGATCAAACATTGTAATTGGAAAATTCCTGAGTATTTTTATTGTTCAGTGAACATGGCTGTTCACTGAACGTGGTCTGAACACCTGAGTTAGAGATTGTGCAAGATGCCAGAGTTCTATGCACACACCCAGAGGAAAAGCCGGTTACAAGTTCATGTGCAAGGGAGTTAATAGGGGGTTATAAATGGATATGAACAAAATGTTGGTTTATAGAGCTATCTCTTCATTTAAGAAAAGAAAAAGTACAAGTCAGTAACCAAAATCCACATTCATTCCGTAATACTATTGGAGAGAGGTGGCTGTTTACTAAACTGCTAAGACAAGTTGATAGAGAAGGAAGCAACTGTCCACTTGACTTGGGCACACTAGCGTCAGTGTCGAGTGCCACCTTATCAAAGACAAACTTCCATTCCAGCTTTCCTGCTCTCTGTGTCTGCACAGACAATGTCGATGCAGTGAGAGAGGAAGGGACAGAGAGGGACGGATCGATATGTGTGCCCTGGCAGGGATGGAACCTGCAACCTTGGCATATTGGGATGCTCTAAACAACCGAGCTATCTGGCCAGGGCTCCATACTGTAGTTCTGAGACCTCTGATAGTCGTGATCAGAGCATAGATATCAGAACCAATTAGATATGAGCCCTGTCCATAAATTTTAGCATCTAGTAAAGTGATGAGAAAATGGCAAGAATAATGAAAGAACTCTCAGTGAGAGCAGGGAGTAGTCCCTTACATCTAGAAGGCTTAATTGGATTTAGGTCTCAGAGGATGAATAGAATTGGAATTTGTGTAGATGAGGGCTGTCTGGCCAAGAGAATTGAACAAGAACAGGAAAAGAGAAGTGAATTATGGGTGGCACATATGGGAAGCCATAAATAATAGCTCAGCTTGGCCAAAGACAAAGGTAGAGACTAGAGATGATAATCACTACTCTGTACTGAGCTCTCACTATGTGATCGCTCTTGGGTACAGGGCTTGATACATTCTCTTGTTGGAACTGTACAACTCTTTGACAGGTTATATCATACTAATTTTACAGATTAAGACAATGGAAACCCACTGGAGATTGTAGGCAAGAAAAACTACCCCTTTGGAGCCATGCTCCTGGAAAATTAATTTGACATCTGTGTGCAAGATGTGAAGTAATGGAAGAATAATGGAAACTGGAGACTCTCCCCATTGTTAAGTCCATGGCAAGGGTCCAAGGACAACTGATGAAGATCTGACATGTAAAACTACAGTGGAGGAGAGAGGATGGATGTAGGCGTGTTGCAAGGCTCAGGATCTACAGAATTGGTAAGCTGATTGCATGTGAAAGGTAAGAAAAAAAATGACACAAGGTTTCAACCCTGGATGACTTTGAGGATGATGGTGCCTAAACAGGGCGGGCTAGGAGGGCTATGGTGATGGATCTGGTTTGGAACATGTTGGGTTTATAGAACAGCCGGTTGGAGAGCTACTGCTGTTGATGGGAAGGGGGAGGACAGAATCCAAGAGACAGAAATATGAATGCTGGGATGTAATAAGAGTTACTAATAGGCCAGTAGCTGACACATTTCACAAAACTGGCCACCCCATAAAGCTGTGTCATGGAGATGTAGCAGGACAATGAAACTCCCAAGCTCTGGAGTTCCAGCGTTATTTAAAATTTATTATCATCTAGTCCTTTAGCTCAAAATTATTTTTGGTGAAGATGAATGAAGCAAGAAGAGCTGTTCAAGATGCTTATTTCATTTTTTTGGGGAAACTTATTTCAGAGCAATGAATGCGTGTGTGTGTGTGTGTGTGTGTGTGTGTTTCTCCAACAAAATTGAATAAAAGTAGTTTGCGTGGTAGATCCTTCAAATTTGGATAACTGGTAGCATTTTTTTTTAATCCCAAAAGCAAATGACTTGCCCTCAAATATAAAGTATAAATCATCATTGTGCTTTCTTTCTGGGGCTTCTGCCTTATGTCAAATTAACAGCTTTAGAAAGAAACACATATTTCCAGCTGACCTGCAGTTGGACCTCACATTTCTTCCCCACACTGTTCTCAGACATTCAGCTCACCGAGGAGAGGACATACGCTCAGAATCGGCTGTGTGTGGCCCGAAACCGTTTAATCCCCCCTACCTCACAGGGGCCACTTTTGACTAATGAATCCTGAGCTCCAAGTTTTCCTTCCTCCTAATGAATGCTAATAAAATGTATTTAACTTCACTAACGTCACAGAAACTCAGGGTTATTTCATTGTATCTACTTAATAAGAGCCTTGTTTAATATTGAATTACAGCTGGCTCAGCCAAAGCATTATACTGGGGGAAGTGAGACTAGGAGAAGGGAGTATCAAGTGCTCTAATTTGGACATTCCTCCTTAATATGCCCTGCAGTCTTGTATGATTGCTTAATTCATTTAGCTCAGCTAGTCTGATCCTTCGGCCAACTGTTTTGTAGAATTTACTGCAATGCTAGGCAACCAGTCCCACCACACAAGCTGTAAATATAGTATTGCTTTTCCTGGGACCAAGCTCTTAACAGTTGTTTGGGGAGAGGCAACATGCAATGGATCAGATACTATTACAAAAAGGAAGAGCTTTTGAAAGTGCCTTCCTTTATAACATAGTTACAGCAAATTCAATTTTAATTGATCAAATCTTTTTTTTCTCTTCCAAATTGTTTACGATCTCATTTCAGATGCAATTCAGCTTTATTTTTGGTCTCTCGTTTAGCATAGCAACAAACTTCTCTGCCTTCTTTTGAATTAGCCTCTTGCTCAGAAACAAATACCTACTAAAATCTTTCCATTTAAAGAAACCAATCATTTTGTCATTGGAATGAATATTACTTGAATTCATTAAGTTTAAGGTTTCATGTCCAACAAACTCTCTTAAAGTGAAACACATCTATAGCTTCATTACCTGGAGATTAGAGATTAAAAACCTCCATTTTTGCTCCATCAAATCCAGTGATCTGGAACTGTTCCTGATCCTCGGGCCACCTGAAACAGATCAGATGCTGAGACATTCTCATCTGTATGGATTCTGAAGGTATAGGAGTCTTTTCACTTTGGTAACCTGCTACTAAACTGGTTCATGCACTTCTCTTAGGTTTTTAAAGAAGTTAAAAAAAATTTTTTTTGAAGGGAAAAGCTGGAGGGCTGGGAGGGGGGGGGGGTTTCTTTCATCCTTTTTATATTTATTCAGAAATATCTATAGATATGAAAATAGTTTATAAATTGTTTAGGAAAATGACAGTATAAAGAAGTAATTAGTCATCTTACAACTGGTCACCTGCTAAGCATATGGGTGAAGAGGGCAGGGCTTCATTTAAGACTGAGCTAATAGAGTCATCCAGGAATCATTAAGACCAGAAGGGTGCCATTGCTGAGTTTCTAATAAATGGTTTGAATTAAGATTTACTTACCCCAAACTAGCCTGGATGAGACAAATGCTGTTTGTACCTTCTAGTTATACACCAAGGTTATTTTTCTTCTTCCAAATCCTAGTTTCTGGTCAGAATGTACAATAAATTTCAAAATATATATGACTTTGAATGATGGCACGAAATAAACCAGTAATATAAGAGCCAATATGTAATGTTGTGTTCTGTTTTGTTTTTGTGGTAGGTAGTATTAATATGAAAATATGTTCTCTATAATCCATTTCCTCTTTTGCTTGAAACCGTAGTTTTAGATTACTTTATCAACCATGCTAAATTATTTTACTTTAACTCTCTCCAACTAATTTTATTTCCAGTGTATTGGGAGAGAAACATTTCTAAGTAGCTTTGAGGTTCAGACTACCCATGTTCAAAGGAGAATTGAAAAATAACCCCACGTAGAACTTCTAAGAAAGCACATCAGATGTCAGATTTTCCTTAGATACAAACGCAGAAGGATAGATACCCTTTTAGAAAGCAAGTCTGTTTTTCAAAACGTAGGGCCAGACCAGCCTTTGTCTAACTGACGGAAGTCACTGCTAGCAATGGCCAGATTAGCTGGTCCGCGAGCAGAGGCTTCTCCACCCGACTCCTGTAACGGTGAGAAGGAGCTTCAGTTACTTCAGGGGAGCACCCAAAACAGGAAGAGGTTTATTCCCTCCCTGGTGCGCTGTCTGCGCGCCCGGAATGGCACGTCACCCTCAGGGCCGGCCTGGGCCGCGATTGTACAGGCTGCCGGCTTTCTCGGTGCCAGAGGTTCTGGAAGGGCCGCCTTTAGAGAACCAAGGCTCCGGTGCGAGGGAAGGAAAAGAGGTCATAACATCTCTTTCAATCCTCAACTTTTAAGGGACTTTAGAGAAGGAAGTGGCTTTGTTCATGAAAAGCAAAGACGATGGGGGCTTAGTTTTATGTTTCTTTGAGCACGGAACTCATTATCTTTCTTATATTTGTTCAAAGTCACTGGGACCCACTCTTCCGGGTGGAGGACCTGAACCCAGGTCTTCCTGCCCCGTGCTGTTCACGCCAATAGAATGAGGCTGAGTTTGGTAAAGCAGAGCAGCGACTTCATTCTTTGATCAAGGAATGGAGGAGGGTGAGCTCATGCTCCAAGGATACCTCCCCGGCTGGGAGGAGTCTCCTGTGTTCATAGCCATGGCAACAGGTAATGATTACATTCTTTCAGGCTTGCTTAGTCATTCTGTTGCATTTGGCCTTTTTGCTCACCGCCCTTTTTGCACAGGATACCCCTCTGCCATCTTGGTTTTTTGGTCTTGGCACCTTTGGCCTTTGCTCTTGGCACCTTGGTCTTTGCACTCAGCACTTGGGTCTTTGCACCGGGCACTCTTCATGGAGCTGCTGGGAATCCTGTTCAGTTCTTGAAAGCAAACTTAGCTCAGGACATAGGTTAGAGATTGAGACAGTTAAGGGTCTTCTGGGTGGATAGCCCAGTGACATCAGCACCCATTTCCCCCTCCAATAACTTGGGCGTCCTCTTGGCTCTTCTCATTACTCTCTCACAGCTGTGGGGGAGAAAATTTCCCCTCTTTTTATAAGACTTCTGGCCAGCCTTATAATCAAATGGACATTAGACAAATTAGCAGAAGAAAATAACCAACTTTAATGATGCATGTACCTAACAAGAATTCTGCAAGACGAGGGGACCCCCAGACAAATCGAGCTGTTGAGGCTAATAGGCCACCTTGAGCTCAAAGAAAAGGGTTCGGGACTTCAAAGGGAACAAAGCAATTCACATGGGGATGTAAAAGCACATCTTTGGCCAACAAATGTTTGCAAGGTCATCATCATCCATGGGACACAGAGAAGGCTTTGAACAAGTCCTTGCAGGTTCCTCCCCGTCTCTCACAAGCTGGTTCGGATCAAACTATAGTTATCTTTGATGACCATTCCCTTCCTCAAGCAGGTACTTTAAATTCTTTTAGATAGTTAGGGGAAGGTCAAAGGTTTTTCCCAAGTCTGGAGGAAAATAGCCCATTTAGGGTATGATTACAGAAGACTTTATCATTTAATTAAAATTTGAATAGGACATTGTAAGAGGGAGGAGGGTTTGCAAATGGAGAAAATCTCAGAAATCAGGAAAATGCAGAGGAGGCACTCATTCTAGAGTTTGCTCGTTATAGTAACAAGTGCTGTCACAGATTAAGCTAAAGACACCAACCGTTAACAATGAATGCATTTTACAGCCATTTTCAGTAGTGTGTAGGATTTTTCACTGCTCTCCAGAGTGTCCAACTAGCCCATCGTGTGATCCACTGCACACAATTGCCCAGTGCCTATATGGATAAAATATAGTGAAAAATGGAACAAACCACTCATGGTATCTTCTGTAAGCTCACCACCAGTAACCATGAAGCTCGCAATTAAGGTTGTAATCAAAGAGAAGTCATCGATCCCTTTGTGAGACTAAGAGTTGCTGAAGGAGACTCCCCTCTCCATTTTTAGTTTAAAAAAAATAATTTTGAACCTTGTTGAATGATTCCAAAATTAAAAAAGGAACCATTATTCCTGTCTAGAGGCAGGTCCTTTGACCTGCACAAGGGCTTTGCTCTAGCGATTCCATCTATCTCCTCCCTCTTTCCTGGAATGTTCCCATTGTATATAAATGTGTTGTTGGTTCCCCATCTTAAAATAGCTCCTTCCTAGCTCACTCAGCTCCCCAGTGCAGCAAAACCCTTCTAAGAGTTGTCTATACTGGCTGACCTATTCTCTTGTGCTTGGCAATTGAGTTTACACCCTACTTTCCCAAGGGAAACATCTCATCAAAATCACCAATGAACTTCTTATTCTAAACTTAGTGGTCAGTTGTCATTGATCTCATCTAACCTGGCTTATTGACAGCATTTGAGATGGCTGATTACTTCCATCTCTTAAAATACTTTCTTTTCTTTTTTTTTTTTTTTTTCTGAAGTTGGAAACAGGGAGGCAGTCAGACAGACTCCCACATGTGCCCGACCGTGATCCACCCGGCACACCCACCAGGGGGTGATGCTCTGCCCATCTGGGGCATTGCTCTGTTGCAACCAGAGCCATTCTAGCGCCTGAGGCAGAGGCCATAGAGCCATCCTCATGTGCCCAGGCCAACTTGACTCCAATGGAGCCTTGGCTGCGGGAGGGGAAGAGAAAGACAGAGAGGAAGGTGAGGGGGAGGGGTGGAGAAGCAGATGGACGCTTCTCCTGTGTGCCCTGGCCGGGAATTGAACCAGGGACTCCTGCATGCCAGGCCGATGCTCTACCAACTGAGCCAACCAGCCAGGGCCTTTAAAATACTTTCTCTACATCCAACATAATACACTTGGTTTTTCTATCTTCTGAGCACTCTTCGATCTCCCTTGCTAGGTCCTCATCTTTTCCTTTACCTCTTCTTGGTAGGTTAATCTTTGAAACTCTTCTCTTTATCTTCATTCATTTCTTTGGTGATTTTATCCAGTCCTATCATTTAAATACTATCTTATTATTGATAACTCTTAAATTTATATCGCAAATCCAGACTTCATTCCTTCACTCCAGGTTGGCATATCCAGTGATATACATTTACTATCTTCTCTGGGATATGCCCAATCGACATCCCAAACTCAAGATGTCCCAAACTAAACTCCAGATCTTTCCTCAATACTTGCTCTTCCTACTGCCATCCTCATCCTGTGTTTTGGAATAAAAATCTTGTCATTATCCTTCACTTACTTTACTCCCAATCAAAAGTTCTTGATGGTTGTACGCTAAAAAATGTAACAGAATTCCACCACTTCTTACCACCTCTGCTTTTACTGCCCAGTTCCAGATCCTTAGCACCGCCCTCCTGGGTTAAGGTGACAGTCTCCTTGCTGATTTGCATTCTTCCACACTCGACCCTCTGCAATCCACCTCTCCAAAATTATCAGAGGCTCATAAGTCAGATCATGTCACTGCTCTGCTCAAAACATTCCAATGGCTCTCCATTTCAGTCAGATTAAAAACTAAGTCCTTATGTTGGTCTGAGTGCCATATAGGTGGGATCTGACCATTGCTAGCTCTCTGACATTCTGTTTACTGTGCTACCCCTCACACACTCCCTCCGGGCCACACTGGCCCCTCCCTGCCAGGGCTGATGTGGAAAGATTGCCCCTTGCATGTCCTAACTCCCATCTGAAGGAGGGACCCACTTCTGCATTTCACTTCTCTCCAAGCCCTGACAGCAGCCTTTAGCATGTAGTTAATGTTCAATGAATGTTTGCGGAATTGCTGGGTCCTAAGTACTTGAATTATTAAAAACAAAACGTTTTCAGAGAACAAAGAATTCCTGGTTCTTTCAAGTGTCAGAGTCTAATTAATAATCTGCCTAACAGCTATGTGACCTTGAGTTAATCACTTAACCTCTTAGGACCTTGGTTTTCTGGTCTGTGAAATGCAGGTATCGATAACAAGTGTCTCTCTGCATTGTTGTTGTCATTGGAACTAGGCAGGAGGAGATAGGAGAAAGACTTTAGTCAGGTCTACCTGTTGGACCCTTGCTAGGGGTCCCGAATTCTGGGGGGTGGTACAGATAGGGTGGAGGGGTAGGGAAGGGATCTGAGTGGGTAGGAAGCGTGGGCGCCTTGTTACCATTTCCCCCCTTGCCTCTGTCATGGAACAGGTATGGGGAGGGGGGAGGGGGGAGGGGGGAGAGAGAGCCAAACACGTTAGCAATGTCATGGTTGTTTATTGTTTCCACCTGGGTGATAATAAATCAATGTGAGGTTTGTCATTTTAATTAGTCTTCTTTCAGGCAGCAAAATCAAGGCTGTTAAGTGCTGATAGGGAACTGAAAAATTACCTGAGAACAAGTGTCCAGAATGAGTCGCTGTGTCCTGGCTGCTCGGTGCCCCAGGTCACTGGGGCTAGGGAGGCTGTGTGAGGAGACCCTGCCACCTCAGACAGGGAGAGGGTTTGGGCCAGGTGTAAAGGGAAGCTGGAGTAATCCCTTTCCCCCTCGCCTCTCATCCAGACCCATGGGGGGCTGTAGGAAGGCAGCTTGGGGGGAGGTGGGTAGGAGAAAGGAGAAGGTAGCTCTGTGGATGCTTCCATCTAGCCTAAAATGAGGATACAGAAACAAAATATACAAGAGAGTTGGGGATCCTTGCTCTTGAAAGTGAGAACAGGGGGAATCTGAGTAAAGCAAGTTAAAACTCTATTTTAAAGTTTGGCAGGCTCTGGCCGGTTGGCTCAGCGGTAGAGCGTCGGCCTGGCGTGCGGGGGACCCGGGTTCGATTCCCGGCCAGGGCACATAGGAGAAGCGCCCATTTGCTTCTCCACCCCTCCCCCTCTCCTTCCTCTCTGTCTCTCTCTTCCCCTCCCGCAGCCAAGGCTGCACTGGAGCAAAGATGGCCCCGGGCGCTGGGGATGGCTCCTTGGCCTCTGCCCCAGGCGCTAGAGTGGCTCTGGTCACGGCAGAGCGACGCCCCGGAGGGGCAGAGCATCGCCCCCTGGTGGGCAGAGCGTCACCCCTGGTGGGTGTGCCAGGTGGATCCCAGTTGGGCGCATGCGGGAGTCTGTCTGACTGTCTCTCCCCCCGTTTCCAGCTTCAGAAAAATACAAAAAAAATAAAAAAATAAAAATAAAAAAAAATAAAGTTTGGCAAAGAAAATGTTGCCAGCTGGATTTCCCTGCCTGGAAACGCACAGATCACAAAAAAGCCCATTGCTTGCAGTGTCTCAGGGCAGATTGTAAGCAAGGCTCTTGCAGAGGCCAGGGCTGTTCCAAGCGTGCTTGCTGGCTCCTTGAGGACACTCCTTGTTAGATGCCAACTAGACAGTGAAAGGAGAAATGGCCCAGCCCTTCAAACACAAAGTCCCTGCTGACCTTTCCGAAGGTGGCTTTTCCTTTCTCCAGCAGTGTCTAGAATGGCCACTGACTTTCTCCTTGTGGTCAGATTTGGCAGCCACAAGGCACCTCTCGGAAGAATCTTTATTCTTCTACTTAACTGTGTGTCTGTAGGGAAATTGCCCAACATTTTGAGCTTGATTTCTTGTATATAATGGAAATAAAATACCTATTCTACCACCTCACAGAACTATTCTGAGTATATGGTAATGTGCTCCAAACTATGAAACATAGTAGAAGGATAATGAATTATTATAATTGTCATAAAAAGCTATTTCTTTGGATTTTATGGGACTTTCCAAATTTGGAAGGGATCCTTAAAATTCAGCTAGTCCAATTTGTCCTCCAATTCCAATAATTTTTGACTATTTTTTTTAATTTATTCATTTTGGTGAGAGAGGAAGGGTGAGAGAAAGAGAGAGAGAGAGAGAGAGAGGACCATTGAACTGTTCCTGTATGTTCCCTGACCAGGGATCGAACCAGCCACCTCTGTGCTTCGGGACAATGCTCTAACCAACCTAGCTATCCAGTCAAGCCTTGGCTATTTCTTTTTAACATAATTGTCTACCATTCTCCTGAAACTTCAGGAAGATTTACTGTGTTCCACGAAAATTTGATCCACGTTTGGACAGCTCTACTCTTTTATGCTTTAATTACTAAGTGGAGCAGAAACCTTCAACTTCTACACTTCACTACTATGAAGTTCTGCCTTCTTGAACCTGTTCCTTTTCTAACATGGTAGCCCCTTACAGATGTCTTTGACTTGTTTCTCAAACTCCGTAAGACAAGACTAACCCAAGATATAGCCCTTAGGAGGCACTGAAGTGGCCAAACCTAGGGACTTTGTGTTCTGGGATCTTTTCTCTACAGTGTTAACTTATCCTGCCTCTACTTACATTACAAGAAAGGCTCTACATGGTAGATTAGAGGCATTTTCAGAAATATAAACTCCTTTCCTGTGACCCCCAAGAGAAGAATTTAATTCCCCACTTCACTGATGGTAAACTTGGCTATGTGAGTTCTTTTGGCCAATGGGATGTCGTCAGGCATGAAGCAGTACAGTCTTGAAAAGTGTCTTCTTGCTTGCCCCTTCTTTTCCCCTTGACCCTCTGCCATTCCCAGAGAGACAGTATGCTCAGGACAGACAGTTCATCCCAGGAGGAGGAGAATCACGGGAGTATACGTGAACACCCTAGCTGAGGCCACCCCGATTAGCAGT
The DNA here is from genome assembly GCF_036850995.1 of Saccopteryx leptura. NCBI lineage: Eukaryota > Metazoa > Chordata > Mammalia > Chiroptera > Emballonuridae > Saccopteryx > Saccopteryx leptura. The sequence continues at coordinate 173,574,687 of NC_089503.1, forward strand.
GCCCAGCTGATGCCAGCCAGGCAGCTGTGGATACATGAGCAACCCAGTTGAGACCCAGAGTGCTGTCCTGCCAACCAGCACACTTGTGAGATATATAAAATCTTTTTTTATTTTTATTTTAGTATGTTCCTGAGGTTTTGGGACTGTCTCACATTCAGTTATATTGTAGCCATAGTTATCAGAAATAACCAATACACTGAGATATAAACAGCTGGCATGGTTTCATGTTTCCCTTCTCTGAATGACATGGGAAGCCAGTGCTTTTATTCAATAAATATTTAAGTGAGTACTGCATGCCAGGTGCTATTTTTCCCTTATATAGGGGACTTCTCTCTGAAGAAAGCCACTTAAAGCCATAGAGAATTATACTAGTATCCAATTCCCTGCCTTAAAGTTATTGTATTCAAAGCACAACATGATTTCTGCTACATGGGCTGTCCTCGTGCTGGTTCCTTCTCTTTAATCTTTGGCCATTCCTCCACTGCCTTCGTTCCCAGGGCTGCTTTACCTGAGCATCCCGGAAAAGCCCTGGCACTTTGGGTGATAAGGTGGAGTTTTATTAGGTAGGAAGCTATTCCTCTCCTCTTCCAATAGCGTGCTCCAAACTCCGCTCCCGGTCTTCTCCACATTGACAGGCAGTTATTCCAGATGGACCCTGCATTATATAATCTTTTGGAGTGTGGAGGAAAGGACAGGAGCTAATGAGGACTAGCTCTCCCTTGGCTGTGACTTCCTCAGGATGGGGCTCGCAGTGGGATCTCAGAAGGCCACCGCTCCGGTTCTCTCGGAAGTCTGGGGCTGCGAGTGCACAGAAGAGGGTGCTCTTGTGCAAAGCTGTGGCTGGCTTCCTGAGAGGAGGTGAAGTTTCCTCACTCATTACTGAGGGGATGATTCATTGCTTAGGATGCCGGGTAAATGCAGTCTGCATTCACGCATACGTATTCTGCAGCCACAGATAAAAATCTTAAACTGCAGAGATGTCAGGAAACTCATCTGTGTCAAGGCTGCACGTGCATCGCCTCTGCTGGTCTGCTATGCCATTGACAACTTTCCTTTGCGTCCTCTCCTTTGACCCTCATCTGCCAGGCTCTCTGTATGAAAAGGATCAAGGAATAAGGACAAAAATAGTGTCATTGTTTTTTTGTTTTTTAGAGGTTTCAAATTGCTCTCACCATTTGGGAAATAATTACTTACTCATTAATTCATTTGTCACACAAGTATTTATTAAGTGCCAGTTATGCAGTTATGCAGCTTTTGAATGCTTTTAGGAAAAAATTCAAACTCTTTTCCTCCCAATTAGAACCAAACAATCTGGTCCCTGCTTCTGTCCCTGATATAATTTCATGATAACCACCTTCTTCAGGGCTCTTCTATCCTCTGGCTTCTGTTCTCATATTTCATTTTATTTCAATTATTTTTTTCTGGTTCTCATTACATTTTCCAGAGCTCAGCACAACTGTCATATGTCATATGTCAAGGGTTTCCCTGAGCTTGTAATGTTAGCCATGGTTCTCCAGAGAACCAAGAGGGAATAACAATACAAGTACAGACATACAGATACAAATTTACTATAAGGAATTGGGCTCATGTCATAATGGAGGCTGGGAAGTCCAAGATCTGCAGTTGGCAAGCTGGAGAGTCAAAAGAGCTGATAGTGTAACTCTCAGTCTGAGTCCAAGGTCCAACGGCAGGAAATCAAGCAGAAAGAATTCTGTAGTATTCAACTTTTTTGTTCTATCCAGGCCTTTGACTGATTGGGTGAGGCCCACCCACATCGGGGAGGACAATCTGCTCTACTCATTGATTGATTCAAATGTTCACCTGATCTGGAACACATATAAACACACCCAGAATAATGTTTAACCAAATATCTGGACAGCCCATGGTCCAGTCAAGTGAACACAAAAAATCAACCGTCACAGCCCACCTCTCAGTTGCCCTTCCCATTGTTCATCGATGTACACACATCTTGTTCATTTGTCATGTTTACTGTCTGTTTATAATGTGAGCTTCACGGAGGCAAGGACAGGGATTTTCATGTTTATTTCTCTGTCCCCTGAGCCCAGAAGAGTGCCAGGAACCCAATAAACACTTAATATATATTTTTGAATAAGTATGGATTTAAAAAAATAAAATAATTGTACAATGATTAAGAAGTATCGACAGACAATATTGACAGAATGTTATGAGCATATGGAAGAGTAGTGGAAGCCTAATTCTTTTTGGAGGAGCAGTGAAAGGCTTTAAAACGAGGAGATATTTGAGCTGGATCCTGAAGCAGGATAAGGAATCGGCAGAACAGAAGCCAAATTTGCTTTAATGCCACAGACCACACAAGGTTGAGGGCTGGAAGGATAAACATATTCCAAGGGTAATAAAAAAGTCAGGATGTTTAGGGATCAGAGCAGATCAGTAATGGTCTTATACACAGCATTGGGCTCCATCTTTACCACTGGTCACAGCACAGAGAACGGAAACACAGGCAGGGCCATGACTTGTGTAGGGAGGCGGGGCAACCACGCACTGTGGATGTGCTCTTGTGTGCGAGTGTCTCTCATGTTCCCAATATATTTGGAGCATCGTGATTATTGCCTTTTGACAGAAACAAAGACCACAAGGTGTGAGATTACCTCAATTTCCTCAAACCATCCCGCCCACAAATGCCAGAGCTGATATTTGAAACTCCTATATATAAGCCAGGCCACAGAGAGGGGATGTCGTGTAAGAGCCTAACGTTAAGTTTCTGACTGCTCTGGGATCCATTTCAAGGATAGCCATCTCCAATAAACATATTGCCAGCGACATTGCTAGATAAAGAGCCAAGCCACCCCACCCATGTGGTTCCCCTTTTAGAAAGTTCTGGGTGACCTAGATAACTGGCCACTTGCTTTTCACTTCTCACATTTTTTGTTGTTGTTTTGTTTTGTTTGGGTTTTTTTTTTTGTTTTATGTGTTTGGGTTTTTTTTGAGAGAGAGTTAGAGAGAGGGATAGATAGGGATAGACAGACAGGAACGGAGAGAGATGAGAAGCATCAATTATTAGTTTTTCGTTGCAACACCTTAGTTGTTCATTGATTGCTTTCTCATATGTGCCTTGACTGTGGGGCCACAGTAGACAGAGTAACCCCTTGTTCGAGCCAGCGACCTTGGGTCCAAGCTGGAGAGCTTTGCTCAAACCAGATGAGCCTGCGCTCAAGCTGATGACCTCAGGGTCTTGAACCTCGGTCCTCCGCATCCCAGTCCGATGCTCTACCCACTGTGCCACCGCTGGTCAGGCTCACTTCTCACATTTTTAAGACCTGCTTTTATATTTTAAATCCATCAATAAGGAGTGGGCCCATAAAATCCCAGGCACTCCATCTCAACCAGAAGAGAAGCAAATCCCCTACCTTAAAACCACCATGGAACAAAATAACGAGGAGGTCTAACATGAAGGTCAAGAGCAAAAGCTTTGAGATCAGCTTGAATCTGGGTTTCAACCTCCACTTTACTATTTAGCTGTGTGACCATGAGCAAGTTGCCTAACTGCTCTGACCTTCTGTTTCCTAATCTGTAAAAAGAGATAAAAATACCAACCTGTGAGGGTTGCTGAAGGATTAAGCAAGACCATATGTGTGAAGTGCTTGGCACAGTGCCTGCTAGGTGGTGGGTGAAGGACGTGCAGTAGCTTCTGTTACTCTGGTAGAGATGGACCGCAAGATTGCATCTGCTTCTGCTCTCTCGAACATGCTGTTGAAGGCCCTGGTCCCTGGCAGTTGAAGCAAAACAGATGGGTCTTCCTTGAGCAAGTGCAGAAAGGAGAAATAATAGCTCTCAGTGCTCCTTCCTCCCGATCTCTTCCACCCCAGCCCCCCACCCCAGTCCTTTGGTTATTTCTTGTAAAATTCCATTATAGAGCCCAACTACTATATGTTTGTGTGCCCAACACTTTGAAAGGCCAAAATTCAACATGTCAGAATTTGGAGTAAAGAAAGGTTTATTGATCAAGAATGTGCTGACCAAGAAGATTGGAAACCTGCGGCGCACACACATCTCGCTTGCTGGACTGGGATATGGACTCTCAGGAACTGGTGGAACAGGTATGCGGAAGCCCCGGTGGGGCAAGTTTTAATTGGAGGACCTTAGAATTTGGTCATTTATGATAAAGGGGTGTCAACACTGGATCTTCCTGAACAATGGACCATTTAATTCTGAAAGGGTCCTGGTGTTAAAGTTCCCTCTGGTTTCCTTGGCCTGGGTGAGGGGCGGGGCTAAGACTTTGGTTCTCAGAGCAGCTGGTTAAAGTTCTCTCGTCTGCGCATGCTCTGGCTGCAGGACTTGCAGATTTGGTCTTTTGTCTCTGAAAAGCAACTCAGTATCTTGTGAAGCAGGATGAGACCCTTCTGAGCTCGTTCTGTGGTTACACTCCTGAGTGTGGCTTCTCTGAGACATTCTTCCTTGACCTTCTTTGGCTGGGCTGGTGCTATTTCTTAATGACTCCATGATGCCCTGAGCATATCCTCATCATTAGCTTATTAAACTGTTTGTAATTGCTTGTTTATATGAGAAAATTCTGGCAAGAGTTGTGATTTATTTATCTTTATATCTCTATTATGGGCAGTTTGGCTGGAACATCATAAGCACTCAAAAATGTTGAGTCCTAATGAATGAATGACACAACCATTTCTATCCAATGGATATTATTTTCCTAAAACAAAATATACAGTTTTTACCTTTTTTTCCTGTGTTCTAGTCTAGAACTTGAAGTTTGCTTTTATTGGTTAGTTAGTGGGTTCTAGTCCTTTAAGAACTAATCTGCTATAACTGCATTTTTAAAAAAATCCACCTTGAGATATATTTCTGACTTTGGACATTGACTATACAACCCACTCTCCCTGCCTCTTACATCTGAATAATTTTCGGCATCTCTATGCAATTCCTGAATGCAATGGCCCTGTAAGCCCACTCGCACACTTGGCATAAAAACATTGTGTTTGTTCATACAACTGGCTCAGTGAATAAGAATGAGAAATTGAGTTATTTATTCAATGACTCAGGCCTTGATTACTAAATTGGAATTTGCTTCTGTACTTTGGGGGTTGTGGGGAAGAGCAATCTCACAGATTTAAGGAGACTGTTGCATGTCTCCCTGTGCCTCTGCTGGGAGCCATGTGCCTGAAATAATTAAATGCCCAGAAGAGAAACACTGGCCATGAAATCAGAAATAAAGACTTAGTATCCACAGTAAGTGGCCAGGGGCTGGGCTCACCATGATGTTTCGTGCTAACAACTGTATTTTTGCAATCTGGAAATTTCCCGTCACAAATGTTCACACCCCCTTGGGATGACAGCCCTGTGATTACTTTGTGGGACACACCTGTCACTCGACATCATTGCAATGTGTGTCTTTTCTTTATGAACACCAGATAGTAGCAGATTGGTGCAACACTGTACATGTTGGAAGGCAAACAAGTTTCCATCATTGGGGAAAACGCTGTCAGAAACAACCTATGTTCTGGAATTTCGGAGAAGGGTAACCAGCCCTGTCCCTCCTAACAGAGAAGCACGTGGTGTATGTGGGGAAGGGGACAGTTCATTTTCTCTCCTGTTTATCCAGCAACTCCAAAGGCATTAGCATGTGTACAAAGGGTATTTTATCAGTGTTAATTAACTACCATCAATCCGGTGGCTAAGCTCCTGTTTGTGTGATTATTAGCAAGGAAAGACTGTTGAAACCTCAAAGCAATGTGGCCCTGATGCTGATAGATCTCATACTGGGCAGAGATTATCCAACTCTGTCTTGCATATAGTCTTGGCATAATAGCTCTTATGAATAATCTTTCCTTAATTCTATAGTCTCTACCCTTAAAAAACGGTTCGCAACACTGATTAAACTTGAATTAATGCATGATGTACCTCATCGCCTTCTTACATCGTCCTGTTTTCCTTGGCATTCTGCAATTGTACAAGATCCTATCTCACCAAACCTGTGTGTACACATTTATCTCTTTCTGACAGAAGGGTGACATTGAATAGATTCATTTATTCATAGTTTTTCTTTAAAAATACAAATGTTTATTGAACATCTACTAAGAGGCCAATGAGGCATACAGACGCTGATTTTCTACTTTGTAAACAGAAACCTTGAGGCTACTCTCCTTCTTGGGCAGCCAAATGCTACCTCTTCCTTGTTTTGTGGGCCCTGCCCTTTATCGCTGCCCCATGATACTCAGTGAAGGACACAGAGGCGCCACACAGAAATGTAGTCCTCCTCGCTCCTGGCCCCAGAAACCCCACAGCAGGCACCAGAGGAAAGGGGGGATGGCAGTGCTGTCCCCAGAGGTGGCTCCCTTCTGTCTCTAGACCCAACTGCAGGTCACAGGATGCTCTGTGCTGCCCACTACAAATGGGCTCTCAGCCATTTCATGGACTGCCAGCCAGTCCTCTTCACAGAGCCCCCATCACATTGGGACTCTGAGAGACAAAGATGTATTTCTCATTTTCTTTCAGACAAGCTTTAACTTCTTACCTTTAACTTCTACCCTCAAAACAAAGCAACAAAAAGCAGGTGGGCAAAGGGAGGGTGTGGAGATGGAAATAGACTTTGCTTGGGGCAGAGGGCACACAATGCCATTTGTAGATGTTGCCTCATTGAGTTGTACCCTTGGAACCCATATGGGTTTGCAAACCAGTGTCATCCCAATAAATTCAACTAATAATAATAAAAAATGTTCACCAGTCAGAATCAGCCCAAGGAGCACATCCTCTGCTTTCTTCCCAATGCGATTGATCTCAAAATTGTTTTTAGACCCTTTTTGAATTTTTCTTCCCAAATTACAAAAGTTGCTTAAGCTATGTTGACTGGTGTTGCAAATTAAATAGTGTAACAAAAGTGAAGACTTTGTATTCAAATGTTTACCCTTCCACACTTATTCTTTTTTTCTCATATAACCACAATCCTATACACAGACATATTTTCTCTAAAATAACTTTTTTTAGGTATATAGTTTCTTTTTATTTTATTATTATTTTTTTGTTTTTCTTTTTTTAAATTTATTAAATTTAATGCAGTGACTTTGATAAATCAGGGTACATATGTTGAGAGAAAACATCTCCAGATTATTTTGACATTTGATTGTGCTGTATACCCCTCCCCCAAGGTCAAATTGTCTTCTGTCACCTTCTATCTGGTTTTCTTTGTGCTGATCCCCTCCCCCAACCCCTCTCTTCTTCCTCCCCCAATCCCCCCTCCCCCCACCGCCCCACCCCCGTTGCCATCACATTCTTGTTCATGTCTCTGAGTTTCATTTTTATGTCCCATCTATGTATGGATTCATATAGTTCTTAGTTTTTTTCTGATTTACTTATTTCACTCCGTATAATGTTATCAAGGTCCATCCATGTTATTGTAAATGATCCGATGTCATCATTTCTTATGGCTGAGTAGTATTCCATAGTATATATGTACCAAAGCTTTTTTATCCACTCGTCCTCTGATGGACACTTGGGCAGTTTCCAGATCTTCGCTATTGTGAACAATGCTGCCATAAACATGTGGGTGCATTTCTTCTTTTCATACAGTGCTATGGTGTTCTTGGGGTATATTCCTAAGAGTGGGAGAGCTGGGTCAAAAGGCAGTTCGATTTTTAATTTCTTCAGGAATCTCCATACTGTTTTCCAAAGTGGTTGCACCAGTCTGCATTCCCACCAGAAGTGCAGGAGGGTTCCCTTTTCTCCACATCCTTGCCAGCACTTATTCTGTGTTGTTTTGTTGATGAGCGCCATTCTGACTGGTGTGAGGTGATATCTCATTGTGGTTTTAATTTGCATTTCTCTAATGATTAGTGATGTTGAGCATTTTTTCATATGCCTATTGGCCATCTGTATGTCCTCTTTGGAGAAGTGTCTATTCATTTATTTTGCCCATTTTTGGACTGGATTGTTTGTCTTCCTGGTATTAAGTTTTACATATTTTGGTTATTAACCCCTTATCAGACGTATTGTCAAATATGTTCTTCCATTGTGTAGTTTGTCTTTTTATTCTGTTCTTATTGTCTTTAGCTGTGCAAAAGCTTTTTAGTTTGATATAGTCCCATTTGTTTATCCTGTCTTTTATTTCACTTCCCTGTGGAGATAAATCAGCAAATATATTGCTCCGAGAGATGTCAGAGAGCTTACTGCCTATGTTTTCTTCTAATATGCCTATAGTTTTAAGGCTTATATTTAGGTCTTTTATCCATTTTGAGTTTATTTTTGTGAGTGGTGTAAGCTGGTGATCTAGTTTCATTTTTTTGCAGGTAGTTGTCCAATTTTCCCAATACCATTTGATAAAGAGGCTGTCTTTACTCCATTGTATTTCCTTACCTCCTTTGTCAAATATCAGTTGTCCATAGAGCTGGGTGTTTAATTCTGGGTTCTCTGTTCTGTTCCATTGATCTATGTGCCTGTTCTTATGCCAGTACCAGGCTGTTTTGAGTACAATGGCCTTGTAGTATAACTTGATATAAGGAAGTGTGATACCTCCCACTTTATTCTTCTTTTTTAAGATTGCTGAGGCTATTCGTGTTCTTTTTTGATTCCATATAAATTTTTGGAATATGTGATCTATATCTTTGAAGTATGTCATTGGTATTTTAATGGGTATTGCATTGAATTTATAGATTGCTATGGGTAATATAGACATTTTAATGATGTTTATTCTTCCTAACCATGAGCACGGTTTATGCTTCCACTTGTTTGTATCTTCCTTGATTTCTTTTATCAATGCTTTGTAATTTTCCAAGTACAAGTCTTTAGTCTCCTTGGTTAAGTTTACTCCTAGGTACTTTATTTTTTGGTTGTAATTGTGAAGAGGATTGTTTCCTTAATTTCTCTTTCTGACTGTTCATTGTAGGCGTATAAAAATGCCTCTGATTTCTGAGTATTAATTTTATATCCTGCTACTTTGCTGAATTCACTTATCAGGGCCAGTAGTTTTTTGACTGCGACTTTAGGGTTTTCTATATCATATCATCTGCAAATAATGATAGTTTTACTTCTTCTTTTCCAACATGAATGCCTTTTACTTCTTCTTCTTGTCTGATTGCTGTGGCTAGGACTTCCAGGACTATGTTGAATAAGAGTGGTGAAAGGGGGCACCCCTGCCTCGTTCCTGATCTTAAGGGGATAGCTTTTAATTTTTGCCCATTGAGTATGATGTTGACTGTGGGTTTGTCATAGATGGCTTTTATCATGTTGAGGTATGTTCCCTGTATTCCCACTTTGCTGAGAGTTTTGATCATGAATGGGTGCTGGATTTTATCAAATGTTTTTTCTGCATCTATTGAAATTATCATATGGTTTTTCTCCTTCCTTTTGTTTATGTGATGAATCATATTGATTGATTTACGAATGTTGTACCAGCCTTGCCTCCCCAGAATAAATCCCACTTGATCTGGTGTATGATTTTTTCCATATATTGTTGGATCTGGTTTGCTAATATTTTGTTGAGGATTTTAGTATCTATATTCTTCAGGGATATTGGCCTATAATTTTTTTTCTTTGTGTTGTCTTTGCCTGGTTTTGGAATCAGAATTATGCTCGCCTCATAAAAGGAGCTTGGAAGTCTTCCTTCCTCTTGAATTTTTTGAAATAGTTTGAGAAGGATAGGAGTTAGTTCTTCTTTGAATATTTGGTAGAATTCACTTGTGAAGCCATCTGGCCCAGGACTTTTCTTTGTTGGGAGTTTTTTGATAACTGTTTCGATCTCATTTGGTGTAATCGGTCTGTTTAGGTTTTCTGATTCTTCCAGATTGATTTTTGAAAGATTGTATGTTTCAGGGAATTTGTTCATTTCATCTAGGTTGCCTAGTCTTTTGGCATACAGTTCTTCATAGTATTTTCTTACAATCCTTTGTATTTCTGTTGTGTCACTTGTTATTTCTCCACTCTCTAATTTTATTTATTTGAGTCCTCTCTCTCTTTTTCTTGGTGAGTCTAGTTAAAGGTTCATCAATCTTGTTTACCTTTTCAAAAAACCAGCTCCTAGTTTCATTGATCCTCTGTATTGTTTCTTTAGCCTCTATGTCATTTATTTCTGCTCTGATCTTTATTATTTCCTTCCTTCTACTACATTTAGGCTTTACTTGCTGTTCTTTTTCTAGTTCTTTTAGATGCAGGGTTAAGTTGTTTATTTGAGCTTTTTCTAGCTTCTTAAAGTGTGCCTGTAGTGCTATGAACTTCCCTCTCAGTACTGCTTTTGCTGTGTCCCATAAATTTTGAGTTGTTGTATGCTCATTATCATTTGTTTCTAGGTAATTTTTTATTTCTTCTTTGATCTCATTCTTAATCCATTCATTATTTAACAACCTGCTATTTAGTTTCCATGTGTTTGAGAATTTTTGAGCTTTTCTGTTGTGGTTGATTTCTAGTTTCATGCCATTGTGATCAGAGAAAGTGTTTGATATGATTTCAATCTTCTTAAATTTGTTGAGGCCACTTTTGTGCCCTAACATGTGGTCTATCCTAGAGAATGTACCATGAGCACTTGAAAAGAATGTATATTCTGCTGCTTTAGGGTGAAAGGTTCTGAAGATATCTACTAAATCGAGTTGATCTAATGTGTCCAATAAGCCTGCTGTTTCTTTGTTAATTTTCTTTCTTGAGGATCTATCTAGTGATGTTAGTGGAGTATAGAAATCCCCTACTATTATAGTATTGCTGTTGATCTCGCCCTTCAAATCCACCAAAGTCTGCTTTATATATTTCGGTGCTCCTATATTAGGTGCGTAGATATTTATAATAGTTATATCTTCCTGTTGTATTACTCCCTTTATCATTATGTAGTGGCCTTCTTTATCTCTTACTATATCCTTTGTTTTAAAATCCAATTTTTCTGATATAAGTATTGCTACCCCAGCTTTTTTTTCATTTCCATTTGCATGAAATGTTTTTTGCCATCCTTTTACCTTCAATCTATGTGTATCTTTTGTTCTAAGGTGTGTCTCTTGTAGACAGCTTATGTACGGGTCCTATTTTCTTATCCACACAGTTACCCTATGTCTTTTGATTGGATCATTTAATCCATTTACATTTATAGTTATTATTGATATGTAGTTGTTTATTGCCCTTTTATTCTTTAGAGCTGTATTCCTTTTTTTTTTTTCTATATTCTTTTCCCACTTTGATCTGTTTACACCATGCCCCTTAACATTTCCTGCAGCATTGTTTGGTTGTAATGAATTCCTTGAGTTGTTTTTTGTCTGGAAGCTTTTTATTTCTCCTTCAATTTTAAATGATAGCCTTGCTGGATAAAGTAGTCTTGGTTGTAGGTTCTTGTTCTGCATTACTTTGAATATTTCTTGCCATTCCCTTCTGGCCTCAAGTGTTTCTGTTGAGAAGTCGGATGTCATCCTTATGGGGGCTCCTTTGTAGGTGATAGCTTTTTTTCTCTTGCAGCTTTTAATATTTTCTCTTTATCGCTTAGCTTTGGTATTTTAATTATGATGTGTCTTGGTGTAGGTTTCTTTGGGTTTCTCTTTAATGGAGTCCTCTGTGCTTCTTGAACTTGTGCGAGTTTCTCCTGCATTAATTTAGGGAAGTTTTCAGCTATGATATGATTGAACAATGTCTCTATCCCTTGTTCTTTTTTTTCTTCTTCAGGAACCCCTATGATGCGGATATTATTTCTCTTCATGTTGTCACAGAGCTCTCTAAGAGTTTCCTCAGATTTTTTGAGTCTCTTCTTTTTTCTTCTTTGCTTTCATGCCTTCTTTCCAGTTGTCCTCCAACTCGCTGATTTGATCCTCAGCTCTATCTATCTTGTTTTTAATTCCTTCCATTGTGGTCTTTATTTCTGATATTGTATTTGTCATCTCCATCTGATTCTTTTTTATACTTGCTATTTCTTTATTTAGGTGTTCATAATGACCATCCATTGTTGTTCTAACATCCCTAAGCATCCTTACAATCATTATTTTGAACTCCACATCTGGAAGTTTGATTATTTCCATATCACTCAGTTCATCTCCTGAAGGTGTCTCTTGTGGTTTCATTTTGATTGGACCTTTTTGTTTTCTCATTGTGTTTGGGTGTTTTATTTGTAGAGCTGGTTGAGTCTAGGTTTGGTGTTGTCTGCCTCCAGTTTTCCGTTGTGTTATTTCTCCCATCCAAGTACTAACCAGGCCCGACCCTGCTTAGCTTCCGAGATCAGACGAGATCGGGCGCGTTCAGGGTGGTATGGCCGTAGACCGTTGTGTTATTTCTAAGTCTTCTTGGGTTGGTATCAGCTATTATTTGTAATCCACTTTAGGATTTGGGCCGCTTTAAAGTCTTGATTTGTTTGTTTTCTTAACAGGTGATAGTCTTGTTTATTGATCTCAGCAGGGGGCTTCCTTGAAAGTGTATCCAGGAATGCCATTGGTGTAACCTGAGACTCTGAAGGCCTCTTCAGCCAACTAATCTCTCTGGGGGCAGGGTGTTTTCTCAGCTTCAGTAGGGGGAGCTGTATCTCAGATCTCCGTGGAGACTTGAGTTACTGCCCCTTTTCCCCACTTCTTGTTTTCAGCTGTGTCTTGTTGCGCTGATTGGAGCTGGAGAGATGTCTGGAGATCTCTGATCCGGAAGCAATTCAGTACTGTTTTGTGGAAGGTTCAGTCCCTTCCCCAACTATGGCCACCTCCAGCATGGATGAGTCAGCTTTTTTAGTTCGTTTTCTGCATTCTTTAGCCCCTCACAGTCTGTCCCTCTCCCTGTCCTTTCCACTTGGGAGATAAGTTGGTCTTTTCAACACACCTTGCTCCCTGGTTGCCAGGCAAGTGGCTGTGAGCAGTATTTTCTGCTCTTTTCCCTTGGGTGAGATTCCCTCTGGGCTCTCAGCCTCCCCCTCCCCTCTGTTCCTGTAAGCAGAGGAGATTCAGGCGCTCCCTACCAGGTTTGTTGTGGCTTCTTCTTTGCTCCTTGGTTTTTGAGAGCTGTTCTTGTAGTCCAGAGTTGGTTTTTCACGCTGATTTTTTTCTAAATTGATTTGTATTTCAGTTTGGTGGTGAGAGCTGGGTGTCTGTGCATCTGCCTCCTGTGCTGCCATCTTCCCTCCTCCTAAAATAACTTTTTTTTGAGCCAGAGACTTGTTTCAAAAGGAGCAACACTGCCACAAATATTTCTGGATTTCAATTTAATTTAAGTAGGAGTAGAGGCAGTATAGAAACAGAAATGTGTTAGGCATGTCAAGTCTTAAAAAAAATAAAAAAGCTTTTACTTGCATTATTTATTGGATTCTTAAAATCACCACAGAAGTAGCTTCTATTGACCCCCATTTACAGACAAATAGAACCTAAGCTAGAAGTAAGAGACTTAGCTGACATTGTCCAGCTAGTGACTTGACATCCCTTCTTTTCAACTGTCAACATAAGAAGTTTCCCAACCTGTAATAATTTTTATGGGTTTATTTAAGCCAAACTGTCAACAATTGCTAGGAAGCAAAGTCTCAATGGATTGAGAAAGTGCTTCTGAAAATGGTGGTTTCACCCCTTATTTCATAATCAGAATCAAGGGAAAGACATAAGGGGTTCCATGAAATTGATTGGTGGTAGGTTAGGGAAGTGGGAGAAAGCAAAGCAGGGACATCTCTGGGATTGGGTAAAAAGTAAAAATGTATGTACTGAAACTTCTTTTAATAAGATAGTGAACAATTAACAATTAACATGATAACAACAAGCATGAGGGGGTTTGTTGGTTTCTGCCCTGCCTGCTGACCCTCCAAGTCCCAGTGTTCAAATGAAATTAGTCTTCCAACCCAAACATCTTTCTCCATTTCTGTTAGAGGCGCCATCTTCACAGGCTGAATAACTTCCTATCAGCTCATTCCTGCCTCTTCCTTGTCCAGGACACCTGCTTTGTTGTGGATCTGACAGGTCCCTACCTCTGTTGCCAATGGAGGTCCTCGTTATCTCTGATCTTGGCTTTACTAACTGCCTCCTAATTCATCTTTTTTGCAGTTCATTTCTTCTGCCTCCCGTTTATCTCATCCACTGCTGCCAGATAAACCTTCTGAAAACAGCGCCCTGAGGGTGCCACCCCCCCTCAAAGGCCTCTGTAGACTCCCCAAGGCCTCAGGAGTAAGAATAAACCTTCAGCCTTCGCTCTGAGGTCTGGTGACCTGCCTCACTGCTCCAAACCTCTTCCCTTTAGGCATTCTTCATCTCTGCCCAGCCTTAGTGTGCTGGGGCTGGCTCATTTTCTTTTGTCTAGACAATGTCCCCCAACTATAGTTTACTTCCTGCTCATCTTTTGAGGCTGTCAAATGTGATCTCTCTACAGAAATCCTTCTTTGAACCTTCAAACTGGAAGTAAACATTGTCCCTTTGGAAGTTTCATAAGACTTTATCTTGTGGCATTTACTACTATATATACTTTTTTACTGTTGCATTCATTCATTGATCCATCCACCCACGCATCTGCCCATCCATCCATCCAACAAAGTAGCAAATGCCTTGATAGTAAAAAAAATAATAATAATAAGTAAATTAAAGCTCAATAAATAGCTCTTGAAGGAAAATAAACTTGCTCCTTTGGGCCATTTTACCTCTCTCTCATATCATTGGAGAAAACGTCATCAGCTGTTTGTGGTATAATGTGGCTGTTTTCCTGCAAATTCCATTTGTGAATTAGAGCCTAGAGCTGACAACTCAAACATACTTTGTATTTTTCAACCTTCAAGAGAGGTTTCTATTTCATCATTGCTATTGCTCCTTATGCTGATCCTGGAGAAATAGTTATTTTGAATGCTATGGAAAGGTCATGTTCTGTGGCCACTTCTGCTTGTGCCCTCTCCTTTTTCCTGGTGTGTCCCACCTGTTGATGGAGTGTGAAGGAGAGGTGGGCGTACAGCTCCGAGCCTCCTTGCTGGTGTCATTTGGACAGGCATTACTTCAAAGCCTACACATGCCTTCCCATCACCCAACACATTTGAAAGCATGACACTGGGTCACCTTTACCCTAAGCCCTTTTTAGGGTGGCTTTGATCCTTACAGCGGGCATCAGCTGACACTTGTAATCTTACTCTAACAAGAAGGATGCAATAGTATTTTTGATCTCCAAACATGGAAAATTGCATATCCCGTCATTAACAATATGCTTTTTTTTTCTTTTTTGCTGTTTTCTCTGCCAGCTTTTAGGCAGTGGCCTTTACTTAAAGTGCAGCTCTAGCTTAACTGGCACTCAACAGAGAAACATTTTACAAATGTTACCACAATTTGCACCAGCACTGTACAAATAGCCAATACATAGGCTTAATTTAGAAATGATTTCCATGAAATAGTCATTTTTTCCCCTTAGTGTTATGATTTTTAAAATATTTTTATTTGCATTTATTTTGTTTGACCTTTGAAATAATAAAACTTGCCTTCTGAATAGTCACATAATTTATTCAGACATAAATATTTACGTATTCATAGTTAGCCAAAGTGGAGAGTATGCTCTAAGCTTTTCAAAGAAGACCAGATGTAAATATCAACTCTATGGAAAATAAAGCAACAGAGACCTGAAGATGGCAGCGGAGTAGGCAGACACACAGACTCCCAGTGTTACATCCCAGGAGACAGACCACAGCAAACCCAAAGTGAATTTTATAAGTTTTATTGCAAACCTGCGCAGGGACTGCAGGCAACCCACGCAAGGGAACACTGCAGCCCCCAGCTTCTAAAATGGCTCCTTTTTATAGGGTGGCTATCTAGGCTGAGCAAGCATTATACAGAAGCAGATGTGGCAGTTAGCTATTCGCTAGAGAGGTCACGCGCAGCATAGCAACAGGGGGGGGGGGTATAGCTCAGTTGAGAATTTCAAACATAAATTTCTGATAAGGGTCTCTGACTCATAGAATGCAGGATGTTGGGTCTACATTTCTAACAGTTGTTTATCTTTTTTTTCCCTCTAGCCATGTACTGGATGTACTCAGTTTTCATGGCTGGTGGCCTGCACCGCTTGTCCTAAGATGTCACACCAGCTCACACCACCAAACTGGATTATAAACTAATTTATGAACAATCAGCATGAAAAACCAAATCTGGACTATAAGAACAGCTTTCAAAAACCAAGGAGCAAAGAAGAAGCCACAAAAAACCTGATAGGGAGCGCTGAATCTCCCCTGCTTACAGGAACAGGAACAGGGGGGGGGGTGAGGTTGGGCTCTAACTCCAAGGAAAAGAGCAGTAAATACTGCTCACAGCCATTTGCCTGGCAACCAGGGAACGAGGTGTGTTGAAAGGGCCTGCTTGTCTTCCAAAAAGAAAGGAGAGAGAGAGAGACGGATGGAGAGGGGGAGAGGAATATAGGTGATGACATAAAAAGCTGACTCATTCAGCGCTGGAGGCGGCCATAACTGGGGGAGGGGCTGATCCTTCCACAAAGCAAAACACAAAAGTACTTCCAGGTCACAGAGATACAGACATCTCTCCAGTTCCAATCAGAGGGACCAGACACAGCTGAAAACAAGAAGTGGGGAGGAGGGGCAGTAACTCAGGTCTCCATGGAGATCTGAGATACACCTCCCCCTACTGAAGCTGAGAAAGCAACCATCCCAGAGAGATTAACTGGCAGAAGAGGACTTCAGAGCCTCAGGTCACACCCACCACATTCCTGGATACACTTTCAAATAAGCCCCCTGCTGAGATCAGCAAACAAGACAGTCACCTGTTAAAAAAACAAACAAATCAAGACTTTAAAGTGGCCCAAATCCTAAAGTGGATTACAAATAATAGCTGATGCCAACCCAAGAAGACCTAGAAACAACACAAGTAAAAACTGGAGGCAGACAACACCAAGCCTAGAGTCAACCAGCTCTACAAAGAAAACACCCAGACACCAAGACACAATGAGATGACAAAGAAGTGCAATCCAAATGAAACCACAAGAGATACATTCAGGAGATGAACTGAGTGATATGGAAATAATCAAACTTCCGAATGCAGAGTTTAAAATAATGATTGTAAGGATGCTTAGGGATCTTAGAACAACAATGGATGGTCATCAAAAACATTTAAATAAAGAAATAGCAAGTATAAAAAAGGATATTAAAATATTAAAAAAGAATCAGTCAGAGATGACAAATACAATACCAGAAATGAAGAACACAATGTAAGGAATTAAAAACAGGATGGATACAGCTGAGGATCAAATCAGCGAGGAGGAGGAAAACTGGAATGAAGGCATGAAAGCAGAGAAGAAAAAAGAAAAGAGACTCCAAAATTCTGAGAAAACTCTGAGAGAGCTCTGTGACAACATAAAGAGAAATAACATCCGCATCATAGGGGTTCCTGAAGAAGAAGAGAAAGAACAAGGGATAGAGCCTTTATTCAATCATATTATAGCTGAAAACTTCCCTAAATTAATGCAGGAGAAACTCGCACAAGTTCAAGAAGCACAGAGAACTCCACTAAAAAGAAACCCCAAGAAACCTACACCAAGACACATCATAATTAAAATACCAAAGCTATGTGATAAAGAGAAAATATTAAAAGCTGCTAGAAAAAAAAAGGCTATCACCTACAAAGGAGCCCCCATAAGGATGACATCCGACTTCTCAACAGAAACACTTGAGGCCAGAAGGGAATGGCAAGAAATATTCAAAGTAATGCAGAACAAGAATCTACAACCAAGACTATTTTATCCAGCAAGACTATCATTTAAAATTGAAGGAGAAATAAAAAGTTTCCCAGACAAAAAAAAAACTGAAGAAATTCATTACAACCAAACAATGCTGCAGGAAATGTTAAGGGGCATGGTGTAAACAGATCAAAGTGGGAAAAGAATATAGCAAAAGAGGAAAACAGCTTTAAAGAATAAAATGGCAATAAACAATTACATATCAATAATAACCTTAAATGTAAATGGATTAAATGATCCAATCAAAAGACATATGGTAGCTGCATGGATAAGAAAACAGGACCCATACATATGCTGACTACAGAGACATGCCTTAAAACAAGAGATGCACATAGGTTGAAGGTAAAAGGATGGCAAAAAACATTTCATGCAAATGGAAATGAAAAAAAAGCTGGGGTAGCAATACTTATATCAGACAAAATGGACTTTAAAATAAAGAATATAGTAAGAGATAAAGAAAGCCACTACATAATGATAAAGGGAGCAATCCAACAGGAAGATATAACTATTATAAATATCTACGCACCTAATATAGGAGCACCTAAATATATAAAGCAGACTTTGATGGATATAAAGAGCGAGATTAACAGCAACACTATAATAGTAAGGGATTTTAATACCCCACTAACATCACTAGATAGATCCTCAAGAAAGGAAATTAACAAAGAAACAGCAGACTTAAAGGACACACTAGATCAACTCAATTTAATAGATATCTACAGAACCTTTCACCCTAAAGCAGCAGAATATACATTCTTTTCAAGTACTCATGGTACATTCTCTAGGATAGACCACATGTTAGGGCACAAAAGTGGCCTCAACAAATTTAAGAAGATTGAAATCATATCAAACACTTTCTCTGATCACAATGGCATGAAACTAGAAATCAACCACAACAGAAAAGCTCAAAAATTCTCAAACACATGGAAACTAAATAGCAGGTTGTTAAATAATGAATGGATTAAGAATGAGATCAAAGAAGAAATAAAAAATTCCTAGAAACGAATGACAATGAGCATACAACAACTCAAAATTTATGGGACACAGCAAAAGCAGTACTGAGAGGGAAGTTCATAGCACTACAGGCACACTTTAAGAAGCTAGAAAAAGCTCAAATAAACAACTTAACCCTGCATCTAAAAGAACTAGAAAAAGAACAGCAAGTAAAGCCTAAATGTAGTAGAAGGAAGGAAATAATAAAGATCAGAGCAGAAATAAATGACATAGAGGCTAAAGAAACAATACAGAGGATCAATGAAACTAGGAGCTGGTTTTTTGAAAAGGTAAACAAGATTGATGAACCTTTAACTAGACTCACCAAGAAAAAGAGAGAGAGGACTCAAATAAATAAAATTAGAGAGTGGAGAAATAACAAGTGACACAACAGAAATACAAAGGATTGTAAGAAAATACTATGAAGAACTGTATGCCAAAAGACTAGACAACCTAGATGAAATGAACAAATTCCCTGAAACATACAATCTTTCAAAAATCAATCTGGAAGAATCAGAAAACCTAAACAGACCGATTACACCAAATGAGATCGAAACAGTTATCAAAAAACTCCCAACAAAGAAAAGTCCTGGGCCAGATGGCTTCACAAGTGAATTCTACCAAATATTCAAAGAAGAACTAACTCCTATCCTTCTCAAACTATTTCAAAAAATTCAAGAGGAAGGAAGACTTCCAAGCTCCTTTTATGAGGCGAGCATAATTCTGATTCCAAAACCAGGCAAAGACAACACAAAGAAAAAAAATTATAGGCCAATATCCCTGAAGAATATAGATACTAAAATCCTCAACAAAATATTAGCAAACCAGATCCAACAATATATGGAAAAAATCAAGTGGGATTTATTCTGGGGAGGCAAGGCTGGTACAACATTCATAAATCAATCAATATGATTCATCACATAAACAAAAGGAAGGAGAAAAACCATATGATAATTTCAATAGATGCAGAAAAAACATTTGATAAAATCCAGCACCCATTCATGATCAAAACTCTCAGCAAGGTGGGAATACAGGGAATATACCTCAACATGATAAAGACCATCTATGACAAACCCACAGCCAACATCATACTCAATGGGCAAATATTAAAAGCAATCCCCTTAAGATCAGGAACGAGGCAGGGGTGCCCCCTTTCACCACTCTTATTCAACATAGTCCTGGAAGTCCTAGCCACAGCAATCAGACAAGAAGAAGAAGTAAAAGGCATTCATGTTGGAAAAGAAGAAGTAAAACTATCATTATTTGCAGATGATATGATATTGTATATAGAAAACCCTAAAGTCTCAGTCAAAAAACTACTGGACCTGATAAATGATTTCAGCAAGGTGGCAGGATATAAAATTAATACTCAGAAATCAGGGGCATTTTTATACACCAACAATGAACAATCAGAAAGAGAAATTAAGGAAACAATCCCCTTCACTATTACAACCAAAAATATAAAGTACCTAGGAGTACATTTAACCAAGGAGACTAAAGACTTGTACTCGGAAAATTATAAAACATTGATAAAAGAAAACAAGGAAGATACAAACAAGTGGAAGCATATACCATACTCATGGTTAGGAAGAATAAACATCATTAAAATGTCTATAGTACTCAAGGTAATTTATAAATTCAATGCAATACCAATTAAAATACCAATGGCATACTTCAAAGATATAGATCACATATTGCAAAAATTTATATGGAATCAAAAGAGAACACGAATAGCCTCAGCAATCTTAAAAAAGAAGAATAAAGTGGGAGGTATCACACTTCCTGATATCAAGTTATACTACAAGGCCATTGTACTCAAAACAGCCTGGTACTGGCATAAGAATAGGCACATAGATCAATGGAACAGAACGGAGAACCCAGAAATAAACCCACAGCTCTATGGACAACTGATATTTGACAAAGGAGGTAAGGAAATACAATGGAGTAAAGACAGCCTCTTCAACAAATGGTGTTGGGAAAATTGGACAGCAACCTGCAAAAAAATGAAACTAGACCACCAACTTACACCATTCACAAAAATAAACTCAAAATGGATAAAAGACTTAAATGTAAGGTTTGAAACCATGAGCATCTTAGAAGAAAACATAGGCAATAAGCTCTCCGACATCTCTTGCAGTGATAAATTTGCTGATTTATCTCCATGGGCAAGGGAAATAAAAGACAGGATAAACAAATGGGACTATATCAAACTAAAAAGCTTTTGCACAGCTAAGGACAATAAGAACAGAATAAAAAGACAAACTACACAATGGGAGAACATATTTGACAGTAAGTCTAATAAGGGTATAATAACCATAATTTATAAAGAACTTGTAAATCTCAACACCAGGAAGACAAACAATCCAATCAAAAAATGGGCAAAATAAATGAATAGACACTTCTCCAAAGAGGATATACAGATGGCCAATAGGCATATGAAAAAATGTTCAACATCATTAATCATTAGAGAAATGCAAATTAAAACCACAATGAGATATCACCTCACACCAGTCAGAATGGCACTCATCAACAAAACAACACAGAATAAGTGCTGGCGAGGATGTGGAGAAAAGGGAACCCTCCTACACTGCTGGTGGGAATGCAGACTGGTGCAACCTCTGTGGAAAACAGTATGGAGATTCCTCAAAAAATTGAAAATCGAACTGCCTTTTGACCCAGCCATACCACTTTCAGGAATATACCCCAAGGACACCATAGAACGGTTCCAGAAGGAGAAATGCACCCCCATGTTTATAGCAGCATTGTTCACAATAGCGAAGATCTGGAAACAGCCCAAGTGTCCATCAGAGGACGAGTGGATTAAGAAGCTTTGGTACATATATACTATGGAATACTACTCAGCCATAAGAAATGATGACATCGGATCATTTACAATAACATGGATGGACCTTGATAACATTATACGAGTGAAATAAGTAAATCAGAAAAAACTAAGAACTATATGAACCCATGCATAGATGGGACATAAAAATGAGACTCAGAGACATGGACAAGAATGTGATAGTAACAGGGAGTGGGGTGGAGGGGTGGGGAGGGGGCGAGGAAGGAGAAGGAGGGAGTGGGGGTAGGGTAGGGGCACAAAGAAAACCAGATAGAAGGTGACGGAGGATGATTTGACTTTGGGTGAGGGGTATGCAGCATAATCAAAGGTCAAAATAATCTGGAGATGTTTTCTCGGAACATATGTATCCTGATTTATCAATGTCTCTGCATTAAAATTAATAAAAATAAGATTAAAAAAAAGAAAACAAAGCAACAGACTAGTGGCACATTTTTATTTGACTTTATATCAGAAAAGCTGTCTTTATAAATTGAAATGATGTAACACAAATAATTTCATACTGTACTTACAATAAGTTTCTTATGCTTGCCATTTTTCTGCTATGTTCAGATCCCTCCGTTTAAAATATATATATATTTTATTTATACTTTGGTTGCTCCGCTACAGCCCACCATGAAAGCTGGAACGCCCACTAGTGGGCGGTAGGGACCAGGTTGACTACCACTAATTTATTTATTTATTTATTTATTTATTTATTTATTTATTGTATTTTTCCGAAGCTGGAAACGGGAAGAGACAGTCAGACAGACTCCCGCATGCGCTCGACCGACCGGGATCCACCCGGCACGCTCACCAGGGGCGACGCTCTGCCCACCAGGGGGCAATGCTCTGCCCCTCCGGGCATCTCTCTGTTGCGACCAGAGCCACTCTAGCGCCTGGGGAAGAGGCCAAGGAGCCATCCCCAGCGCCCAGGCCATCTTTGCTCCAATGGAGCCTCGGCTGCGGGAGGGGAAGAGAGAGACAGAGAGGAAGGAGAGGGGGAGGGGTGGAGAAGCAGATGGGTGCTTCTCCTGTGTGCCCTGGCCGGCAATTGAACCCGGGACTTCTGCACACCAGGCCGACGCTCTACCACTGAGCCAACCGGCCAGGGCCAGAAAATATTTTAATGTTAGCATAAATTTCCTATTTTTGCTCTTTCTCTCTGACAAAGAAAACTCAAAATCAAAAAACACAAAATAAGTCCCAATAGGATATATGGAAATAATTTAAATCTAAATTCGGTCTTATGCATATGTGCAACAACTACAATCATTTTGATTTCCGCCTGTTAATTTCACTCAAGAACAGCATCACATGAATGACCTGAATGTCTCCTAGATAATTCTCATGTACTGTATCTGTGCTTTCTGTGTGGCAACATCTGAATAGAATGGCTATTAGCAGTATTCAAATAAACAAAGTTTATATTCTCCTGCTTTTTAAACATTTTCAGACAGGCAGGATAATTCCCTTAAAAGCAATTGAGATATAAAAGGCATCAACTGATACATTCACCCAATTAATCAACTTCCATTCATATCGTAACATACACTCACAATAAGCAGTAAATAACCTATGAAATATGATATAAATTGATTGTTTGGTTATGGATTACAAAAACGCTACCTAAGCTAGAAAATCATTGTGGCCTGACATAGTCAAAAATAGTTTCTGAAGGAGGGAACTGGAAATAAGTTTGAAGAGGAGTACAGTTTTGAGAATGTGAAATGTATTTCAGTGTCATCTATTGCTCAGTTGATACAGGGTGAGCGTAAATAATGTCCACCCAAAGAATAGTTGACTTACTAGCTCAGTGGTTTGATTTTATGCAAGAAATGTCAGCTATATTCATTACCACACATTTCCTTCCTAAAGGACCTTTTCCATTAATAGTCTCCAAGGATTAACCTAAATACAAATGGATAACCCACCCCTACCCAGCCACTGCTGATGAGCTAACCCCCAAGCAGAGCCAGACTTCTGTCTCAAAAACTGAGAATGGACGTCCATTAACAGTCAGATTGGGTTGGACACTTGAGATGAAAGGTTGTGGATTTCAAGCCTGGAGTTTTGGAACAAGAAGGATTTAAGCAGATATTTGGAAAGGAACTGACTCAGTTGACTCACGCAGAGAGAGGGCTACAGAGCATGTAATGGCCGAATGCCTCCAGCTCCTGTGCAGCCCCAGCATCTTCCCTGAATGCCATTTCCCTCATCTGAGCCAGCTTGAGTGTTTTTGCCCCTTTCACTAAGTGGTCGCTGATACAACACTTCTTTCTGTCATCTTTTATTTATCAGCAACCTTGCTTATATTTCTAATCTCTGCCATCTTTTCTGCTGTCATTTCTGCTATTTGCAGACCTTTTTCCTTTTTTTACTACCATTTTTTATATTTTCTCCTTAACTCTTCTCTTTCCTCTCTGGTAGCTTACCAGTACCTTTCAACATTATCAATAACAAGGTTTAGTCATTTAATGAGGATGGCTACTTGCATTTGGCCAGTAAATTGACCGATCCTATTATACTGTCAATAGTTTTATTGTCCTTGGTCTTTGGTTATCTTTATCACTGCTTAAGTTTGAGTATATTTTTATTAGACATCCTTTCATGATTCTCAAAGCTGCCAAAATGGCTCAGGAGAGCGTTAGACTGAAGTCCATAATTTTTTATATGTGATCTTCCAGAAGGCTCTTGGATTCTGGCTACAAGAAAACCTGCAATGGCTACTGTGGAGGCAGCTGTCAGGAGCTGAGAGATTTTAGGACTAGGTGCTGGGAAAGAGTTTGCTAAGCTTATCCTATGGGGTCCTAGCTTTGTTTTATTTACTTATTCGTCTAACCAAATCTTGTCAAGCTCAAATTTGTAGATATTTCTGTGTTAGGCTATGAGATGACTCTTGGTCTGACTCACTTGTGAGGGCTCTGTGTTTCTTACTAGTAGGAAATTTGAACTCACCTTCTTTCCCAAGAGGAGCACTCTCCTCAGAATGTCCTGATTTCTGTCTTCCTCTCTAAGTAATGTGACCCTCACACTTTCTAGACTCCAGGTGACCTGAAAGAGTTAACATATTTTTGAGTACCTGTTCCAATTTGGGAGGAATTCAGGAAGGGAAAAGAGTTGATAGGACCTCACAGAGGTGGGCAGAAGTATGCGGGCATTCAGAACACTATTAGTAGATTGCTTTTTTATTTTTTCTTCCCTTCCCCCAACCCTGCCTGTGGATGTGAGTGGCAACTTAAATGAGCCAGAAAACATCTCTGGAAAAAGCTGCAGTGTGCTTAAGGAGGCAGCAGAGCATTGAGATGAATGGGTTCAGAAGCTTTCTGAACCAAGGAGAGACAGCACCTAATATTTATGGGATCATTAAACCCCTGTGTGCTCTGAACCTGTGAATCTAAGAGGCATCATCCAGTCATCAGCCCCAAACTTCCCTGGCATTTATCAAAGTCACGGTCCCTCCCAAATCAGGATGTAGGACAGAGGCAGAGACAATTCTGAGCAACACCAACTTAAGAAACTCCCTGCTTCTTAAGTGAAAGGATGTATTTTTTCTGTATGAATGGACAATTGCTTTTTATATGTATTTTTTATTGATTAAATTTAGAAAGAAAGAGGAAGAGAGAGAAACATCAATTTGTTGTTCCACTTATTTATGTATTTATTGGCTGATTCTTGTATGTGTACTTACTGACTGGGGATCGAACCCACAAACCTGGCACAACTCTGATGCACTGGAAGGATACTCCATACAACCATACAACCAGGCTATCCAGCTAGAACTGAGAGTTGCTTTTAAAAAAAATACAACTTATATTTACTCATTGCCTAAGCAACTCTTACAAGGCTTAAGATCCCAGAGGCCAGAGGATCCCAGTGTGGACTTACAGAAGTAGCTGTTACCTATCAGAGCACTGCTAAATTCCACAGAAAAGCAGACAAGGCATATTATACCCAGAAGACCAGAGTCTGAAACCCAGTTGGTCTCGCAGAAATTATTTGGCCCTGGGAGAGTTTTTAATCTCTCTGAGCAAAACCTTCCTCATTCTACTCATCTCTAAAGTGGAACCATGAGCACTTGGCCCTCCTCTTTACTCCTCACAATCTGGGTCCTCCCTCTGTGCCACGTGCCAGCCACACACACTGGGGACACAACAGTGACCACACATCCTTTGTGTCTGCTCCTTTGAGTTTCATCATTTAGTGGTGAGGGTTAAGGAGGGAAAGCACCCCAGGAGGCAGAAACAGGAAACCAGAAGTAATGACTGTGGAGAGTGGGCGGGGCCTCCCTGTGGAAAGGCTGTTTGAATGGAGACATGAGGACAAGTAGGTGATGGTAGATCTTAGGATGTTGGTAAGAGTCTAGGCCTAGGGAAGAGTGTGTGTGCAAGGGGGAGAAGAGAATGGTATAATTTACAACATGGTGATGTGGGGAAATTAAAAGACAAAATGCAATTGACAGAGCTTTATAAAGTGTCTCTGGACTCTTGCCAAGGGCCATTGGCGGCACCGCTGCAGAGCCTAGAGAGAAACCCTGTAAGAGGTCTGATTTGTTTAAATGCCCTTGCTTCCTTTCAGCTAACACTGCTAAACACTTGTGAGGATTATTTCTGAGGTGGAGAGGTAATAGAAGCCTGGATCATAATGACAGTGGGAATAAAACTCTTTTTTTTTTCCTTTCCTGATTCTGTGACATCCAAGGAAAGACTGCAGGTCTCTAGAGCAGGCGTTGGCAAATATTTTTCTTTTTTGTAAAGGTCCCAATAGTAAATATTTTAGGTTTTGCAAACCACATATGGTCACCATCGCATATTAACTGTTTGTGTTTTACACCCCTTTAAAAATATTAAAATCTCTTTTAGCGACATAGCAACTGGCCACAGTCTGGGCTGCATTTTGCCCTCCCCTAATCTAGAGTAAAGCCTGAGTCAGACCCAGGTTGTCCAACCTGAGAAGCTGTCTCTTTCTTTACCCTCTTTAGCATTAAAATTGTCAAATAGATACTTTATGCCCAGTAGAGTCCATTTCATTTTGAGTTTACATAGGATTATAAGGTCCTTTTGAAGACATTTGCTTTTACACTGCTTGCAAGCTAATAGCTGCCACAGTGTTGTGAATGGTGGTGGAATTCACGAGACTCCTGGGTCAGAGACAAAGGACAGTAGATGAATTGCTGCAATGAGCATTTTTGTGCTGATTCCTCATGCACCAATTTCCACAGGGTGACACAGACAGAACCAGATGATGTTTGCATCCAGAGTGGGTGCACTACAGGAAAGGAGGCTCAAGTTCATGGGACTGAATTATTTTATAGTGGGCAATAAACATACCTGCTGTTTATCTCTGTCATGCCAAGCTGTAAGCAAATCTGCTTTTTTACTCCAAAGGGAGATACAATTTCTATCTTCTAAGACAGTTTATAAACAGGTTTGAAAACACAGTCCAGAAAAATAAAGGGTAGGTTATGCCTTATTAGTAAGACGTGGAGAAACACAAGTGAGCCAGGGAAAATTATCTTTCAACAGGCAACTGGGACCTATTCATACCAACGTCACAGTCCATTAATTTTGGAAAAATGAAACATCAAATAATCCATTTTTGGTGTGGAAGTGGTGATCTTTGCCTATGTCCCTATTTATTTATTTGACAAGTAAGATCCCATCTTAAGATGATCTAGCTCTTTAATAACTAAAAGCTTTGCTACAGGGTTTTTGGCCCCAAGAGCAAAGAAAGGAAAAGAAAAAAAGAAAAAGAATGATTCATTTGGAGGATCTCCAGGATAGATAGAAGTACTCCCTAAATATGAGAAATTACATGATCACTTCCTTTAATAGGTAGCTTATTTTTCCCTCCACAGTACCCTGAATGATATATGATTTGGCAGGGTTCAAATAAGAAATCAGTGGGAAAGCTGTTCATGTTTCACAGGGAGAGACCTTGAGGGGCCAGCAGACATGAGTACAGGTGAATTAATGGGAGTCACTAGGAGCTGACAGATGCCTGGATCAAGAACAGAGTGAAGTCTCAGGGACAGGCAGAGCAAATACAGTTAGTGAATCGAAGTGGCCCAGAAGCCTTCACCAGAGAAGTCCCTGTTAATGACTCTCAGATTTAGAGTTTTCCATTTTTTCTTTTAATGATGCTGTTCACATGTATTTGAAAGATGTTGCTCCATGTCTGTTTATCTCTGAAACTGTCAATTGAAGCTTTGAGAGTCAAATATGGACTTCTCATGGCCTCAAGTGCATTTCAATGATGCTCATTCTTCACTTTATGAGTCATTTTTTTCATCATTGAGTCAGTCCTTAAAAGATCCTAAACCTCGAATCTCTCATTCATGAATGCAGTCTACAAACAAACAACAGGGTGATTTTCTACTTAAACTTCAAGGGGCAAATTCATATTTATGATACCCTGATCATGATTCATGAATCAGCATAGAATTGATTTCTCCCACTTGAATGCAATTATATAATTCTTAAACTTATATAAATAGTGACCATAAAAGAAAATGTAAGTAGAAATCTTGTTATTTGAAACGCAGCTTGTCCCTCTCTCCCCTTGCATCAGGGAGGGATTTGGGTGCTTGGAATAATCCCAGGGACAGAGGCAGTACTTGGTTGCATTTAGCGTGTGGATTCTGGAACCAGGATCCCAGTTTCACATCCTGGTTTCAGAGGATAAAGCATAGGAAGTGGGTTAATTTATCTGTAAAGTTATTGAAAAGCTGGTTTAAGGTAATGACGGTAAAGGTAATCAGTGGGAGATGCTGATGGATGTATAGTAACCACTGACATTTTTAGAAATTGAATGACGTGCATCAAGGGCCACAATATAATGTTCCATCAAAGAGCAGGAAATATGGTGGTGATAGATCAGCTGCCCCTGAAACATCAATTTGTAGAGACTCTAAATGATGATCTCTTTCAGAGGGAAGCTACCTTCTGACAGGCAGCTGTATTAGGGAAGATGTTAGATGCCATTACATCCAGGTATTGGAATGATTCAACTCTGGGTTACAGACCTTGTAAGGCTCTTTCAACTGCTGCTCTACCCTACACTTGGGATGGAGCCCTCCAAGTTCCAGCTGAGAGCCAGGACTCTGTTCAGAGGGGCAATCCTCTGTCGTGTATCTTGAACCCCAATTTTTTTTCTATTAAACACTGCTTTTTTGTTTGTTTGTTTTACAGCTTGTCTTTTTAGCCTCTTGTCTTGAATAGCTTAAATGTCCTGGCCTCTCTAGCTGACACTTAAGTAAATGAATAACCTCAGCATTCCTGGATACTGTCCCATCCTTTATCGATTTTCTTTAGGGAGAGGTTCTGTCTGATCTGAGAAACAGAACTGACTGAGGACTCAGCCAGTGGGTATCTGTGCCTGTTTTCTTGGCTTATTTCTACTTTCAGTGCTGGCCAATGAAACTACCTGTGACGATGAAAACATTCCAGAGCCCTTCTGTCCAGTCAGGTAGCCACTAGCCCCATGGAGCTATTGAGCACTTCAGATGTGGTCGGGCAGCTAAGGGAGCAAATTTCTAGTTTTATTTAGTTCGCATTCAATTAAATGTGGCAAGTGGTTGTCCAAATGAACACCGCAGCTCTTTGCTGTGACTTGAGGTACAGTGGCTGACAATTGCCATGCAGTTGGAAAGCATGTGATAGAAAATGATTCGATAACTGGAGGGTTGAGTCTCGCTTGTTAAGTCCACCTCTATGCGTCAACTCTCCTTGCCTTAGAAGGGACTTTAGTGAAGCGGCAGCACCCAAAACAATGTCAGGAAACCCCATGGCTAGTGACAGTAAAGGAAGTTAGAGACAGAAACATCAAAGAAGAAGCATTGCCCCTTTTTCAGGGACCTCCTTCTCTTGTCTACCTTCTTTTAATGTCTTAGGAAGGGTCCTTAGAAATCAACATCCAGTGTGTCCAAAACTCATTGCCATTGTTGGTGTTTTAGCAGAATTTTTTGTCGCACTAAGACAATATATTGGACAAATAAAACCAGGGATGCAAGACTCACAGTCATGCCCACTGTCATGTCTCTCTTTCCTTACTGCCCCTTGGGACAGTGCAGGACAGTCTGAAAACTGGGATTTTTACAGACCACCTTGACCTTCCACAAGAGCCAAATCAAGTGCAGTCCAGACAAATGAAGTTCTGGCTTGAAGGCACTTGGCTATTAAAATAAATGGGACTCGCTTCAGGCTTGTCCCCGCTCCCAGGTTTGTGTTCTCCGGGAGGTTGCTTCTGCATGAAGCTTTTCTGACCCCATAGTCTTTTTAATGCCTCTAAACATAGGGTAGCCTGTGCCCTATGACACAGCAGGTCATCTAAATTGTGTCTGGACTTATTCACTGTTGTCTGCTATGCCTTTCTGTCATGTCCACACCAATGCTGCGAGTTCCTTAAAAGCAGGAACTGCACATCCACTCCTGTTATAGTCATTGTGCACTTGGCAGAATGTAAATAAGCCTGCAGTCAATATCCATTTGAATGATAATTCTTGTTGTAAGTCACTTTGTTGAAAGTTCACTGAATGCCTGGCTGTATCCTGATCTCTTGAGCAAATACAAAATATAGAAAGTAGTTTCTTCCTTTAGGGAGCTCAGAGCTTAGTTGGAGAAACAAGAGAGTGCAGAGAAATAGCTCCAATGGTGTCTTTTCCTAGATGACCTGTATATCAGAATTACTTGAATTTACTGAAAATTCAGATTCCTGAATCTTATACACAGAGATTCAGATTAGGATTTAATCTTCAACAAGAGAGCCAAATTCCTGCTGACCTTCTCTTTGAAAATGAAGAATAAGTAATCAAGTTAACAACATTGTTCCAGGTAGTATCTCTAGCAGAAGAAGCAGATTACAATGACTAAGTGCCCAAGCAAGGGACTTTATTTAGATTGGGCTCTTAGAACTGGAAAGGCCTCCTCAGGGCTGTGAAATTGGATCTGAGATGTGAATGATGTCGAATTCAGGAAAAGCAATTTATGGACTGTGGAAGAGGAAGTGACAGTGAATACTGTGAAGCCAGAGGAAGTTTGGTGTGGTTGACAACAAAATAGACAAGCAGTGTGGCTAGGACATTTGATTGTTAGAGGGAAGGACACAAGAGAAAGTCCCCAAAGTAAGATAAGGACAGATTATGTGAGATTTTACAGGTCAGGGTAAGGAATTTTGTTATTTTACATGCCATGTAATCCATCAGAGAGTTTTAGCTAATATTTAGTCCAAGTTGGGACACAGTTTGCACTCAATAAATATTTGCTGAATAAATCAACAAACATGCATTACTTAATCACTTCTGACAATATGCATGACTTACCCATTTTATAAAATAAGCATTTTTTCTATTACAGATCATAAATTGACTACATTTAGCTTTTTTTCCATATTATTCTATTATTGTTTGTGTTTCTAGCCTCAATGTTTCTTGGGTCAATAAAAATTTCCTAAAAATATCTTCTTCCAAAAGTGCCAGACTATATTCTGCATTGATTAGAAAAAGAGAAAATGCAGGGCCTTTCTCGGCTTTGGAGATGAGCTCTAAGACAGCTCAAATTTGCTTTTGCGATCCTCATTTAGCATTACATTATCATATGTCATTTCATAGGTCTACTTCACACTACTTTTGTTGGTTGTGCATTTTGCAAAAGCATTATACTCTGTTTTAAAGTGAGTCACCGATGGAAACATCTTCAAGACTCAGTGAGTGAAAACTAAACTTGAGAGTCTTCCTTCACCCACAAATACTTCCCTTGCTACAATATTAGAGATTGGGTGATCTTAAAAACATCTTGCTTGCTGTTACTGCCGCAATGCTCAGACTAAAACGTACATACAGTATTCTTTCCCCCAAAGTCAGTCCATAGAATCTCCTTTGCTTCCTGGGTGCAGGGCAGAACTGTCAGGGTTAGAGTAGACATCTCAGATGGAAGCTCTCTGCTGGGGTGGGAAGACTCTGAAAGTCTTGAACTTGCCAGGATAGATTTTAATTAAGGTCAAACTCCCTGCTCTTACTCAGAGCCCAGGCTGGGATTGGGGGGAGGGTAGTTGGGATGATGACCTTTCACCCACATGCTCAGCAGATGATTTTATCTCTTCCTTCACTCTGATGACTCTTCTCCACTCCCCCCACCCCCCACCTGTCCATTTTTTGCCTTTCTCCAGCTTATTCTCTTGACCCACCCCTTAAATGTTAGTATGATTTCTTTGAGTTTTGTCTGGGCTCTTTGGTTTCTCACCCTACATGCACTCCTGTGAGATCTCATCGTGCGGCTGTGGCTTCAGTCCATCCATAGGCAGAATTGTATACCTGCAACTTATATAATTTTATTAACCAATATTACCCCAATACATTCAATAAAAATTAAAAAAAAAGATAAGAATCCTTATAGTTAAAGATGGCGCTGCCGGACGTCAGAGTAATGGCAGGGTAGGAAGCGATACCGATAAATCTCCCCCAAAACTCAACAAGATCTTCAACCAGAAACAGAAAAACCTATCCTTGGAGCCTCCAGATGTTTCGCAATACACCCAAAGATATGGTTGAGCAAAAAATTGGCTAAATATATAACCAAACCCCGAAGGAAATAGAGAGTAAGAAATGCTCCACCTTCCTCACTAACCTAAACAGGGTGGCTTTCTCTGGGATCCGTGAATATAGAAACTGAGGCGGGCAAAGGGGGTGAATAGATCCAGGCCATGGCACAAATGGCCAAACCAGGCTGTGGCACGGAGATCCAAGCTGAGGAAAAACTGATCCTGTGGCAACCCGGGCAATACAAGCTAACACTCGCGCCAAACCCAAACAAAGAAAGACAAGTGGGGCAGCCATTTTATCCGATCTCCTGGTCGGCGCGCGCAGATAGTGGGCGAGAGATTTCTTCCTAAGCCCCGGGAGTGGGTGCCCGTGTTAACCCACAGAGAGGAAGAGTCAGAGGCCTTTGTGTGGGCCGAAAGCAGAATCTCTGGGCAGCCCCAGCGCCCTGGGAAAGCCGCGCACGGGAGGGAGCGAGAATTAAACCAATGGTGGAACTTTTCCATGCTGGTAGGGGATTCACTCAGAGGGAAACGCGGCTGGCCTGATATCCTGGTCTGCGCACGCAGATAGCGAGAGATTCCTCCGAGTGCCTCGGCAGTGCGCGCCCGTGTTATCGCACAGAGGGGCAGAGTCAGGGGCCTTTGTGTGGGCCAAAGCGGAATCTGGGGCCACCCCAGTGCCTTGCAAAAGCCGCGCACGAGGACGGAGCGAGAGCCAATTCCAACACAGGAACTTTTCCATGCGGTTGGGGGTTTCACTCAGAGCGTGAGACTGCTGGCCGGATATCCTGGTCTGCACGAGCAGATAGTGAGTGAGAGTTTCCTCCAAGCACCCCAGAAGTGGGCACCCGCCTGTGTTATCGGACAGAGTAGCAGAGCCAGAGGTCTTTGAGTGGGTGGAAAGCCCGCCTGATTATGCTAGCAGCTCTGACTGACTGAGCCTTACCCAGAGCCCTGTGCTGAGTGGAAATAGAGTGGGGAGTTGCCAGCTCTTTGAGCCTCTTACTATCCAGGCAGAGGCAGCAGCAACCCCATAGCTGGATGATCAGGTACTAATTGAGAAAGGAAAGACTAGGAGAAAGGCTCCAGGAACACGGACTCTCTCACTGTCAGAGCCTATAAATGCTAATGAGCCTCGACTGCCAATGAGACTAAAGCATAATACATGACATCACCATAGAGACTTATCAACTGCAAACCTCTACCTGAGTGTGCAAAAGGGGCAGAACCCGGGGTACAGAGGCACCGACCAGGAAGAGGGAGAGAAAAGAAAAAGCAAGAAGATAACCTCTCAAAATCAAGAATAATCTGCAGACTTTATAACCTATGCCATTTTATTATATTTGTTTGTTTGTTTCTCTTATCTTCATTCTTGATATTCTTTTTCCTCCTCCAATTTGGCCGATTAACTCTCTGCCGGTCTTACTCTCTCCTCTCCTTGAACTACACTATCCATAAGTGTTACATCTCCCATTATCTTTTCTCTCCTCTTCCTTTCTCTCTATGAGGGTTGCACTCCAAAACCCTTAACTCTCTCTCTCCTCTTTTTTCTTTTTTCTTCTTTTAGTGGTTCCCTCTTTTTTTCTCTCTCCCTCTTTCTTTTCTCCCTCTATATTAGTTTCTTCCTTTCTCCTTTACATCTCCTCTCATTCAAACCTCAATAACAAACAAATTATTTTATCTGGGACTCAAACTTATGTTTGTGGCATTTTGGGGGGTTTTTACTTCACCTTTTTAACTCACTAGCAGTGCTCCCATCCCTGGCTCTCCATTTTATCTAGTTCTTGTTACAATAGTAATTTTTTAATTTGTCCCCCATTTTTCTGTTTTCCTCTTATTCCTCTCATCATAACTCTTAGTCAACCAACACCTAAAAGCAAATCATTTTATTCTTGACCCAAATTTTTTCCTTATTTGCTTTTTGTGGGTCCATACCCCCTTCTTTTTTCTTTTTTTTTTCTTTTTTTTGCCCCTTTATTACTATTCCCCAATTCAGGCCCTCCATTACAGGCATTGTTTGTTATAATTCACAGTTCACCACAAGATTTTCTCAAGAAAGAGGGGAGAGGAGAGGAGAGGGAAAAAAAAGGGGAGGAATAATTTCCTTTTTTTTTATTTTAATTTTATTTTATTTTTCTTTATTTCATTATTAATTTTTTTAAAAAAAACAACTCTTTTCGATTTTTTATTTTTTTAACTTTTTATTCTTTATTAAATCTCATTAATACTATCAACGAAACCACCCTCAGATGCCATTAAGAAAGAGAAAATCGAATATCATGGATACAAAAGAAAGAGAGGTAGCAGAGCTAGATGAGGAAAAATCTATGGAGAAAAAATTTAATATATTGGAAACCTTGGAGCTAAATGACAGAGAATTCAAGATAGAAATCCTAAAAATTGTCTGAGATATACAAGAAAACACAGAAAGGCAATTTAGAGAGCTCAGAAAACAACTCAATGAACACAAAGAATATATGTCCAAGGAAATTGAAACTATAAAAACAAATCAAACAGAGATGAAAAACTCAGTTCATGAACTGAAAAACGAAGTAACAAGCTTAGCTAATAGAACAGGTCAGATAGAAGAGTGGATTAGTGAAATAGAAGACAAGCAACTTGAGGCACAACAGAGAGAAGAAGAAAGAGACTCAAAAATTAAAACAAATGAGATAACCCTACAAGAATTATCTGACTCCATCAAAAAGAATAACATAAGAATAATAGGTATATCAGAGGGGGAAGAGAGAGAAAATGGAATGGAGAACATACTCAAACAAATAATAGATGAGAACTTCCCAAGCCTATGGAAAGAACTAAATCCTCAAGTTCAAGAAGCAAACAGAACTCCAAGTTTTCTTAACCCCAACAAACCTACTCCAAGGCACATCATAATGAAATTGGCACAAACCAACAGCAAAGAAAAAATTCTCAAGGCAGCCAGGGAAAAGAAGAATACAACATATAAAGGAAGGCCCATTAGATTATCATCAGATTTCTCAGCAGAAACTCTACAAGCTAGAAGAGAGTGGACCCCAATATTTAAAGTCCTGAAAGAGAGGAACTTTCAGCCACAAATACTATACCCATCAAAGCTATCCTTCAAATATGAAGGAGAAATAAAAACATTCACAGATACAGAAAAAATGAGGGAATTTATCATCAGAAAACCCCCACTCCAGGAATTACTACAGGAGGTTCTCCAATCAGATACAAAGAACAAAAAAAAAAACAGAGCCACAAGTAAAAGCTCCAAGAAGAACACAATAAGACCAAATTTAAACTGTGACAACAACAAAAAGAAAGTTGGGGAGAGGACGGAGATTAACAGTAGCAAAGGATGATGGAGTGCAAAAGTACTCACAAAATAGTTCACTACAATGAACAGGGTAGGGACCCTTTTCATTATTCAAAGGTAACCACCATTGAAAAAACCACCACAGAAGCACATGAGATAAAAAAGATAGCAACAGAGGAAAGATGTATGGAATACAACCAAATAAAAACAAAAGATAGAAAAACAAAAGAGAAGGATCAAACAAGACACAAAACTACCAGAAAGCAATCTATAAAATGGCAATAGGGAACTCACAAGTGTCAATAATTACACTAAATGTAAACGGATTAAACTCACCAATAAAAAGGCACAGAGTAGCAGAATGGATTAAAAAAGAAAATCCAACTGTATGCTGCCTACAGGAAACTCATCTAAGTAACAAGGATAAAAACAAATTCAAAGTGAAAGGTTAGAAAACAATACTCCAAGCAAATAACATCCAAAAAAAAGCAGGCATAGCAATACTCATATCTGATAATGCTGATTACGAGACAACAAATATACTCAGAGACAAAAATGGCCATTTCAAATGGCTAAGGGGACACTGAATCAAGAAGACATAACAATTCTTAATATATATGCACCAAACCAAGGAGCACCAAAATATATAAGACAGCTACTTATTGATCTTAAAACAAAAACTGACAAAAATACAATCATACTTGGAGACCTCAATACACCGCTGACGGCTCAAGATCAGTCATCCAAACAGAGAATCAACAAAGACATAGTGGCCTTAAACAAAACACTAGAGCACCTGGATATGATAGACATCTACAGGACATTTCATCCCAAAGTGTCTAAGTACACATTTTTCTCCAGTGTACATGGATCATTCTCAAGAATTGACCATATGTTGGGCCACAAAAACAACATCAGCAAATTCAGAAAAATCGAAGTTGTACCAAGCATATTTTCTGATCATAAAGCCTTGAAACTAGAATTCAACTGCAAAAAAGAGGAAAAAATCCCACAAAAATGTGGAAACTAAACAACATACTTTTAAAAAATGAATGGGTCAAAGAAGAAATAAGTGCAGAGATCAAAAGATATATACAGACTAATGAAAATGACAATACGACATATCAGAATCTATGGGATGCAGCAAAAGCAGTGATAAGAGGGAAGTTCATATCACTTCAGGCATATATGAACAAACAAGAGAGAGCCCAAGTGAACCACTTAACTTCACACCTTAAGGAACTAGAAAAAGAAGAACAAAGAAAACCCAAAACCAGCCGAAGAAAGGAGATAATAAAAATCAGAGCAGAAATAAATGAATTAGAGAACAGAAAAACTATAGAAAAAATTAATAGAACAAGGAGCTGGTTCTTTGAAAAGATCAACAAAATTGACAAACCCTTGGCAAGACTTACCAAGAAAAAAGAGAAAGAACTCATATAAACAAAATCCAAAATGAAAGAGGAGAAATCACCACGGACACCGTAGATATACAAAGAATTATTGTAGAATACTATGAAAAACTTTATGCCACTAAATTCAACAACCTAGAAGAAATGGATAAATTCCTAGAACAATTCAACCTTCTTAGACTGAGTCAAGAAGAAGCAGAAAGCCTAAACAGACCAATCAATAGAGAAGAAATAGAAAAAACCATTAAAAACCTCCCCAAAAATAAAAGTCCAGGCCCTGATGGCTATACCAGCAAATTTTATCACACATTCAAAGAAGACTTGGTTCCTATTCTACTCAAAGTCTTCCAAAAAATTGAAGAAGAAGCAATACTTCCAAACACATTTTATGAGGCCAACATAACCCTCATACCGAAACCAGGCAAGGATGGCACAGAAAAAGAAAACTACAGACCAATATCTCTAATGAATACAGATGCTAAAATACTAAACAAAATACTAGCAAATCAAATACAACAACATATTAAAAAGATAATACATCATGATCAAGTGGGATTCATCCCAGAATCTCAAGGATGATTCAACATACGTAAAACGGTTAACGTAATACACCATATCAACAAAACAAAGAACAAAACCCATATGATCTTATCAATAGATGCAGAAAAGGCTTTCGATAAAATACAACACAATTTTATGTTTAAGACTCTCAACAAAATGGGTATAGAAGGAAAATATCACAACATGATAAAGGCTATATATGATAAACCATCAGCTAACATCATATTAAATGGCACACAACTGAAGGCTTTCCCCCTTAAATCAGGAAAAAGACGGGGTTGTCCACTCTCTCCACTCTTATTTAATGTGGTACTAGAGGTTCTAGCCAGAGCAATCAGACAAGACAAAGAAATAAAAGGCATCCATATCGGAAAAGAAGAAGTAAAGGTATCACTTTTTGCAGATGATATGATCCTATACATCGAAAACCCCAAAGAACCCACAAAAAGACTACTAGAAACAATAAGCCAATACAGTAAGGTCGCAGGATACAAAATTAACATACAGAAGTCAATAACCTTTCTATATGCCAACAATGAAACAATTGAGAACGAACTCAAAAGAATAATCCCCTTCACGATTGCAACAAAAAAAATAAAATACTTAGGAATAAACATAACAAAGAATGTAAAGGACTTATATAATGAAAACTATAAACCATTGTTAAGGGAAATCGAAAACGATATAATGAGATGGAAGAATATACCTTGTTCTTGGTTAGGTGCCGGGGTCCAGCCCCGGGGGGGGGATCCAGGGGTCCCACAGGAGGAGACGGCGTCGGCGAAATCGAGTGAGAGAGCCGAATTCTTTTCTTTCTCTTTATTCTCTAGTTAGCATTTACTGCCAGGCATCTCTCTCAATGGCTGGTCTAACATTACTTTTTATGCACACACACTAAGTTACAATCACATGGTATTTTGAATACATCATTGTTTTAGTTTCACTATGGTTACATATTTTTAGATAACAGTTAATTCATATCTATAAGCTACAAGTCAGGTGGTAAGTCATTCAAAGTACAGTTATACAATAGTAATAATTATATTGGTACAAACTTCTAAAAGATTAGTACTAATTAATAACTCTATTTTACTCTTGTTGTGAGTCAAGGGCACAGAAAGAGATAGCAGACGAAATCATCAAGGACTAGCAGAGGACCACCGCTTGCTCAGGGAAATAGCCTTGAGTTCATGTAGTGTCCTAATTCTTTTCTCACAAGACTACAAAAGGCTTGCTATTAAGAAACTGACATAGTATAAAGAGTAATTTTTACTTAACGATACATAGAGTGCACCTGCAAGATAGCTAGTAGCAACATAATATCAGAAGGCATTAGCTGCTATTGCTGCTATGAATCCCACTACATACCTCTCCTATTCTTGGAAAATACAAAAATCTCATGAGAATGTTTTACTGAGAAAACCCAGTAACTGCCTTCAGTGATAAAACAAGTCTTTTAACAAAACATTCTTTACTAGCCAGCTGCACTCCTATCCAAGGCCATGTAACAGGCCACTCCACTACTCTTTACCTAAGATTCTAATGTCTAGTTAAACTTTATTTATTTACTATATTCATATACTAGCTAAGTTCTAACTATATTCTTTCTAACATGATTAATATAAGAAATTCTCCTACAAACTTAACCCTTTATGAGGGATATCATGGCTAGCCTCTTATGTTTATGAGCCCAGATCAAGGGGCTTACAGGCTTTTCTGTGGAACTTACACCTTCTGTCTCATTTCCAAAGAAATTACTACAAATCTACAGGGAAAGCACGGTACTATTATCCCTGTGCCACAAATAATAGCACACACCCAGAAAAAGGGGGGATATAAGGCCAGATTAATTCAAAAGATAAAAGGGGGAAGTATCGTTGTGCCTTTCCTTGCGGTGACTTTGTCAACCCGCAGCTGTTGGTCTTACTGCGGTGACTCTATCTTCTTTTGCTGTGACTTTGTCAGCCAGCAGTTGTGGATCTTCTTCTGCTGTGACCTAGTTAGCCAGCATTAGTGGATCGGCTCCCGACATCTCCCCCTTTTTTATTATTTAAATAAAGCTTTTGTATTTTCACCGTTGTTTCTCTGAGATTGCTGTTTAAGAGTCGGAACATGACTGGAAGGACAAGAAGAGTGATAATTGCCACAGCTATTATTATGCCTATATCAGTAGCCAGAGAGGTCAGGCCATGCATAGAAAACATACTTTTAATGTTTTCAACAAATTGATCAGCTACTTCTGAGGCAGAGACTAAAGAGCCTGAATGTCCTAAGTTTTGTATCTGCTGATGTAATTCCCTCAAATCTAAACTAATATCACTATTATTCCATACACCTAACAGATGATTCTGTACATTATTCCATGCTATGATAGACTGATTATATTCTAAAGGAGTCACACATATCCACCTGAATCCTGCATGGCATCTAAGAGTCATTCTAGCCTTCATAGCTAACAACTCATTACATATGTGAATAAAAGCCTCCTCTAAAGCATTCACTTTCAATTCTAACTTCCTATCTATAGTCTCCTGTACTGCTAATGCAAGAGATATATTACGAGATAAACTATCTACATGATTTGCAGTGTGAACTGATTGAGCTAAAGCAGTGGTGGAAGCAGCTACAGATTCTATAATAGCAATAAGAGCAGTAATTCCCAAAATCAATTCAGCAACAAATCGCTTTCCTCGATGGTGAGCAAGCGCTTCAGAAGCAGCCTGTAGTGCATGCAACCCTGGGTCATCATACCAAGACTGAGACAGACTAACAGGTAACATCACATAAGGTGGCTGCCGCAAAATAAATATAACTTGAGCTTTGGTGTCAATAGATAGACAGTTTGTTAAAACATAATGAGAGCAGGAAATGCTAAATATAGAATAACAGGATTATATGGAGAGTTTCTTGATGGCCTTTGCTGGGAAGTCACTGGTGACACAGGTGGCACAGGAGTCTCCTTCTGGCTGGGAGGGGGCAGCAGTGGCAGCAGAGGCCTCTGGTGAGACATGGCGAATCAACCGGTCTGGGATCCAGAGAGGCGAGTCAGCGTCCTGTGGAAATATATAAGCATACCCTCTCCCCTGGGTTAGAATTACATCTGGACCTTTCCATTGACCTGTCAATAAATCCTTCCACTTTGCCATTGGTTTAGGCTTATCCAGATCCAGATTCCAGTGTCTCAGGTGTTGAATAATCCTGTATATTAGCATTCAAAAGAAATTTTTTAAAGTAAAAAGCATGATAAAGAAGATTTGCAGGAGTTCCAGTATATGAGTTTTCTATATTTATAAAAACATTTCTACTTCATTAATTAGCAGGCAATTTAAAGAACACGTTAAAGCTGGAAAATTCTAGTGTGACTTTTATTATTTTTCTATATTAAAAAAAAAAAACCTACACCTTTGTTGGGTAAATCTACTCTGCTTCATGCTCTGCAGCGGCAGCAAGCAGCCTGAAGCTTGAAGCAGTTTAGTCAAAATCAACAAGTCTTTAGGATTCATATTTCATATTATTTAAATTTAAATGAGCGCGCTTTACTTGTTTCAATTAAAATTATAAATTTGTAGGGATGATATTTTTATAATATTAGAGCCGGCATATTCAATTTTTGCATGCAAGAACTTAAAAAATCACATTTAGACAACATTAAACAAAGACCAAACACAAACAAGAATCAGACAAAGTAGACAAATCAGACAGATTAGAGAGAAACCCGGGATTTTAGAGATTAGAGTATGGCCTGCTTGATTTTTACACAGGGCAATTTTGATTGGAACATATTGAATAGAAACTAAACAGAACTCTCTCTTGAAAAGTTTCAAGAACGGCCGTTTATGAGATTCTGTTTAGCCATATCCAAACAGGTGTTCCCTTTGCCCTCTTTTCAGGCATAGAACAGGAAAGAAATAAAATGAGTTGAGAAAAGAGGAGAACAAAAAAAACTGTAATTTTTCCAAACTCTTAAGTCCTTCTATTTTACTAAAGAAAATCAGATAATAACACAACTTTAAAACTCATCTCAGTTTTCTAATCATTCTTTACTTCTAATAGC
This sequence comes from Saccopteryx leptura, assembly GCF_036850995.1. Lineage (NCBI taxonomy): Eukaryota > Metazoa > Chordata > Mammalia > Chiroptera > Emballonuridae > Saccopteryx > Saccopteryx leptura. Next base: position 173,615,996 of record NC_089503.1, read on the forward strand.
TGCTGCAACCGGCAGCTGGAATCCCTCCATTTCAACCCCCACAAGAGGCTTGCTTCTCATATTTTGCATGAAGGCATGGGTGGTTCAGTGGTAGAATTCTCGCCTGCCACGCAGGAGGCCCGGGTGAGGTCTGAGACAGACCGGAGTTGACAAATGGATTCAGGCTGGCCCCAATTGTTATTGGGGCCTGAGGCTGGCCCCCTTGCCAGTTTCCCTGATTACTACTTGGATTGCTTGCTAGATTTTGATTTTGTGGGGGCTGCCATTCTATTCCTAAATTTGGTCCTAATGGCTGATTTCCTCTAGATAAACAAGCTTTAACTACTTGTTCCCAATCATAAGGAGTCATCCAATTATGAGAAACTGTTTCTATTAAAGACATAATATAAGGAGAGGTGGGTCCATATTGACTGCAAGCTATTTTCAACTCTTTCAATAATTTATAAGAAAGCGGCTTCCATATAGGATTCTCCTCATCATCAAATTCACCAGCCACAGCCACAGGAAAACATAATGCCAAATCAGTTTCCCCTTGGTCGCAAGAAGCTTGAATTGCCTTCTGCAACCCTGTTAACCCTGATGATTTTTTCTTTTCATTAACATCTGGTGATTGTACTGGTAGAGGCAAAGACATTTTAATAGCCTTATTTTCATCCTTTTTGTCAGTCTTGGAGGAATATAATATGGGCAAGACTGTTTTTGACTTCCAATCCTCATTATCCCTATTATATTTAGCTGCCTCATCTTCTAATTCAGCCTCATCTTTTGGAGATAAATGATCTTCACTATCATCCTGATGTTTACTTAATTTTAAAGAGGCCATAGCATGATTTGTAGTATCTTGAGACTGCCTTTTACTTCTAATTAACGGAGTCTCTTCTTTTGGAGGAGCAGTTGCCTTAGAAAGTTTATGTATCTCATGTTCTGGATTTAAGGCATCTTTAATCAAGCTCCATAAAGCAAATGTATCAACTGGGACCTTTTCTGGTCCATGTAGCTCATAATAAAGTTTTAAATCTTCTCCAACTTGAACCCATTTCTCAAAACTAAGCGTTCCCTCATCTGGAAACCATGGAGAACATTTTTGTACGAATTTCATAAAACGAGCTACTTGTTTAGTGGAAACATTAACTCCTTTTTGGGAAAGTGTATACTTAATGACTTTTATAAAGAGTCTTCTTTCTTTAGACTCAGTATGGCCCATGACTTCTCAAAATCTTAAGTTCTGAAATTCTCCACCTATCCTCACCCTGTCTTTCTTACAGGGGGGTCTGCAGCACCCTGAGTGGAGTCCTAGCCGTCCCGAGACAACGAGGGGGGATTACCTGTAAGTCCCTGTTCGGGCGCCAAATGCCGGGGTCCAGCCCCGGGGGGGGGATCCAGGGGTCCCACAGGAGGAGACGGCGTCGGCGAAATCGAGTGAGAGAGCCGAATTCTTTTCTTTCTCTTTATTCTCTAGTTAGCATTTACTGCCAGGCATCTCTCTCAATGGCTGGTCTAACATTACTTTTTATGCACACACACTAAGTTACAATCACATGGTATTTTGAATACATCATTGTTTTAGTTTCACTATGGTTACATATTTTTAGATAACAGTTAATTCATATCTATAAGCTACAAGTCAGGTGGTAAGTCATTCAAAGTACAGTTATACAATAGTAATAATTATATTGGTACAAACTTCTAAAAGATTAGTACTAATTAATAACTCTATTTTACTCTTGTTGTGAGTCAAGGGCACAGAAAGAGATAGCAGACGAAATCATCAAGGACTAGCAGAGGACCACCGCTTGCTCAGGGAAATAGCCTTGAGTTCATGTAGTGTCCTAATTCTTTTCTCACAAGACTACAAAAGGCTTGCTATTAAGAAACTGACATAGTATAAAGAGTAATTTTTACTTAACGATACATAGAGTGCACCTGCAAGATAGCTAGTAGCAACATAATATCAGAAGGCATTAGCTGCTATTGCTGCTATGAATCCCACTACATACCTCTCCTATTCTTGGAAAATACAAAAATCTCATGAGAATGTTTTACTGAGAAAACCCAGTAACTGCCTTCAGTGATAAAACAAGTCTTTTAACAAAACATTCTTTACTAGCCAGCTGCACTCCTATCCAAGGCCATGCAACAGGCCACTCCACTACTCTTTACCTAAGATTCTAATGTCTAGTTAAACTTTATTTATTTACTATATTCATATACTAGCTAAGTTCTAACTATATTCTTTCTAACATGATTAATATAAGAAATTCTTCTACAAACTTAACCCTTTATGAGGGATATCATGGCTAGCCTCTTATGTTTATGAGCCCAGATCAAGGGGCTTACAGGCTTTTCTGTGGAACTTACACCTTCTGTCTCATTTCCAAAGAAATTACTACAAATCTACAGGGAAAGCACGGTACTATTATCCCTGTGCCACAAATAATAGCACACACCCAGAAAAAGGGGGGATATAAGGCCAGATTAATTCAAAAGATAAAAGGGGGAAGTATCGTTGTGCCTTTCCTTGCGGTGACTTTGTCAACCCGCAGCTGTTGGTCTTACTGCGGTGACTCTATCTTCTTTTGCTGTGACTTTGTCAGCCAGCAGTTGTGGATCTTCTTCTGCTGTGACCTAGTTAGCCAGCATTAGTGGATCGGCTCCCGACAGTTAGGAAGAATAAATATAATCAAGATGGCTATATTACCCAAAGCAATATACAAATTTTTTTTTTTTGAAAATTATAAGTTTTTTGTTTTTTTTTAAATAAATTTTTATTAATGGTAATGGGATGACATTAATAAATCAGGGTACATATATTCAAAGAAAACATGTCTAGGTTATTTTGTCATTAAATTATGTTGCATACCCCTCGCCCAAAGTCAGATTGTCCTTCGCCACCCTCTATCTAGTTCTCTGTGCCCCTCCCCCTCCCCCTAACTCTCCCCCTGTCCTCCCTCCCCCCACCCCTGGTAACCACCACACTCTTGTCCATGTCTCTTAGTCTCATTTTTATGTTCCACCAATGTATGGAATCATGTAGTTCTTGTTTTTTTCTGATTTACTTATTTCACTCCTTATAACGTTATCAAGATCCCACCATTTTGCTGTAAATGATCTGATGTCATCATTTCTTATGGCTGAGTAGTATTCCATAGTGTATATGTGCCACATCTTCTTTATCCAGTCTTCTATTGAAGGGCTTTTTGGTTGTTTCCATGTCTTGGCCACTGTGAACAGTGCTGCAATGAACATGGGGCTACATGTGTCTTCACGTATCAATGTTTCTGAGGTTTTGGGGTATATACCCAGTAGAGGGATTGCTGGGTCATAAGGTAGTTCTATTTGCAGTTTTTTGAGGAACCACCATACTTTCCTCCATAATGATTGTACTACTTTACAGTCCCACCAACAGTGAATGAGGGTTCCTTTTTCTCCACAGCCTCTCCAACATTTGCTATTACCCGTCTTGTTGATAATAGCTAATCTAACAGGGGTGATGTGGTATCTCATTGTAGTTTTGATTTGCATTTCCCTAATAACTAATGAAGCTGAGCATCTTTTCATATATCTGTTGGCCATTTGTATCTCTTCCTGGGAGAAGTGTCTGTTCATGTCCTCTTCCCATTTTTTTATTGGATTGTTTGTTTGTTTGTTGTTGAGTTTTATGAGTTCTTTGTAAATTTTGGAAATTAGGCCCTTATCTGAGCTGTTGTTTGAAAATATCATTTCCCATTTAGTTGGCTGTCTGTTTATTTTGTTATCAGTTTCTCTTGCTGAGCAAAAACTTTTTATTCTGATGTAGTCCCATTCATTTATCTTTGCCTTCACTTCTCTTGCATTTGGAGTCAAGTTCATAAAATGATCTTTAAAACCCAGGTCCATGAGTTTAGTACCTATGTCTTCTTCTATGTACTTTATTGTTTCAGGTCTTATATTTAGGTCTTTGATCCATTTTGAATTAATTTTAGTACACGGGGACAGGCTGTAGTCGAGTTTCATTCTTTTGCATGTGGCTTTCCAGTTTTCCCAACACCATTTGTTGAAGAGGCTTTCTTTTCTCCATTGTGTGTTGTTGGCCCCTTTATCAAAGATTATTTGACCATATATATGTGGTTTTATTTCTGGGCTTTCTATTCTGTTCCATTGGTCTGAGTGTCTATTTTTCTGCCAATACCATGCTGTTTTGATTATCGTGGCCCTATAATATAGTTTAAAGTCAGGTATTGTAATGCCCCCAGCTTTATTCTTTTTCCTTAGGATTGTTTTGGCTATTCGGGGTTTTTTATACTTCCATATAAATCTGATGATTTTTTGTTCCATTTCTTTTTTTTTTTTTTTTTTTAATATAATTTTATTTTTTTAATGGGGTGACATCAATAAATCAGGATACATATATTCAAAGATAACAAGTCCAGGTTATCTTGTCGTTCAATTATGTTGCATACCACCACCCAAAGTCAGATTGTCCTCTGTCACCTTCTATCTTGTTTTTTTTGTGCCCCTCCCCACCCCCTATCCCTCTCCCATTCCCCCCTCCCCCCCGTAACCACCACACTCTTATAAATGTCTCTTAGTTTCACTATTATGTTCCCACCTACGTATGGAATAATACAGTTCCTGTTTTTTTCTGATTTACTTATTTCGCTTCGTATCATGTTATCAAGATCCCACCATTTTGCCGTAAATGCTCCGATGTCATCATTTCTTATGGCTGAGTAGTATTCCATAGTGTATATGTGCCACATCTTCTTTATCCAGTCATCTATTGATGGGCTTTTTGGTTGTTTCCATGTCCTGGCCACTGTGAACAATGCTGCAATAAACATGGGGCTGCATGTGTCTTTACGTATCAATGTTTCTGAGTTTTTGGGATATATACCCAGTAGAGGGATTGCTGGGTCATAAGGTAGTTCTATTTTCAGTTTTTTGAGGAACCACCATACTTTCTTCCATAATGGTTGTACTACTTTACATTCCCACCAACAGTGGATGAGGGTTCCTTTTTCTCCACAGCCTCTCCAACTTTTGCTGTTACCTGACTTGCTAATAACAGCTAATCGAACAGGTGTGAGGTGGTATCTCATTGCCGTTTTGATTTGCATTTCTCTAATAGCTAAAGAAGATGAGCATCTTTTCATATATCTGTTGGCCATTTGTATTTCTTCCTGGGAGAAGTGTCTATTCATATCCTCTTCCCATTTTTTTTATTGGATTGTTTGTTTGTTTGTTGTTGAGTTTTATGAGTTCTTTGTATATTTTGGATATTAGGCCCTTATCTGAGCTGTCGTTTGATAAAATCATTTCCCATTTAGTTGGCTTTCTGTTTATTTTGTTATCAGTTTCTCTTGCTGAGCAAAAACTTCTTAGTCTGATGTAGTCCCATTCATTAATTTTTGCCTCACTTCTCTTGCCTATGGAGTCAAATTCATAAAATGCTCTTTAAAACCCAGGTCCCTGAGTTGAGTACCTATGTCTTCTTCTATGTACTTAATTGTTTCAGGTCTTATGTTTAGATCTTTGATCCATTTTGAGTTAATTTTTGTACAGGGGGACAAACTGTAGTCCAGTTTCATTCTTTTGCATGTGGCTTTCCAGTTTTCCCAGCACCATTTATTGAAGAGGCTTTCTTTTCTCCATTGTGTGTTGTTGGCCCCTTTATCAAAAATTATTTGACTATATATATGTGGTTTTATTTCTGGACTTTCTATTCTGTTCCATTGGTCTGAGTGTCTATTTTTCTGCCAATACCATGCTGTTTTTTTTGTCGTGGCCCTATAATAGAGTTTCAAGTCAGGTATTGAAATGCCCCCAGCTTCATTCTTTTTCTTTAGGATTGCTTTGGCTATTTGGGGTTTTTTATAGTTCCATATAAATCTGATGATTTTTTGCTCTATTTCTTTAAAAAATGTCATTGGAAGTTTGATGGGAATTGCATTAAATTTGTATATTGCTTTGGGTAATATAGCCATCTTGATTATATTTATTCTTCCTAGCCAAGAACAAGGTATATTCTTCCATCTCATTATATCTTTTTCGATTTCCCTTAACAATGGTTTATAGTTTTCATTATATAAGTCCTTTACATTCTTTGTTATGTTTATTCCTAAGTATTTTATTTTTTTTGTTGCAATCGTGAAGGAGATTATTCTTTTGAGTTCCTTCTCAGTTGTTTCATTGTTGGCATATAGAAAGGCTATTGACTTCTGTATGTTAATTTTGTATCCTGCGACCTTACTGTATTGGCTTATTGTTTCTAGTAGTCTTTTTGTGAATTCTTTGGGGTTTTCGATGTATAGTATCATATCATCTGCAAAAAGTGATACCTTTACTTCTTCTTTTCCGATATGGATGCCTTTTATTTCTTTGTCTTGTCTGATTGCTCTGGCTAGAACCTCTAGTACCACATTAAATAAGAGTGGAGAGAGTGGACAACCCTGTCTTGTTCCTGATTTAAGGGGGAAAGCCTTCAGTTGTGTGCCATTTAATATGATGTTAGCTGATGGTTTATCATATATGGCCTTTATCATGTTGAGATATTTTCCTTCTATACCCATTTTGTTGAGAGTCTTAAACATAAAATTGTGTTGTATTTTATCGAAAGCCTTTTCTGCGTCTATTGATAAGATCATGTGGTTTTTGTTCTTTGTTTTGTTGATATGGTGTATTACATTAACCGTTTTACGTATGTTGAACCATCCTTGAGATTCTGGGATGAATCCCACTTGATCATGATGTATTATTTTTTTAATATGTTGTTGTATTCGATTTGCTAGCATTTTGTTTAGTATTTTAGCATCTGTATTCATTATAGATATTGGTCTGTAGTTTTCTTTTTTTGTGCCATCCTTGCCTGGTTTTGGTATGAGGGTTATGTTGGCTTCGTAAAATGTGTTTGGAAGTATTGCTTCTTCTTCAATTTTTTGGAAGACTTTGAGTAGAATAGGAACCAAGTCTTCTTTGAATGTTTGATAAAATTCGCTGGTATAGCCGTCAGGGCCTGGACTTTTATTTTTGGGGAGGTTTTTAATGGTTTTTTCTATTTCTTCTCTACTGATAGGCCTGTTTAGGCTTTCTGCTTCTTCTTGACTCAGTCTAGGAATGTTGTATTTTTCTAGGAATTTATCCATTTCTTCTAGGTCGTTGAATTTAGTGGCATAAAGTTTTTCATAGTATTCTACAATAATTCTTTGTATATCTACGGTGTCCGTGGTGATTTCTCCTCTTTCATTTTGGATTTTGTTTATATGAGTTCTTTCTCTTTTTTCCTTGGTAAGTCTTGCCAAGGGTTTGTCAATTTTGTTGATCTTTTCAAAGATCCAGCTCCTTGTTCTATTAATTTTTTCTATAGTTTTTCTGTTCTCTAATTCATTTATTTCTGCTCTGATTTTTATTATCTCCTTTCTTCGGCTGGTTTTGGGTTGTCTTTGTTCTTCTTTTTCTAGTTCCTTAAGGTGGGAAGTTAAGTGGTTCACTTGGGCTCTCTCTTGTTTGTTCATATATGCCTGAAGTGATATGAACTTCCCTCTTATCACTGCTTTTGCTGCATCCCATAGATTCTGATATGTCGTATTGTCATTTTCATTAGTCTGTATATATCTTTTGATCTCTGCACTTATTTCTTCTTTGACCCATTCATTTTTTAAAAGTATGTTGTTTAGTTTCCACATTTTTGTGGGATTTTTTTCCTCTTTTTTGCAGTTGAATTCTAGTTTCAAGGCTTTATGATCAGAAAATATGCTTGGTACAACTTCAATTTTTCTGAATTTGCTGATGTTGTTTTTGTGGCCCAACATATGGTCAATTCTTGAGAATGATCCATGTACACTGGAGAAAAATGTATACTCAGTCACTTTGGGATGAAATGTCCTGTAGATGTCTATCATATCTAGGTGCTCTAGTGTTTTGTTTAAGGCCACTATGTCTTTGTTGATTCTCTGTTTGGATGACCGATCTAGAGCCGTCAGCGGTGTATTGAGGTCTCCAAGTATGATTGTATTTTTGTCAGTTTTTGTTTTAAGATCAATAAGTAGCTGTCTTATATATTTTGGTGCTCCTTGGTTTGGTGCATATATATTAAGAATTGTTATGTCTTCTTGATTCAGTGTCCCCTTAGCCATTATGAAATGGCCATTTTTGTCTCTGAGTACTTTTCCTGTCTTGTAGTCAGCATTATCCGATATGAGTATTGCTACACCTGCTTTTTTTTGGATGTTATTTGCTTGGAGTATTGTTTTCCAGCCTTTCACTTTGAATTTGTTTTTATCCTTGTTACTTAGATGAGTTTCATGTAGGCAGCATACAGTTGGATTTTCTTTTTTAATCCATTCTGCTACTCTGTGCCTTTTTATTGGTGAGTTTAATCCGTTTACATTTAGTGTAATTATTGATACTTGTGAGTTCCCTATTGCCATTTTATATCTTGCTTTCTGTTAGTTTTGTGTCTTGTTTGATCCTTCTCTTTTGTTTTTCTATCTTTTGTTTTTATTTGGTTGTATTCCATACATCTTTCCACTGTTGCTATCTTTTTTATCTCATGTGCTTCTGTGGTGGTTTTTTCAATGGTGGTTACCTTTGAATAATGAAAAGGGTCCCTACCCTGTTCATTGTAGCGAACTATTTTGTGAGTACTTTTGCACTCCATCGTCCTTTGCTACTGTTAATCTCCATCTTCTCCCCCTCTTTCTTTTTGTTGTTGTTACAGTTTAAATTTGGTTTTATTGTGTTCTTCTTGGAGCTTTTACTTGTGGCTCTGTTTTTTTTTGTTCTTTGTATCTGATTGGAGAACCCCCTTTAGTAATTCCTGGAGTGGGGGTTTTCTGATGATAAATTCCCTCATTATTTCTGTATCTGTGAATGTTTTTATTTCTCCTTCATATTTCAAGGATAGCTTTGATGGGTACAGTATTCGTGGCTGAAAGTTCCTCTCTTTCAGGACTTTAAATATTGGGGTCCACTCTCTTCTAGCTTGTAGAGTTTCTGCTGAGAAATCTGATGATAATCTAATGGGCCTTCCTTTATATGTTGTATTCTTCTTTTCCCTGGCTGCCTTGAGAATTTTTTCTTTGCTGTTGGTTTGTGTCAATTTCATTATGATATGCCTTGGAGTAGGTTTGTTGGGGTTAAGAAAACTTGGAGTTCTGTTTGCTTCTTGAACTTGAGGCTTTAATTCTTTCCACAGGCTTGGGAAGTTCTCATCTATTATTTGTTTGAGTATGTTCTCCATTCCATTTTCTCTCTCTTCTCCCTCTGATATACCTATTATTCTTATGTTATTCTTTTTGATGGAGTCTGATAATTCTTGTAGGGCTATCTCATTTTTTTTAATTTTTGAGTCTCTTTCTTCTTCTCTCTGTTGTGCCTCAAGTTGCTTGTCTTCTATTTCACTAATCCTCTCTTCTATCTGACCTGTTCTATTAGCTAAGCTTGTTACTTCGTTTTTCAGCTCGTGAATTGAGTTTTTCATCTCTGTTTGATTTGTTTTTATAGTTTCAATTTCCTTGGATATATATTCTTTGTGTTCATTGAGTTGTTTTCTGAGCTCTCTAAATTGCCTTTCTGTGTTTTCTTGTATATCTCGGAGGATTTTTAGGATTTCTATCTTGAATTCTCTGTCATTTAGCTCCAAGGTTTCCAATATATTAAATTTTTTCTCCATAGATTTTTCCTCATCTAGCTGTGTTACCTCTCTTTCTTTTGTATCCATGATATTCGATTTTCTCTTCCTTAATGGCATCTGAGGGTGGTTTTGTTGATAGTATTAATGAGATTTAATAAAGAATAAAGTGTTTAAAAAAATAATAAAAAAAAATCGAAAAGAATTGTTTTTTTAAAAAAAATTAATAATGAAATAAAGAAAAATAAAATAAAATAAAAATTAAAAAAAAAAAAAAAAAAAGGAAATTATTCCCCCCCTCCTTTTTTCCTCTCCTCTCCTCTCCCCTCTTTCTTGATAAAATCTTGTGGTGGACTGTGAATTATAACAAACAATGCCTGTGATGGAGGGTCTGAATTGGGGAAAAGTAATAAAGGGGCAAAAAAAAAAAAAAAAAAAAAAAAGAAAGAAAGAAAAAGAAAAAAAAAGAGCGTATGGACCCACAAAAAGCAAATAAGGAAAAAATTTGGGTCAAGAATAAAATGATTTTCTTTTAGGTGTTGGTTGTCTAAGAGTTATGATGAGAGGATTAAGAGGAAAACGGAAAAATGGGGGGACAAATTAAAAAATTACTATTGTATTTAATGGAACAAGAACTAGATAATATGGAGAGCCAGGGATGGGAGCACTGCTAGTGAGTTAAAAAGGTGAAGTAAAAACCCCCCAAAATGCCACAAACATGAGTTTGAGTCCCAGATAAGATAATTTGTTTGTTATTGAGGTTTGAATGAGAGGAGATGTAAAGGAGAAAGGAAGAAACTAATAGAGGGAGAAAAAAAAGAGAGAGAGAGAAAAAAAAAGAGTGAACCACTAAAAGAAGAAAAAAGAAAGGAGAGAGAGAGAGAGAGAGTTAAGGGTTTTGGAGTGCAACCCTCATAGAGAGAAAGGAAGAGAAGAGAAAAGATAATGGGAGATGTAACACTTATGGGTAGTGTAGTTCAAGGAGAGGAGAGAGTAAGACCGGTAGAGAGTTAATCGGCCAAATTGGAGGAGGAAAAAAAAAGTATCAAGAATGAAGATAAGAGAAACAAACGAACAAATATAATAAAATGGGATAGGTTATAAAGTCTGCAGATTATTCTTGATTTTGAGAGGTTATCTTCTTGCTTTTTCTTTTCTCTCCCTCTTCCTGGTCGGTGACTCTGTACCCCGGGTTTTGCCCCTTTGCCACGCTCAGGTGGAGGTTTGCATTTGATAAGTCTCTATGGCAATGTCATGTATTGTGCTTTAGTCTCGTTGGCAGTCGAGGCTATTAGCATTTATAGGCTCCGACAGTGAGAGAGTCCTTGTTCCTGGAGCCTTTCTCCTAGTCTTTCCTTCCTCAATTAGTAGCCTGATAATCCAGCTATGGGGTTGCTGCTGCCTCTGCCTGGATAGTAAGAGGCTCAAAGAGCTGGCAACTCCCCACTCTATTTCCACTCAGCACAGGGCTCTGGGTAAGGCTCAGTCAGTCAGAGCTGCTAGCATAATCAGGCGGGCTTTCCGGCCATTCAAAGACCTCTGGCTCTGCCACTCTGTCCGGTAACACAAGCGGGCGCCCACTTCTGGGGCGCTTGGAGGAAACTCTCACTCACTGGCTGCGTGCGCAGACCAGGATATCCGTCCAGCAGTCTCACGCTCTGAGTGAAACCCCCAACCGCAGGGAAAAGTTGCAGCGTTGGAATTGAGTCTCGCTCTGTCCCCGTGCGCGGCTTTTGCAAGGCGCTGGGGCGGCCCGAGATTCCGCTTTGGCCCACACAAAGGCCCCTGACTCTGCCCCTCTGTGCGATAACACCGGCGCCACTGCCGAGGCACTCGGAGGAATCGCTCACTCCTTATCTGCGTGCGCAAACCAGGATATGAGGCCGGCCGCGTTTCCCTCGGAGTGAAACACCCTCCAGTACGGAAAATCTCCACTGTTGGAATTAGTTCTCACTCCCTCCCGTGCGTGGCTTTCCCAGGGCGCTGGGGCTGCCCAGAGACTCTGCCCTCGGCCCACAGAAAGGCCTCTGACCCTGCCTCTCCGTGGGGCACCCACTCTCGGGGCCTAGGAAGAAATCTCTCGCCCACTAACTGCGCACCGACCAGGAGACCGGGTAAAATGGCCGCGCCGCTTGTCTTTCTTTGTTTGGGTTTGGCGCGAGTGTTAGCTTGTATTGCCCGGGTTGCCACAGGATCAGATTTTCCTCGGCTTGGATCTCCGTGCCACAGCCTGGTTCGGCCGTTTGTGACACAGCCTGGATGTATTCACCCCCTTTGCCCGCCTCAGTTCCTATATTCACAGTTACCAGAGAAAGCCGCCCTGTTTAGGTTAGTGAGGAAGGCGGAGCATTTCTTACTCCCTATTTCCTTCGGGGTTTGGTTATATATTTAGCCAATTTTTCACTCAATCATACCTTTGGGTGTATTGCGAAGCATCTGGAAGCTCCAAGTATAGGTTTTTCTGTTTCTGGTCGAAGATCTTGTTGAGTTTTGCATTAAATTTGTATATTGCTTTGGGTTATATGGCCATTTTGATTATATTTATTCTTCCTATCCAAGAACAAGGAATATTTTTCCATCTCATTGTATCTTTTTCGATTTCCCTTAACAATGCTTTGTAATTTTCATTATATAGGTCTTTTACATTCTTTGTTATGTTTATTCCTAGGTATTTTATTTTTTTTTGTTGCAATCGTGAAGGGGATTATTTTTTTGAGTTCGTTTTCTAATATTTCATTGTTGGCATAGAGAAAGGCTATGGACTTCTGTATGTTAATTTTGTATCCTGCGACCTTACTGTATTGGTTTATTGTTTCTAATAATCTTTTTGTGGAGTCCTTCGGGTTTTCGATGTATAGGATCATATCATCAGCAAAAAGTGATACCTTTACATCTTCTTTTCCGATATGGATGCCTTTTATTTCTTTGTCTTGTCTGATTGCTCTGGCCAGAACTTCTAGCACCACGTTAAATAAGAGTGGAGAGAGTGGACAACCCTGTCTTGTTCCTGATTTAAGGTAGAAAGTCCTCAGTTTTATGCCGTTTAAAATGATGTTGGCTGATGGTTTATCATATATGGCCTTTATCATGTTGAGATATTTTCCTTCTATACCCATTTTGTTGAGAGTCTTAAACATAAAATTGTGTTGTATTTTATCAAAAGCCTTTTCTGCATCTATTGATAAGATCATGTGGTTTTTGTTCTTTGTTTTGTTGATATGGTGTATTAAGTTAACCGTTTTGCGTATGTTGAACCATCCTTGAGATTCTGGGATGAATCCCACTTGATCATGATGTATTATTTTTTTAATATGTTGTTGTATTCGGTTTGCCAGTATTTTGTTTAGAATTTTAGCATCTGTATTCATTAGAGATATTGGTTTGTAGTTTTCTTTCTTTGTGCCATCCTTGCCAGGTTTTGGTATGAGGGTTATGTTGGCCTCATAAAATGTGTTTGGAAGTATTGCTTCTTCTTCAATTTTTTGGAAGACTTTGAGTAGAATAGGAACCAAGTCTTCTTTGAATGTTTGATAGAATTCACTAGTATAACCGTCTGGGCCTGGACTTTTATTTTTGGGGAGGTTTTTAATAGTTTTTTCTATTTCCTCCCTGCTGATTGGTCTGTTTAGGCTTTCTGCTTCTTCATGACTCAGTCTAGGAAGGTTGTATTGTTCTAGGAATTTATCCATTTCTTCTAGATTGTTGTATTTGGTGGCATATAATTTTTCATAGTATTCTACAATAATTCTTTGTATATCTATGATGTCTGTGGTGATCTCTCCTCTTTCATTTTGGATTTTATTTATTTGAGTCCTGTGCCTTTTTTCCTTGGTGAGTCTTGCTAAGGGTTTGTCAATTTTGTTGATCTTTTCAAAGAACCAGCTCCTTGTTTTATTGATTTTTTCTATAGTTTTTCTGTTCTCTATTTCATTTATTTCTGCTCTGATTTTTATTATCTCCTTTCTTCGGCTGGTTTTGGGTTGTCTTTGTTCTTCTTTTTCTAGTTCCTTAAGGTGTGAAGTTAAGTGGTTTACTTCGGCTCTCTCTTGTTTGTTCATATAGGCCTGAAGTGATATGAACTTTCCTCTTATTACTGCTTTTGCTGCATCCCAGAGATTCTGATATGTCGTATTTTCATTTTCATTTGTCTGTATATATCTTTTGATCTCTGCGCTTATTTCTTCTTTGACCCATTCATTTTTTAGAAGTATGTTGTTTAGTTTCCACATTTTTGTGGGTTTTTCCCCCTCTTTTTTGCAGTTGAATTCTAGTTTCAAGGCTTTATGATCAGAAAATATGCTTGGTACAATTTCAATTTTTCTAAATTTGCTGATATTATCTTTGTGGCCCAACATATGGTCAATTCTTGAGAATGTCCCATGTACACTAGAGAAAAATGTATACTCTGTCGCTTTGGGATGAAGTGTCCTGTAGATGTCTATCATATCCAGGTGTTCTAGTATTTCGTTTAAGGCCACTATATCTTTATTGATTCTCTGTTTGGATGACCGATCTAGAGCCGTCAGCGGAGTATTCAGGTCTCCAAGTATGATTGTATTTTTGTTAGTTTTTGTTTTAAGGTCAATAAGTAGCTGTCTTATATATTTTGGTGCTCCTATGTTTGGTGCATATATATTAAGGATTGTTATGTCTTCTTGATTCAGTGTCCCCTTAATCATTATGAAGTGACCATTTTTGTCTCTGAGTACTTTTTCTGTCTTGTAGTCAGCATTATCAGATATGAGTATTGCTACACCTGCTTTTTTTTGGGTGTTGTTTGCTTGGAGTATTGTTTTCCAGCCTTTCACTTTGAATTTGTTTTTATCCTTGTTGCTTAGATGTGTTTCTTGTAGGCAGCATATAGTTGGATTTTCTTTTTTAATCCATTCTGCTACTCTGTGTCTTTTTATTGGTAAGTTTAATCCATTTACATTTAGTGTAATTATTGACACTTGTGGGTTCCCTACTGCCATTTCATAAATTGCTTTCTGTTAGTTTTGTATCTAGTTTGAGTCTTCTCTTTTGTTTTTCTATCATTGTTTTTGTTTGTTTGTGTTCCATACTTCTTTCCTCTGTTGCTACCTTTTTTAAGTCATGTGTTTTTGTGATGGTTTTTTTCTAGGGTGGTTACCATTAAGTAATGAAAAGGGTACCTACCATATTCATTGTAGTACCCTATCTTATAAGTATTTCTGCACTTCATCGTCCTTTGCTACTGTTAATCTCCATTCTCTCCCCCCTTTTTTTCCTTTGTTGTCATAGTTTAAGTTTGGTTTTATTGTGTTCTTGGTGGAGCTGTTACTTGTGGTGTTGTTTTCTTTTGTTCTTTGAATCTGGTTGGAAAACCCCCTTTAGTATTTCCTGGAGTGGGGGCTTTCTGTTGATAAATTCTCTCATCTTTTCTGTATTTGTGAATGTTTTTATATCTCCTTCATACTTGAAGGATAGCTTTGATGGGTATAGTATTCTTGGCTGAAAGTTCCTCTCTTTCAGGGCTTTAAATATTGGGGTCCACTCTCTTCTAGCTTGTAGAGTTTCTGCTGAGAAATCTGATGATAATCTAATAGGCCTTCCTTTATATGTTGTATTCTTCTTTTCCCTGGCTGCCTTGAGAATTTTTTCTTTGTCATTGGTTTGTGTCATCTTTATTATGATGTGCTTTGGAGTGGGTTTGTTGGGGTTAAGAAAACTCGGTGCTCTGTTTGCTTCTGGAATTTGAGGCTTTAGTTCTTTCCACAGGCTTGGGAAGTTCTCGTCTATTATTTGTTTGAGTATATTCTCCATTCCATTTTCTTTCTCTTCTCCCTCTGATATACCTATTATTCTTATGTTATTCTTTCTGATGGAGTCAGATAATTCCTGTAGGGCTTTCTCGTTTTTTATTATTTTTGAGTCTCTTTCTTCTTCTCTCTGTTGTGCCTCAAGTTGTTTGTCTTCTATTTCACTAATCCTATCTTCAATCTGGGCTGTTCTGCTAGCTAAGCTTGTTACCTCATTTTTCAGCTCGTGAATTGAGTTTTTCATTTCTGTTTGATTTGTTTTTATAGTTTCAATTTCCTTGGTAATATATTCTTTGTGTTCATTGAGTTGTTTTCTGATCTCCCTATATTGCCTTTCTGTGTTTTCTTGTATATCTCTGAGTATTTTTAAGATTTCTATTTTAAATTCTCTGTCATTTAGCTCCAAGGCTTCCAGTATATTAAGTCTTTTCTCCATAGATTTTTCCACATCTATTTGTGTTACCTCTCTTTCTTTTGTATCCATAATATTCGATTTCCTCTTTCTTATTGGTATCTGAGGGTGGTCTTGTTGATAGCACTAATTAGAATTAATAAAGAGTAAAAAGTAGAAAAAAAAAAAAAGGTAAAACACCCCACAAAAAAAAGCAGTAATAATTTATTATTTCCCCCTTTTTTTTCTTTCTTCTCTTTCCCTCCTCTCCCCTCCTCAGGGAAATATCGTGCCTATAATGGAGGGTCTGATTTGCGGTGAAGAGTTCAGGGGGCAAAAAAAAGGGGAGTAGGGACCTACTAAATGCAAAAAAAAAAAAAAAAAAAGGAAGAAAATCTTAGACAAGCATAAGATGATTTGCTTGTGGGTGATGGTCAACTAAGAGATATAATGAGAGGGATAAGAGGGAACCAGAAAAAAGGACAAAAAAAGGAATAATAAAGAAGAAAAAAATAAAAATAATAAGTAAAAATCTGTTGTATTAAGTGGAGCGGAGACTAAATACAATGGAGACCTTGGGTTGGGAGGACCCAAAATGCCACAAAAATAAACAAACAAGAAAAAAACAAAAACAAAAGCGAAAAAGAAAAATAAAGCCAAAAAAAAGCCTTGAGTCCCAAATTAACTAATTTGTTCATGATTGAGGATTAAATGGGAGGAAAGTAAAACGAGAAAAAAAAAAGAAAAAACGAATAGAAAGGAAAAAATTAGAAAAAGAGAAAAACGAAGGAAGAAATAAAAAAGGAAGAGAAAAAAACAAAATAAAGCAAAACAAAACAAAAAAAAACAAAAGAGGAGAAAGTGAGAGTTAAGTGTTTTGGAGTATAATCTTAAAGGAGGGTGAGGATGAAGAAGAGAAATAAAATGTAACACTTATGGGTAGTGTAGTTCAAGAAAAGGGAAGCATAAGATGGGCAGAGAATATAAGGACCGAGGTGGAGGAAATAAAGGCAATAAGATAGAAGAAACAAACAACAACAACAACAACAACAAAAAAAAAAAATTAGTGGAACAAGTTGTAAAGTCTGTGGATTTTTCTTGATTTTGAGATGTTAACTTCTTCCTTTTTCTTTTCTCTCCCTCTTCGTGGTCGGTGACTCTGTACCCCAGGCTCTGCCCCTGTGTCACACTTAGGTAGGGATTTGCAGTTGATGGGATTCTATGGCAATGTCTTATAATTGGCTTTAGTCTTGCTGGTAGTCAAGGCTTGTTGGCGTTTGCAGGGTCCAACGATGAGAGAGTTTGCTTTCCTGGATTCTCTCTCCTAGTCCCCCCTTCCTGAATTAGCAGCCTGGTGATCCAGCTATAAGGCTGCCACTGCTTCTGCCTGGGGAGTAAGAGGCTCAAAGAGCTGGGAAATCCCCACTCTATCCCCACTCAGTGCAAGGCTTTGGGAAAGGCTCTGGCAGTCAGGGCCTCCAGTGTAATCAGGCGGGGGTGGGAGTCAATTGTTGTCAAGGTGACTGTTCAGCGCCTAGCATTCCGTTGGACCTCTCAACCCAGGCTTTCCACACTTTGTAGCCTGTTTTTGCTGGGAAGAAGAAGCACTAGTCTCTGCTTGCGACTAGTGTAGTATAGATCTTATTATCTGCCAAGTCCTTCTTGTTAGTGTTTATCCCTGAATATGGAGGCTCTATCAATCAGAAGTTGCCCCCGCCCCTTTAGCGAGAGGCACTAAAAAATATCACGCCTCTTGTCTTGGGTCGGTGAACTGAGAGAGATCTTATCAATTAGAACCGAGGGTGTGCAGATTTCACGGGTTAAGTTAATTTCAGTAATTGGGTCGCAGCTGTGCTCCTGAAGGTATTTCAGGCTGCCTGCGCGTGCCCCTCCCCCAACGCTTGATTGTTAGCTTGAATGGCTGGGTGAGGTGCCCCGCCTGCGGAGAGAATCTCCCAAGTAGGGAATACCGCCCTGGGGCCTCTCTCGCTCCCCGTGCGTGGGCCGCTGGGAACGTCAGCGGCGCTAGCTCCGCAACCGAACCGGGCGCTGCCCGCGGCTGCTCGCGGCGCCTGCTTGCGGCGGTGGTGCTCGCTCTGCAACCGAACCGGGCGCTGCTCGCGGCGGCTCGCGGCGGCGGCTCGTGGCGGCGGCTCGCGGCTCCCGAGTGCGGGCTGACTCACCACCACCACAGGCGCACTTCCTCGCGGCTTGAATGAACGTCCCTGCGGTAGCTTCCTCCACACCCTCGTCTCCCAGATCCAAGTGATAACAGTCCCTTCGCTTTCAGTTTGTGTGGAACTCCGGAATGCTCCGAAGATAAATTTTCCTGTTTCTAGTTGATAAATTTGTTGTGATTTTGGGGAGATCTGTCGGCCGCGCTGCTCACGGCGCCATTTCCGTGACGTCACTCTCTCAATATACAAATTTAATGCAATTCCCATCAAACTTCCAATGACATTTTTTAAAGAAATAGAGCAAAAAATCATCAGATTTATATGGAACTATAACAAACCCCGAATAGCCAAAGCAATCCTAAAGAAAAAGAATGAAGCTGGGGGCATTACAATACCTGACTTCAAACTCTATTATAGGGCCACGACAATCAAAACAGCATGGTATTGGCAGAAAAGTAGACACTCCGACCAATGGAACAGAATAGAAAACCCAGAAATAAAACCACATATATATAGTCAAATAATTTTTGATAAAGGGGCCAACAACACACATGGAGAAAAGAAAGCCTCTTCAATAAATGGTGCTGGGAAAACTGGAAAGCCACATGCAAAAGAATGAAACTGGACTACAGTTTGTCCCCTGTACTAAAATTAACTCAAAATGGATCAAAGATCTAAACATAAGACCTGAAACAATTAAGTACATAGAAGAAGACATAGGTACTCATGGACCTGGGTTTTAAAGAGCATTTTATGAATTTGACTCCATAGGCAAGAGAAGTGAAGGCAAAAATTAATGAATGGGATTATATCAGACTAAGAAGTTTTTGCTCAGCAAGAGAAACTGATAACAAAATAAACAGACAGCCAACTAAATGGGAAATGATATTTTCAAACAACAGCTCAGATAAGGGCCTAATATCCAAAATATACAAAGAACTCATAAAACTCAACAACAAACAAACAGTCCAATAAAAAAATGGGAAGAGGATATGAATAGACACTTCTCCCAGGAAGAAATACAAATGGCCAACAGATATATGAAAAGATGATCATCTTCTTTAGCTATTAGAGAAATGCAAATCAAAACTGCAATGAGATACCACCTCACACCTGTTAGATTAGCTATTATTAGCAAGACAGGTAATAGCAAATGTTGGAGAGGCTGTGGAGAAAAAGGAACCCTCATCCACTGTTGGTGGGAATGTAAAGTAGTACAACCATTATGGAAGAAAGTATGGTGGTTCCTCAAGAAACTGAAAATAGAACTAGCTTATGACCCAGCAATCCCTCTACTGGGTATATACCCCAAAAACTCAGAAACATTGATACGTAAAGACACATGCAGCCCCATGTTCATTGCAGCATTGTTCACAGTGGCCAGGACATGGAAACAACCAAAAAGCCCGTCAATAGATGACTGGATAAAGAAGATGTGGCACATATACACTATGGAATACTACTCAGCCATAAGAAATGATGACATCGGAACATTTACAGCAAAATGGTGGGATCTTGATAACATGATACGAAGCGAAATAAGTAAATCAGAAAAAACCAAGAACTGCATTATTTCATACGTAGGTGGGACATAAAAGTGAAACTAAGAGACATCGATAAGAGTGTGGTGGTTACGAGGGGGAGGGGGGAAAAGGAGAGGGAAAGGGGGAGGGGGAGGGGCATAAAGAAAACAAGATAGAAGGTGACAGAGGACAATCTGACTTTGGGTGATGGGTATGCAACATAATTGAACGACAAGATAACCTGGAGTTGTTATCTTTGAATATATATATATCCTGATTTATTGATGTCACCCCATTAAAAATATAAAATTATTTAAAAAAAAAATTAAAAAAAAAAATTCATCCATAGTCATATGACACCCAAGTCCATAGGACCAGTCAGAATTCCCAAAGTAGCATGCCAGAGCTGAACTGATCGTCTCCCCTTCCCTACCCAGCTGCAATCTCACCTTCACTGTCCTTTCTTTCAGCCAACGATCTTTCAGTCCTTGAAGTCATTCTCGACTTCCTTCCTCTAATTAGTCACTGAGCCTCAGGAACTTGAGCCCCTGGCATTGGTCAGCCTGGCCCTTGCTATATTCGGCTTTTTTTGCAGTGTTGTCCTTTGTGCATCAAGATGCTCCAGCTGTGCTGGACCAACTCCAGCTCCTCACGGCTTTGTCTGGCAGTCCCTCCACTCTCAGCCTTTGTAGACTCTATTCCTTCTGCCAGGAACACGCTTCCTTTCACCCATCTCCTTTACCTCAATAAGGTGTATTTAATTTTTTAAGCCCTTAATGTAAAAATTACTTGACCTAGGAGTCTCATTTGGATACTTTAGACTAGCTTGGAGCACCCTCTCTCCCCTCTCTCCTCCCAAGGTATTGACTTTCCCCTACAGTCATTTAATATTTTATTTACAGCTACTTAACAATCCATCTTCTCCTTGACACTTTTATTCAGCACGGCTTCCCCAGTCTGTGGAAGTTCAATGCTGAATGATAATTAAGCAAGTTAGAGCTTTCCCATAACCAATGACCATATCTCTGAGTCAAGTTTTGGGTCATATAGTACGTACAATGTTTTTTTTTTGTTTTGTTTTTTAAATATAATAGTGCTTTAATTATATTCTCTCTTTTTTTCTTTTTAAACCAAATTTCCATCTGTACACTTTAAGAAAATAAACAGGGAACCATTCTCTGCTTACCCTCTTGGAGGCAAGCAGGGTGGCCAACATGCAAAGAACCAGGTAGGTGCCCGTCACTCATGAGTGCACACATTACCTCTTGAAGGTAAGGCGCTAAAACATACTGAAGTGACATAGAAAGTATTCCATTTGGCTTTGTAGCAATGCACAAAGGTGAGAACATGTAGCTAATGGCTCTGGGGCTGGCATCTCTGGCATGTGAGGTGAGGCACCGCTCAGTATGCCATGCCATACCACAGCTTTCCATAGAAGAAGGAAAAAATCTTTTCCTCAAGTACAACTGCCAGAGGTAAAAAAAACAAAAAACCAAGGATTTTATTTACTGTTTCTTCTTCTGGCAGCAGGATTTCTTTGAAGTGGAATCTGGTGTTGCACACCCTAGTCTTTGCTGGATCATTTCTAAATGGTGAATATATTCTGTCAAGGAATGTTCTGGATCTTGAGAAGCAATCAGGAATCCTTCTGGTCTTGAATTTAGGGACTGACTGGATCTTTCCTTCCTGCGTGGGGAGGCTTTTGGCACAGGGTCCCTGGTGTGGCTTTCCTTCCTGCGTGGGGAGGCTTTTGGCACAGGTTCCCTGGTGTGGCTGGAAGACACATCCCTGGTTGGTGAGGATTTGCTGGTTTCAGGGAGGGATTCACTGGTTTCGGGTAAGAACTCAATGGTTACTGGTGGAGTCAGCTGTTGCCGTGGCACTGGAAATCCTGGGCGGGGCACTCGGCCTCGCACCAAAGCTCCTTTCCGATTTTCTTCTTGCCATTTCTTAACCAAAAAACGTAATCTTGAAATTGCAATCACCACCCTAACAGCGGTTCGGAACCTGGTGAAAGGCCGGGATGTGGTGATTTTCTTATCTGCTTTGGAAGGAAACACTCCTAAATGAGCGATCATGGAGAGTGTTTCTTGTTCAGAGTCCTGAAATCCACCAATCAACAGTAAAAGATACTTCTTTTGATAAATCAGAGCTTTTCTAAAGCTCTCTGCTCTCAAATAACGCAGGTACAGTTTTTCCATCTTGACACTGCCAGTGTTTGCTTCCTCCCTGGAAGTTGGCACTGGCAGTTCTGGGTCTGGAAGTCCTGGTGAGCTCTGCAGCACTGTTCTGTCCCGCCTCCAGGCTGACCCGTCCGACCTACCGACTGTGCAGCCCTTCAGCAGATGGTGCCGGAGAGTCTTCTCCAGCCGGGAAGTGGCCCTGCACAGCTCCGCCTTCTCCTGGGTCATAGAGCTGAGGGCTTTGGTAAGAGAGGCATTTTCTCTCAGCAGCACATCCATCAGCTGGACCTGTACCTCTGCTGTCATTTTTTTCTGGGAGAAGCTAGATGTGCTCAGCTTTGACTTGAGTTCCTCTAACATCTGCAGTAAAGAGGTCACTGCTTTCTCATTTGATGATATCCAATCATTAATTGTCCTGTCTACAGTCTGGTTGATGAAGCTGGTCAGCAGCCCTGCCACACAGAGCAGCTGCTGTCGAACTGTCTCCGGGCCCTGCTGCTGCTCCTGGAGATGCTCTGACGTTTGGGACAGGTGCGTCACCTCCCTGGCCTCCAGCTCCCTTGTCTTCCGCTGTAGCTGCTTAATTTTGTGCTCATGGCGCTGGCGCTGCAGTTCTAACTCTCTCTCCTTCTCCCTCTCAAGCTCTGCACAGCGCCTCTGCACCTCTGCCTCCAGCTGCTGCTGGGCGCGCACGGCGTGCTGCTGCACCTTCTCCAGCGCTGCCTGCAACTCCGCCACCCGGCTCGTTTCATCCTTCAGCTTCCGCAGCAGAACATGGTGTTCCTGTATCTCCTGGAGAGCACAGTCATCCTGTGCCCGACGGCTCAGCTGCTCCGTCAGCACTCGCTCATGCTGCAAGGCCTCAGACAGTTCCTGCGAGCGGCTCTGCGCAGCCTCCAGGTTCCAGTGTAGCCTGGAGAGCCGGCTTCGCTCCTGTGCCAACAGCGCCTCACAGCGCGAGGACTCAATCTGCAGTTCCTTCTGAAGGTTGTCCTTTGCTGCCTGCTCATGTTTTAGTGCTACACAGAGACGATTATTCTGGGCATATTGCTTCTCCAAAGATATTCTTAACTCCTCCAGGGCCTTGGAGCTCTGGCCCTCTCTCTGCAGGTGCTGCAGCTGCTCCTGCTCCAGCTGGCTCTGCAGGGCGTGCTCCTTCCCCGCTCACTCTCCAGCTTCTGGAGCACGGCCTGCAGGTTGTTCTCCTTGCTGTCCAACACAGACCTCAGCTGGAGAACCTCCTTCTCCACGTCACTGAGGGACTTCAGCAGCCTCTCATTGTCCTGCTTACACTCACAAAGCTCAGACTTCAAAGCTTTGACTGTGTTCTGCTCCATCACCAGCAGCTTTCGGACGTTATTTGCTTTCTCTTGCTCTTCACTGAGAGTTTTCTGTAGCTCACTTGCTATACATTTTTCTTGTTCAACTTTATATCCTAGTAACTCCACCTGCCTGCGCAGCTGGTGCTCCTGCTGGCTCCCGCGGGCCTCTGCACTGGTCAGGGTTGCGCACAGCTGCTGCACCTTCTCCTGGTTCTGCAAGTGCGTCAACCGCAATTGAGCTCGTAGCGCCTGGATCTCGGACAGCAAACTACTCCTGTCAGACTGACGTAGGTGCTCCAAGGACTTCTCCTGCAGGTCCCCCTGCTCCTGGACCACCTTCTGCAGCCTTTCCACCAATGTGCTGGGGGCCCTGGTGCCAGGGCCACAGAGTCGCGTCTGCAGCTCTACCGTCAGCATCTGGCGCTCTTTTTCAAATGCCTCCTGGACAACCTGCAGAAATTCTCCTCTCCAGTCGAGGCAGGTGTCAGAAAGATCCTTTTCTCCATGTTGGGGTCCTGGGTTCAGGTGCCCCCTCAGAGCTGGCATTGCCTCCAACAGGCCCTGGCTCCCCCTCAGGAAGTGCTCAATGGGGGTGCTTGGCTTGCCCTTGCTCAGTGTGCTGGGGTACCCATGGTATTCAGACAGGGGCAGGATGTGATGGCTCTCATCATACACCATCTGCAGCAAAGCCTTAACTTGCTTCGGGTGGACTTCCTTCTCCCTCATGGCTTCCAGAGGCTGCTGGAAGCTTCCTGAGGTGTGGGTCGGCACTGCAGGAGCTTCAATTCCTTCCAAACCCTGGTTTAGTATCTCTCCATACTCAGAGCCATTACTGTTTTCACTTCCATTGTTTTTTCCTTCTAACCCAAGAGGAGGTGATCTTGACTTTTCTTGAGAATCAAGAGACGTTATGATGAAATCTTCAACATCTTTCTCCACAGTCATATGATGCATGTGAGGGTCAGTGGAGGGAACCCTGTCTAAAGCCAATGAAGACTCTGCCGAACAAGGGGCCTTGACTGCTGATGACCCATTGAGAGAACAAAGCAGTCCTGACGGGTCAGCCTGGAGCAGAGAGGCACTCGTCCTGTCCCTCAGAGAAGTGTCCAGGCTGCACTGGCTCAAGGCGTCCAAGCAGGGTGTCAGGGGCAGGCTGAGTGATGGCTCAAGCACTGAGTCCTTCCTGACGACCTCGGGGGAGCTCCAGGAGGACAGGTCCATCGTGCTGAGTGCATTCTTCAAGGGCTCGGCCTCCTTGGTGTAGGTTAAGTCATGGGAGCTACTAGGCAAGCTCACCTGTAAACAAAGCGAGCCATCCTGCAAATCTACTTTGTCTTCCATGGGAATATTTGGCATTTCATTTCTTATCAATAAATCCTGATTTCTAATACCATCAATTAAATCCTGTGTGATTTTATTGATATGAAATGCATCAACAGGAGGTGGTTTGCCAGTTTCTTCATTGTTACTGGAACTACCACTCGGATTGTTTTTTAAAACATGAGAAAATGCCAATGGCTGTTGAGGGTTGAAATCCTTTGTCTCGATGTTCTGGAAGTTCATAGAATATACCAGACAGTTCAGTTTTTCTTGAAGCTGTTTCACCTGAGTTATGAGATCAACTCTCTGCAGCTTACAATCTTCCTGTAGTTTTTCCTTATTATCCTTCACTGTCCCTGAAGCTTTGCCATGATCCTCAGCACTCCAGTGCATTTCTTTTTTCACCAGGAGCAGCTCCGACTCCAGCTGCTTCTGGCAGACTGGGAGCACCGACATCACACTATCTTGTTTGTGGAGACCCATGTGGTTTGCTGTCACCAGAGCTTTGGTAGGCTGCAGATCATGTGGTCTGGCAGACCCAATATCATATTTGAAGTCAAACTGTTTAAAAAAACTTAAATCCAGAAGGGTGTGTGTGTGTGTGTGTGTGTGTGTGTGTGTGTGTGTGTTGGGGGGGGCGTGTTTCAGAAGCAGCTGCTGAGTCATTGCTGCTTTCTCCCAATCCCTTTCCTCTGCTCTTTAGACAAGTTTATCTGGCTCGTGTTGATTTCCACCAGACTAATCAAATGTCAGGGCCAATGATGGTTAAGAGGAAAGCAAATGCAGAAGGACCAAGAAAAAGAGTGCGCTGGGTCCTCCTACCTATTCTTTGCCTCTTTAGCCTCCTTCACAAGCTCATCCAACTCTGCACATCTCTGAAATCTTCATATCCCGATGATATTGTCCTAAGCCACCTCTCCTTTCACACCCCCTTGCTTCCATTCATGCCCATGACTTCAACCTCCATGTCCACGTGACTGATGTCCAAGTCTTTATCTCTAGCCAACCAGACCTGCTGCAGTGCTAGATCTGTGTGAACAACCAACTGCCTAAAGAAATTTCCAATTGGGTATCCACAAGGCACCTCAATGCATCCAAGAACAAATGAATCTTTTACCTTGTACATCTATATTCTCTTGTCTTTGTTCTACAATTTCCCAACATAAACTTTAGCATCATGATAGTAACAAAGGCACACATTTATTTTTAATTATAAGCCACTGTTGCAAAATCACATATGCAAATGGTATATACATGTATTTAATATTTTATTCGTGCCCACCCAGGGACGTGAACTGTTTACTCCCCGGGCGCCTGTGGGGTGTCGTCCGGATGGATAGACGCCCTGTGCTTGAAAAAAAAAAAAGAAAGGCCTGACCTGTGGTGGCGCAGTGGATAAAGCATCGACCTGGAAATGCTGAGGTCGCCGGTTCGAAACCCTGGGCTTGCCTGGTCAAGGCACATATGGGAGTTGATGCTTCCAGCTCCTTCCCCCCCTTCTCTCTCTCTGTCTCTCCTCTCTCTCTCTGTGTGTGTCTCTCCCTCTCCTCTCTAAAATGAATAAATAAAAAATAAATAAAAATTAAAAAAAATATTTAAAAAATGGATACTATTCCAACTCTGTTTTACAGATGGACAACTAAAATGCAAAGAAGAAAAGTTGAAGTCACAAAAGATAAGATTCAATCCAAGAGAGTTTGATTCCAAGTCTGGACACATAATCCCAATGCTATATGCCTCTAGAAGCACTAAATTTTAAAATATAAAATACTGTTACCTTCACTAATGAACAAGATTCTCAAGGACTGGCTTCCTAACTTAATCAGCTTTTAAATTCCATAACATACCTTCATGCTTTGACATGGTCATGTTTACTGAATAAAGAAAGAAAAAAATGAAAGCGTACAAGGGAGACAGGAAAAGTAATTATGAGGTTAACCACAAGTCCAACAAAGCCCATTCTAGGAAGCTGTCTTATCCTTCCTCCACCTCCTCTGTGTGGCCCCTTCTACTCAGGTCGCTTACAGGATCTTCAGAATCCCAGAAGTCTACAAAAGACATCACAAAGGACTGGGGGGAAGAGTAGAAGAAAAAGAAACTAGGGAAAAAGCATCTACCCTTTTTTATTGCAAGGACTTCCACTCCTCTAGACTTCTGCGGGTCCCATTAAAGTATTGCCATTGTAGTTTTAAAAGTAGAATTGTTGTCAATATCAAGAGGAATAAAATATACCATAAGTAGACCATGTGCTAGAAAGTCAGTTCAGCTCTCAAAAAATTGGGTCTGTAGGCTAGTTAAAATAGAAATTAACTTTTAAAATATCTATATCTATCTATATAGCTATCATAATATAGCTATATTATAACCATATAATTGGATTTTCCCAGTAGAGAACCTAATACTAATAATGGATTCTTACTGAGCTATTATCAAGTACCAGGTTCTGTATTGGCAGTTTCTAAGCCTATGGGTACTCTTACCAGTTTTCCTCTACAAGTGGGGAAATTGAGGCAAAGAAAACTGTCAAGAAACCCGCCTGGGCCAACAGAGCAAATGCACAGATGGCAGAGATTTGAACACAGGCTGTGTGCCTGCAGAGCTTCTGCCGTTACCCCCAACACTGTATGGGAGGGAGCTCCCTTTTAAAAACCTGAGCGGTGGTGACTTGGCGATAGGAGGTGATCGATCAGCAATATTTTTTCATTCTTTGGGGGATAGGGAAGAGAGCTGTCTCTCATCTCCACGCAGTTTCCCCCAGCCATTTATTCACAGCTTCAACAGCAGGCCACGTGTGAGATCAAGATGTGGGATAACCACCATAAAAAATAAAAGCAAAACTTAAAAAACCTGTCTCATCAGCTGGAGTTGCCATTAATTTCAATAAATATCCAATTACATTTGTTGACAGGCAGCTCATAAATCTTGGAGAGAAATGGATCACTTCAAAGAATCTGGGAACTTTTGGAGCCTTGCCGAATAATGTAATCTTTCAATGTGCTTAATATTAATTTTAATTGGCTGAATATACCCGGGGTAATTTGGAAAAATCTATGGGACTTGGCTTGTAGGTTTGTCACTCCCTTTAAGAGGCTGAAAAGTATAAACATAGTATTGATTAAAATCCACATTTATTGTACATAAACTGGTAGAAAATTGCTCATTTCTCATGACTTTAAGCAACTGAATACTCATAATTTTGGTCAGGGGTTGCTTACGGTTTCAGTTGGTGTTTTGTGATGGTCTGGATTATCACAGATGAGCCACTCTGTAGAAAATCGACCCATTTCTGTCCAACTTTGATATGAAAGCCACTGTTCGGGATCAAACATAGCCATTTTATGAAACATCTACTCTTGTGTTTAGTTCAGCTGAGGTGGGGAAACAGCAGCCCTGCATTATGATTTTAATAGTCTTTATTACAAGTTTCTGTAGTTCTGTAAAAGAAGAATGTTTCAAAAAGCAGCTGAGAAATATTGAAATTCTTAATTATAATCTCTCACTGTCCCATGACTCTATTCCCTCCCACCCCCCAGCTTTCCAAAACTACATCAGAAGTCCAAGAAAGACTTCAGGGTGCATGTAATCACATTTAAATATACATATATTTAAATATTGCTAAGTGAAATAAGTCAGAGAAAAAGACAAATTCCATTGATCTCACTTATATGTGGAATCTAAAAAACAAAGCAAAATAAACAGACAAAACAGAAATAGACTCACAGATACAAAGAACAAGCTGATGGTTGCCAGGTGGGAGGGGGTTGGAAGACTGGGCGAAAAAAGGGAAGGGATTAAGAAGCACACAGTGGTTGTTACAAAATAGTCACGGGATGTAAATTACAGCATAGGAAATATAGTCAGTAATATTGTAATAACTATGTATGGTGCCAGGTGGATACTAGACTTAGTGGGGACCACTTCATAAGATGTATAAATGTCTAAAATAACCACTATGCTATATATACCCAAAACTAATATAATACTGAATGTCAACTATAATTGAAAATTTAAAAATTTTAAAACATATAAGAAATGGCCACATACATTTAGTCCTCTTTGGTTCTGTGCATAAGCCTGCCCTTTCCCGCATAACTTAGTCTTGATAAATGGTGGTACTATCGGTGGTATTATTAATAAGTGGTAATATAAGATGCTAACATTAGGGGGAGCTGGATGAAGGAGTTATGAACAGTCTTTGTGTTGTCTTTGC
Organism: Saccopteryx leptura; assembly: GCF_036850995.1. Classification (NCBI taxonomy): domain Eukaryota; kingdom Metazoa; phylum Chordata; class Mammalia; order Chiroptera; family Emballonuridae; genus Saccopteryx; species Saccopteryx leptura. The sequence continues at coordinate 173,644,509 of NC_089503.1, forward strand.
GAATCTCCCATAAATTTTAAACTATTCCAAAATAAAAAGTTTGGACAATTATGCCTGGTAAAGTAGGTCTGAGTTGAGCATTGAGCCTCCCAAGGGCTTAGGGGTGGAGGAGAGAGACATTCCTGAAGGCGGGAGGATAGGGAGAGGGTGAGGTTGGAATTATACCATTTTAGGGGTAGAAATAACAGTAGTTATAACAGCAATCGTTATTTTCCCTCAGTTCTCAGTGAGGACCAGAGATCTTGTTCACAGCCCTGCAATAATCCTCACAATAGCCCAAACAGGAGGGTATTACTTTGGTCCTCATTTTATGAATGAGGAAGCTCAAGCTGAAAGAAATGTGGCAACCTGGCAATCTTTACATATTTTCTCAAACTGTGTAATAAGTACATACCCATTTCAGTTGAATAAAATATCAAAACCTTTCAATTATAATATCTTTTCTTAGGTTTCTGTTTTAGGTTTAATTGAAATGGTCCTTCAAGAACAGTTTCTGGCATAAATTCTTAAAGGTTCCTACTCTGTGTCTGGATGAACTGTTGATTACTGTAAAAGGAGGTTTCTCAACCAGAGGTGACTCTGAGGATTTGATTTGTCAATGACTGAAGACATTCTTGGTTGTCATGACAGCAGGGGAAGGGGACGAATACTTCATCTAGAGCAGTGGTCCCCAACCTTTTTTGGGCCACGGACCGATTTAATGTCAGAAAATATTTTCACGGACTGGCCTTTAGGGTGGGACGGATAAATGTATCATGTGACCGAGACAAGCATCAAGAGTGAGTCTTAGACAGGTGTAACAGAGAGAATCTGGTCATTTTTTTAAAATAAAACATTGTTCAGACTAAAATATAAATAAAACGGAAATAATGTAAGTTATTTATTCTTTCTCTGCGGACCGGTACCAAATGGCCCACGGACCAGTACCGGTCCACGGCCTGGGGGTTGAGGACCACTGATCTAGAGGACAGAGGACAGGGATGTTGCTAACATCCTGCTGCCGTTGCAACAAAGGATTATCTAGCCCAAAATGCCATTAATGCTGATATTGAGTAATTTCCCTAACAGGACCTAGTAAGCAGAAAGTCCTAGTCAACAAGTGAATTTCTTGTCAGAAGGAAGTTTAGTGAAGACAAACCTGGGGAAGACAGGAGTCGGGCTTCTGATACAAGTGCGTTGCTGGTATATAATTCTTTTTTTTTTTAATTATTTTTATTGAGAGGTAAGGAGGCAGAGAGACAGACTCCTTCATGCTCCCGGATTGAGATCCACCCAACAAGCCCCCCTGTCGGGACGATGCTCTGCCCATCTGGGGCCACTGATCCGTTGTTCGTCATCCAAGCTCTTTTCAGTGCCTCAGGTAACGCCATGGAGCCATCCTCAGCACCTGGGGTTAACTTTGCTTGAATCATTCAAGCCATGGCTGTGGGAGATGGGGAGAAAGAAAAGAAGGAGCGGTGGAGAAGCAGATGATTGCTTCTCCTGTGTGCCCTGACCAGGAATCATACCTGGGACATCCACATGCTGGGCTGATATTTTACTGCTGAGCCACTGGCCAGGGCCATTGGTATATAATTCTGAGCTTTCTTTGAGTGCTGAAGTTTTGTGGCGAGAGTACTCAATGAGCCAAGGGAAAGAAAACAGAAGAACCTATTTAAATCTAAGAGTAAAATGCTTACTTCTGTAATGAGGGGGAAAAAAGCCACAGACATCAGAAAAATCTTTTTTAACTGTTTTAGACATTAAGTTGATTAGAAGTCTCAAAGACATCTTGGGATAGCCCTAACTCTAAGCCAAAGAGTGAGTAGAAAATAAACCTTCCGCTTACTTTTTTCCTCATTAAAATATTAACGAAATGCACTAAAAAGTGAAACAGAGAGCTTTAAAAAAAGTTTTAAATAAAAACAAGCATTAGAAAAGTAGCCATCTTACTTAAATGTTTTTTTCTACTACTCATTTTCATAAACACAGGTTTGAAAACCTAGACAAATGTTATCACTAGAATCAGAGATATCCAGGCTGTTACATTTGGGTTTTTACACTTTAAAAATCCCAAATGTTTGGGATAGTTGGCGTTTAGTAAAATGTCTCTCCCTTCCCTTTCAGGGTGGGATGTCTCTTCCCACCCCAGCGCCACTGGACTGTCCCTGTGACTTGCTTTAATCAATGGAACATGAGCAATCAGGACCCAAGCAGAGGCGGGACATGTGCTTGTACAACTTGTTCTGCCGTGTGTCCTCGAGAGTCTCACCGTGAGAAGACTCTGCCCTGGGGGCTGCTTCCCCTTCAGCTTGGGCCCCAATAAAACAGGTGGCGCACACACAGAACCCAACCTGCAACCTGACACCAAGCCTGCAGCCCGACACAGCAGGGATACCTGAGCGAACTCAGGCTAGACCAGCGAAGGCACCATCAGCCTGCACACCGACCAGCTTGATAAGAAACGCCTGTTATTGAAAGCCACTAAGTTTTGGGGTGCTTTGTGACCCAACCTGATGGTGGCAAGAGAGGTAATACATAGAACAACAGGTCCTTATGATTTTGCTTTTAAATGAATTCACTCCAAATGGCATTTTAAATAGATATATGCAAATTCATCTCTTTTCCCTCCAGGGATAAAGACTGTGACCTCTGTGTTTTGAGTTGCTGGCCAAAATATATGGTTGACAGAGCCTGGAAATGGCCCCAAAAGGGTAGATTTCAGCAAGGATTCATTTCTACAAGCTGTAGAAACGTCTTTCAAGTCACTTTAGAAATCTTTTGAGCTTTTGAATAAGAGTGACCTTTATTAGCAATGACATTGGCTGCATGTGGGGTTTTGAAATAGAATAAGCTCTGAGTCAAGTAACAATTGGTGGCCCAGTATTATCTGTGGTGTTCTGGGGACAGGTGCAGTTATTTCGGTCTTCAAATTTCTAGGAACATCTCTTCCATTTGGCTGTGAGATATGGGATTTAGCAAAAAAGGGAATGAGACAGCACTTAGGCAACTGATGAGCCGCTTAAGCAAAGTTTATTGAATTTTTGCAATCAAAAATCTCATTTACATAAAATGAGAAATAATTAAATGACATCGTAATTGTGATCTCTCCTAATTTAATTGAATTTTGACACTGGGGTCAGTGGCTGGAGTGCAAAGGCAATTTCTTCTAGAAGGATTTTTTAATTAATTTTTTTCCTGATTCACAGGAAGGGGTAATAAGCCCTAGTGTGACTGAACCATTATATGAACCTTTGTTAGGTTGTGGACAAGTATGTTGACATGGGTCTAACAAGGTCTGGAGGCTTCTAGCTATATTTAGGTGTATTTCAATGTCATGGGAGAATTTCAATGTGCAGGTATAGAAGGACGGCAGTTGTGATATAAGCTACAGACATACCCCTTTAGTTGTATGTATTGTTTCTCCTGGGTATGGACCGGGTGGACAAAATGAACTTGAGAAGCAGTAGCCTGAAGTGGAAGTCACTAGATCAGAGAATACTAGAATTAAAAGCCACCTTAGGGGCCAGCAGAGCTAGTCCATATAAAGAAATGGAAACCCTCAGAAAGCCAGCCATATCCCACAGCCATAGAATAAATTCCAGAGCAGGACGGTCCCTGTAGAGTCCCCGAACCCTAATTCCAGGTAATTCTCAATTAGAATGAAGAAAGACTGTATGATTGAAAGTCTCTGCACAAAAAATAGACACTCAGACCAATGGAACAGAATAGAAAACCCAGAAATAAAACCACTTATATATAGTCAAATAATTTTTGATAAAGGGGCCAACAACACACAATGGAGAAAAGAAAGCCTCTTCAACAAATGGTGCTGGGAAAACTGGAAAGCCACATGCAAAAGAATGAAACTGGACTACAGTCTGTCCCCCTGTACTAAAATTAACTCAAAATGGATCAAAGATCTAAACATAAGACCTGAAACAATTAAGTACATAGAAGAAGACATAGGTACTCAACTCATGGATCTGGGTTTTAAAGAGCATTTTATGAATTTGACTCCAATGGCAAGAGAAGTGAAGGCAAAAATTAATGAATGGGACTACATCAGACTAAGAATTTTTGCTCAGCAAGAGAAACTGATAACAAAATAAACAGACAGCCAACTAAATGGGAAATGATATTTTCAAACAACTGCTCAGATAAGGGCCTAATATCCAAAATATACAAAGAACTCATAAAACTCAACAACAAACAAACAAACAATCCAATAAAAAAATGGGAAGAGGACATGAACAGACACTTCTCCCAGGAAGAAATACAAATGGCCAACAGATATATGAAAAGATGATCATCTTCTTTAGCTATTAGAGAAATGCAAATCAAAACTGCAATGAGATACCACCTCACACCTGTTAGATTAGCTACTATTAACAAGACAGGTAATAGCAAATGTTGGAGAGGCTGTGGAGAAAAAGGAACCCTCATTCACTGTTGGTGGGAATGTAAAGTAGTACAACCATTATGGAAGAAAGTATGGTGGTTCCTCAAAAAACTGAAAATAGAACTACCTTATGACCCAGCAATCCCTCTACTGGGTATATACCCCAAAAACTCAGAAACATTGATACGTAAAGACACATGCAGCCCCATGTTCATTGCAGCATTGTTCACAGTGACCAGGACATGGAAACAACCAAAAAAGCCCATCAATAGACTGGATAAAGAAGATGTGGCACATATACACTATGGAATACTACTCAGCCGTAAGAAATGATGACATCAGATCATTTACAGCAAAATGGTGGGATCTTGATAACATTATACGGAGTGAAATAAGTAAATCAGAAAAAACCAGGAACTGCATTATTCCATACATAGGTGGGACATAAAAGTGAGACTAAGAGACATTGATAAGAGTGTGGTGGTTACGGGGGGAGGGGGGAGAGGGAGAGGGAAAGGGGGAGGGGGATGGGCACAAAGAAAACTAGATAGAAGGTGACAGAGGACAATCTGACTTTGGGTGATGGGTAGGCAACAAATTGAAAGACAAGATTGCCTGGACTTGTTGTCTTTGAATATATGTATCCTGATTTATTGATGTCACCCCATTAAAAAAATAAAATTATATAAATATATATAAAAAAAGAAAGTCCCTGCACACAGAAGCCATTGACTGTGGCCACACACATAATGTGTGACTTACTGGCCATTACAGGCAGAAGCAGTTGCTGCCTGTGCCTCAATGTGGCATCAGCATGTCTTTGGGACCCTGCTGGGATGGAGAGCCACCTGCGCATTGTCTTCCCCTGGGGGTTCTCCAGGGCTCTGTCTCTCCAGGCTCCGGACCCAGGCTGGAGCACACGTTCTTTTTTTTTCCTTTTCCTTTTTTTAAAATTTATCAATTTTAGAGGGAAGGCAAAAGAGAGAGAGAGAGACAGACAGACAGACAGACAGAAACATCGATTTGTTCCTGTATGTGCCCTGAGCTGGGGCTGAACCCACATCCTTTGCATATCTGAACAACGCTCTAACCAACTGAGCTATCTGGCCAAGGCTTGCTTTTTTTTGCAATCACAGTTGACCTTCCATATCATTTTAGATTAGTTTCAGGTGTACCCCATAATGGTTAGACAATATATAATTTACAAAGTGATCCCCCTGATAATTCTAGTACCCACCTGGAACCTTTCATAGTTATTACAATATTATTGACTATATTTCCTATGTTGTACTTTCCATCCCGTGACTATTTTATAACTGCCAATTTGTACTTCATAATCCCTTCACCTTTTTAAATTATTTTTATAGATTTTATTTATTCATTTTTAGAGAGGAAAGAGAGAGAAAGAAGGGGGGAAGAGCAGGAAACACCAACTCCCATATGTGCCTTGACCAGGCAAGCCCAGGGTTTCGAACTGGTGACCTCAGCGTTCCAGGTCAACACTTTATCCACTGCACCACCATAGGTCAGGCCTGTCTTCACCATTTTTAAAGAGGACATGCAAATGGCCAATAGACATATGAAAAGATGCTCAATGTCACTAATCATCAGAGAAATGCAAATTAAAACCACAGTGAGATATCACTTTATACCTGTCAGAATGGCTACCATCAGTAAATCCACAAATAGCAGAGTTGGCAGGGGTGTGGAGTAATGGGAACCCTCCTGCACTGTTGTTGGTAGGTATGCAGACTGGTGCAGCCACTATGGAAAACAGTATAGAGGTTCATCAAAAAATTAAAAATAGAACTGCCTGATGACCCAGCTATCCCACTTTAGACAGAGCTGCCCTGGGTGCCCCATGGCCTCCCGGTCGTGTCTGTCACAGTTGTGTGGTTGTCCAGGACGGGAGTGTAGGTCAGTGGCTCCTCAGGTGAGGGTTACATAAGCGTCCTGCTGGCCACCCGAGTGGAAAAATGGCCCCAGCATTTCTGAGAGGAGAGAACACGCCAGGGGCAGGCCGTGCAGCCGGGCTGCAAATGTCCACATGCTTGCTGGCCTGGCAGGAATCTTTTCCACTGAAGTGATTTTTCACATCTTTGAGAAAAACATGAGAAAAGGCTCCTTCATCTGCCAGACTCGGGTTCCCCTGAAATGCAAAGTGCTCCAGCCTCATCTGGGCTTCGAGGGGCTGAGATCTGTTTATTTTTATTTTATACATATTTTTGTATGTATTTTGTATGTATTTTATACATATTTTTATGTATTCTCTCCTCCCATTTCAGTTTTCTCAATGGAGCACGAACAGCCTGGTCGGCCCTCTGGGGATATTCGGGAACAAAAGGTCATCCGTGTACACGGCAAACGCAGCCACCAAGAGAGCCCAGGAGCTGGTGACCTGGAAGTGCTCCTCATGTGGTGCCCCTGGGCCTGGCCGGCCACATGCTCTCCTGAGAACCAGGAGGACTCGTGCAAGGTTAGGACACAGACTGGGATCTTCAACCAAAAAGAGAGAAGCTGTGAGAAGGGAGTTGATAGATACAGCAGCAGGAGGGAGCTTTCTGGGATAGGATAAGAGCGATGCAGCGAAGATCGAGGAGGGGGCAGAGGAAAAGGGTTGCCTTTTCCCCTAGAGAAATATTTCTGTCGGGGCAGCATCTAGGTCAGAAGGAAGCAGGCCTTGGTCCCGCCGCATCAGGTGAACACCAAATATGCTTATTCACGTCCAGAAATGCAGTTTTATTTCTTCATCCGTCAATCAGCAAGCAATATAACAGAGTCGCTAAAATCTCAGACTCCTGAGTCAAACAGACACGGATTCAAGTGGCATCAGTGACTCACTCTGTCCAGCAAGGCTTTGGTTTTCTCATTATAAAATGAGAAAAGGCCAGTAGCTACTTCATAGAGTTATTGTGAGCATTCAATGGGTCATGTACCAAGTGCTTAGCAGAATATCTAACACAAAGGTCGCTTGTCAAGTATTAGCTGTGAGTATTTAATGAGTACTGAGATGGTTATGGTACCAATGGGATTGAGAGAGACACAAAGATTAGAAACTTTTCTCAAGGAATTTATAGTCTGCTTGAGGATATAAGATGAAGCCACATGAAGTAATACTGAACAGCCCAAGGCACTATAAAATGAATGGACACACATTCCATATGGCGTTACAAAGCCCTCAGGCATGAAAAGTTAAGGTGTGATGGTTAATCATCAGTTAAGCGGTCCCCATAAGTAGGTGCTAGAGATGGACAGCTGGAATGTGCACATGAATCACCCAGAAATCTAATAATAGAGAGGATAATTTAGTCCCAGAGTGGAGCCTTGGATTATGCATTTTTAGGGAGCTCTTAGGTGATGTGGTCCATGTTATTGGGCCTCAGACCACACATTCAGTAGCAAGGACTTACAGAATTGTCAGAACATGTCCTAGAAGCTAATGTTTCAGCCCTGGTGACCGAGTGCTTATGTCACACCTATCTGGTAGTAAACACAGAGGAAGATAGAAATAAGGAGGAAAGAGAGCTGAGAGGTTCCTACTCACAAGGATATTTTTTTCTCCTAAATTGTCATTGATCAGAAAAATATCATTACCAGTACGACCACCACCACCAACAACAACAATAGCAACTTATCTACCTGAAACAACTAGGGAAAAAATACTCATTAAGCAGCTATGTAATGATACAAGGCCATGTCTTGATGAGTTGAACAAAAATGGATAAGAGAGCCATGTGGCTGGAGTAGTCAGAGTGCACTTTCTAGGTAAATGGCATTGACCCAAACACTAAAAGAAATGATAGCAGGGAATGGGGAAGTGTATGGTGACAAGTCAGGAACAGGGTCTCCCACTCTGCACCCTTTTGTTTCTTAGTCTTCATTATCACATAATTACTTATGTGTTGCTCTCTGATTGCTCTTTTTCTTTCTTTCTTTCTTTTTTGTGGCAGAGACAGAGAGAGTCAGTCAGAGAGAGGGATAGATAGAGACAGACAGGAAGGGAAAGAGATGAGAAACATCAATTCTTCATTGCAGTTCCTTAGTTGTTCATTGATTGATTTCTCATATGTGCCTTGACCGGGGCGGGGAGGGCTACAGCAGACTGAGTAACCCATTGTTCAATCCAGCGACATTGGGCTCAAGCTGGTGAGCCTTGCTCAAATCAGATGAGCCCGTGCTCAAGCTGGCCATCTCGGGTTCTCGAACCTGGGTCCTCCATATCCCAGTTCGACGCTCCACTGAGCCACCGCCTGGTCAGGCTGAATGCTTTTTGGATAACTCATTCAAACATTTTTGTGGTTGCTCTCACCACCCCTAACCCCAATACACACAGTCAGCTACTCTCTCCTCTTATAGGAATCAAACCTCTATTTTTCTTGAGTCTTTAGTTTATTATTAAATAAAATATAAGCTGTTTGCTTTTCCAGGAAGAAGAAAAAGAAGCCTAGGCAAGAGTCAGTTCCCCAGGTTGCAGACCATGAAAATGTTTTTAACATTAGAAGCATCGCAGACGTGCACAAATGGCTGATTTCTAATGACACTAGGTACACAGAGCGAGCTTCCCTGGTAAGGAAATGAAGCCAGCTTTGGTATCTCATCCAGCTGAGCAGATCTTAAAACATACACTTTTAATGTCACTTCTTCCTTGGTGTGAACTCACTCATGGAGGTAGGAAGGACATTTTGTCCTGGGGACCAGAACAAATAGGATTTAGAGAGGGAGGCCTGACTCACCCATCGACCTTGGTCATTGGTAGAATAAAGGGTTCCCCAAAGGGAGTAATTTCAGGAGCCTGAAAATGATTCCTAAAGACCACACTGCCCCCATTGTGCTTACTTATTTCAGAAATTTACTGAATATTGAACAAAGACTTGATTTCATAACGAGAGAGATTAATAACAATCACCTGCATTTTTACCTTGGATTGCGCGAGGTCCACCAAACACAGCAACAAGTACAATTGGCTTTTTGGCAATCACATCCCCTGAGGGTTGGCTTTTCTGTTTTATAGTGGCTTTTGTGGTTTATCACCACTTTGTATCTCACACTCTGATTATTTCTGCTTTAGCCATCAGTGCCTGAAAGGTCATAGGGAGAAATCAGTGCACCTGCCTTCTCAAATGCTAGTGACGTGGGTCTTGTTGTCTTTCATCTTTTTATAGTTTTCATCCTACTCATACAAAAGTCAGAGACTGACTTTCAAAGACATGAGCATCCTATGTTTCCTGGCTGGTCCTGGAGTTCAACAGGCGGCTACCTGGTCCCATCCCAGGTAATGTCTAAGCTGGCTTCACAGCCCAGGACATTTCAAAGCAGCTATCTATAATCAAACACAAAAACCCTTTGCTACTGATTCTTTTCAAAATATGTGCTGAAATTAGACCATTTTCCTCCAGGAAGACATCAGGTGAGGATAGAAGAGCCATCCTGAAATGGCACAATGGCAGTTTCATCATCCCAAGTATCACTGTTCATAGTGCTGCTTGGGGGAAACTAAACGAAAAAGATGGGACACCCCAAAACACGAGATGGCTCAGATAATGGAGATAAAGCTTGACCTGGGTCTCACTGTCTCCTCCCTATTGAGAACTCAGAAAGTCAGAGACCACAGGAGTAAGAAAGTTGCCTGGCCATGGCCAGAGCCTCCTACAGCCCCCTTCCATTCCATCACAGAACTTCACCCAAAGGAGTGGCGTGATCAAGCTGGACTATGCTGAGATGGCTGTGAAGGGTGGCTTTGAGGAAACCTCAGCCTTCAATGGGCAGCACGTGGGCAGAAATGGCCTGGTAGAGAAGCCCAGCCCTGGGCTGGACTGTCCTGGCTCCAGTGGCCCCACCATTTTCTGGGTCTCTCCACTATGTCAGGCATTGACAAGGAGCAGCCCAAGGGAAGCAAGGTCCCTGCATGAACACTGGGGCAGATCTGAAGTCACAGTGGCAGGAGTTTGTCAACAGTTCTGCTGCTTGCCTCTGAGAAAGCTATCTAATTAGAGCACTGCCAGGGGTCATCAGTGGGCTCTTCACTATGCATAAAACCCACACTGTAAGGACAGGGAAGAATTATTTTAAGCAGAGAAATCAATGTGAACTCATATAAACAAAGATAAAGAGATCATAAAAGCACCAGAATTTATAAAAAAGAGTATAGCATTCATGCAGGCATTATGTCAGAAAAAGTATAGCTTAAAAAGAACTCACAAGGGGAAAACATCTTGTTTTCAACAGATACATTTGCAGCATAAATAAAAATGAGAAAATTTTAGCCCTTTTTTCTTGGATAAGATAGAACAATACCAAAGTATTCATTTTTACTCACTCAACAAAAATCTATGGAATACCCCACTACACATAGAATTTAGCTAAGCAGTAGGACAAAGATAAGATGTATTTTCTCTTTTCCATTATTCTATAGAGGGGCACAGACCCTTTCGAGAGTCTTATTAAGCCATAGCCCACAGATGGCTAAGGAGAGAGTAAGCAGGGAGAAAGAGAAGCAGGATATAGCCAATACTCAAAGCAATTTTGCATGCAAGTTCATGGACCTCTAAAAAGGGGAATGGTAGGTGCTTTAGTTCCCTACATTATAAACTCCTAACTCATATATGTCTTTTTCTGATAGGAGAATGATTTTTCAGATGGGGATGAGTAAAACAATATTCAGTAAAATAACTGAAAAAAATTATAAGGAAGAACCAGCTGCTCCTGATGAGTTTTTGTCTATCGGTTGTAACAAATTTCATCTCAGGATACCTGGGGTATATATGAATAACACTGCTAATTCACTGCCTGTTTTCTTCTAGAAAACATGGAGAATGCATTGAACAAACAATGCAGGATATCTGTGTTCTGTACTTAAACAAATAATTCATGGGTTCTCTCAATGACCTTGTGTACAGGACAGAGCAGGGCAGGCTACCTGACAACACTGCTGAGAGAGCTTGCACTTGCCCGGTGAGTGAATGCAGAGAATTTTTACAACCAGATTGATGTCTTCATTGATTTTTCTCATGACTCCCTCTGGCCCAGGTCCAGTTCAACATGATCTATCAATGACCGTGGTGATTTTCTAGAGGGCATGTAGTTACAATAGGGAAATAGCACCAAGCTAAAGGGTTGGCTAAGCTGGTAATGAAAGACTCAGGCTCTACAATGGATGGATTTAAATTGGAGCCTTTTGGTTTTGTTAAATTTGGGTTTCAGGGAGCTGGGGCACTCCTAACATAATAGTATCACCTCATTACACATGGGTTAGGTCACACTTTCCATAGTACTATGTGTTCTCCCAGGTGCCATATTTTTAATAGTACGTTCACTTGTCCTGATGAAAAAGACATCACAATAAAGGACCTTAAAATAATCCAACATAAGGAATGATTGAAGGAACTGTAGAGAATTCATCAGGGAGAAGTGATTTAAGAGTGTTCATGCTGTTTAAATCATTCAGAGGATTACATAAAAAGAGAGGATGAGCATCCTCTGTGGCTTTGGAGGGAAGAACAGGGGAAACCAAATATACATTATAGAAAAATGTTGACTTAGCGTAAGAAGAACTTTTTACCATTGTTTGCTGAAAACACACACACAAAGAAAAAAAATGGTTTGGGAGTCTGACAAATTTCCCATCACTACAGGTACACAGTAGATATTCAAGTAGGTAACTCAAAGAACACCTGGTCATGTCTTTTTTTTTTTTTAATAAATAAATTTTTATTTTAATGGGGTGACATCAATAAATCAGGGTACATACATTCAAAGAAAACATTTCCAGGTTATCTTGTTATTTAGTTCTGTTGCATACCCATCACCCGAACCTCCAAACAAGTCTCAAGCTGGTCATGTCTTAAAGAAAACTGTCCTTCAGGATTTAGCTGGACTACACGCCCTCTAAGTTTATACCAAAATAAAGAGAATTCTGAGTAGAGGTGGGGGTCAGGGAACCTCTATCTCATTCATAAAATATTACCTCTTGGTTTCTTTATAATAAAAAGAGTCTGACCATATTATGCTGTGGGCCTTGTAAGTTCATGTTCATGACCCTGGAGCAGTCAGGATAAGTCAGGTCATGCTGCAGCCACTAACAACTCCAATGTCTCAGTGGCTGGAAATAACAGCAGTTACTTCCTGTTCCTACTGCATGTCCATTTCAGGTCAATGGAGAGCCTTAGGAATCCAAAGTGTTTTGGATTGGCCAGTGCAGCCAGCAGAGAGAGAATTTAGTCAATTAGGCACCAGCTCTTGAAGGTTTCTGTCTCTCTAGAACTGGTCCCAAGACTCACCCAACCACTAGGGAGTGGGCAATGTTCAGTCTTCTCTGTGCTCAGAGGAGGGGAAAACCAGTCATCCTGAGAAGTAACTAATGATTATCTGAAATTACAATGGATTAATTCAAACCTTAAAAAAAAAAAACAAAAGAGCCTAAAGAAACAGCACTGATTTCTCTTCTGGGTTCAGGTCCTAACCTTGTCATGAACTTTATGGCTCTGGATAGGTCACTTAACCTTTTTAGTCCTCAGTTTCTATAAAACAAGGAGAGGAACGTCTTTCTCTCTCAGGATTGTTGTTTCAATACAATGAGTCAATCAGTAGAAACACAATTCAGAACATTCAACAACCATACAAACGAAGTGGATGATGAAGAATTACTCCATGCCCAACACCAAAGAGAAACAGCCACGAGCTGAGAGTCCCCTCAGTGAGTCTTAGGAATTGTTTAAGGTAGGAAATACTTCTACCTGTGCACTTTAGTGTTCTTGTAATTGCCCCCTCCCCCAACTCTCCAGTGAGGATGGTAAAAGTCACCCCGTGCATGTCACAGATGCAGACTGAGGCCCAGGACCCGGCAGGAAGGTCTCTAACGACACTCATGGTCTGTATCAGCATCAGAACGAGGTTGTCCCTGGCTCCTGACTCCTGCCCTGTGCGGTTTGCTGCTCTCCCTCCCCCCTGGCCGTCCTCCTTCTCTTACTCCTATTTTAATAGCTCTACGAAATCTTGGCCTGGAGAGTGCAGAATGTGGGGTACTGGTTCCAGTTCACTCGTGACCTGGCTTGTCCCCACCAGGAGGTCACTTGAGGGAGGCTGGGCACATCACAGAGACATTATTGGTCCAAAGGCAGCCCAGATGTCCCTGGCACCCACGCTCCCCACAGATGGCGGAGTAGTAACCCCGGCATCCAGGAACGTGAGCCCAGGTTCACACGCCTCCAGCCTGGGGGAAATTTCCTGCTCAGGAAACAATGATTTGGGAGGCAAATTGGAACATTTGGAGGCACAGGTCGCAGACCAGACAGGGTGTACACAGTGATGGAAAAGTCACAACAGACCAGGGCTGATGGGGGAGGAGAGAATCTTAAGTAAAACCTGCCTCAGAATATCAAGAAAACCCTATCTCATCCTGCCAAATGCATTCAGCCTTCTCACCTTTTTTGTTGGTTATCTTGTGATTTGGTCTGTTTGAGAGGATGCCAACTGTTTGATCCAACTGACTAGATGATTTTTCAACATGCTTGATACAATTGTCGATGGATACAGGTGATATGTTGAAGGCATTGCTTTCATGAAGTATTAATGGGGGGGAACATTTTATCGCAGGCTACCCAGAGAGCTGCATGTGAGACCCTTTGTTCCTCAGTCCTATTTTTAGAGAGCATATTAAGCCATAGCCCACAGATGGCTAAAGGGCTTAGGAGAGAGTAAGCGGGGAGAAAGAGAAGCAGGATATAGCCAATACTCAAAACAATTTTGCATGCAAGTTCATGGACCTCTAAAAAAGGGAATGGTAGGCGCTTCAGTTCCCTACATTATAAACTCCTAACTCATATATGTCTTTTTCTGATAAGAGAATGAATGATTTTTCAGATGGGGATGAGTAAAACAAATATTCAGTAAAATAAGTGAAAAAAACTTGTAAGGAAGAACCAACTGCTCCTGGTGAGTTTATAACTATCGGTTGTAACAAATTTCATCTCAGGATACCTGGGGTATATATGAATAACACTGCTAAAATGACTGAATGGCCCAAGCTCTTAGCAACTGTGAATACGCAGGCAGAAGGGGGAACTTCGGGTACTGTTTGTGATCTCCCATCGCTAGGGAGTTTCGTTATGCTGAGTTATTTTGGAGATCGTCTGGCCATTCTGTGAGGTCTTCTAAAGGGTAGGGATGTTATCAGGCCATTGCCCTTCCCGCCCTCACTTCGCCACCCCTTCCCTCATCCCAGAGATGCTGTCCTTGGTGGCCTGGCATTGGGGAAATGTATCCATCTTGTTGGTGATGGTAATGCCGTCACTAAGGAAGGTCATTTAAGGTTCTGTGAACAAAGACTATGACTTTAGGATTTGGAGGTGAGGGGAGATTTATAATCATCTCATTCTCTCCTGTCGTGCTCACTCCTCTGCCGGCTCCTAGTTCTGAGTTATCTCTCAATTAGAATCAACTGCCTATAGCATGTTCTCTTTCCAAACTGTGTCCTGCGATTTTAGCATCTACACATTTTTCCCCCTGTTTTGCTATATTGCTTATAAGGTTTATGCAGCTGCTTGAAGGGCTAAATAAATATGTAATCAGTGTGATACAATCATATGCCTTCCTTATCAGGGAAGGGAGAAAATGACAACTTGAATATTATGCAGTTTTTAAGAGCTCCACGATGCAAAATAATAAGTTCAGTTAATTGATGTGATCTTAATTGAAATCGCAGGGAGATGGGGATGTGTGTAGAGCCCAGTTGTTTGTGTTTTTAATAGCACTGTTTGGCTAAGATGGGACCATTATCTCCTTCTGGTTCTTCAAATGATGGAGAGTTTATATTTTCTAAAGTTTGCTGAAAGTGGGATGCTTTTACAGTAGTTTTCTTGGTCTTTCAGTTAAGCTGTTTTATATGCATTTTAGATTATATTACATTTTGAGAGCAAACTACCATAAGTGGTGTGTGTATATCTCTGTCCATGTTCCAACAATTAGAAGTTCAAGGATAATCATTCATGTTCATTACATCAACTGTCACTATTTATCTGTTCACTTATTTATTCAAACTTTTACTCATTTAACAAATATTTATTGAGCCCAAGGCATCTCCCTGATTTTATTGATAAACACAGGAGATGCACAAGCAAATAAGACTAAAATCTCATCATAGCCGGAAGGAACAATTCAGTATAATATTCCCTCTTTCACTACCATCTATTGGTAGCTTATATATTTGAATCCAACATACATGGTTTCTCTATGTTGTTTATAAACTCAAGTCCAGGGACCTTAGTTTCTACATCTTCTGTGTCTCCCAAAGTGCAAGTTACAGAGCAATTTATTAATATAGACTTGCTCTCTGAATAAATGTCTGAATGGCACCATTAAATGAACTTCATAGGAAATCTGACTCTGTGTGGCAAGTTTTAATAGTGAGGTCAAGTTAGTAATTTTTGTATCCACCTTTATGTCAACAACCTGATTGTTTATACCCTAGAATTCCAGTTACTCCATGCATAAGCCTCAATCACAGGCCATTTTGTGGTATTGACATAAAATATTTACCTAAAAGAGCTTTTGTTATCTCCAACACAAAAAGATCAAGTTATTGCCTCCATGATTCTGGTGGGCCTCAGTGGCCAAGCACAGAGAAGAACATCTTCTGGTTGACCTTGTGAGTCCCGCCCCACCCTCGCAGGCACACCGCCCCTTCCTGACCAGCTGTCAAACCACCGCATGTGTGACGGCATCAGGCGCCGCTCAGTGCTTCCTGTAGCAACATTCCACATTGATCCAAAATGTAAATCATGGCCACCATTAAGCACTTATTAAATGTCTCCTTACATAGGGTGCCAGCCAGAGCGGGGTTCACAGCTGGAGTCCTGGCCTGCTGTGATTTTATGGACCCACTTGGACAGGGCAGCTGGAAACTGAACTGGAAATTGGTCTGCTATCTACAAAGGGACATTTTGAGCAAAGATGACAATCAAAGCTGTCACATTTTGTACAGGAATATGAAGCAAATTATTTGGTCAAGAATGTGGGTGGGAAAATAACACTAGGGCGTCCTGGAGCTGCCCTACCGGATCTGCACAGGAAAACCTGAGCCAGCAGGGAGGCACTGTGTGGGCTCTGGGCCAGGAATTACGGGTGCTATTTCAAGTGCTTCCCATCACTTAAGAGGGAGCTGGCTTTGCTATGCCTGGGGAGGCGCCAACCTTGGAGCAATGTGAAGCCACACTGGGTGTCCCTTGGTGGCCTTTGTGTGAGGAAAAGCGTGCACACTCACACATTTCTGTAGTTTGCATCTCTTCAATGGACCAGGGTTCTGGACTGCTGATGTGTGATGGAGGCACTGAGGAGAAGGATTTTGAGTCTTCCTTATCTCTCACGGGCCTCTCCACCTGCATTCATTTGATTCGTCAAGTATTTATTGAGCAGCTATTGTGTTCCAGACCCTGTTCTAAATGCTGATGACACAATGAGGCATAAAATAGCCCCTCCCTCACCCCACTGCTCTTCCTAGGATGCTTACTTTCTGGTGGGGGAGGTGTGCACATGTGAGCCAAAGGGAAGAGTCTCACTCCTTCCCAACAAGGGAGCTTACCTAGTTTTCTGTCACTGCCTGCAGATTTCTCTCCTAATTGGACATTTTCTTGGCCAGAGGGATTCATATGAAAAAGAGAGAATGCAAGACGTAAGCAAGAATGATTATTCCAACGTAGAACAGTCAAAATCCTCATTCTGAAGAGTAAAATCTTACTCCTCACCATCCTTTGTGATGAGTAGTAAATGCAGTAAGAGGTAAGTCTCCAGAGCCAACTCTCTTTGGACTTGAATCCCCGCTTGACCACCAGCTAGCTACATGTTAGATGGTGAGTACTATAGACTAAAGATTTGTGTCTCCCTCTAATTCCTATGTTGAAACCTATTCCCCCAAGGGGATGGTATTTGAAAGTAGGGCCTTTGAGAAGTGACTAGGTCATGAGGATGGAGCCCTCATGAAAGGGATTAGTGCCCTTATAAGAGAGACATCAGGGAGTTTCTTTGCCCCCTTCTGCCATGTGAGGCTACAGAGAGAAGATGATGGTCTATGAACCAGGAAGCATGTCTCACTAGACACTGAATCTGCCTTGATCTTGGGCTTCCCAGCCACCAGAACTGTGAAAAAGAAATATTTGCTGTCTATAAGTCTTCTGATATTTTGTTATGACAGCCTAAATGAACTAAGACAGTAATCTACTTCAACTACCTGCATCTCATCTTCTTTATTTGTAGAATAGGAAGAATATTTATGGCTACCTCCTAGGGTACCTGTGAAGAATAAATGAGACCCTTCACTGTAAGTATCTAGCATATTGCACATATTTCCTTTCCGTTTTAGTATTCACTTATTACAGGTTTAGGAGGTGCCCAACCTATCTCACTGGGCTTGTACTCCCTGCTCTCTATTTGAACTTCCTCAGAGTAGGGGCCCCATTGTATACAGTATTCTCCCCCCTACAGTGGCCTTTCCCATGGCTCTATGCTCAGCAGAGGGTGGGCAGTGCCTGTTGACCGCCACTGAGAAAATGAATTGGGTGTCATTGATGCTGCCTTGCATAGCTGAGAAGAACAGTGTATGAAGTCACCCCACTTTCCCTCTGCCCTGCTTCTGTCCGCAGCGCCTGGATTCTCCCCATCAGCCCGAATGCAGCCTCAGGCTCTCTCATTCCTCCCTTCCATTCCTTCAGAATACCCAGTTCAACTCCAACACTCAAGTCTCGGGAATGCCCCTGTGATCTCTCCCGTAGTTCAGTCTATGGCTTCCAGTTCACCACACCCGCCCCTGCCTTGACTTTTAAAATTTCACGCCCCCCCCATTTTTGGTGAAATATTTGTCTTTGATTCAGATTATGAATGTTTTCCTCCATTGAGAAGGAACCACCAGGAGCCATTTTATCACCACTTAAATATATGTTAGTGGTAGGTCCCCCCTGCCTATAAATCACTAGGAAAGAAACACGTGGAATCACATGTCTGAGAATTATCCAACTTCCCTCTTTCTCCTTTATAAACTAGAAAAGCAGATTCAATTGCTGGTTTATTATCTAATGGGAGTAGATCCTGCCATATTCAGGAATCACCTTCCCACTTGTGAAGATTAAGTTGCAAATGACAATTTGTCCAATAATACTGAATTGATCGGAGCACAGGAAAACTACCTTTGACTCCCCCCTCAGAAATAATTCTGAAGCTGAGCCCTTTTATAATGAGAATAAGCAGCTCAAACCAAGCTTTTTTTTTTCATAGCTTACTCCCTATCAATATTTATTTATCAGATCATGACATTTGATTTTGTACACATGCTGTCTCCATACTGGACTGAAAATAAGAAACACCTAGGAAACTTCTAAAACAAAATGTATCCTGGACTTCTAGAAAGAATGGAGTACCAGGGAGTGGATTGATTCTCCTGGATGAAACAAGAAAGAGTGGAAAATAATATATTGAAAATGACATTCAAAAGATTGAATGTCAAACAATGAAGGACAGCAACGACTGAGATGGGCCACAAACGAGGTGAGCTCTGGGACCACCCTCACTTACTGCCCGGAGAAAGTATCGGGAAGGGACACAGGCAGGGGGAACCAGGGAAGCACCCTCCTGTCTCCCTGATTGAAGACTTGGAGCTAGAATGTCAGGGATGCGAGCAGAACCACAGTCAAAGCTACAGAACACAAGACAAGAGAGACCTAGGCAGCAAAAACCCGGGAGGTCAGTAGAGGATATGCCCAGAGCTGAACATGGATCAGTATGAGAACATCAGGAAACCACTCATGGCTGGGGAAAGAGCCACGCTAACAGATCAGAAGAAACAGTGTCCAGAGCACACAAAGAGCTGGCAATATTAACTGTCCACAGAGAGCGTGAAATGCAGTAAAATGTTAACAATAGGAGAATCTGGGTAAAGGCTATGTGGATTTCTTTGTTTTTGTTGTTCCTATTCTGATTCTTGCAATTTTCCATGAGTCTGAAATTATTTCCAAATAGTTTTATAACAATCTTGACTCTCCGGATTAAATGTTGACATGAACATAACAAAATAAAATTTAACAAATCAAAACACACAGACTCAGACTCACACACGTGCGCAAAGCAACCCAGTATGGATATGGAGGGGAAAAGTGACCTCCCTGCAGCACAAGAGATAAAGTTGGTGTGATTTCCATTGCGGTTTTCACATGACTCTTTGCAATTTCGCATGACTCTGCAGAATGGCTCAGGCTGGAAGAACCGAGGACAGATATTAGAGCCACTAAGGACTTCTCGAGTCATCTCCTTTCTGACAAGTTCTGGAGTGTCCTGTGAGGGGCCAGGTCTGTCCCTGAGGGCTCCAAGATGCCTCCATCTGGGGGTTGCTTAGCCTTTGACAGATTTTCTGGAGTTGGTGAAGCTACTTCCAGCCCTGAGCACCCTGCTTTCAACATCCTTTCCTATCAGGGTGGGGCAAAAGAGTACACAAAACACAAGTTTATTCCTGTCTTTTATTTATTAATCATTGTATTATTTTTCGTATGAACAACTTTTGCCTCACCCTGTAGTGCTTTTTTTCATGCGGTAACATCATGAAAAATGTTACTACTTTTCCTGGCTATCATCTTACAATGACAATATTTTCTCTCGTAATAAGAAAAAGAGGTAAAAGTTAATTAACTTCTAATCAAAGGTATATATAGCCATAGGGAAAGATTGGAGAGATATACAGAAAAAATTAAAAGGCCCTTATCTCTTGGTATCAGATTGTGGGTTCCTTTCTTTTCACTTGGAAGTATTCTAATTATTCTGTAATAATCTTATATTACTTTTGTAATAATAAAAGCCATAAAATTTCATTAAATTTTTCATAAAATGCATAGGATGGCTTAGGAAAATTTGGATAGATATACCGCAAAAAATAAACAGCAATGAGTTATCTTTGGGTGTCACAGGAAAGGAGTCGTGTTTTTTGTTGTTGTTATTTTGCTTTTTTTTTTAAGATGTATACGTAAACCAGATTAATTTATTTTTAAAATTAATTTTAATGGGGTGACATGATAAATCAGGGTACATATGTTCAGAGAAACCATCTCTAGGTTATTTTGACATTTGATTATGCTGCATTCCCATCTCCAAAGTAGATGGAGTAGCTTCGCCAACTCCAAAGTCCAATTGTCTTCCATCACCTTCTAACTGGTTTTCTTTGTGCCCCTCCCCTCCCCTAACCCCCTCCCTCTCCCCCACCCCACCCCGTAACACCCACACTCTTGTCCATGTCTCTGAGTCTCATTTTTATGTCCCACCTCTGCATGGAATCATACAATTCTTAGTTTTTTCTGATTTACTTATTTCACTCAGTATAATGTTATCAAGGTCCATCCATGTTGTTGTAAATGATCCAATGTCATCATTTCTTATGGCTGAGTAGTATTCCATAGTATATATATATATACCAAAGCTTTTTAATCCACTCGTCTACTGACGGACACTTGGGCTGTTTCCAGATCTTCGCTATTGTGAACAGTGCTGCCATAAACATGGGGGTGCATGTTTCTTCTTCTTTTCAAATAGTGCTATGGTGTTCTTGGGGTATATTCCTAAAAGTGGGATAGCTAGGTCAAAAGGTAGTTCGATTTTTAATTTCTTGAGAACTCTCCATACTGTTTTCTACA
The DNA here is from genome assembly GCF_036850995.1 of Saccopteryx leptura. NCBI lineage: Eukaryota > Metazoa > Chordata > Mammalia > Chiroptera > Emballonuridae > Saccopteryx > Saccopteryx leptura. Next base: position 173,665,548 of record NC_089503.1, read on the forward strand.
GTGGCTGCACCAGTCTGCATTCCCACCAGCAGTGCAGGAGGGTTCCCTTTTCTCCACATCCTCGCCAGCACTTATTCTGTGTTGTTTTGTTGATGAGCGCCATTCTGACTGGTGTGAGGTGATATCTCATTGTGGTTTTAATTTGCATTTCTCTAATGATTAGTGATGTTGAGCATTTTTTCATCTGCCTATTGGCCATCTGTATGTCCTCTTTGGAGAAGTTTAAAAAACTTTTTGCTTTTTAAAGACTTTCCAAACTCTTTGAAGGAATACAAACTCTGTCTCTAATGAAAATAAAGAAACAGTCACTAGAAAGAATGTTTGCCCATCAAGTTATAGAAACGGTCTCCTGAGATAACCGCTGTCCCAGGGGAGTCCCTTGGAAAGTTCTGAGAAGGGGACTGAATGGACTGTCACATCAGAGCGATGCCTTGTCTCATAAAAATTGTCACTGAGACAAAGAAGATGGTGAATCTATGTCAATGATTTGTCAGAACCCAGGTCAGTAAAATTCACATCCAGTTCATGCAAGCTGGATTCACAATGCTTGATTCCATCTGTGGACGTCTGGCTGCATCTGGTTTTTAGATGCAGAAACTAATATTGAAATGACAGATGATTTGAAAAAAAAGTTTTCAGGGGAATAATTGCTGTGAGCACTCACAGACTTCTCCTCTGCTGTGTATGCAGCATGGAAACCAAACATTGGGGAAGGGATGACCATGCCCTCAACAAAGACAGTTAGTAGGTGATAATTTTATGTACTGTAGGCATACCTTCAGGGATGGGAATTAACCAAGGGAAAGCCATTTTAACTTGATAAAGTGCTGAATTTTAGCTGATTCCAAAAGGATTTTAACTGTAATACTATTTCACAGAAAAATTGCATTTAGTTGTAAATTATTACCAAGTAAGGCCTGATCAATGAATATTTTTTTAAATTAATTTTAATGGAGTGACATTGACAGATCAGGGTATATATGTTCAGAGAAAACATCTCGGTCAGAGTAATGGCGGGGTAGGAAGCGATACCGATAAATCTCCCCCAAAACTCAACAAGATCTTCAACCAGAAACAGAAAAACCTATACTTGGAGCTTCCAGATGCTTCGCAATACACCCAAAGGTATGATTGAGTGAAAAATTGGCTAAATATATAACCAAACCCCGAAGGAAATAGGGAGTAAGAAATGCTCCGCCTTCCTCACTAACCTAAACAGGGCGGCTTTCTCTGGTAACTGTGAATATAGAAACTGAGGCGGGCAAAGGGGGTGAATACATCCAGGCCGCGAAACAAACGGCCGAACCAGGCTGTGGCACGGAGATCCAAGCCGAGGAAAATCTGATCCTGTGGCAACCCGGGCAATACAAGCTAACACTCGCGCCAAACCCAAACAAAGAAAGACAAGCGGCGCGGCCATTTTACCCGGTCTCCTGGTCGGTGCGCAGTTAGTGGGCGAGAGATTTCTTCCTAGGCCCCGGGAGTCAGTGCCCGTGTTGCCTCACGGAGAGGCAGGGTCAGAGGCCTTTCTGTGGGCCAAGGGCAGAGTCTCTGGGCAGCCCCAGCGCCCTGGGAAAGCCACGCACGGGAGGGAGTGAGAACTAATTCCAACGGTGGAGATTTTCCTTGCCGAAGGTGTTTCACTCAGAGGGAAACGCGGCCGGCCTCATATCCTGGTTTGCGCGCGCAGATAAGGAGTGAGCGATTCCTCCGAGTGCCTCGGCAGTGCGCGCCCGTGTTATCGCATAGAGGAGCAGAGTCAGGGGCCTTTGTGTGGGCCAAAGTGGAATCTCGGGCCGCCACAGCGCCTTGCAAAATTCGCGAACGGGGACGGAGCGAGACTCAATTCCAACGCTGCAATTTTTCCCTGCGGTTGGGGGTTTCACACAGAGCGTGAGACTGCTGGCCGGATATCCTGGTCTGTGCGCGCAGCCAGTGAGTGAGAGTTTCCTCCAAGCGCCCCGGAAGTGGGCACCCGCTTGTGTTACCGGACAGAGTGGCAGAGCCAGAGGTCTTTGAATGGCCGGAAAGCCCGCCTGATTATGCTAGCAGCTCTGACTGACTGAGCCTTACCCAGAGCCCTGTGCTGAGTGGAAATAGAGTGGGGAGTTGCCAGCTCTTTGAGCCTCTTACTATCCAGGCAGAGGCAGCAGCAACCCCATAGCTGGATTATCAGGCTACTAATTGAGGAAGGAAAGACTAGGAGAAAGGCTCCAGGAACACGGACTCTCTCACTGTCGGAGCCTATAAATGCTAATAGCCTAGACTGCCAACGAGACTAAAGCACAATACATGACATTGCCATAGAGACTTATCAACTGCAAACCTCCACCTGAGCGTGGCAAAGGGGCAAAACCCGGGGTACAGAGTCACCGACCAGGAAGAGGGAGAGAAAAGAAAAAGCAAGAAGATAACCTCTCAAAATCAAGAATAATCTGCAGACTTTATAACCTATCCCATTTTATTATATTTGTTCGTTTGTTTCTCTTATCTTCATTCTTGATACTTTTTTTTTCCTCCTCCAATTTGGCCGATTAACTCTCTACCGGTCTTACTCTCTCCTCTCCTTGAACTACACTACCCATAAGTGTTACATCTCCCATTATCTTTTCTCTTCTCTTCCTTTCTCTCTATGAGGGTTGCACTCCAAAACCCTTAACTCTCTCTCTCTCTCTCCTTTCTTTTTTCTTCTTTTAATGGTTCCCTCTTTTTTTTTTCACTCTCTCTCTTTCTTTTCTCCCTCTATATTAGTTTCTTCCTTTCTCCTTTACATCTCCTCTCACTCAAACCTCAATAACAAACAAATTATCTTTTCTGGGACTCAAACTTATGTTTGTGGCATTCTGGGGGGTTTTTACTTCACCTTTTTAACTCACTAGCAGTGCTCCCATCCCTGGCTTTCCATATTATCTAGTTCTTGTTCCACTAAATACAATAGTAATTTTTTAATTTGTCCCCCCATTTTTCCGTTTTCCTCTTAATCCTCTCATCATAACTCTTAGACAACCAAAACCTAAAAGAAAATCATTTTATTCTTGACCCAAATTTTTTCCTTATTTGCTTTTTGTGGGTCCATACACTCTTTTTTTTTTTTCTTTTTTCTTTTTTTTTTTTTTTTTTTTTTGTTTGCCCCTTTATTACTTTTCCCCAATTCAGGCCCTCCATCACAGGCATTGTTTGTTATAATTCACAGTCCACCACAAGATTTTATCAAGAAAGAGGGGAGAGGAGAGGAGAGGAAAAAAGGAGGGGGGGAATAATTTCCTCCTTTTTTTTTTTTAATTTTTATTTTATTTTATTTTTCTTTATTTCATTATTAATTTTTTTTAAAAAAAAAACAACTTTTTCGATTTTTTTTTATTATTTTTTTAAACTTTTTATTCTTTATTAAATCTCATTAATACTATCAACAAAACCACCCTCAGATGCCATTAAAGAAGAGAAAATCGAATATCATGGATACAAAAGAAAGAGAGGTAACACAGCTAGATGAGGAAAAAATCTATGGAGAAAAAATTTAATATATTGGAAACCTTGGAGCTAAATGACAGAGAATTCAAGATAGAAATCCTAAAAATCCTCCGAGATATACAAGAAAACACAGAAAGGCAATTTAGGGAGCTCAGAAAACAACTCAATGAAAACAAAGAATATATGTCCAAGGAAATTGAAACTATAAAAACAAATCAAACAGAGATGAAAAACTCAATTCACGAGCTGAAAAACGAAGTAACAAGCTTAGCTAATAGAACAGGTCAGATAGAAGAGAGGATTAGTGAAATAGAAGACAAGCAACTTGAGGCACAACAGAGAGAATAAGAAAGAGACTCAAAAATTAAAAAAAATGAGATAGCCCTACAAGAATTATCTGACTCCATCAAAAAGAATAACATAAGAATAATAGGTATATCAGAGGGAGAAGAGAGAGAAAATGGAATGGAGAACATACTCAAACAAATAATAGATGAGAACTTCCCAAGCCTGTGGAAAGAACTAAAGCCTCAAGTTCAAGAAGCAAACAGAACTCCAAGTTTTCTTAACCCCAACAAACCTACTACAAGGCACATCATAATGAAATTGACACAAACCAACAGCAAAGAAAAAATTCTCAAGGCAGCCAGGGAAAAGAAGAATACAACATCTAAAGGAAGGCCCATTAGATTATCATCAGATTTCTCAGCAGAAACTCTACAAGCTAGAAGAGAATGGACCCCAATATTTAAAGTCCTGAAAGAGAGGAACTTTCAGCCACGAATACTATACCCATCAAAGCTATCCTTCAAATATGAAGGAGAAATAAAAACATTCACAGATACAGAAAAGATGAGGGAATTTATCATCAGAAAACCCCCACTCCAGGAATTACTAAAGGGGGTTCTCCAATCAGATACAAAGAACAAAAAAAAACAGAGCCACAAGTAAAAGCTCCAAGAAGAACACAATAAAACCAAATTTAAACTGTGACAACAACAAAAAGAAAGAGGGGGAGAAGATGGAGATTAACAGTAGCAAAGGACGATGGAGTGCAAAAGTACTCACAAAATAGTTCGCTACAATGAACAGGGTAGGGACCCTTTTCATTACTCAAAGGTAACCACCATTGAAAAAACCACCACAGAAGCACATGAGATAAAAAAGATAGCAACAGTGGAAAGATGTATGGAATACAACCAAATAAAAACAAAAGATAGAAAAACAAAAGAGAAGGATCAAACAAGACACAAAACTAACAGAAAGCAAGATATAAAATGGCAATAGGGAACCCACAAGTATCAATAATTACACTAAATGTAAACGGATTAAACTCACCAATAAAAAGGCACAGAGTAGCAGAATGGATTAAAAAAGAAAATCCAACTGTATGCTGCCTACAGGAAACTCATCTAAGTAACAAGGATAAAAACAAATTCAAAGTGAAAGGCTGGAAAACAATACTCCAAGCAAATAACATCCAAAAAAAAGCAGGTGTAGCAATACTCATATCGGATAATGCTGACTACAAGACAGGAAAAGTACTCAGAGACAAAAATGGCCATTTCATAATGGCTAAGGGGACACTGAATCAAGAAGACATAACAATTCTTAATATATATGCACCAAACCAAGGAGCACCAAAATATATAAGACAGCTACTTATTGATCTTAAAACAAAAACTGACAAAAACACAATCATACTTGGAGACCTCAATACAGCGCTGACGGCTCTAGATCGGTCATCCAAACAGAGAATCAACAAAGACATAGTGGCCTTAAACAAAACACTAGAGCACCTGGATATGATAGACATCTACAGGACATTTCATCCCAAAGTGACTGAGTATACATTTTTCTCCAGTGTACATGGATCATTCTCAAGATTTGACCATATGTTGGGCCACAAAAACAACATCAGCAAATTCAGAAAAATTGAAGTTGTACCAAGCATATTTTCTGATCATAAAGCCTTGAAACTAGAATTCAACTGCAAAAAAGAGGAAAAAAATCCCACAAAAATGTGGAAACTAAACAACATACTTTTAAAAAATGAATGGGTCAAAGAAGAAATAAGTGCAGAGATCAAAAGATATATACAGACTAATGAAAATGACAATACGACATATCAGAATCTATGGGATGCAGCAAAAGCAGTGATAAGAGGGAAGTTCATATCACTTCAGGCATATATGAACAAACAAGAGAGAACCCAAGTGAATCACTTAACTTCCCACCTTAAGGAACTAGAAAAAGAAGAACAAAGACAACCCAAAACCAGCCGAAGAAAGGAGATAATAAAAATCAGAGCAGAAATAAATGAATTAGAGAACAGAAAAACTATAGAAAAAATTAATAGAACAAGGAGCTGGTTCTTTGAAAAGATCAACAAAATTGACAAACCCTTGGCAAGACTTACCAAGGAAAAAAGAGAAAGAACTTATATAAACAAAATCCAAAATGAAAGAGGAGAAATCACCATGGACACCGTAGATATACAAAGAATTATTGTAGAATACTATGAAAAACTTTATGCCACTAAATTCAACAACCTAGAAGAAATGGATAAATTCCTAGAAAAATACAACCTTCCTAGACTGAGTCAAGAAGAAGCAGAAAGCCTAAACAGACCTATCAGTAGAGAAGAAATAGAAAAAACCATTAAAAACCTCCCCAAAAATAAAAGTCCAGGCCCTGACGGCTATACCAGCGAATTTTATCAAACATTCAAAGAAGACTTGGTTCCTATTCTACTCAAAGTCTTCCAAAAAATTGAAGAAGAAGCAATACTTCCAAACACATTTTACGAAGCCAACATAACCCTCATACCAAAACCAGGCAAGGATGGCACAAAAAAAGAAAACTACAGACCAATATCTCTAATGAATACAGATGCTAAAATACTAAACAAAATGCTAGCAAATCGAATACAACAACATATTAAAAAAATAATACATCATGATCAAGTGGGATTCATCCCAGAATCTCAAGGATGGTTCAACATACGTAAAACGGTTAATGTAATACACCATATCAACAAAACAAAGAACAAAAACCACATGATCTTATCAATAGACGCAGAAAAGGCTTTCGATAAAATACAACACAATTTTATGTTTAAGACTCTCAACAAAATGGGTATAGAAGGAAAATATCTCAACATGATAAAGGCCATATATGATAAACCATCAGCTAACATCATATTAAATGGCACACAACTGAAGGCTTTCCCCCTTAAATCAGGAACAAGACAGGGTTGTCCACTCTCTCCACTCTTATTTAATGTGGTACTAGAGGTTCTAGCCAGAGCAATCAGACAAGACAAAGAAATAAAAGGCATCCATATCGGAAAAGAAGAAGTAAAGGTATCACTTTTTGCAGATGATATGATACTATACATCGAAAACCCCAAAGAATCCACAAAAAGACTACTAGAAACAATAAGCCAATACAGTAAGGTCGCAGGATACAAAATTAACATACAGAAGTCAATAGCCTTTCTATATGCCAACAATGAAACAACTGAGAAGGAACTCAAAAGAACAATCCCCTTCACGATTGCAACAAAAAAAATAAAATACTTAGGAATAAACATAACAAAGAATGTAAAGGACTTATATAATGAAAACTATAAACCATTGTTAAGGGAAATCGAAAAAGATATAATGAGATGGAAGAATATACCTTTTTCTTGGCTAGGAAGAATAAATATAATCAAGATGGCTATATTACCCAAAGCAATATACAAATTTAATGCAATTCCCATCAAACTTCCAATGACATTTTTTAAAGAAATAGAGCAAAAAATCATCAGATTTATATGGAACTATAAAAAACCCCGAATAGCCAAAGCAATCCTAAAGAAAAAGAATGAAGCTGGGGGCATTTCAATACCTGACTTCAAACTCTATTATAGGGCCACGACAATCAAAACAGCATGGTATTGGCAGAAAAATAGACACTCAGACCAATGGAACAGAATAGAAAGTCCAGAAATAAAACCACATATATATAGTCAAATAATTTTTGATAAAGGGGCCAACAACACACAATGGAGAAAAGAAAGCCTCTTCAATAAATGGTGCTGGGAAAACTGGAAAGCCACATGCAAAAGAATGAAACTGGACTACAGTCTCTCCCCCTGTACAAAAATTAACTCAAAATGGATCAAAGATCTAAACATAAGACCTGAAACAATTAAGTACATAGAAGAAGACATAGGTACTCAACTCAGGGACCTGGGTTTTAAAGAGCATTTTATGAATTTGACTCCACAGGCAAGAGAAGTGAAGGCAAAAATTAATGAATGGGACTACATCAGACTAAGAAGTTTTTGCTCAGCAAGAGAAACTGATAACAAAATAAACAGAAAGCCAACTAAATGGGAAATGATTTTTTCAAACGACAGCTCAGATAAGGGCCTAATATCCAAAATATACAAAGAACTCATAAAACTCAACAACAAACAAACAAACAATCCAATAAAAAAATGGGAAGAGGATATGAATAGACACTTCTCCCAGGAAGAAATACAAATGGCCAACAGATATATGAAAAGATGCTCATCTTCTTTAGCTATTAGAGAAATGCAAATCAAAACGGCAATGAGATACCACCTCACACCTGTTCGATTAGCTGTTATTAGCAAGTCAGGTAACAGCAAATGTTGGAGAGGCTGTGGAGAAAAAGGAACCCTCATATACTGTTGGTGGGAATGTAAAGTAGTACAACCATTATGGAAGAAAGTATGGTGGTTCCTCAAAAAACTGAAAATAGAACTATCTTATGACCCAGCAATCCCTCTACTGGGTATATATCCCAAAAACTCAGAAACATTGATACGTAAAGACACATGCAGCCCCATGTTTATTGCAGCATTGTTCACAGTGGCCAGGACATGGAAACAACCAAAAAGCCCATCAATAGATGACTGGGTAAAGAAGATGTGGCACATATACACTATGGAATACTACTCAGCCATAAGAAATGATGACATCGGAACATTTACGGCAAAATGGTGGGATCTTGATAACATGATACGAAGCGAAATAAGTAAATCAGAAAAAAACAGGAACTGTATTATTCCATACGTAGGTGGGACATAATAGTGAAACTAAGAGACATTTATAAGAGTGTGGTGGTTACGGGGGGGGAGGGGGGAATGGGAGAGGGATAGGGGGTGGGGAGGGGCACAAAGAAAACAAGATAGAAGGTGACAGAGGACAATCTGACTTTGGGTGGTGGGTATGCAACATAATTGAACGACAAGATAACCTGGACTTGTTATCTTTGAATATATGTATCCTGATTTATTGATGTCACCCCATTAAAAAAAATAAAATTATATATAAAAAAAAAAAAAAAAAAAGAAAACATCTCTATGTTATTTTGACATTTGATTATGCTGCATTCCCATCACCCAAAGTCCAACTGTCTTCCGTCACCTTCTAACTGGTTTTCTTTGTGCCCCTCCCCTCCCCCAACACCCTCCCTCTCCTCCACCCCACCCCGTAACCCCCACACTCTTGTCCACGACTCTGAGTCTCATTTTTATGTCCCACTTTTGTATGGAATCATACAGTTCTTAGTTTTTTCTGATTTACTTATTTCACTCAGTATAATGTTATCAAGGTCCATCCATGTTGTTGTAAATGATCCAATGTCATCATTTCTTATGGCTGAGTAGTATTCCATAGTATATATGTACCAAAGCTTTTTAATCCACTTGTCCACTGATGGACACTTGGGCTGTTTCCAGATTTTTGCTGTTGTGAGCAATGCTGCCATAAACATCAGGGTGCATTTCTTCTTCTTTTCAAATAGTGCTATGGTGTTCTTGGGGTATATTCCTAAAAGTGGTATAGCTGGGTCAAAAGGTAGTTCAATTTTTAATTTCTTGGGAAATCTCCATACTGTTTTCCACAGTGGCTGCACCAGTCTGCGTTCCCACCAGCAGTGCAGGAGGGTTCCATTTTCTCCACATCCTCGCCAGCACTTATTCTGTGTTGTTTTGTTGATGAGTGCCATTCTGACTGGTGTGAGGTGATATCTCATTGTGGTTTTAATTTGCATTTCTCTAATGATTAGTGATGTTGAGCATTTTTTCATATGCCTATTGGCCATCTGTATGTCCTCTTTGGAGAAGTGTCTATTCATTTCTTTTGCCCATTTTTGATTGGATTGTTTGTCTTCCTGGTATTGAGTTTTACAAGTTCTTTATAAATTTTGGTTATTAACCCTTATCAGATGCATTGTCAAATATATTCTCCCATTGTGTAGTTTGTCTTTTTATACTGTTCTTATTGTCTTTAGCTGTGCAGAAGCTTTTTAGTTTGATATAGTCCCATTTGTTTATCCTGTCTTTTATTTCACTTCCCCGTGGAGATAAATCAGCAAATATATTGCTCCGAGAGATGTCAGAGAGCTTACTGCCTATGTTTTCTTCTAAGATGCTTATGGTTTCACGCCTTACATTTAAGTCTTTTATCCTTTTTGAGTTTATTTTTGTGAATGGTGTAAGTTGGTGGTCCACTTTCATTTTTTTGCAGGTAGCTGTTAGATTTTCCCAACACCATTTATTAAAGAGGCTGTCTTTACTCCATTGTATGCTCTTACCTCCTTTGTCAAATATCAGTTGTCCATAGAGCTGTGGGTTTATTTCTGGGTTCTCTGTTTTGTTCCATTGATCTATATGCCTGTTCTTATGCCAGTACCAAGCTGTTTTGAGTATAATGGCCTTGCAGTATAACTTGATATCCGGAAATGTGATACCTTTTACTTTATTCTTCCTTTTCAAGATGGCTGAGGCTATTCATGTTCTTTTTTGGTTTCACATAAAGTTTTGGAATATGTGTTCTATATCTTTGAAATAAATCATTGGTATTTTAATTGGTATTGCATTGAATTTATAAATTGCTTTGAGTAATATAGACATTTTAATGATGTTTATTCTTTCTAACCATGAGCACAATATATGCTTCCACTTGTTTGTATCTTTTCTGATTTCTTTTATCAATGTTTTATAATTTTCTGAGTACAAGTCCTTAATCTCCCTGGTTAAATTTATTCCTAGGTACTTTATTTTTTGGTTGCAATAGGAAAGGGGATTGCTTCCTTAGTTTCTCTTTCTGAAAGTTCATTGTCAGTGTATAAAAATGCCTCTGATTTCTGAGTATTACTTTTATATCCTGCCACCTTGCTGAATTCATTTATCAGGTCCAGTAGTTTTTTGACTGAGACTTTAGGGTTTTCTATATACAATATCATATCATCTGCAAATAATGCTAGTTTTACTTCTTCTTTTCCAACATGAATGCCTTTTATTTCTTCTTCTTGTCTGATTGCTGAGCCTAGGACTTCCAGAACTGTGTTGAATAAGAGTGGTGAAAGGGGGCACCCCTGCCTCGATCCTGATCTTAAGGGGATTGCTTTTAATTTTTGCCCATTGAGTATGATGTTGGCTGTGGGTTTGTCATAGATGGCTTCATCATGTTGAGGTGTGTTCCCTGTATTCCCACTTTGCTGAGAGTTTTGATCATGAATGGTTGCTGGATTTTATCAAATGCTTTTTCTGCACCTATTGAATTTATCATGTGGTTTTTCACCTTCCTTTTGTTTATGTGATGAATCACATTGATTGATTTGTGAATATTGTACCAGCCTTGCTTCCACAGAATAAATCCCTCTTGATCATGGTGTATGATTTTTTCCATATATTATTAGATTCAGTTTGCTAATATTTTGTTGAGAATTTTAGCATCTAAATTCATCAGGGATATTGGCCTATAATTTTCTTTCTTTGTGTTGTCTTTGCCTGGTTTTGGAATCAGAATTATACTCGCCTTTTAAAAGGAGCTTGGAAGTCATCCTTCCTCTTGAATTTTTTGAAATAGCTTGAGAAGGATAGGAGTTAGTTCTTCTTTGAATATTTGGTAGAATTCACTTGTGAAGTCATTAGGCCCAGGACTTTACTTTTTTGGGAGTTTTTTGATAACTGTTTCAATCTCATTTGTTGTAATCAGTCTGTTTAGGTTTTCTGATTCTTCCAGATTAATTTTTGGAAGATTATATGTTTCAAGGAATTTGTCCATTTCATCTAGGTTGTCTAGTTTTTTGGTGTACAGTTCTTCATAGTATTTTCTTACAGTATTTTGTATTTCTGTTGTGTCAGTTGTTATTTCTTCACTTTCATTTCTAATTTTATTTATTTGAGTCCTCTCTCTTTTTTTCTTGGTAAGTCTGGTTAAAGGTTCATTGATCTTGTTTACCTTTTCAATGAACCAGCTCCTGGTTTCATTGATCCTCTGTATTGTTTCTTTAGCCTCTATGTCATTTATTTCTGCTCTGATCTTTATTATTTCCTTCCTTCTACTACATTTAGGCTTTACTTGCTGTTCTTTTTCTAGTTCTTTTAGATGCAGGGTTAAGTTGTTTATTTGAGCTTTTTCTAGCTTCTTAAAGTATGCCTGTAGTACTATGAACTTCCCTCTCAGTACTGCTTTTGCTGTGTCCCATAAATTTTGAGTTATTGTATGCTCATTGTCATTCGTTTCTAGGAATTTTTTAATTTCTTCTTTGATCTCATTTTTAATTCATTCATTATTTAACAACCTGCCATTTAGTTTCCATGTATTTGAGAATTTTTGAGCTTTTCTGTTGTGGTTCATTTCTAGTTTTATGCCATTGTGATCGGAGAAAGTGCTTGATATGATTTCATTGGTCTTAAATTTGTGTAGAGCACTTTTGTGCCCTAACATGTGGTCTATCCTAGAGAATGTACCATGAGTACTTGAAAAGAATGTATATTCTGCTGCTTTAGGGTGAAAGGTTCTGAAGATATCTATTAAATCGAATTGATCTAGTGTGTCCTTTAAGTCTGCTGTTTCTTTGTTTATTTTCTTTCTTGAGGATCTATCTAGTGATGTTAGTGGGGTATTGAAGTCCCCTACTATTATAGTATTGCTGTTGATCTCGCCCTTTATATCCATCAAAGCCTGCTTTATATATTTAGGTGCTCCTATATTAGGTGCATAGATATTTATAACGGTTATATCTTCCTGTTGTATTACTCCCTTTATCATTATGTAGTGACCTTCTTTATCTCTTACTATAGTCTTCGTTTTAAAGTCCATTTTGTCTGATATAAGTATTGCTACCCCAGCTTTTTTTTCATTTCCATTTGCATAAAATTTTTTTTTCATCCTTTTATCTTCAGTCTATGTGCATCTTTTGTTTTAAGGTGTGTCTCTTGTAGACAGCATATGTATGGGGCCTGTTTTCTTATCCATGCAGCTACCCTTTGTCTTTTGATTGGATCATTTAATCCATTTACATTTAAGGTTATTATTGATATGTAATTGTTTATTGCCATTTTGTTCTTTAAAACTGTATTCCTCTTTTGCTATTTTCTTTTTCTTCTTTTATGTGTTTATAACAGGCCCCTTAGCATTTCTTGCAGCCTTAGTTTGGTTGTAGTGAATTCCTTGAGGGTTTTTTTGTCTGGAAAGCTTTTTATTTCTCCTTCAATTTTAAATGATAGCCTTACTGGATAAAGTAGTCTTAGTTGTAGGCTCTTGTTCTGCATTACTTTGAATATTTCTTGCCATTCCCTTCTGGCCTCAAGTGTTTCTGTTGAGAAGTTGGAAGTCATCCTTCTGAGGGCTCCTTTGTAGGTGATAGTCTTTTTTTCTCTAGCAGCTTTTAATATTTTCTCTTTATCACTTAACTTTGGTATTTTAATTATGATGTGTCTTGGTGTAGATTTCTTTGGGTTTCTCTTTAATGGAGTTGTCTGTGCTTCTTGAACTTGTGAGATGTTTTCCTGCCTTGAGGGAAGTTTTCAGCTAATATATGTTTCAACAAAGTCTCTAACCCTTGTTCTTTCTCTTCTTCTTCAGGAACCCCTATGATGCGGATGTTATTTCTCTTCATGTTGTCACAGAGCTCTCTTAGAGTTTCCTCAGACTTTCTGATCTCTTTTCTTTTTTCTGCTCTGCTTCCATGCCTTTATTTATCTTGTCCTCTAACTCACTGATTTGATCCTCAGCTTCATCTATTCTTCTTTTAATTTCTTCCATTGTGTTCCTCATTTCTGATATTGTATTTGTCATTTCTGACTGATTCTTTTTTTATTATTTCAACGCCATTTTTATATTTGCTATCTCTTTATTTAGCTGTTCATAATGACTATCTATTGTTGTTCTAAGATCTTTGAGCATCCTAACAATAGTTATTTTAAACTCTGCATCTGGTAATTTGGTTATATCTGACTCATTCAGGTCCTTTTCTGGGGATTTCTCTTGCTTTTCTCTGCTTTCTCATTTTGTCTGTGTAAAAGAAGATTTTGGCCACTGGAGTCCACTGGGTGTGTCCTCTGTGTTCCCTAGGTGTGGTCTGTCTGCAGGCCCACCACCCCCTCTGCTGTTGCTGCCTAGGGCATTCAGGTATGAGCATTGCTGGTGCCTGCCCACTGGGGCTGTTGCTGTGGTTTCTGCCTCTCCTTCATGGGAGTGGCTGTGATTACGTGCTTGGGTATACAAGCCTCAGTGGACTTGGTCTTCGCCCCTCCCCTGCGGGTGGTGTTATGCTTGGCCCTGAGGGCAGGGGTGAGCACCTTTGCTCAGCTGCGAGTCTCCACCTGATTCTGGGCTTTCGCAGGAGGAGCCCACTCGTGGGACGGCTGTAAGCCTTGGCTCCACAGGCTGGGTGGGACTGCATGCCCACACTCAGTAGTGGGACTCCGCCTGTTCTGGGCTTTTGGCTCCACCCCCGCAGGAGAAGCCAGCTACTACGTCAGGCCACAAGCCTCGGTTCCGTGGGCGGGGAAGTGCTGTGCTCCTGCGCCCTTGCTCAAGGTCGGATCTCTGCCCCTTCCAGGGCTCCTGCCTTTCCCCCGCAGGCTGATTGTAAGTGGCCCACAGCTGGGCTTGACCACTTTTGCATGTCCCCTCCTCCCCAGCCAGGCAAGACCAAGCTCACACCAGGGCCTCAGTGGTGGCCAGCTGGCTTCTGCCCTTGCCAACAGGACCACCCTTCCATGTCCTGCCACTGCCCATTCTCGGGTGATCCCTCAGCTGTGTGGTTGGGGGCACTGCAGCTCAGAACCTAACACTCACTACTATAGTCCTGAAAGCTCTCTCCTTCTAAGCAACTCTGCTCTAAGTGCTGCAGGAGAGCTTGTTTGGCTGGTATCCTGCTTCCCTTTGCTGGTATTGCTGTTTCCAGGGGAAATATTCATTTCAGATTTGGGAAGTGACTCAGCCCATGGGTTAGGGTGGCTGTCTCTCAAAATGTTTCTCCCTATGCCTCCTAGATTACACTCTCTTCCTGCTACTCTGGTCTTCTCCTCTCTCCCTATCCTCCGGAGCCCTGGGTGAATGGTTGTGAGAGAGGTTTTCTGCGTGGTCCCTTTAAGAAGAATCCTGGGTCTGAGAAATCAGTCTCTTTCTCACAAACAGTATCCTGTCTTGTTTACAGCTAAATACTGTCCATATGCCTCTTCTAGGCTCTGGGGCTGCAGGATGGGGCTTTGTTCCTGGGACTCAGGACCCTCTCCTCTCTGCTAAACTCACTTGCCACCACGTGAGTCTCTCCTGGCTGCCATTCGCTCTGGGGAGCTGGGCAGACCTCTCCATGTTTCCGCTTTTCCTACCAGTCTCAGTGTGCCTTCTTCAGTGTTCCTTGGTTGAAGAGTCCTCTTAGTTTCTCAATGAATATTTTTTAAAAAATTGCATTTTTATAATATATATTTACCAACCCTGACAATTACATAAGTCAGGCATTTCCATGTTGACTTATGTAATTACAGTGAAGCTGTTAGAACAAGACTTTGAACTTGATCATCAAACTCCAAGACCAATATTCTTCACCCCACAAAACTCTGTTCCCATTCAAATGAATTGTAAATCTTTGACAAGAAACAATGCATTGTCTTAACCAGTTGGCTCAGTGGTAGAGCATCCACCCGGCATTTGGAAGTCCTGGTTTCGATTCCCGGTCAGGGCACACAGGAGAAGCACCCATCTGTATCTCCACCCTTCCCCTTCTCCTTTCTCTCTCTCTCTCTCTTCCCCTACTGCAGCCAAGGCTCCACTGGAGCAAAGTTGGCCCGGGCATCGAGGACAGCTCCATGGCCTCCGCCTCGGGCGCTAGAATGGCACCCGCTGCAACAGAGCAATGCCCCAGATGGACAGAGCATCGCCCCCTTGTGGGCGTGCTGGGTGGATCCCGATTGGGTGCAGGCATGAGTCTATCTGACTGCCTCCCTGCTTCTAACTTTGGAAAAATACAAAAAAAATAAAAAGAAACAATGCATTGAGACTAAGGTCCGTAATATTCTTTTTTTCTTTTCCTGAGTTGGTGAAATGTGACATCTGATGTCTTATTCCGTGTTTTCCCTTTCTAGCCTCTTTCCACATGGAGGTTGCAGAGAAGCCCTGCTGTATATAAGGTCGTGGTTGAATTAGTCTATGTGCCTGTTGAGTGACTTCGCAGTAGATAAGGCTTTGGTGTGATTGGAAAGACTGGTTTTTCTCTGCTTTGTTGCAGCCTGAAGCCTGGGAAGAAGGGAGGAGCCAAAATCAGATGCAGGTAAGGAAGGTGAGAGCAGAGTATCTGGGTGCGGCTGGGGTGCACTGGGCAGTGAGGGGGCTGGCAGAAGGGTCTGATGTGAGGGAGATAAGAAAGTCACAGGAGCTGCGGGCTGTGTTTCGCCACACTCAGTAACACAGAAAGCCCGCATACCATAAACTGCTTTGGCAGTAATCTGAGATAGAATTACATTAATCCAATTACTTTCCCTAACACCCCAAACCACTTACCCCCTACCAGCTTGTAAGAGTTTAAATAACTCCAGGGTTAGAATGGTGACTTGAGCCCCAGAATAAACAAATCTTGCTCTAGGTACTGTGAGTCACCAGGGGAGGCCCTTATGGGCAGGGCCACCTTTCCTTAGTGACATGAATAGACCAGCTCCTACATCTGCTCCCAGGGAACCTCTCCGTCCTTTGTCCTACCCTCTAACCAATGCCCTCAGCTTTGAAAGATACAAGAACTGGGGGGGGGGGGGTTTCCATTCACGAAATGACAGTTGTTGCTAATCTCACAGACCAGCTTCTGCTGTCCTGAGACTTGTTGACCACCCGTGTGGATGTGTACAGTCTCAAGTGGCTGCAGTTGTCAACCCTTCTGGGTTAGAAATGGATAAGTTGTTAGGCACTCCACGGGCAGAAATTAAAACTCCAAAATTGGAGGAAAAAAGGCTGGAAAACCATGTGGTCTATCCTTTCCTTCTTACAGATTAATAGTTAATAGATAAAAAAATAATCTCGATCTTTTCTTTTAAAAACATAGGAGTTTAGACTTAGAGAAGACCTATGAGCAGGATGATAAGTAATTTGTTGGGACATGGGCTGTATAGGAGTTCTCCAAAGTGACTTCTATGTTGCTTTGGAATATAATCCACTGTTCATAAAAGAAGACAATATTTATAAACAAATAAGAAGAATGAGCTAATTTGAATCTTCCATGTATACTACTATATAAGTAAGGCAGGAACTGATGCAGTAGTTCAGAATTTAAGAGAAATAGTATTCAAGAAGGACACTAACATTTTATCACCGCCATGTTTTAGAATTGTCTGCACTCAGACAATAAGACAGCTTAGGCGGTTTTCGTGTTGCTTTGTTATTTTCCATAGACAGTGTGCCCCCTCACTGCTTACCTGGGGCAGACAGCTCTCACTGCCCAGTTTGCACAGTATCAAGGTATTTGCCCCTATGAGGGTCTCTAAACCTCATTTTGTGAGCGCTGGTGAAATGAAATGTAGTGCAGATCATTGTGGACAGGGCTTGAATCTACATTTTAATCACTTGATTCAAAGAGTGACTAATATATTGAATAAGGTTCCCTCTTCCCTATCCTGAAGTGTCCTGTCTGTCTATATATGTTATATGAAATATATATATGTGTATATATATATATATATATATATATATATATATATATATATTCTCCATAAGCATGGTATCACTACCAATCTAAGATCACATTAAGCTAAATTACTTGCTCAATTTTTTATTTTGCACTATGCACATAATATAAATAGAAATCCCAAACTAATGTGAGGAACCAATTATTATTGCTAAAATTTCTCAAGAGACAGTGGAGTGCCTGTCAGGACAGGATGGAGTGGATCATGACCTGTACCAGAAAGGTGGGAGGAACACCTGGAGGTCAGTAGGACAAACCTCATGTGGTCCGTTTGTTCAGCACAAGATGAGATATTATGAATGATTATGAAAGAGTCTAGATGGACTCCCTAGTCCTTGAGAGTAGACACTGATAAACCACGTGTGGGGATGGAGGTGAACGTCACACAAAACATCCTCAAAGGGTGGAGCAGCCTCCCGCAGATGCTGACAGCTGTCAGCGTGAGCATAACACAAGGAAGGAGGTTCATTTTAAAAGTGCTGGTGGAAGAGAGACTTTGGACAAGGATTCACAGCCCAGAAGCTGGAGTGACCCAGGAAAGCACAGAGGTGATGATTTGCAGCCAACAAAGACACAAATGTCAGAAGCCTTAGAAACCACAGTCTTACAGTCTGATGTTCTTCTTTCTCTTTTTTTTTTTTTTTTTTTTTTTTTTTGTATTTTTCTGAAGCTGTAAACGGGGAGAGACAGTCAGACAGACTCCCGCATGCGCCCGACCAGGATCCACCCGGCACGCCCACCAGGGGCGACGTTCTGCCCACCAGGGGGCGATGCTCTGCCCCTCCAGGGCATCGCTCTGCGCGACCAGAGCCACTCTAGCGCCTGGGGCAGAGGCCAAGGAGCCATCCCCAGCGCCCGGGCCATCTTTGCTCCAATGGAGCCTTGGCTGCGGGAAGGGAAGAGAGAGACAGAGAGGAAGGAGGGGGGGGGGGTGGAGAAGCAAATGGGCGCTTCTCCTAT
Organism: Saccopteryx leptura; assembly: GCF_036850995.1. Lineage (NCBI taxonomy): Eukaryota > Metazoa > Chordata > Mammalia > Chiroptera > Emballonuridae > Saccopteryx > Saccopteryx leptura. Next base: position 173,683,968 of record NC_089503.1, read on the forward strand.
GTGCCCTGGCCAGGAATCGAACCTGGGTCCCCCACACGCCAGGCCGACGCTCTACCGCTGAGCCAACCGGCCAGGGCCTGATGTTCTTCTTTCAAGAGGAAATCAAGGTCCAAGATGTAACAGGACTTCCCAAATTTTCACAGTTAATTGCAAAAATAGGTCAAGAACTCAGGGGGACCACAGAAATTACACAATCTCCCCCAAAGTTTCCCATCTGTGCAGCTAGAAGGAGCTCAATGCTCTGAGATAGAAAATCGCACGCAGCTTGTATCCATCAAATACCACAATATCAACACCTTCCAAATGACAGGGTCCCATCGCCAGCCTAGTCTATTTGGACAAAACTCCTGGCATTTCCTTCCAGAAGTACGGGTGGGCCAGGAACTCTCATGGTGGCAGAGAGATGCTGGGAATTAAAGAATACCTTTAACTTATTCATCAGAGCTACTGCCAGGGAGCCTCGAAGTTTGGCTGTTCTCCTGGAAAATTTGGTAACTAGTTCTGCAAGCCCGACTTCACTGAGTGCACATCGAATTATTGGCCAATAAATGAGACCACCATTCTTGAAGCTTCTCAGTTTTCCATGGTCACAGCACAGAAGGGCTGAAAAGCAGACTTAAGAAGGTTTCGTTGCTTTCTGTTGAGGGTTCGTAATAACACACAAACACATTTGAGAAGATGCACATCGCCAGTTCACACTCATCCATATGAGGATCTAAGGGTAAGAAAGCAGGAGTCTGAGTCTTGCCAAGTGGACACAATGAGAAGGGTCGTAAACTACAATGCTCAAATCATGGGTAAATATCACAGATCCATGGCTGAGCAAAAGAAGTCACACAAGAGTACACACTGAGCCCTGGCCAGTTGGCTCAGCGGTAGAGTGTCGGCCTAGCGTGCGGAGGACCCAGGTTCGATTCCCGGCCAGGGCACACAGGAGAAGCGCCCATTTGCTTCTCCACCCCTCCGCTGCGCCTTCCTCTCTGTCTCTCTCTTCCCCTCCCGCAGCCAAGGCTCCATTGGAGCAAAGATGGCCCTGGCACTGGGGATGGCTCCTTGGCCTCTGCCCCAGGCGCTAGAGTGGCTCTGGTCGCAACATGGCGACGCCCAGGATAGGCAGAGCATTGCCCCCTGGTGGGCAGAGCATCGCCCCCTGGTGGGCGTGCCGGGTGGATCCCGGTCGGGCGCATGCGGGAGTCTGTCTGACTGTCTCTCCCTGTTTCCAGCTTCAGAAAAATGCAAAAAAAAAAAAAAAAAAAAGAGTACACACTGTTCTCCGTTTCTGTAATGGTTTCAAAAGCAGGTAAAACTAATCTGTTTCGAGGAGTCTGAAGAGTGGGGTGTGGTTTTTGTCGCTGGGGTTAGTGACCCAACATGAGGGGCACCTGCGGACTTCTGGGATCTTGTAAGTTTCCGAATCTAGATCTGAGTGCTCATTACATAACTGCTCACATCTTAGATTTTGTCAAACTGTATCTCATGATTTTCTTGCGTTTCTGTACCTATGTTATACTTCTGCGGACAAAATGGGGTTCTATGGAAAGTAACCTCACAAGGTGATCTGATCACAAGTTCCAAACTGGGCACGTCATGGTGGGTAGTCACGCCCCAGGTATGTATAACTTCTTTAGTGAAAAGGCTTATCTTTGCCTTAAACAAGCCCTATCCATTGTTTCTGTGCATTTGGTTAACACGCCGTTGGAATGTCCCCTTTTAAACCCTTCCTTCAAAAGCGTGAGCACTCTCAGGAGACACAAAATCTGGGCTGTCCTGTAATCCAGTCCCTGCCTTTCTTTCTGTCAGCTTCTGGTTTCCTCCCTCAATTCCAAATGCATCAAAGAAGCTGCAGGCTAGTATTCTGAAAAGCATTTTTTTCAGTGTGTTGAGAGCTTATTCAAGAGTATTCTCTGTTTGACTCCAATTTTTATAAGAATTCTCTACAGGTTTGGATGTGCTTGCATAGGCATGTCAATCAAATTTGCAAAAAAAAACCCCAAACAAACAACAAAAACAAAACAAAACAAAAAAAACCCCAAAACACCACAAATAGTAAAAACTAAGGGTAGGGAGTCTGGTATACATTTCTGATTAACAAAGAAGACAGTAATACGGTTGTCCCAAATCCCAACTTTCAGTTTTATTTAATTGTTGGTTATAGGGCTAGAGACCTAGAGAAAAGGAGAAAAACTGCGAGCACACGATCCACCATTCAGCAGTTATTTGTCAAGTGCCTATGCATTAGACGCTGTCCTGCACACGGGACACAAGATGAGTGAGATACACCCGCTGTCTGCTGCCAGGGGGCAGAGACCAGGGGGCAGAGAGGCTACAAGGTAAGATGCTCTTTTTTCTGATTGCTTTCTGCATGGTAGAGCACTGAGGTGAAGAGCACACATTTTTGAGCAAGATAGACCTAGGGTCAAGGGCTGGGTGTATTCGTGATCAGTTATGTGACCTCGGACAATTGACATACACTCTCTAAACCTCACTATCTTCTCTGAGTAATGAGGGTATTAATCCTACCCTATGTGAATGATTATAAGAACTGAGGAGATGAGCTTGTAAAGCAGGGGGTGGGCAGATATGGGAAGTCTGTAAGTACTGCCGTCCTTTGTCAGTTTGTTACTATTAGAAAGCCTGTTCCTGATAGGATGTGCTCTGTGCTAATTAAATCTATGAATCCCACTTTTACAAAAGCCTCTAAAAACCATGCTAATGATTGTGTCCAGTTACAGCAATGTCCCCTCGGCACTCACACTGTCTTCCTCCAGCCCATGTCATTGGTGCGTCATTACCAGGATCCCTAGATCACCAAAGCACTGGCCTCCCTCTTTGTCCCCTTCCATTGAGTGACTTTTAACCATTTTACCCCTTGTTTGCATTTTGATCATACTTGAGTATTTGAAAAGAAATCAGTAAACTCTTAGAAACAAAACAAAACAAAGAAGCCCCATAAACTTGTTTTGGCTTTGGGATAAGATTTAATAGTTAATAAGAGAGAAGTTGTTGCTGCAACAGAACTGGATCTAAATGTGGACTTATTTTATTCCTCCTCTCTTGGGTGACGAAACCTGGGAAAGAGACTATTCTTGGATAGTTACTGTCCTCTCCTGGCAACGATCTTGTTTTAGGTGCAGTTTACGAGATGAGCAGACACCATTGCCAACAGCTCCCCAGTCCAATTCCCCTTCCACCACAGAGCCTACCCTCACCCCGCCACAAACAGAGACACATGGACAGCATACTTAAGAAAATAATAGCTCATTTATGAAAAACTTGTCCTTTCTTCTTTTCTTTCTCTTTATTTAAGTCTGGTTGGCATACAATATTATATTCGTTTCAGGTGTACAATATAGTGCAATATATATCTTACAATGTGATCGCCTCACAAGGTCGTCACAATATTATTGACTATCTTCCTCTTGACCTGTTCACCCCCCTACTCTCCTCTCTCCCGGCAACTGTCAGTTTGATCTGTTTCTATGAACTCTTTTTTGTTTTTTTTCTGGGGGGGGGGGTTGGGGGATCTTTTCTTTCTTATAAATGTTTTTGACTTAGAGTTTTAACACTAAACTGCCATTTTCCAGTGGAGATTAGTATTCACATAGTATCAGCAATGAAAGGGACATTACATATTATGAATCCTTTCATTTTGTAAATAAAGAAAGTGAGTGTGACAGGGTTTGAATGCCATCTACCATGTTACTGAGTCAAACAGGTTATGCACCTAACCAATTAGAGGACCAAACAGAACAAAGACACGTGGAGATTTTACAGCCAAGGAGCAGGGTGAAGAAATTACTGAGGAAACATGAAAACCAGCAGCATTCTTGCTAGACTGTCTTGACAGGATGTTTGCTGCAAACAGAGTAGGGTGATAAGATATCCAGGGTGGGGGTAGGGGACTTGGTCAGCGACAGAGGGTGGTCAGGTACCAATGTCAGGGACTCAGGCTAAACTGACTCAGCAGAATTCATGTTAAAACTAGGTCAGGAGCTGGCGTGTGAACAGACCTGAATGACATAGGGAGCAAGCCATGCAAGGCGTGCGGTGGGGCAGAGGGTCCAGACGTGGTACAGGAGGTGCACAGCCCCTCTGGGGGAGGGGAGGGGACAGGTTAAGCTTGTTTCATAGCATTTGATCTATTCAGTCTCAACAATCCTAGCTCCTGTGAAACAGGAATTAATTTACAGCAGCTTTGGTGACTTTTGTTTTTTATAATCCCACATGTCTTTCATGAAATAAAGAATCACATACTCAAAATTGGGTGACAGTCCAGTTAGGTACTTAAGCTTTATACTTCGATGAAAATTCTTTCTAAACTATTTTAGTTTGGATTTTAAAAAATATGTTATTTGCTTGGCTAGTTGGTTCAGTGGTAGAGCGTCAATCTGATGTATAGATGTTCCAGGTTTGATTCCAAGTCAGGGCACACAGGAGAAGCGACCATCTACTTCTCCACCCCTCCCCCTTCTCTTTCTTTCTCGCTTTCTTCTCCTCCCACAGCCATGGCTCAGTTGGTTTGAGCACATTGGCATGGTCACTGAGGTTGGCTCTGTGAAGCCTCCACCTCAGGCACTAAAAGTGGTTTGGTTGCAAGCATGGCCCCAGATGGGCAGATTATTGGCCCCAGACAGGGGTTGCCAGGTGGATCCTGGTCGGGGAGCATGTGGGAGTCCATCTCTCTATCTCCTCTCCTCCCACTTGAAAAAGGAAGGGGGAGGGGAATGTGTTATTTGGGCATTTAGAAACTGTGTGTGTGTGTGTGTTTGTGTGTGTGTGTGTGTGTGTGTGTGTGTGTGTGTGTGTGAGAGAGAGAGAGAGAGAGAGAGAAAGAGAGAGTGTAAAAGGGAGGAAGGGAGCAAGAGAAATTACATAACTTTAGACCACAGTGGTTTGGTGTGTTACACATGAAGTAATTTGTTTATAATTGTTCAGAAGAGATGTTTACCCCGGGGAACTGATAGCAATGTTGAGGTGCCAGTCGGACATTCAGACCTACATGTCTATTTAGACAAGGACCAGTGCCCTGGTCGAGATGGCACTGGAGAGTGAGTCTACATGACTCTACGGGTCCGGGCCCACCAGCCTAGCCCAGACACCCCATCTCTTCCCACACCCTACATTTCTGGGACTTCTAAAAGGGAAACAGTCCCCATCCTTGGGCAGGGTTTCATCTGGCCTTTGTCTGCCGTACTACCAACACCATAGGACAAAGACCATACACACAAGATGTTGATGGGAAGTCCAGAGGAGTGGGAAATGTAACTGGCTTGCATGATAAGTCCTGACCTCACTGCTTTGGATAGTCATTTTAAAAAATCATATACTAACTTCCCATACTCATTTTGATCTATCTCTAGACTGTTATATTGCTGTCTGGTCTCCTGCCAATACTTGACTATCTTCATTACGGTAGCTTTATAATAAATATACTTTGCTACTAAGTAGAATTACGCCGCTGCTCTCAGAGTGTTGGTGTTAATGGGAGGGAGAGACGAAAGCTCAGAGCCTAAGACAATAGTCATCTCGGGCAGAGCACATTGAATGCATTCAGATATATTGTTAAAATTGCATATTTATCTCATGAATATAATATGGTGTGATAGACGCAGTTGTATTTTTCTAAATTGATAAACAGTCACAAATGCCACCAAGCCCATGAATTTGAAGATGGTACAACATTAGAAGGTTGATAATATGTGCTATATGACTCTATCAGAAGGAAGAGCTCGGTGACCATTTTAGTAAATAATGAAAGGAAAGGGTATTTGATTCAATGCCCCATCTATTTGCAGGTTTTTGGGGAAAAAAATCTTAGTAAACTACCATGATTAAAAGACACATATCTCAAACCAACAGCCAGTGGCATGCTAGTCAATGCAATTTGACAGGAACAAAATATATCACCGATATTAAAAAAAAAACACAAAGGAATACCTGACTGCAGATAATCATGTTCTATGCCCAGGAAACACAACAAAAATAATAACAGAAAATACAAAATTGTTTTTAAAAAAAGATACTCTTGCCCAGGGTTTTCTGATTTGTTAATTTCTTTATATAGCTCTATCATTCTCTTCCTTTGGTCTACCTTTGGTTTAACTTTTTTTTACCCCTTTCAGACTTCTTAAGTGATCACTTTGCCTTCTTTCTCCTTTATTATTTACTATTCCAATGCTTGAGATCTGAATTCTTCTGTGAGAAAACTCTGGCCAGAATCTACAAGTCTTCACCACATCACATCAATTGTAACACACACCTTTTTTTTTTCTTCACACTTTGCCATCTCTGAGAAATTTGCCTTATCACATCATGGCATTTTACCACTGCAGGGGCCAGGAAGTGACTGCGATGTGGTTGTCACAGCACAAACGGGATCGCATGTGTCCATATTTTAAATCACTTCACGTGAGACATGAGCATTGTTGGTTGTTGACATGTGAAATGTCTTCAGAATTTTCCCTATCATTTGGCAGTGAAGTAAAGTTATTCTGGGTGCAGAAATACATAGAAGCAAATCAGAAAACACGTATATTTTAGCAACATACATTTTTATATTGGACAAAGAACCACAGTTTGTATTTTCTTGCCTAGCAGCTACCAAATCATTTACCAGCTCTAAGAAAAAAAATACATATATATCCCAAAGTAGACAAAGCTGTGTTACATTTTGTTCCTGAGATGCATGAAAAAGCATTATCCATCACACACTAAGCAAATCAACTAGAAAGAAGAAATTGCTGAATCCTTTGGGACACATATAAATTTCAAAGCAATGAGAGCCGCTGTGTCTCTTACATGCAGAATACAGGACCATTGCCAAAGAATCAAATAGCAATTTGACCAAGACTTCCTGCTGATTTTATCTGATTTTTTTTTATTTCTTTTTATTTATTTATTTTTTTGTAGTATTTTTCTGAAGCTGGAAACGGGGAGAGACAGTCAGACAGACTCCCGCATGCGCCCGACCGGGATCCACCCAGCACGCCCACCAGGGGCGATGCTCTGCCCCTCCGGGGCGTCGCTCTGCCGTGACCAGAGCCATTCTAGCGCCTGGGGCAGAGGCCAAGGAGCCATCCCCAGCGCCGGGTCATCTTTGCTCCAATGGAGCCTTGGCTGCGGGAGGGAAAGAGAGAGACAGAGAGGAAGGAGGGGGGGTGGAGAAGCAAATGGGCGCTTCTCCTATGTGCCCTGGCCGGGAATCGAACCCGGATCCCCCGCACGCCAGGCCGACGCTCTACCGCTGAGCCAACCGGCCAGGGCGACTTCCTGCTGATTTTAAACTGAAACTGTTTAAATTCTAGTTGCATAGATTCCATTAAGTAAAAATTTAAATTATGCTCAAATAAGAAATACTAAGCCCTGGCCGGGTAGCTCAGCTGGTTAGAGCATCATCCCAACACACCTAGGTTGTGGGTTTGGTTCCTAGTCCGGGCATATACGAGAATCAACCAATGAGTGCATAAATAAATGGAATGACAAATCAATGTTTCTCTTTTTCTCTCTCCCTTCCTCTCTCTCTCAAATCAATGCATAAATTAAAAAAAAAAAGAAATATGGATGAAACAACAGTGTTCTTTGCTACGTGTATGAATTATACTGAGGATGCTAAAGGAGAGAAAGAGATTAAGCTCATCACACGGATGACAAAGGCAGCATCATTGCTTTGTGGTGTTCTGCATAGCTCTCATTAGCCAAAAGTTGCTATGATAGCACACCTGGGAATGAGATGCTCCTCAAGACATTATCAGGCATGCATAGATAAATGGGCCGATCCTGGCTGAGCTGATGGAGAACTGGCTAAATGCCACCTGGAAAAGATGTGCAGGTGAGTCTTCGAGCATAAGAGGGAGTTTTCCAAGAGGATGAAAAGAGAAAAAAAAAATCATTACAAACCAGAGGCTCTCCTAACAAAGATACAGAAGAACCTCAACTCACTTGAAGAAAGAGTCAGTCTGGAAGGAAGCTTCTACATAGTAAGGCACATGTCTGTTTGGCCACACCCTTAAAATAGAAGTGGCTGAGTCATTGCCCATTGCGTAGAGACCTTGGTGGCAGAGCCTGCTCAAAGTACTGTATACCGTTTGAGGTTCTGCCTACTTCTAATTTATTCCTCTTGTTCTCCCCTGTGCCTGTCACACAGCTTATTGGACATTGAGCAGTGATTCTTGAATTGAAAATTTGATTATATGATTTTTGCAGCTTCAACATCATCTTGCAAAATGCTGAGCACATAGAAAACCTTAATACATCCACTGAGTGATGGTTTCATTTGCCAAAAAGTTTAGGAGTTTAGTTGGACAGATTCACCACTGAACATTATCTGTACTTTGTCTTTCTTCTCCATATTACTTGCTTTTCCCACCATACAAGTATGCTTGCTCCTTCGAGTCCTTCCATGGTGCCATGCCCTTTATCGTACTCCATGTCACTTTGACCTCAGCTTGTCCCCACTCCCTGCCATTTCACCCAAATCTTTGCAACCACGAAAAGTTAAAGTACTATTTCCAAATGTAATATAACCTTTCCTCTAAGCAATGGCTCTTTGGGCATAAGCTCAGTCAACTCAATTTTGGGGAAAACATAATCCTATAGAATATGACACAGTTTTGTCATCTGGTGGGACCTCACTTTAGGTCTTCTTACTATTGGCCAGAGCCAAGGAAGTTCTATCTTCTCAGATAAGTGAAAAGAAAGAAACAAAACACAGCTAAGTCTTTGGCTCAAGGGTTAAGTGGGAGCTCTTTATTAATAGGAAGGAAACATTTGAGATGCACATTACAAATATCCAAGGTTGGATGACTTATTTTCTGAACTGTGAATTTTCAGTCTAGCCAACACAAGATTAAGGCCTGTGACCGGATGTAAGAGGAATGGTATGGAGAGATGCAGGTAGGCAAACAGACAGACATGGCTACTTCCTAAAACATACTTTTACTTTCACTTTAAACACAAATCTTACTTATTTAACAACAAATATAGGCAAAAAATAATAATAATAAATCTTCCATCTTTTCTGGATTTGCATTATTATCAAAATAACTGGCGGTCTGCCTTTGTTCTAAGAGAATGTTCTATTTCACTGAGCCAGAATTGATTACCAGTTTGTGTCAGCCAAGGCAAGACACTGAATACCATAACCCTAATTTACCATGTCACTAATTTGGCAATGGGGGTTGTTCTTAATGGAGTGAAAGACACAATTTTTCTGCCATGTCTTCAAAGCCAATTTTTTTCTTATTCTTGAAAGAGTAGCAATGTCACAAAAATTATTACTGCAATATAGACTGTCAAAGCTGGTGGGGACATTAAAAGGTACCTAATCCAATCCCCTCATTTTACAGATGAGAAGAAATAAATAACTGACTTGTTTCAGACTTTACAACAAGCTGGTGACAAAGCCAGAAGAAAGCCCAAGTTCTGACATTTGTGCTCAAGACATTTTGCGGACCAAGCAATGGCCATCAGAGACATCTGAGTTGCTCCACCAGCCACAGGCTGGATTACAATCAAGTTCAAGAATGCTTAGGGTCTCTCTTTCTGTAGGTTCATTGACTCAGGAACTACGAATGAAAAATACAGAGACAACTGCTGTTTGGAGGACTTTGGAACTAAATCTGAGAGATGAAAAATCTTATCACTGCACAATGGCCGCCTCATCAATAAGTTCTGAGAGAGAGGGGACCAGTGCCCACATGGATCAACTCCTTCCCCAGATAAGAAAATGGAGGCATGAGCAAAGGAGACATAGCCCCAGAGCCAAGACTTCTCTTTCCTGGACTGCCCTCTGCAACCCTAAGCTCATGTCACTCTTTAAAGCATTCGTGATGCAGCGAGGACAGCAGCCCAATCAATAAATAATACGGAGAGTTGAGCAACTGAGGTCTCTCGGCAGCTTTACCAAGATCTGTTAAAAGTAATTTCAGTCCCATCTGAATTGCAGTCCTTTTTCTCTTCGCTATGCCAGATGTTTTTATTTTATTTGTTCTAGCATTTTGGATGGCCTCTTTGTTGGCTGTGGGATGGATTTGATTATCTCATTTGTTTTTCTTTCTTTTGGTCCTTTCCAGCCTGTTTCTGTGATGGGAGTGGGGTGGAAATGGATTGCAAACTTGCCACCTGAATGGAGGTAGGAGGACTCTCTTAACCACCTCCATCCTGGGCCACTGCGGTGGGCAAGAGCCCACCCCTCCATCTGGGTGAATCCCCATAATTCCAGGCAAGTCCCCATGACCCTGGGACTCCCACGTTCTGTCCCCTCCAGCCTCACTACGTTCTTTGCTGCAGGCACAGGCTTCATCAAACTTGGCAGGTGCTTCTCAGACTTACTATTGAGGAGAGGAGCGCCTGCAACTTGTAGGATTCTAGTCATTAGATTTAAAGTCACAAAAATCAATCAGCAAACCAAATACAGTACCAACTCTTTGTTAAGCAGCTTCTATGAATCTGGCCAGTGAGAAGCCAAATAAGGATCCCAGTGGAAACTGTGATTCAGAAGAACTGAATATTTTCCTCACTGGCTTCCATGTCCCTGTTCATACAGAGATAGGCTGGATTGCTTTGGAGACAAGGTGGTGAAGTTGACCAAAGTCATGCAACCATTTTGTGACTGAGGTTGAAACCAAAGCAAGATATGTCTACTAGACCAGTGGTCCCCAACCTTTTTTAGGCCACGGACCGGTTTAATGTCAGAAAATATTTTCAGGAACCGGCCTTTAGGGTGGGACGGATAAATGTATCACGTGACCGAGACAAGCGTCAAGAGTGAGTCTTAGACGGATGTAACAGAGGGAATCTGGTCATTTTTTAAAAATAAAACATCGTTCAGACTTAAATACAAATAAAATGGAAATAATGTAAGTTATTTATTCTTTCTCTGTGGACCAGTACCAAATGACCCACAGACCGGCACTGGTCCACGGCCTGGGGTTGAGGACCACTGTACTAGACCACAATATAATCTTCCAAGGCATTGCAAGGCTAATCCCCCAAAATACCTGTTATGATTTGCACAGTGCTCTATGAAATGGCACCTGTTATGTCAAATTCCTGTTGGCTGCTCCCCAGAATTCAAGACGTCCTATGCTCTGTGGAAGGTCACCCTGACTCCAGTGATGGGAATGGAGGAGAAAGGCATGCTTCAGAAACCCTGCATAATGACAGCCCCCGCCATGCCACAGCCTCCCTTTACCTCACAGAGTCAAAAATGGGTAACGTACCTGTTCCTGGCGGAGGCCCAACTGTGCTTACATTACATCTTCCCTCACCACAGCAGGGTGGAAAGTAGGCAGCTCTACTTCTTTCACAGAACAGATCCTTTTACAATGACAGCTCTGGAAATATTCTAGCTGCTCCACCAGCAGTCTGGGGGGCTGCTGGATTCTGAACTGTGGTTCTGTTGGACATGGAATACAACATAGCAGAGGATGTGCTTGCTCTGGTGTGAAATTCCGTGCTTGTTAGAATGCTAATGAGGTTCCAGAAAGAACCATGGGTGCTTTGGCTGAACCCTGGCATCATATTTTAGCTAATAAAGGAGTCATAGATTTTCTTTCAGAGCCTCTCTCAGACCAGGTCCAGATTTACTTCTAAACAGGTAGGAAGTCAAGTCAATAACTTGTGTTATTGGACTAGTGTTAATTGACGATTTTCTTCAAGCTCATTGTGGTTTTGAAGGCTGCTCAATCTTTAAGTCTTATAGGACAGTCAATAGTTATGACATTAAGGACAATAAAAGAAGATAGAAAATGACTAAATGCCAACTTGAATGACTCCAGCAATATATGATTGAGCACTTTGGAAAGGAGAAACTCAACATGGAATGTTTGGGGTGGATTATATTTGAGCAAGGCGTTATTGAGAAAGAGAAACGGGAAGCTGCTGTGGTTTGAGGAGGCAGAGATACCAGGAAGGTGGGGATGTCAGCCCTCAGACAGGGGCATGTGAAGAGGGCATAGGCTGGACTGGAGCAGAGTCTATGCAGGGTCCTTCTCCTGGCTCAGAAATTCTGTCCCCAAAATCCCAGTGCCAAGAGAGACCAAGAGATCTGCCTGGAGAACAGCTAGCACAAACTGGCATTAGCATCCTGCAAAAGACACTTAGGCAATTGGATTCTCATTAAGAGCTTCCTGGAGAATCTAAAGAGTCAATTTAGATCAACTGAAAGCATTGCATTACATGGCAAATGAAAGGGAGCACCATGTTCACGTAAGGATGGGTTACAGCCACTGCCTCCCCTTTTGTTAATCTTGTAATCCTATCAAAAAACAACTGCAATAAACTTGCTTGGTATTATTCTTGAATACAACAATACGTTTTATAGCTCATGAGTTGGTTAGTGTCTAGTTATTTATGGATTTTTTTCTCTTTAAATGTAAATTATTGTGCCACAAAGGAGAGATAGATTAGCATAAGTAAGAAACTTAAAGGGAGGCACACATATATATGAATCTCAGCTCTGCTAATTACCAGCTTATGAGATCTTCAAGAAGAAAATAACATTCTCTGAGCCTTGACTTCCCAGCGTGGAAACCAATACTTACTTCATAGAGACGGTAGGACATTAAAGACATACTTGACACATGGTTGTCACTTCATAAATTGGAACAATGTTAGTCTATAAGAGTTTCCTCAATTATTGTTCTCTTTATTTTCTTTGATTTTTGATTTCTTATGTGCTTGTGAGTTCAAGCATCTATTAAATTTAATCTTAAAATTCCATAGCCTAAATGTTCCCAAAAAGCTGTGAAGAGACCAAATCTAGATCAAATAAACATAGGATGTATGTAGGTTATGTAAACCCAAGGCCTAGAAGCTTCAGTTACTTTAATATGGGTGAAAATCTATCCAACTATTTGCCCCAAAAGAATAACCCACTGGACTAATTAAAATTTTAACTTAGCAATGAGTTGAATTAGAACCCTATCATTACTGTCTGACATGGGTTGACCAGAAATCTGTATGTGGTCAACTCATGAATATCAGATATATTAGAGATATACTAAGTACTTTCCAAGAGTACTTATATAAGTACTTATGTGAGTAGTTATGTACTTACTTTCTAAGAGTCACCTCACACTAAGTGATGGAGAAAGGGTGGGACCCATGACCTTTTCATTAGACTGCAGGGCTGGTGTTGGGTGTGGGCTGCATTTCATGAGATGTCCTCTGCAGAGGTGACTTATCAGTGCTCTCAGGTCCCAATGGCAATGAGCTGAAGTGTGGCTCCTGCTTCTTTAGCTCTACTCCACCCTTGCCCCTGGGTACCAAGGACGCTAAAAAAAAAAAGGGAAATATTGCTATCCCACATGTCCCAGTAGAGAAAGTAAGTCTTTTCCATTCACGGGTCAAGAGAAAGGATGGGTAGGAACTTTGAAAAAAATTGAGAGCTAATTCACACATCATAAACTTCACCCTTTTGAGATATGTACAAGTCGGTGGTTTTTGGTGCAGTCACAACACTGTGCAGCCGAAGCCACTGTCTGATTTCCAACCATTTCCATCACCCTGAAGAGAAAGCCCATGCTGAGTAGATCCAGAACCCTGGTGAACACTGGTATACTTTCTGTCTCTGCAAACTCACATGATCTGAAGATTTCATATAAATGGAATCACATGCTTGGATTTTGGCATCTGGCTGCCTTCACTCAGTGCCACGTTTGCAAGTCTCATTACGTGACAAGGATTCTCTCCTCAACCAGACTCGACTCAGGCTCATTTTTTTTAAAAATAATTTTATTTTTTTAATGGGGCGACATCAATAAATCAGGATACATATATTCAAAGATAACAAGTCCAGGTTATCTTGTCGTTCAATTATGTTGCATACCCATCACCCAAAGTCAGATTGTCCTCTGTCACCTTCTATCTTGTTTTCTTTGTGCCCCCCCCCTCCCCCTTTCCCTCTCCTTTCCACCCTCCCCCCGTAACCACCACACTCTTATCAATGTCTCTTAATTTCACTTTTATGTCCCACCTATGTATGGAATAATGCAGTTCCTGGTTTTTTCTGATTTACTTATTTAGCTTCGTATCATGTTATCAAGATCCCACCATTTTGCTGTAAATATTCCGATGTCATCATTTCTTATGGCTGAGTAGTATTCCATAGTGTATATGTGCCACATCTTCTTTATCCAGTCATCTATTGACGGGCTTTTTGGTTGTTTCCATGTCCTGGCCACTGTGAACAATGCTGCAATGAACAGTAGAGGGATTGCTGGGTCATAAGGTAATTCTATTTTCAGTTTTTTGAGGAACCACCATACTTTCTTCCATAATGGTTGTACTACTTTACATTCCCACCAACAGTGGATGAGGGTTCCTTTTTCTCCACAGCCTCTCCAACTTTTGCTGTTACCTGACTTGCTAATAACAGCTAATCGAACAGGTGTGAGGTGGTATCTCATTGCCGTTTTGATTTGCATTTCTCTAATAACTAAAGAAGATGAGCATCTTTTCATATATCTGTTGGCCATTTGTATTTCTTCCTGGGAGAAGTGTCTGTTCATGTCCTCTTCCCATTTTTTTATTGCATTGTTTGTTTGTTTGTTGTTGAGTTTTATGAGTTCTTTGTATATTTTGGATATTAGGCCCTTATCTGAGCTGTTGTTTGAAAATATCATTTCCCATTTAGTTGGCTTTCTGTTTATTTTGTTATCAGTTTCTCTTGCTGAGCAAAGATGTAGTCCCATTCATTAATTTTTGCCTTCACTTCTCTTGCCTGTGGAGTCAAATTCATAAAATGCTCTTTAAAACCCAGGTCCATGAGTTGAGTACCTATGTCTTCTTCTATGTACTTAATTGTTTCAGGTCTTATGTTTAGAACTTTGATCCATTTTGAGTTAATTTCTGTACAGGGGGCGAGACTGTAGTCCAGTTTCATTCTTTTGCATGTGGCTTTCCAGTTTTCCCAGCACCATTTATTGAAGAGGCCTTCTTATCTCCATTGTGTGTTGTTGGCACCTTTATCAAAAATTATTTGACTATATATATGTGGTTTTATTTCTGGACTTTCTATTCTGTTCCATTGGTCTGAGTGTCTATTTTTCTGCCAATACCATGCTTTTTTGATTGTCGTGGCCCTATAATATAGTTTGAAGTCAGGTATTGTAATGCTCCCAGCTTCATTCTTTTTCTTTAGGATTGCTTTGGCTATTCGGGGTTTGTTATAGTTCCATATAAATCTGATAATTTTTTGCTCTATTTCTTTAAAAAATATCATTGGAATTTTGATGGGAATTGCTTTAAATTTGTATATTGCTTTGGGTAATATGGCCATCTTGATTATATTTATTCTTCCTAACCAAGAACAAGGTATATTCTTCCATCTCATTATATCTTTTTCGATTTCCCTTAACAATGGTTTAGAGTTTTCATTATATAAGTCCTTTACATTCTTTGTTATGTTTATTCCTAAGTATTTTATTTTTTTTGTTGCAATCTGGAAGGGGATTATTCTTTTGAGTTTATTCTCAACTGTTTCATTGTTGGCATATAGAAAGGCTATTGACTTCTGTATGTTAATTTTGTATCCTGCAACCTTACTGTATTGGCTTATTGTTTCTAGTAGTCTTTTTGTGGATTCTTTGGGGTTTTCGATGTATAGGATCATATCATCTGCAAAAAGTGATACCTTTACTTCTTCTTTTCCAATATGGATGCCTTTTATTTCTTTGTCTTGTCTGATTGCTCTGGCGAGAACCTCTAGTACCACATTAAATAAGAGTGGAGAGAGTGGACAACCCTGTCTTGTTCCTGATTTAAGGGGGAAAGCCTTCAGTTTAGTGCCATTTAATATGATGTTAGCTGATGGTTTATCATATATGGCCTTTATCATGTTGAGATATTTTCCTTCTATACCCATTTTGTTGAGAGTCTTAAACATAAAATTGTGTTGTATTTTATCGAAAGCCTTTTCTGCGTCTATTGATAAGATCATGTGGTTTTTGTTCTTTGTTTTGTTGATATGGTGTATTACATTAACCGTTTTACGTATGTTGAACCATCCTTGAGATTCTGGGATGAATCCCACTTGATCATGATGTATTATTTTTTTAATATGTTGTTGTATTCGATTTGCTAGTATTTTGTTTAGTATTTTAGCATCTGTATTCATTAGAGATATTGGTCTGTAGTTTTCTTTTTTTGTGCCATCCTTGCCTGGTTTTGGTATGAGGGTTATGTTGTCCTCATAAAATGTATTTGGAAGTATTGCTTCTTCTTCAATTTTTTGGAAGACTTTGAGTAGAATAGGAACCAAGTCTTCTTTGAATGTTTGATAAAATTCGCTGGTATAGCCGTCAGGACCTGGACTTTTATTTTTGGGGAGGTTTTTAATGGTTTTTTCTATTTCTTCTCTACTAATAGGTCTGTTTAGGCTTTCTGCTTCTTCTTGACTCAGTCTAGGAAAGTTGTTTTGTTCTAGGAATTTATCCATTTCTTCTAGGTTGTTGAATTTAGTGGCATAAAGTTTTTCATAGTATTCTACAATAATTCTTTGTATATCTACGGTGTCCATGGTGATTTCTCCTCTTTCATTTTGGATTTTGTTTATATGAGTTCTTTCTCTTTTTTCTTGGTAAGTCTTGCCAAGGGTTTGTCAATTTTGTTGATCTTTTCAAAGAACCAGGTCCTTGTTCTATTAATTTTTTTCTATAGTTTTTCTGTTCTCTATTTCATTTATTTCTGCTCTGATTTTTATTATCTCCTTTCTTCGGCTGGTTTTGGGTTGTCTTTGTTCTTCTTTTTCTAGTTCCTTAAGGTGGAAAGTTAAGTGGTTCACTTGGGCTCTCTCTTGTTTGTTCATATATGCCTGAAGTGATATGAACTTCCCTCTTATCACTGCTTTTGCTGCATCCCATAGATTCTGATATGTCGTATTGTCATTTTCATTAGTCTGTATATATCTTTTGATCTCTGCACTTATTTCTTCTTTGACCCATTCATTTTTTAAAAGTATGTTGTTTAGTTTCCACATTTTTGTGGGATTTTTTTCCTCTTTTTTGCAGTTGAATTCTAGTTTCAAGGCTTTGTGTACAGAAAATATGTTTGGTACAACTTCAATTTTTCTGAATTTGCTGATGTTGTTTTTGTGGCCCAACATATGGTCAATTCTTGAGAATGATCCATGTACACTGGAGAAAATGTATATTCAGACACTTTGGGATGAAATATCCTGTAGATGTCTATCATATCCAGGTGCTCTAGTGTTTTGTTTAAGGCCACTATGTCTTTGTTGATTCTGTTTGGATGACCGTTCTAGAGCCGTCAGCGGTGTATTGAGGTCTCCAAGTATGATTGTATTTTTGTCAGTTTTTGTTTTAAGGTCAATAAGTAGCTGTCTTATATATTTTGGTGCTCCTTGGTTTGGTGCATATATATTAAGAATTGGTATGTCTTCTTGATTCAGTATCCCCTTAGCCATTATGAAATGGCCATTTTTGTCTCTGAGTACTTTTGCTGTCTTGTAGTCAGCATTATCCGATATGAGTATTGCTACGCCTGCTTTTTTTTGGATGTTATTTGCTTGGAGTATTGTTTTCCAGCCTTTCACTTTGAATTTGTTTTTATCCTTGTTACTTAGATGAGTTTCCTGTAGGCAGCATACAGTTGGATTTTCTTTTTTAATCCATTCTGCTACTCTGTGCCTTTTTATTGGTGAGTTTAATCCGTTTACATTTAGTGTAATTATTGATACTTGTGAGTTCCCTATTGCCATTTTATAGATTGCTTTCTGGTAGTTTTGTGTCTTGTTTGATCCTTCTCTTTCGTTTTTCTATCTTTTGTTTTTATTTGGTTGTATTCCATACATCTTTCCTCTGTTGCTATCTTTTTTATCTCGTGTGCTTCTGTGGTGGTTTTTTCAATGGTGGTTACCTTTGAGTAATGAAAAGGGTCCCTACCCTGTTCATTGTAGCGAACTATTTTGTGAGTACTTTTGCACTCCATCGTCCTTTGCTACTGTTAATCTCCGTCCTCTCCCCCCCTTTCTTTTTGTTGTTGTCACAGTTTAAATTTGGTTTTATTGTGTTCTTCTTGGAGCTTTTACTTGTGGCTCTGTTTTTTTTTGTTCTTTGTATCTGATTGGAGAACCCCCTTTAGTAATTCCTGGAGTGGGGGTTTTCTGATGATAAATTCCCTCATCTTTTCTGTATCTGTGAATGTTTTTATTTCTCCTTCATATTTGAAGGATAGCTTTGATGGGTATAGTATTCGTGGCTGAAAGTTCCTCTCTTTCAGGACTTTAAATATTGGGGTCCACTCTCTTCTAGCTTGTAGAGTTTCTGCTGAGAAATCTGATGATTTCCTTTATATGTTGTATTGATGTTCCTTCCTTTATATGTTGTATTCTTCTTTTCCCTGGCTGCCTTGAGAATTTTTTCTTTGCCGTTGGTTTGTGCCAATTTCATTTAGATATGCCTTGGAGTAGGTTTGTTGGGGTTAAGAAAACTTGGAGTTCTGTTTGCTTCTTGAATTTGAGGCTTTAGTTCTTTCCACAGGCTTCGGAAGTTCTCATCTATTATTTGTTTGAGTATGTTCTCCATTCCATTTTCTCTCTCTTCTCCCTCTGATATACCAATTATTCTTATGTTATTCTTTTTGATGGAGTCAGATAATTCTTGTAGGGCTATCTCATTTTTTTTTAATTTTTGAGTCTCTTTCTTCTTCTCTCTGTTGTGCCTCAAGTTGCTTGTCTTCTATTTCACTAATCCTCTCTTCTATCTGGCCTCTTCTATTAGCTAAGCTTGTTACCTCATTTTTCAGCTCGTGAATTGAGTTTCTCATCTCTGTTTGATTTGTTTTTATAGTTTCAATTTCCTTGGAAATATATTCTTTGTGTTCATTGAGTTGTTTTCTGAGCTCCCTAAATTGCCTTTCTGTGTTTTCTTTTATATCTCTGAGTATTTTTAGGATTTCTATCTTGAATTCTCTGTCATTTAGCTCCAAGGTTTCCAATATATTAAATTTTTTTCCATAGATTTTTTCCTCATCTAGCTGTGTTACCTCTCTTTCTTTTGTATCCATGATATTCGATTTTCTCTTCCTTAATGGCATCTGAGAGTGGTTTTGTTGATAGTATTAATGAGATTTAATAAAGAACAAAAAGTTAAAAAAATAAAAAATCGAAAAGAGTTGGTTTTTTAAAAAAATTAATAATGAAATAAAGAAAAATAAAATAAAATAAAAATTTTAAAAAAAGGAAATTATTCCCCCCCTCCTTTTTTTCTCTCCTCTCTTCTCCCCTCTTTCTTGAGAAAATCTTGTGGTGAACTGTGAATTATAACAAACAATGCCTGTAATGGAGGGCCTGAATTGGGGAAAAGGACTCAGGCTCATTTTATCTCAACTTCAGGGCTTTTGCTTTTCTCTCGGTATTGGCCAGTTCTGAATGTGCTGCTGGGTGTGGGCTCCTCCTCTCTCTATACTGATCCAGGAAATGCTTCTATGAAAAAAACACTGAAGCAATGACAGAACTGAGCTCATCAGTTTCACTTCCCTTAGGGGTCGCTGTCCTGTTGTTCTCATTGTCCAGAGTCTGACCATGTTGTATCTTATCACCAGCTTCCTCCCTTTCCTGTCAGCCTTCTCTCTACTGCACTTTACTCTCCTTTTTTAAAAAGTATTTATTGGGATGTTAATACCTGGCACGATGTCCTTTATCATCTGAAGGGAGAGGTGTTCAGAGAGAAAATGTGAATACTATGAAAACTAAAACATACACAGATGTAGGCAAAGTTGATAATATTAATAGAGATTAGGGATACTGGGTAACTATTCCAGGAAAATAAAACAATATAAAATTTGGTTAGACTGTATAAAAAGAGCACCAATTATAGTTATTTCCATAAACTGTCCGGCATTCAACCTAATCATCACACACTGCAATAATTTTGAGGTAATGTTTACACGTGGATCTGATGAACTTGAGTTGGGTGAGTGTGCCTATCAGTAATGCGCCCAGTACTGCCCAGCCTTTGGGTGTGTTGCCCGTGGCATTTGAATAGGAAGACTCAGAATTAGGAAACTTGCACCTTAGGCAAACATTAATTCATGTCCCCACAAGAGGAACCATAAGGACTAACCTCCTCAATCTCTGGCTCCTTCACCTTTCTCATGCTATGATTTAATATTTTGGTTTGAAAACAAAAAGTCAAAACATAGGACCTACAGCAAGACTGCCCATAGAATTCCCTTTGTTTTGAAAGAATTGTCCTTTCTCTGCTCATTGGATGCACTGGTTTCTCCTTAGCAATCCAACTAGCTTCAGGAGGTTTCAGAGGTTCGTTTTCAACTGTCCACTGGCCTTTGTAAAGTTGACTTTCTAGTAGGGAAACATCCTCAAATAAAAGGAGAAAACACTCAGAAGAAAGTCGTATTTCAAGAATTCACATACCACTCAGCGTCCTAGAAGCAAGAAATGTGTGTTGAATTACTTGCTTCTGAAAAATGAGTCTGTTGGAATGCCCACTACATGCTCCATCATGAAAATATTATATTTTTAAACTTCCAAACTATGTTTCTGTGCCTAAAAGTTGAGGCAGCAAACTAAGAAAGTTTACTATGACATAACAAATCAGGATAACAGGCATCGTAATACCTGGTAACCCGATTAGAAATAAAACTGGTGTTAGCCAGTCAGTAAGTAAGAAATCTATGACTCAGTTTAGCAAGGAGTTAAAAAACCATTTTATAGGTCACTTTCTTCTGCCTTTTTTGTTCCCTCCCTTCCTCTCTCCTCCACAAGAAATTGCTCATCTTTAACATCATAGTTCTTTTGGTGGGGAGGACTGGTAAAATTACAAGCATGTGCAGCCCCATGTGGACAGATGCCAGGTAACTTGACAGCAGCTTTGTAGGCAAGAGCGGAGGGGTATGAAGTACAGGTCAGCATGTGAGAAACACAGTTGGTATGCTCAGAAATGATCAGCCTATTGCAAAGACAAAGTGACTCAAAAGAAATGGTGAGCAAGCATGGGGCAGGGGTTAATATATAAGAGGGAAAAGATTATACAGTCGGAGGACAGAGCAGCCTTGGAGGTAATTTTAGACATATTGGATTGTAATTTGACAGGGTCTGCTGGGGATTTCCATAATTTTGAAAAAATAAAAGAAAACAGAAACATCCCAAATATGTAAAATATACCATGTCTTAACAAAGATAGCATGCATTCACAAGACAGTGTATGGAGTAATTATTAAAATTGATCAGTAAAACTAATCACTTGAGATAATTTTTGATATCATGTTAAGTAACAAGAGTAATCACATAATTGTCCAAACAGCAGAAGGATAACTATCTAGAACTACCTAGAAAACATGCTTGAAGAAAAAGACTAAAATCTTTTTACTGGAAATAAGAGGTAATTAAAAAAATAATTAAATCGTGTTTAATGAGCATATATTCTATTTATAATTAAAACTGGATGAGAACAGGTTTCTTAAGAGAATGGGTTCCTCATCTAATTTTCTCTTAAAAGTTTTCAAGGACCTACCCCTCCGGTCCTTATTCTCTCCCCTGGGGGACTTGACACCTACCCATAACAGCATCCCTGGATGACTAAGAGAACATTGGGGTGAGGAGAGTGAGATGGATGGCAGTCTCCTTTTCCCTCTAAAAACTGAGAACCGACTTCTAGACATTTGTACTACATGATTGATCACACTTGACCCTTCCACTTTCTAGCGGTGCACAATGACTTTGAACATCTACATTCTCATGGCATAAGGTTGAGTCATTAGTAACAATAAGGATAGGGTACTTAATCTCCTCTCACCATGCTCTAAAATGAGGGCTTAGCTATTAATAATGATTCCTAACAAAGTCTGTAGAGACTTAAGCAATGATAACCATGTGTACAACCCAATAGGGAAGCAGGTGAACATCAAGACATAGGACAGTGAACCTGCTTCTCAGATGTCAGACATTCATGTTTGTTGGGATTACAGACATATTTGAGCCACTTTCCAAGAGAGAACATTTGAAGGTGTAAGTAACACGGACCACTTGGGCCAAGTTGAAGCAGTACAAGAGAAAAACAGTATTGTAAGGATTCCATAATAGCTCAGAAAGCCAAGAAAAAACAAAAACTACTTGCCCTTTGGAAAGAAACGAGAATCAGAAAGTAGTAAGACATCCAGGCAGTTATGTCTACCCCTCTCAGCTCTGTGCTTTCAGAATCTCTGTTTTCATTTTTTTTCCCACATGCCACAGACACCAACATCTTCCATATTGACAGAGTGCGTGTCCAGCTACCCAGGGAGAAACTGGCTTCTCATCTCTTGCCTAATTCCAAATTCCTGGAGACGTGACTCAAAATAGCTCATCTTGCTCAATTCCCCATTCCCCATCCAGTGACCAGTGACCCAAAGTACAGTTATAAGTTCCAGACAGCTCCTGGGCTCCTTGCGCTGATATCATGTGATTTGGGGGGAAGAGGCAGCCCCCCAGAAAATTATGCATCTGTTGTGTAACAGAGAGCTGGCCAAACAAGCATCCCAGCAAGAGACCACAGCACTTTAAAATAGGAGTTTACTGTTTATACATGACACATAGCACAACCCCGTGTAACTAAACCTTGTTCAAGCAGCATTGGGTCGAATAGTCCTTCTCTGGTTTGCCCTCACTGGACGCTACAATCTTAACCGTAGTTGCCAAGGGGTCCACATGGACTGATTATTAATCTATGTCAATACTCCCTAAATATTGTTTATGTGCAGAGCTTCATACAGGCAACACAAATGCATGATAGAAATAACTACAAACGCACTATGATAGGAGAATAGTGAATAGAAGGAAAATCTCATTTGGAGAATCAATAGAGGCCACCCAATAATAGCTTCCAGGTCCCACTCAAGCCATCCCAAACAGACAATAAGCATTAAGCAATCTAAGTAAAAGCTTTATGCTAATTGTGCAAATACAACCTCAAGTAAAGATCCCAGCTACCCACCTCCACTTAGATTGCCAACACTATCTCTTCCTATATTTAACTTCTAGAGCCACGTCTGTGTACAAATCACTCCAGTATAATTATATTCACCCAATCACACTGTACCATTTTGGTGTTAATTTCCAATTGCATCTTGCTAAGGACCTGTGAAGATCTTCAGCCAGTTCTCAGCCAGCTCTTAAGGTTTCCTTAATCCTTTCTTGGGTGCCTTTCCCCCTGTGGTTTCACCCAAACTATTTGCTTGCCTGGCTGCAAGCTCAAAGTTAATGCTGAGCAGACACAGAAGGAGAAAGTGGGGTTTGTTTCAACACCATGGGTTGCCAACTCTTTCTTTTCAGAGAAAGCCTTTTCTCTCCTTTTTGCATCCTATTTGGACAACACTGTAGCTTTCTCTCTCCCTCTTCGCTGGGAATGTGTTGTTTTTTCTAGCTGGTTGTCTCAATCATCTTTTGAAACTCAAGTGTTAGTGGAGATAACACATGCTCTTTGGACTAGAGCAGCTGGGTCATTTATCCTGTAATTATTTCCTGTTCATTCATGTATGACCCACACTTACATTTTCTACTGAACATTCTTTCCCCTCATTAAGCTGGAAGAGTCCATTGGCAATCAAGTAATAGGTGACTGCCAATCAATTACACTACTTTGGACAGTAGATTTATTCGGGATAGTGGATCATCTGTCCTTTCTTTTTCTTAATCCCCTGTATTTCAATCTGTCTCCATCTAGCCAACAGATTCCATCCTTTCTACAGGAACAGCAAAGAGTTAAACCTAATGGGGAGAGAAAATGGGGCAGTGTTCCTTTGGAAGGCCAAACAGCTTTTGACATCTCTCTCCCAAAGGGCTGAAGGTCTTTTGGCAAAGAATGTTTTGTATTTAAGAACATGGGCATGGTGGTGTCCTCGTCTGGGAGCCCACCAATTGTCTGTAGCAGTCTTCCTCGTTTCCTGTTGGGAAACAGCTGTGAGATGCTGTTTGTTTAATAACTGCCCCAATTCTTCAGGCTGTTCCCACTCCACCACTGGGAAACCACCAGCATTTCAAGGTGGGAACAATAAAGACTGTCTGTTGTCATGTTGATTTAAAAAAAAAAAAAAAAGCCTGGCCTGTGGTGGTACAGTTGATAGAGCCTGGACCTGGAACACTGAGGTTGCTGGTTTGAAATCCTGGTCAAGGCACATATGGGAAAAAACTACTAGGAGTTGCTTTCTCTCTCTCTCTCTAAATAAAAACAATTAAAAAAACAAACTAGGTTTACTCACAAGAAAAAGATACTTGTTTCTGCTATATCCTTTGTTATTAAGAGAGTTGTTAAAAAGGTGAGTCTGGGCCCCCAATGTTAAGATAATTAACAATAATCCTTGAACTTTCTTGGTAGGTAAGATTTTTTTATAGTGTTATCTCTTAGGGCCAATGCACACTCAGTGTGGGGGAGGAGGTTCAATGGAAGACAGAAGTGACAGTGTCATTTGCCTTCCTCTTCCTTTTCAGAATTACAGTCAAGAAATGTGAAACAAACCTGGGATCTAACTTGACGTCATGAATGATTCAATCAACTCTCTCTCTGGTGATAGCGGCAACTTCGTACATTTCTTTGGGATGGCTTTATCTACTCCAAACACATGTTGATCAAATCATAGGGGGGTCATGTACCTTATGTGTGTTTTCCATGCTTTCCTTGTAGGAAAACATGTAGACAGAAAGGAAAAATTAGGAGGAGAAAGAATTGGAAACAAGAAAATTAAAAGCAGTGGCTTAGCCTGACCAGGTGGTGGCGCAGTGGATAGAGTGTCGGACTGGGATGCGGAGGACCCAGGTTCGAGACCCTGAGGTCACCAGCTTGGTCACAGGCTCATCTGGTTTGAGCAAAGCTCACTGGCTTGGACCCAAGGTCACTGGCTCAAGCAAGGGGTTACTTGGTCTGCTGTAGCCCTCGGTCAAGGCACTTATGAGAAAGCAATCAATGAACAACCAAGGTGTTGCAACAAAAAAATTAATGATTGATGCTTCTCATCTCTCTGCGTTCCTGTCTGTCTGTCTTTATCTATCCCTCTCTCTGACTCTGTCTCTGTAAAAAAAAAAAAAAAAAAAAGCAGTGGCTTAAATAAATCATATTACTGGTGTCATTGTAATATATATTCCAGTCATTTCTTAGTGGTAGGAGAGTGCCTGACACACAGTGGCTACTGAGTAAACGTTTGTTGAATAAATTAAAGAATGAATGAATGAATAAAATGCCCAAAGTAATAATTAGGGAGGTCAGTTTAGCTTTATGTGACATCCGATAAATAGAAATCATGGAGAGAAAAATGAGCTATCATGGGAAAATCTCATATTCCAAAAAAAGAAAAAAACTTTCATGTTTAAGTGTTATACATTATTCTAAATGATAATGAAGGTAGTTGTTATTTCAGTCATTACCTAGGCAAATATTGCTTCTTTTCTCCAATTTCTCTTCTCCTTGGACTTGAATTATACATACAGTAGACCCTTGACGTTATCATATGTATTTTCCCAGAATGTTATTGAATCATATATGTGTCTGTTCTCCTTCATAATTTCCTATTATTCTTCTCTGGATTATTTGCTCTTTCTTATACTCAAGATTCTTTAACATGTTAATGTTAAAGTCTTCCTCAGTAGTAAGTTCAGACAATAACCTATCTTCTTTTAGTAAAATTATTTCTGTACTTGGTTGTTCCTCTGTAATGTGAAGAATACTCAGTGTATGCATCCAGCTATCTATTATATATAATATTAATATATATTATATATGCTAATAGTATATATTTTTATATACACATCTAACATTGCCTGGAGCCTCAGAGTTGCACAACAGATCTTATTTATCATCCTCCCTTTTTCTATTTAGCTCTTCTTCTTTTGTCTCTACACTGTTGAGGTGGTTGGATATAAAAGACAGTTGATTAGGTTTAATGATCTGGAACTTGAGGGAAAACCGACTTCCAAATGATGAGCATATATGAGGGGCTTCCTGAACAGCTAATGAGGGGAGAAGGAAGCCAGAGTGGAAGAAAAGGAGGGAGAGAGAAGGAAGAAGTCTGGTCCAGGAATGACTTTATGAACCCTGTGCTCTCAAAGGTTTAGCTCCTTCTCCCCAGGGGAAAGTACAAATTAGCTTAGCATTGTGAGTTGAGGGTTGTTCCTTTCCTTCCTGCTTGTGCTTTGCTGACTAGGGGTTCTTTCAATGCATGATCTTATTTAATCTTCCCAACATGCCTAACGTCACAGAGACTGAAATCCCAATTTGTCTGATTGCAGAGTTTTCTCTTTCTAAGGTATCATCCTGCCTGTAATTAAGATGTTACACTTCTCTGATAAGGAAAAAACACCTGGGATTTGTTTGTTAGTTTTATTTTTACCAGGAACTGTCATTTGCTATGTGATCCTGGAGAACTTACAACCTGTTACCTGCTGCGCCTCAGTTTCCTCTTGAGAATGCCTGCCATTGCTAACCTCACAAGATTGCTGTGAGGGGCTAATAGGAGGGGTTGTAAAGGGAAATAACCTTTGTAAACTGGGAAGCTTCACACACATGAAAACCTAATAGTGGCACATTTATACTAAGGTGTACATGACTGATATCAGATCCTACACTGAATAGAGAAAGGGCAGAGCAAGAAGAGTGGGATACAGTAAGCTATCCGCACAGAAAGAAGAAAGGCACAAGAACGTACTGAGGACACATGAAGGATGTATTTCAGCTATTTCAGAGGTTTTTGGAACCAATCTTTCCCAGACCCAGTGTGGCATTCTTTACTCTTCCACATCCTGTATCCATGTTAACCTAAGACTCCAGAATCCATAGACTGGTCCTCACCCCCAGACACACACGCATCCCTGGGAAAGGGATCCTTCTTGCGCCAAATATGTACAAAACCAGCAGCCCCAAGGCTGACTGTGGGCTGGCTGAGCTCGGCTAGTCTGGGGCAGCCATGTTGTGCGCTGATAGGCGAGGATTAATGAGACAGTCTGGTCATCCCTGGCAATTAGAAAAAACACTGGGACTATTCTGGGGCTATTTCTATGCGAAGAACTGTAACTGCTCATCAACCCTCCTTGCTCAGAGACCTGTGGGGAATGAAGGCTGTGTTAAACATAGGAGAAGCAGCCCAGAGCGACCTGTCCAGGTGAGGAAGATGGTTCGTGCTCTCAAGCCGGCAGGTGCAAGAGCTGTAAAACTGGGATTTAGCTTCAACCTGGATGATTTGGGTGTTGCTTAACTCAGGCTAAATAAATTCCCTGGCCTTGCAGCCCCATGCAGGCTGTCACATAACAATACAGGACTGCAAAAGCCACATCGGCTCCAGGGAAGCATCCTGACATTTGTGAGCCTAGAGTATAAATGACAGGTTTGCCACCAGCCCATTACAAACGAGGACAACTGGACTTAGGACGAAGTCTGGCAGTGAGTTTAAGTCTTACATTGAACAAGAACAATTAAAAAAAAAAAGACATTACCTTTTTTTTCTCATGATATTGTTGCAGGGCCGAGCAAAAAACAAGTGCATTCTCTGTGTCACAGATTTTTATCATCTCTATTTTCTATATATTGGTGTGGAGGGTAAAGTCAGACGTTTTGGCAGAGCCAAATAAGGCCCACAGAGAGCAGTCCTGAGTAACTCTGGCCCCTGGTCTCCATAGTAATGACCTCTTTGTGAAATGTGTCCTCTGGCACTTGTGGTCCGTGGCTCGGTGGCTTTG
Source organism: Saccopteryx leptura (assembly GCF_036850995.1). Classification (NCBI taxonomy): domain Eukaryota; kingdom Metazoa; phylum Chordata; class Mammalia; order Chiroptera; family Emballonuridae; genus Saccopteryx; species Saccopteryx leptura. The sequence goes on from NC_089503.1 coordinate 173,711,647, forward strand.
GCACCTCTCAAAGTGTGGCAGAAGGGGGGCTTCTGCTGGACGGAATCAGAACCTGGCTTTTAACAAGGTGGCGGGGCATCTGGATGAGCATCTGGGCTTGAGAAACCCCCTCCAGGAAGCCCTCACCTGCGTCTGGGAGGGAGGGGAGTGAAGGAGAGTAAGCAGGCTGTGACCTCAGCCAGTCTGAGGATGCTGCTGCAAGGCCACTGGACTCTGCAGTGACTAGCTGTTTGTTTGCTTGTTTGGGCTTCCTAATGCCAGATGAGCCTAAAATTTTACAACTTCTCAGGCTCCCAGGATGGTACCTGGATAAAATCAGCTCATCTGATGAGTCTGGAAGCCTTTGATTGTCTGCAGCATGACCTTGGGGCGTCACCCAGGTGTGTGTGCATTGAAGGGGCCAAAGGTGAGTTTCTGGGCGGCCCTGTCATCCATCAAGCCTGGGAAGAGATGACAATTCAATGGTTCTAGACTGGGAGGGTCTCTCCCTGGAGGATTTAGCATAGTCAATGTGTTTGTAGTTACTATTCTCTCACTGATCCCAACATTGCCCCTGTACTCCTTCCAATCGGTGATTTCCTCCCCCTACTATCCAAAACAAGGAAAGACAGATTTAAGTTAGGCAAAGACAAAAAAAAAAAGAGATCTTTGGGGTACTCTAAGGCTTAGTTCCCAAGGGAAAGAAGCTTCTGCTAGGAGACCCAGCAATGGATCCATTAAACTGGAAGTTAAAACTGCCTGTTGGCCACTTTGGGCTTTGTATGCTAACGAACCCACACACAACGAAGGGGATGATATGCTAGCTGGGGTAATAGTGACCATCAAGGTGGAATTCCTTTACTACCACATCAGAGGAGAAAGAAGTATGTCTGAACAAAGGAAACCCCTCATATAGTCATATCCCTCAAACTGGGTGGGTTAAAACAGCATGAATTTATTCTCTTACTATCTGGAAACTAGAGACCCAAAGTCAAGATGTTAGCTTTCCTTTTGGAGGCTCTGAGGGCGAAGCTGTCCGCGCCTTTCCTAACTTCTGGTGTCCTTGGCTTGTAGCTACATCACTCCGATCTCTGCCTTCCTCATCACATGGCCGCCATCCCTTTGTGTGTGTCCATTATTTCCTTTTTCTTCAAGGACACCAGTAATTGGAGAAGACCCATCCTACTCCAATATGACCTCTTTAAAAACTTCATTACATCTTCAAAAATCCTGTTTCCACATAAAATCACAGTTACAAGGTCTGGGGTATCAAATTTCAAAAACATCCTTTTTGTGGCAAACGTGCATCAATCTATACAGGTATTGATTGACTTACAACCTATGCAACTTACGACCATTCGACTTTACGACCACAATCGCTAGCCACGACTGCTCCGCATCTGGCAGCGCAAGCCTTGCTCAGCTGGGCAAACGGCAGTGCAGACCAGCTTCCGGCAGCACTACCATCTCCGCGTGCACAATTTCAAAGAAAATTATGATATATAACAATAATGAAAGAAAATTATGATAAAATATGACTTAAAGATTTTTATAACATCATTTCACAGTACTGTACATATAGCCTACTCAACTTACGACCAAATCGTGTTATGACCGGTCTGTCGGAACCAATCGTGGTCGTAAGTCGAGCACTAGCTATAATATGCTCATATTTCATGTACTTCAATTATAGGCTATCAAAGGGAGAGTGGATCTCAACTAAAAGGGGATTAAACATCACCCAAGAATGGACAGAGGAACACATGGGCTGTGTCTTCTCTTAGAGAGACTGTGTGTTTTCAACCATAGAAGTGATAGTTGCATCTTATTAGGTGGAAACATCATTTCTTAGTGTCTGTTTGGAAGTAATGGATGGCTCAAAGAAGTGTAGGCAGATGCCAAGTTGGCAGGGATGGACTTTGGTGCTTTGGTACAGTCTCAACTCAGTTAAATCAGAAACTAGATTTTGCAGAATTCCCCTTCCTGTTTCACACTGGGCTAAGATTAGCCTTAAGAGAACTTTGCATGAGAGGTGGCAGGCCCACGTGAAGCGGCTGCTATTCTACTCTGCACTGGGCACCAGGCACTGTCACAGCTATGCACCTGTTCCTTGACCTGGTGGCTCACCTTGACTTAGGGCTGCAGCTTTGACTGCAGCTCTTAGAATTCCATCCAGAACTCAATTTCACAAGTCTTGTCCCAAGTCCATGTTCAGCTCCATGGCAAAGGGCATGAGATCCTTCCCCAGAGTTACCCACATCGTGGAGGTTGGTAACAGGCAGACATAGGCTCTAATTTTTCCTCCTAATTCCATTTTCTTGCCCTCCTCCACTTCGTGCCCAGCTTTCCCGTTAGCCCTGTACTGACCTTTATAGATTCCAGCCCATCATCACACGGAGGCAACACCCTTCCATAATCATGACTCCTCTGCATCCCACAGTTGCCCCGTCCCTCATTCTATATCTCTTGGTGTTTCCACTTCTGATCGAACCCTGCCTGCTACGTGTGTTGTGCACCACTGACAAAGGCTGTCACAGAGGACATCAGGAACCACAGAAAGCACTGGCATTCAGTGTGCCACCTCCACAAAGGCAGGCACTTTTTCTAAATATTGTATCATCACCTATCTTTACCAGTCATTTTTGACCCGCTCTTCCATCTACATCCGTACGTAACAACTGTCGCCAATTAGATCTTGAAAGCAAACATCAACCCATCCTTCCTGAGGTTGGACATCCCATATTTGGGAAACAAAACATAAATGTAATGTGTGGTAGCTTATTTATAAGTTTGTTCACAAGCACGATGGTAATCATATTGCTTGATATCTATTCAATTTGGCTTGCCAGACTCCTTACCTTCCAAAAGATTGAGAGAGCGATTTACTAGCATTCTATCTTAGTCAATTTCTCAAGTGTGATCCAGACCCTAGCTCTTTGCTCTGATACAGTTTTTTTGTTTTACTATCAACTCTCATTTTTCTCCTGTTTCCCATGTGTTCATTTTCTCATATTACCCTTTCGAAAGGTCATCTTTCCTCATTTTGCTATCAACAGAAAATGTGATTGCTGGGCTGTGTATATTTTGTCCCTTACGCATGTAACCTTTCCTTCCTGTCCTTATTCAAAAACAGCTAGTACAAGCTTTTTCATGAAATGTGAACTTCATATGCTGGGTAACATGCATTCATCACAAAGGTATTAACTGCTGAAATAAATTCATACAGAAAAGCTGTAGCTGCTATTCTGCTCAACTTAAGGTAATAATGCCTTCTGTATCTGTTTGTTTTTTCAATTAGATATAATTTTATTCTATTATGTCCTTAAAGTCATTCAGCATGAAACAAGCCTCATTGGACCCGAGAATGACACAGGCATTGGTCAGAAAATCAGCCTTTTCAGGAAAGTAATACTCAATTAGTTCCCAGCTCAGCCCTAAAGCTCCCAGGCACTGAGGCACGCTCTGGGAGCCTAGTTTCTAGAACAATGTCTCAGTTAATCCATATTCTTTTCATGAAACGGTTAAAATTCCTCCTGAAGAAATGAAGGCTAAGTGACTCAAAACAGATAAGCAGAGAGGACCTGAGGCTCTCAGAATTCCTGGTATGCTGGCTGGCAGGATTCCTGTCTGCCCCGGAACCATCTTTCTCTCCAAATCATAAGGTTTGAAAAACATAAATCATTTTCATGTAGTTAAAAAAGAGAAACTGTATTGATTTTTCTGTTTGTTTTGTGTTTTAAAAGAAAAAGAAACAAAGGAAGGGACTCAGTTGTACATTCTATCAGAAATTTAACATTGGGACTTAGAATCAACAAAAACAAGTCTAGTGAATCATCACGGTTAAATCACTAATTATAGATCGACCACACTTCTTCAATATGTCCCGCCAACAATTACTAGTCTGAAGAATACAAAACACCGTGTGAGAGATTTACTTTTCACTTAACACTTTGTTGTAAATGTGAATAATTGTTCATTCCTGTTAACTTACGTCTCCACTTTTCTAATAAGAGAAAAAGTCAAGTTACTTCTAGTAGAAATGCTATTTTCTTAAAAATGTCAAAAATATTTTAACATCTGTAAGCACACGTTCACAAAACGATGTCCAATGGAGTCCCACAGACTTGGACACCCCAGAGATCTTCAACTCTGGTACCCTAGGCACGTTTCAGTTTGCTGTGAATTTTCCCTGAGGCCAAATCCCTCTATTTTCATAAACCGTAGGAAACATTTGGACTGTGTTCCTCCCCTACGCCCACCTGCACTCATCTGTGGATTGGGAACCCATGGAACACAGCCATGTATTAACCCAATGGGATTGGGACGCTGCCCCTGATGCAGCTGACTTCAGTTAGCTGGCTAAAGAGTGGGAAATAGAAATTTGCTGTAGTGCACAGTTCGTGACTAATGTCACTAAAAATGTCAAGTGAGCAAGTGGCATGGAGAGGTGGGGGTGACCGTCAGGAATCTTAAATGGCAGACTGGCACACATATTTATCAACCACTAGGGAGTTCATCGGATTCTCACCAATCTGTCAGTGAACTGACTGATCACCAAAGCACAAAGGCTGGACAGAAACCTCTCATTCCTGTAACGTGACTTTACCTGAAGCTTCCCCTACTGAAGAGGAATTGCATGTGCAGAAGAAGATGCAGAGCAGTGAGATCAGAGGGGGACACCGAGAAGATCCTCACTGCACCTACTGTGCTTCCTTATTCCTTCTCCCTGCATCACACTGAGAATAGAGATCACCTATACCTCCCCACTACTTTCCCCCATAAAAATGTGTGTTTGTTTTTGGTTATGTGACATCCACAAGTCACTGGAGGTAAGAGATGCTGAACCTTGAGTTAAGGAAAAGAGGAGGAGACAAGACACATCCCAAGATGAGTTTCATTTATATAATGAAAATAAATTTTTACACAATCAACAGAAACACACCCAGTTTGTATTTTTTTGCGAAAAATATTTTTAAATAAGTTTTTGTCTTTTTTTTTTTTTACATTCTGATATACATACGTAACAAGGTTTATCAAGGTTCATGGCACAGTAACCAGAGTCAATTCCCCCCCCCCCAAAAAAAAATTGAACAAAGAAAAAGGTGGGAAGGAAAGTAATTGGTTTAATTCCTTTTATTCTCCAAGCTGGCAAATCTGCACTATTTGCCTACCATTTGGCTGCCAGCTCTAACTCGCTTGCACACTCAAGACACCCTAGTAATGCACAGTAAAGGCATATGGTAGAATGGTCAGTTCCTTGCTATTTAAAAAAAAAATTCTTAATCCCAGAGAGGGGAAAAATATAATAATTCAGAGTATGAAACACACAAAATCAACAGTATCCTTTGTCTCTTTCAAGAATGCAAGAATGTGAAGGGATCTTAGACCACTTAAGCTGCCCTGACTTTGCTCAGCACCAGTGAACAGGCCAGAGCTGGGTTTGTTTAGGTTTCTGTTTTTGTCCATGAATGGCCCAGGAAGATCCGGGGTCTTTATGATTCAAAGTTTCTTCTCCTTACTTTTAGTTCTTTTTAATTGGTTTAGAGTGTAGTATATTCGGTCTATGAACCTGCACAGACTGTATAACCATAAACTCTATAAAAAGCTTCAAAGGAAAAGGGGAAGAAACAAGTTTTATTATATGTTTATTGTTGGCTTACAAAAACACAAAACTTCTTTAACATCCCTGCTTTATCAGTTCTTAGGAAGTAAATCTCAATGGGCATCAAAAGTTAAATCTGTCTCACACTTGTTAAAAATAAAAAGTTTTTAAACGAGTTTGTTTCCATTCACAAACTTTACCCCCATCTAAAAAAAAAAAAAAAAGAAAAGAAAAAAAGAGGAAAGAAAAAGCAAAGAAAGAATTCATCTCCTTTTTCTTTGTCTCCTAATGGAGAACAGTCACTTTTCTCGTCCAGGTTGCTCTCACACAACTGTTTCCACGCCCATCAGCTTTGGTGTAAGGATTCGTGGTGTCACCCCGTTGTTTAGGTCTTCCTCAAACTCCAGCAACTGCCCCATGAAGTTGAGGTTTGGGGAAATAATTGGTCGTTTGCCTTTAACAAATTTGTAAGCGTCAGTCATGGTCATCCGAGTGTGCTTCATCAAGTAGGCGATGACGATGGTGGCGGAGCGGGACACCCCAGCCTGGCAGTGGATGAGGAGCCCCTTCCCACACTGGTGAGCTTCCTCTGCAGAAAGGGAGCAAGGTAAGTGGTAAAGGGAAGGAGACAGAGGGATGGAAAGAGTGAATTAACTCTGATCTGGACTTGACCAAGCCGTATTTTATAGAGAAAGAATAAATTTAAATGGTTTTAAACCCAAGTATAATTTACTAGTTCATTGTGTATGTTTATGTCACAACCTCCAGAACTGGCTAAAAGCAATCTTGGCATAAGTAAGAAGCTGTGTTTCTATATTTAAGGAGACGAGTAGGTGAAGGAATTATTCATAGTAGCAGTTCACTTGACAGGTGATGGCAGCCAACCACAGCAAGAGCCACATCACAATTAATTTCCATGTTAAGCAAGCTCCTAAGTAGACCCCTCTGATTAAGGATCTTAACTCTAATTAGCAGACTGTGTGGCTTATCAAAACTAGGGTTATTCACAATGTCTCTCCTACCTATTGTGATAGAAAACCAGTTCTTTCCTTATGCTATAAACCACTCTATACAGGAACTGGTATTGAACTAAGAATTTCAGTCTTACTAAACTCATACTGAAGTTGACGGAACAAAACTCAACTAGAAAGTTACTATCTTCAGCTTCTTACCAAGAAACCCTATTGCAAAGTCAGCTGAAGACTTGTGGTCCCCAGGCAGAGGTGTCACCCATATCTGAACTGTTAGCCCCTCTGCATCTGTATGTGCTATTGCCACATGGCAATGACTAGAAAGATGGAGGAATTTCAGCAATGGCTCAGGACCCAGAGAAACTGGAAAAGGCAATGCTTTATATGTTTCAGATATATAAAAAGCTCAGGAGACTAGCTTGTGGGCACTACCTGAATGGATTCGTAACGACACTTTTAGACTAAAATGCATCTCCAAAAACGTGTCCCTAAAGGGATACCAGTTAGATGAAGAGTAGGAAAGGAAGGCAGGATAAGACGAGTCATGATGTAACTTAAACTACCAAGAAGAAACATGATGCAAATGCTCATCTTAAAAATCTATAGATCAGGCTTACTTCTCATAGAATAAGTATTTCAAGAGAGTACCTCCCTTCTTCAGTATCTTTTCAGCACACACTAGGTGCTGGCTGCCACACCAAGACTGGGAGGCTTGTGGGAAGGAGATGAGCTGCAAAGTACTAGGCTTAACCACTGGTCCCATTAAACACTAGATGGGTGATCTTGCAGAAGTCACACAATACCTGAGCCTCAATCCCTCCACCTGAATAATGGGAATAACATCAACTAACCAGTCTCAGGGAACATGGCAATAATATCACCCGGCTCAGAAATAAATAAACTGGTGTAGTTAAACCCTAAACCTAAACTCTTTTTAGTTTATATCAGACTCTCAGTGAATGTTACTTCTATAAGACTTGCTATGCTTTTCCTTAAAGCAAGACTATAAGCTTTCATTGTACACAATGATATAACAGTGAAAATAAAACCGTGCCTATTCAGGCTGTGATATGAAATTGTTTTTCAGGTTAAATGCTGCTTGTTATTTTTTTTCTATCTTAAAAAGCAGGTAAGCCTAAATACCCTATAAAAAATGTGGGCACTTTGATTGGAATCCTCTTAGAGGAAGTGAATTGCATACTATTCACAAAAGGAAAACAATTTCCTAACTTCCCTCAACTGGAATTAAGTCATAAAAATTGCAGCCAATAACATCATGTACTAACCAGAAAGTTCCTCATCTACTTGGTGACAACAAATATTTCTTCCTCAGGGATCAAGGTTTGGTTCAGATATTATTAATCAAGAATGTAAGGGACATTTGCATCCACATGTTACCAGCTAGGAATTAAACAAGCATTGTAAATACCTCTGGGCTTGTTGCAGAAAGGCCCCTGGCATTGGAGTCAAGGGCCCTGAGTTCTGGTCCCTTCTCTGACACTAAAACTTCTATGACCTTGGAGAAGTCACTTTACTTTTCTGAGTTCAGTGGCCACGTAGAATTTCCTTCCAAACTGAATACACCATGGTCCAGTACCGAAGGCACAACTGGCAAGGAGAATAGCTGACCCAAGTGGCCAGAACTGTCAACTCTATAGACCCAAATGTGCCAGACCCAAGGGCTGCTAAAACCAAGCCTTTCTTCTAACACAGGGGTACCAAACTCGAGTGCGTTAGTCCTGGGACACAGGCCAGCAACAAACTGCTGCCATGTTTAAGAAAAGTACCGCTCACCCCTTTGTGGTTATAAAGGTTAGAATCACTTGAAAAAAATTGAGTATCTGCTAGATGCCAGGTGTTACCCAAATGATAATTTGAGGCTTACAATAGTTAGAGGATATAGAAGCAGCAAAAGTTCAAGTTAGGATTAGGGTTAGGCTGGCCATTGCCTCTTTGCATAGATCAAAGCTGGCTGTTGCTAGAATTTTCCTCCTTGGGAACCTACTCAGGCTACACAATTTGGCCTTTCCTACTTCAGTGAGTGTGGGATAAACTTTCTAAGGAAATCTAGTACCAACTCACTACCACTCACACTCACACCCTCTGCTACAAGAACTCAAAGCAGGTACAGGGAAAACCAACTCACTCCCCCTCCTCTCTGTGCAGCGATGTGAGGGGGAAAGAAGTTCATTACAGCTTTATGCCCAATTGGCACAGATTCTTGAGAAGGAACCCATCAGCAATGCTATGTTTGCCTCAACCTCATGTAAAAAGACTATATCAACTACAACTACAAATCCACTGACTGCAAGGTAATGGAGGTATGGGTGAGTTTGGAAGTAGGGTCATCATCACTATATTTTATTTCCTGCATGGTGCTGAGGTAGACCAGAAGACCACAGCACCAACTCTGGTCTCCAATTTCTTACTTTCTACCAACTGCTTTATAAAAAGCATCTTCTGGAACATATCACTGCTAACCCCTCCTGCTTTTTCATTGAGAACTTGGGTGATGAGGATTTCTAGTTGAAAGGATCCCAACCAAATGGAATTACTGCTCTTTTATATTCATCCTGATGGATCCAGGACACTTGATGGGTTATGACTTAGGAGAGGACTTAGGCTGTGCCATGAAGCAGAGCCCAAGAACCGCTCAGAGCAGCTTTTTCTAAAAGCCAGACATTAATCTTGAACTTGATATCAAAGCAAAAGCCAGAGGGGAAAGGGAGGTGGAAGAGGCAAATTCCCTATGGGAGATAGTTACCAATGAACTCAAAAGCCTCTTCAAAGTACTGCCGGAGGTTCTGCTTGTTGCTGTCAGTGGCCGGCAATCGCTTGTAGTTGAACAGTCCTTTCTCATAGTGGTAGAGGGGCAGGTGAGTGGTGACGTTGATGATGTAGCCGATGTTCAGCCGCTGCATGGTGTCCAGGTCCTGAGCATCCTGCTCGTTGCCAAGGAACAGGAAGGGCAAGATGGGCGTCAGCTCTGCGTTCTCGATGTCGGGGGTGGTGGGGATGGACTGAGGTAGCACGCTAGAGGCCGCAGACGCACCGCCCCCCACCTCCCGGCACTCTTGAAGCTGGAGGGAGTTGTCACAGAGGTTTTCATGGTTCTGCTTAAAACTGCTAAGTCCACCTGGAACATAAACACAGCAAGCAAGAATGACGACCCCTAGACCTTCCTAGCAGGCAGCAAACACTCCCTGTAGAAAGAAGTGTGCATTTTGCTGATGTATACAGACATTTTTTAAAATAAAATTTTAAAAGTGAAAGTCCATTTGGAGACTCAGGAAAAGCTTCAGAGGATATCACTGCATGACTTGGCAAATGTGCTTTTTACACAAACTGGGGCATGTTCCCCTGGAAAGAAGTCCACACAGCATCTGGCAATTTCATCAGCAGCTAATTTGATCTGCTTCAAAGAGCCATGTGCTCAGTGGCCTACATAGAACCTTGCACATTGGAACTGAGGAAGACACCATGACCCCGGGAGGAGAAATCTGGCCAGTATTTTGGCATTGCAGGCATGTGACTTGCACCATTCATAAGCTCACCGCACCCAGAATGATAACTTTGCTTCCAACACAGCAGAGTGGTCCTGAGCAGAGATCTTGGAAGAAACACTTTACCTTGGCTAGAATCCCAGTTCCACCACTTCCTGGCTCTGTCACTTGCAGAAGTTAATGTCTCTCTGCCTCAGTTCCCCTACCTATAAAATGAGGGCCATGGCATCTATCCCTAGTGTGATTGGGAGTCTGGAATGAGTGAGCACATGCCAAGTACTTAACACAGTGCCAGGAATACAGTATCACTCAACAAGGATTTGCTGTTTTTGTGAATATTATTTATATGACTGTCCATGGGTTGTCTTTGGTCTTTGGAAAAGACCAAAATACAGGGAGGTGTAAGCTGACTTTTCATTACAATCTCTTTTTTGGTATTCTCCACATATATCACTGACAGTTCCAACCCCAATTTCCAGTAGGTCACAAAGTGAGAGCCGCTCAGATCCGTGCACTGCCTTTCCAAGGTTTATGTGGACATGAACCCATCAGGAAACCTCTAAAATATCCGTGAATATGCTCCTCTGACCATTTTCCCATTTTTTAAATGCAGACCACCCCCTCAACCAGGGCACCATTACTTACGAGAATCTATCTTAAGGAAACCAGCCGGATATGTAAAATGTTCACTACAGCATTATCTATCTTATAGAGAAGGCCAAGTTTTAAAAAAAATGAAGGGGAAAGTTAATATAGTCATCCAATGGAATATTATGTAACCATTTAAGGTTATAAAAAATGAAAATAAAGGAATGTTTCTCTTTGACATTAAATGAAAAGAGCCAAGTCAAACACATCCACCATATATGTGATAGAAAGTTGAAGGACTATGCAAAAAAGAACACTAAGGTAGGAAACACTAATCTAAGGTAGGAAATTTATGGATCATAGTTTGCTTAAAATTTTCCTTTAATACCAGTTAGATGCATCACACATGTGGATCAGCCCCAGGATTATTATGAGGGTCAAATTATACAATATACAAATAAGGGCTATGCAATCAGACATTATTACCACCAAATTAGCTCTAATTCAAATCAAACAGAAATAGATACACTCTGGCCTTGCCTTTGAAAAGAGGAGGAAGTTGGAGAGCTCCAATAAGCTGAAAGCTACCCGAAAACAACATTCACCCCCCTAGATAGGAACCTTACATGGGGCTGGACAGTTTCAGGAGGTACGGCAAGAAACAAAAGCATGAACAGGATGTCGCTGTGTTGAAATAAGAACAGGAAGTCTATCTGTCCACTAGGTTCTGAATTTAACATGTGCCCTTCAGGTCTCATCTTTAGCAACCACAGTGGGATCCTAACCTAGGCCCAGTGTCAGGGCTGTTTATGGCCAACACACGTGGCACTGGCCATCCGAACCCAGGAGGTCATATTGTCAAGTCCAGCAATGACCCCAAGAATATTCCAAAATGTAATATTAGGATCATCACACTTGTCCATAAGTGTCAAAAGAAAAACAAGAGCTATAAATTCACTGCAATTGATTCCTAGAATTAAACTCTGCCCTTACATATTATTAGTTTATTCTGCTATGAAATCATGGTGGGGAAAAAAAAGTCCGTCTGGGCTCATAGAGATGATTTTTAAAGTAGACAGAAGAAATGGAAAACCCGAGAAACTTCACTAGCAAAAACAATTAAATAAACTGGAATTGCCCACCGTCACCATCACAAGCTCCACAAAAGAGACTAAAGAGTGATTTTAAAATCGGCTCAGCTTGGCCAAGTAAACAGTTTCACACTGATTCTGTGATGGGAACCTAATTCACTTTTTTTTTCCAAAGAAGGCGGCAGTTGTTACACTTTTCCATATAAGATGAGAGAAAAGAACAACAAAATGAACTCAAAAGAAGTTTCTAACGGGGTGAGGGGGAAAGAGGGAAAAAAAGAACTTCTCTCTGTTCTTATTTAGGGGCACAAGCTGTAATTTGTCTTAAAAGCAGCTAGTTAAAAAAAAAAAAAAAAAGCATGCCAGAAAACCCACACACAGAAAAAAGCAGCGTACAGCTTTTTAAAATTCTGTCTCTACTCCTCCTTTCCCAATGACATCAGCTAGAGGCTCCCCACCTGCCCAGTTGCCATAGCAGTTACACAAAGACATACAATGACATCAGTTGGCATGATATCAGCTCTTTGAGTGCAAACAATACAAGAAGAAGTACTTTGTTTAGGGCCTTTGGTGCGCCTGTGCTCTGGGGAGGCAGTGATGTAATATGCTAACAGGTGGCATGAGCCTTCCATTTGCCTAATGGGGGAAAAAGCCATGGGGGGAGGGGGAGAGAAGTTGAGACAGAGGGACACAGAAAGATCTGAATCACAGGGGGTGCTCATATGCAAAATTCAGAATATATTGGATGTTTAAGCCATGTGGGAACTCAGTTTGGAGAATATTTGCAGACAGAGTGGATAGAAAAGGAAATAATGTGATTTAGACGTTATTGGCTGGACAAGAAAATTCTCATTGAAGAGTATGAAGAAATTGTCTCCTGTTGGAGTGCTGGTCTGCTGAGCAACTCTCTCGAGAGTTCTCACCAAGAGTTATGTACATTATATAGTGCAGGGAAAGCATTCTCTCTGGGGATACTACTTGAAGCAAAATGAACCAGTATAATCACACAGCAGTGGTTTTTAGAGAGATGTCTGTAGAGAGAGGCGCTTTTTTCTCTTGGGGGTTGAAATTAAGAAGCTAGGGAGGAGGGAAAAAAAAGAGTAGGGCTAATAAGGTTTTTTCTTCCAAATTCTTTTCCCCTACCTGACCCCATCCTACTTGACTAGAGGGCAAACTTATGGCTCACTTACGGAGGGGTTGTGCTTTCTTCACATTCAGTGACAACCGAGGATTATTTCATATTTGATATGACTATATAAGAACATTCCAACATGATAATCCAACAATTGAGGCAGAGGCAGTGTGGCCTGATGGTTTGGTGCAGGGGTTAGAGGCAGACAGAGACAGACAGAGACAGACAGACAGGCAGACGCTGGCAACAACTGATTCTGCCTCATAAGAGCTGTGAGATCTGGTGTAAATCACTTTCCTTCATTAAGCCTCAGTTTACTGATCTACAGAGTGGACATATCATCTACCCACAGAATCATGGTAGGAAGCCTATATAAATATGTTGATATATAACCAGGTGCTTGATAAATAATGTCTTACCACCCCAATGTCATCATAGTCGCCCCCAGCCCCAGTTTATCCACGCACACTGCCGTGTTGGGGACCCTAAGTGCAGGGCAGTGAGGACAGACTGCTTGGGTCTGAACCCCAAACACTAGCTATGCTGTAAGTTTCTTACCTCATGGTTCCTCAGTTTCCCCATATATAAAACAGGGGTACTAACAGTACCCACCTCCTATTACTGTTTTGGGGATTAAACTGATTCATAAAAATAGTCCTTCGAAACATCTAGCACATATTAAAGCACATTTTTTTTAATACTTTGGGAAACTGTCATTTAAAAAATCTGAATAAAAACAAATTCTGCTTCACATATAGACTCTAAGTGATAAGCAAGCCAATGTTGTTGAGATTTTCTGCTTAAAATTTTATTTAGAAAGAAATAGGACCCAAAGCATCTGAGCAGTTTGTTTTTTTTTTAATTTAATTTAATTTTTTTATTTTTTACTTTTTTCTTTATAGGGACAGAGAAAGAGAGAGAGAGGGATAGATAGGGACAGACAGACAGGAACGAAGAGAGATGAGAAGCATCAATCATCAGTTTTTCGTTGTGATACCTTAGTTGTTCATTGATTGCTTTCTCATATGTGCCTTGACCACGGGCCTTCAGCAGACCGAGTAACCCCTTGCTTGAGCCAGCGACCTTGGGTCTAAGCTGGTGAGCATTTTTTTTTTTATTTTGCTCAAGCCAGATGAGCCCACACTCAAGCTGGCGACCTCGGGGTCTCAAACCTGGGTCCTCGGCATCCCAGTCCAACGCTCTATCCACTGTGCCACCCCCTGGTCAGGCGCATCTGAACAGTTTTAAAGTTTAAATAATCTGCTCATCAACAAACATCGGACTTCATTTTGTTTGTCAAAGCTCTTCCCACTAAGGATACATGTCTTTGGAATCCTGGTTTTTAAACTGAGTGCTTTATTTTATTTTTTAACAGGGACAGAGAGAAGGATAGATGGGGACAGACAGACAGCAACAGAGAGATGAGAAGTATCAATCATCAGTTTTTTGTTGCAACACCTTAGTTGTTCATTGATTGCTTTCTCATATGTGCCTTGACCGTGGGGCTACAGCAGACCGCGTAACTCCTTGCTCAAGCCAGCGACCTTGGATCCAAGCTGGTGAGCTTTGCTCAAACCAGATGAGCCCGCACTCAAGCTGGCAACCTCGAATCTCGAACCTGGGTCCTCCGCATCCCAGTCCAACGCTCTATCCACTGTGCCACCACCTGGTCAGGCAAAACTGAGTGTTTTATTTTTTAATGTCTTTTTTTTCAATTACCATTTCCAGTCAATGTTATTTAGTATCAGTTCTAGGTTACAGCATAGTGGTTAGCCAATCATATAAGATTGAGTGTTTTAAATAAAACTGCTCCTCTCCTCTCCCCTGTCCTGAGTCCCCACCAGGCTGAGTGATCTCCTCAGACACACAACTGCTCATAGTTATCAGTCAAATGTTTTCCAGGCATGAGCAACAATAATACTGTGGGCAACACATTTCCAACCCTTATCTTAAAATAGCTTAGCTGCCAAAAGGAGTCTGAGCAGCAACCAAGACTACCCAGCACCCTAAACAAAGTTAGGGATATCTACAGCTCACCAGTTCTCCTACCAGGAGGACAGCAAGGTGGCAGTCCCCCTGGAGCCAGGGATCACGTTTGAGTGGGAAGCCTCTCTTTGTCGACACTTTTTGGCTCACATTGCTGTTTTGCCTACCGCGGCCCTGGAAACAGCCTAACGTGATTCACAAGCAGTGCTCTGGGTGGCAAATGAAAAAAACCACATCCACATGCAGAATATGAAAGTAAGAGATTTCCATATTCTAAAGATGGACAGCGCTTTTGCACACAGCATTTAGGTTTCCTGCTAAGCTGGGAAGCAAGCACTTTCCCAAATTTTCAGGAAACCCTCACAGAAGGTCACTCAGGAAATGGAATTAACAACAAATACATGTGGAAGGGACTAAAATGAAACTTCTAGATGCTGCAACAATGTTGATTACCCCTTTGTCTTTTCAAGTAAAATGGTATTTGGATGACAGTGGTTAAGAACATAGAGATTCAAGAGTGAAGCTGCTTGAGTTTAAAATCCTGGCTCCTGGCCCTGGCCAGTTGTCTCAGTGGTAATGCGTTGGCCCAGCGTGTGGATGTCCCAGGTTCAATTCCTGGTCAGGGCACACAGGAGAAGCACCCATATGCTTTTCTACCCCTCTCCCCTTTCGATTTTCTCCCTCTTTCCCTCTCTCTCTCTCTCTCTTTCTCTTCCCCTGCTGCAGCAATGGCTCGACTGGAACAAGTTGGCTCTAGGTGCTGAGGATGGTTCCATGGCCTCTGCCTCATGCACTAAGAAGACCTCGGTTGCCAAGCAACAGAGCAACACTCAGATGGTCAGAGCATCGCCCCCTAGTGGGCTTGCCAGGTGAATCCCAGTCAGGGCATATGTAGGAGTCTATCTCTCTGTCTCCCTTCCTCTCACTGAATAAATATAAATAAAATAAAATAAAATATATAAAAAAAATCCTGGCTCCCATCACTAACTAGCCGTGTTATCTTGGGCAAGTCATACAACATGTCTGCACCACAGTTTCTACATCTGTGATATGGAGTTGTGGCATCTAATTCTGCAGAGCTCTTAACATGGATAAAATGCTACATGAGTCAGATGTTATCAAGTGGGGATGAAGTTGGTATAATAGCCCTACGGGATACTACTTTTTGGGTCCTCCATAGAAACTGGAGTACCTCAAAGCAGACAGTCAAGATTCTATTTGCACAAGGATCCTTGTAACAGAAACAAAGCTTGGATAAACTGAAGCTGATGTCAGATGTCAGGCTTCTAAGGCTGCAACTCTCCAAAGGGTCAGAGTCACGCCACAGTTTTCAGGGCAGTTTTTTTTTTTGTTTTTTTTTTTTGTATTTTTCTGAAGCTGGAAATGGGGAGAGACAGTCAGACAGACTCCCGCATGCGCCCGACCGGGATCCACCCGGCACGCCCACCAGGGGCGACGCTCTGCCCCTCCAGGGCGTCGCTCTGCCGTGACCAGAGCCACTCTAGCGCCTGGGGCAGAGGCCAAGGAGCCATCCCCAGCACCCGGGCCATCTTTGCTCCAATGGAGCCTTGGCTGCGGGAGGGAAAGAGAGAGACAGAGAGGAAGGAGGGGGGGGGGGAGCAAATGGGCGCTTCTCCTATGTGCCCTGACCGGGAATCGAACCCGGGTCCCCCGCATGCCAGGCCAGGGCAGTTTTAATGGGAGAAATGTTGGAGATGCCAACTAGATCCATAAAGATTCCTTCTGCTTTTAGTTTTCCATGAAAATTATCTCTACAGTCAATGGACAGGATGGGGCATTTCACAATAGGAGTGATTTCAAGTTCATAATCCGGTGGTATCACCTCAATTGTTTTATGATCCTGTATGTAACTTTTTTATACCTCTACATCCTCGGTTAGTTAAGATGTTCAAAATTTTTCTCAGAGTCACTCTATAAAATCTCACTTTCAACACACACACACACATACACACACACACAGATGTAATTTATATACACACACATATACATATAGCTTCTTTACTCTACAACTAAACTGCACTTTTAACATTTATTTTTTCACATTTTCCTTTCTATATAGATTCAAATTAATAGCTTTAACAAACCATGGGATTTTGTTCTTGGAGAACAGAAACATCTTATTTAAATGAATTCCTTTGTACCCAGGACTTAGACAGATGTCACAGGAAGACAGGTGTTTTGTTGATAAGTTTGATAGCAACAGGAACTATAGGAAAGTGTTCTTGAGATAGGTGAACAATCTCTTTTTGAAAATGATTTACAAAAATTAAAAGATCAAGTTAAAGGATCTCACTGGTGTCTAGTTTATCTGGTGACAAATCATAGGTAGGAATTACTTCAAGAATGCCCCTCACAAAACCATCTTCCATAACTGACTAAAGGTTACTCTTGTTCTTAGATTTAATACTAGTTAATCTAACCAAGTTGTATTTCGTAATGTTTTGAAAGAAAAAAGTAAAATTCCTGAAAAGTTTACACTAGAATTTTCTTGAATTTTGAGTATATAATACAATCCTTTCATTAAATTTTCTGCTGGACAAGAACCATAATTTAGACTATTACTGCTTACCCGAAATAGACATTGCTTGTATTATCATTGTAACTCAGGCTATCTTACTTATTTTTGTTTCCCTCAAACTGCCTGGCATTCCTGCCACCCCAACAATATGATAGATAATAAAATCTAGCATTGTGGAAATAAACTAACACTTGACTATACTATATATCAAAAACTAAAAACAGTAACTTTCGCCCCTTCCTGACCATTGTATAATTTGCATTATGGTCTCAGCTAGATTTTTGGTTCTGTATACTTCCACAACTATTTTCTTTCTTTTCTTTTTTTTTTACAGAGACAGAGAGTCAGAGAGAGGGATAGATAGGGACAGACAGACAGGAACGGAGAGAGATGAGAAGCATCAATCATCAGTTTTTCGTTGCGACACCTTAGTTGTTCATTGATTGCTTTCTCTTATGTGCCTTGACCACGGGCCTTCAGCAGACCGAGTAACCCCTTGCTGGAGCCAGCGACCTTGGGTCTAAGCTGGTGAGCTTTTCTGCTCAAACCAAATGAGCCCACACTCAAGCTGGCGACCTCAGGGTCTCAAACCTGGGTCCTCCGCATCCCAGTCCAACGCTCTATACACTGCACCACTGCCTGGTCAGGCACCACAACTATTTTCAGTCATTAACTGGTTCTTATTTCTTAGGTTTTAAAATATATTGCTTCCTTCTTTGATGGATAAACTCTTTGTAATGCGCTCAATAGAAATGATTTTCTAAAAATCCCTGTCCAAAGATTCACCTCCAAAAAGGGAACTAAATCAAAAAGATCCAATGTTTTAGGAACGGTGGTATACAAAAATGAAGATTTAATTGTATGTCTTTCAGGATTTGGGGAGTCCAATTTAAAAGACTCTCCCCTGGCCAGGCGCACCACCCACTCCCCCAGCGAGGCAGTTGCCTTGGGTACACCATATTATTGGTACAGAAAACCACGGGGATTAAATTTCAGCCTGCTGAAGGCGCTCAGTTACACACAAAAAAGGCAGCTTCTTGTTGTGACCCCATGAAGGGAGGTGTATGTCTAACGCCCCCTTCTTATCCTTTCTACTTTAAAGCTTTAATGAGTAACCAGTGTTTAGGACACAGCAAGTTTAATTTGTGTGTATTTGACTAACACAGGCAGATTGTTTGAGAGCCTCCTCCACAAGTATGTAAATACAGCCTGTTTCTTTAAATCTGTTACCTCATGTATTTACATTAGGACAGAAAGCACTGCCAGAAGCAACATCTGATGACAGTCATGTAATTTTCCACAAAGACAACAATTAAACAGCCTTGTGTCACTTGAATGGGAGCAAGATTCAAACGGGACCATCTCAGGGTTCCCACAGTCAGGACGTCCCCTAGGTTGTGTGGAAGGCACTGCAACTGGAAGGAACAGCCTCTTCTGTCCCCTCCCCACCAGGTCCAGCTTGTGGCCCTCTCTCTCTCTCCCTCTCTCCCTCCCTCCCTCTCTCATACTACAAACTCTTCAGAAGTATAAAGGGAGAAAACAAGACGGGTATAGAATACATTTGATGCTTGAACTTCCAGTGAATCCACAGAATGTCTTGAAACCTACTTTTAAAGGGTTGAAGGTGGTTTAGGAAGAATGGCCAATCTCCCTTCCTCTCCCCCAAACCCACAGTTAGGCCCCTGTTAGTGCAATGAACCCATCTTTACATCCACCCTCTGCATTTAGACTCAGATGTTCTCCATGAGAACCACCTAGAAGGCAGGGCGAGCAGGGTGAAGCTCTCCATCTCTGGCCTCGCCCGGACCGGGCAGAGCAGACTTTCTGGTGAGTCCAGTTACCCCCTCCACCCCCAGTCCCTGCTGAAAGGCCAGCCTGTGGATGTCACTGGGAGTTCATCTACCTCTCCACTGAGCTTCACTATCAATACAGAAATGTCAATGAAAGAAAGCAAGATTGTTTTGTTTTATACTAGATAGCACTCCAGAGTCATCTAACAAATGGCTCTCCACTAAGAAGCAGGCCTTTCAAAGTACAGGCTGGGTGTGTGGGGGGCAGAGGGCTGACGGGACGGCCAAGTTCAAGCCTGTGTTCCTGAAAACCTGCAAGTTCAGAATTTCTTCCGCTTTCACTCAGGCTTCACGGGACACTACACATATGTTAGCACAGGCCGGGCGATTCCCTGGGGGAGCGGCTCACCGTAAACACTCAGCTCAAGCCTCTGAGCTTCCTTACCAGACACACCAGTTATATTAACATGTATTTCACTTTTAGAAGCTCTTATCTAAGAGCAAGGCCTCTCAAATATTTTGGAGCTTGAGTGACATGCTAATGTCCCCTCCCCCTTGCCTTTTCACTTCCTCCCCACTGGTCAGGGTCCAATGGGAGGAGACAGATGATAAATATATAAACCTACAAATAAAAAGGTAATAATTAATTATAAGGTGCCCTCCAGTTCCTGCTGTTGAGGGAGGGAATTAATTAGATCCAAGTTCAGGGCTCAGAAGGGACTGACAGGCTGGGGAAGGGTAGAGGGGAGGGAGTTCAGAACAGTGAAGGCCGAGAGAACCACACTGTGGCAAGGGCAGGACACTCGTGAGGCCTGGGATGATTCCCAGGGACCTAACTGGTGAGGCACAGTGAATAGGCAGGGGAGACAGTGACCGGAGGAGGTCACGGAAGTCTACAGAGGCCTCTTAGGCACATTATACAATTGGGATTTTACTCTAAATTCAGTGGGAGCTCCTGAATGTTCAGAAGTTCATAAAAAGTGATCAATACATGTTTGAAAGGAAAAGGGAGAGAGAGGGGGCAAAAAAAGAAGGTGTTAATTTACCAGATTGTGCAATATACCTATACTCCAAAACCCGGGCAAACTCATACTCTTTCATTCCCTGAATGTATTTTATACCTGATATGGACTCAATTATGCTTCCCCTATTCTTATATTGAAGCTCTAACCTGCAATGTGGTGATATTTGGAGATGAGGCCTTCGAGAAATAATTAGGTTTAGATGGAGTCATGAGGGTGGGGCCCTTGTGATGAGATTAGTGCCCTTATAATAAGAGACACCCAAAAGCTTGTTATCTCTTTCTTTCTACCACCTAGGACACAGGGAAGGTGGCCATCTGCCTGCCAGGAAGAGAGACCTCATCAGAACCAAACCACGCTGGCACCCTGATCCTGGACTTCCAGCCCTCAGACCTGTGAGCAATAAATTTCTGTTGTTGTTTAAGCCACTCAGTCTGTTACTTTGTTATGGCATCCCAAGCCAACTAATACAGTTCCACTTTTAATTCTGATCCCCAGTATAGCTTACCTTTTAAAAAATATATACATTATAATTCTTACTTTCAAAGCACCACATCAAAATCCATGAACTGTCTGAGAACCTGGCTCCAGGAGCCAGCCCAAGTTGGTACCGTATCTTCAAGTCAAGCCAGGAATGGTCCAAGGTCAGGATGGGAATGCAGCCTAGAGGACCCACACACCCATGAGAGACATGATCATGGAACCTTCCAGAACCTTCATTCTACTAGCCAGCTGCAGGCAGAGAAGCCCACTCCTTCCCCAAAGACACCTCATCAGTTATACCGTCCTGTGCGTCACTCTGGCCCATGCCCCACTGCAGCATCTCTCTGGGCAGGAGGCTCTTTTAGCCAGAGGTTTTCTGTGTGTTTGGGAGACTACTCTATACCTTCCTTCTCTGTGCACCAGAAAGCTCAATACTGGTTCATCCACCAAGATGGATTAAGGGAAGGGGAAAGCTCCATGAGATCACCCTAGGTGGCTGCGAGGGAAGAAGGTTAGGAGAAGGAGAGCACTATAAAACACAAAGCTATATTTTTCCCAAGAGCTTGACCCTCTTCATCACTGTTTAATTCTCTGAAGAGAGGGAAAACATTCTTTGCTTTTGGTGCAGAAGTTTAAATAATGAAGCATTGCTAAACAAACAAATAGAGGGAAGCCCAGAAAAGCTATTCATTAAACAGGCCCAACTGTACAAAAGGAAAACTGTTGCCTAACCGTCCACCCCCCTCGAGACCGACATTTATCTTAGACTCCAAATTAAACACATCACAGCTTCACAGCAAAAGTATGTTTCCCAGTGGGACTTAAGTAGAGTCCAATTAAATAAATCTCTGGAAATATCAAGAGCAAACCTCGAGGGAGAGCATATTTCTACTGTGAAATATTCCCAGTGGAAATTACATTCACAAAAGGTCACCTAGAAACATCCATGACAAGGAGGGGAGGAAAGGCAGGAGCAAGGGGAGGTTGCATGGGTGGCTCCCTCACTCAGTGGCATATGGAAGCGTATCGCCCACAATGCTCTGTGCATCCCAGCTTGCTCTCAATAAAACCTCCACGTCCAAAATAACAGCTTTCATGGTGATGTGTTTGCATCCAAGCCGGAGGTCAAAGGGCTACAGCTTAGGGAATTCAGAAAGTGGTAGGGGAAGGGATTAAGTATTGACCTTGAAATCTGAGCTGTTTTTACTGAAGCAATGTTTTCAGTTAGCAAAACACATAGGGACAACTTCCTCAAGTCACTGAGTTGAATTCTGTATTTGGCAAGAATACTAAGCAAGCCTCAGCATTGCCAGTCAACTTCCACAAAAAGCAGGCATGAGCTCTCCTCGGACAAGGATTCACCCAGCCAGCCATACCCAACAGTCATGTCACCTCTCGAGGGCTCAGCTTGGAAAGGTCAGCCTGATGCCAGGGGAGACCTCTGTGCACTGAGAAATACACAGGCTGCTTTATGTCAGAAGCCAGCACATCCCCGCCTACTGGACCTACTTCTGAGATTACAGGGAAAACAACCAAAAGGCAAGTACATCTTTGAGGAGGTGGGATGGGGTGTGCTATGTCATCAACAAGTGTAGGGGCAGCCAAGTAATGGCCAGTTCAATCTGGGACATGTGCAATGGAGAGATGACCTGGGATGCACCCCACATCTGACTCCGTCAGCCTTCTCAGCCATGTGCCCTTGAAGCCATACCTAACAGTGTTCAGGGTGACAGATGTCCTGACAGCAAGGACTCAGAATGTAGCCCTCTTTCTACAACGAAGTGATACTGGGTCCTAGCTCTATGACCTCTGTTGACAATTCTCTAAAATCAGGAGTTTGGATAGTCTGTAAGTCTCTCCCTATTCTAGCATTCTACAATGTCAACACAGCTTTGATGAGTCTGATATTGATAGAGAGTAGTAAGCATGAGCCCAGCTGTTGTACGGTGTAAGTCCTGGGGGATCTGCTTCTCACCTCAGGGCCTTTGCACTTGCTGTTCCTGCTTCCTAGAACTCTTTTCCCCTGGCCTCAGATCAAGTGTGATTTCCTCACAAAGGACTTCCCTTAACATTTCATTTACAGCTGCCCTTCCATAACTCTTTCATCATACCATGAAGTTGCGAAGTTTTATCATCTTTAAAGCACTTATCTCTCTCTGAAATTACTTGATTATTATTATTATTAAAATGTGGACGCCAAGAACACCGAGCTGTTAGTTTGTCTTAGAGAAAATTGAGCATAATAGTTCACTGCAGTGGGGTTCAGGCTGCCTCCGCACTACAGCAGTATGATCATGGCAAGTGGCTTAACCTTTTTGTACCCTAGTTTCCTAATTTCCAAAATGGGGCTAATAATAGTACCGACAGGCAACAATAGTTATTGTGCAAACCTAATTAGCTAACACTGCTAGTTATTAATAGAAATTGAAAGTATTCACTTTTTAGCACCTAAAGCAATACAGTGAGTCCTCACTTGGCGACTTGAAGCAAAACAACACATCACAAAACCAATTTTACTACAAGCTAACTGATACAAACTTTGTGCTATTTCTGTGGCATCTCATCAATGATATAACGAAATAATCTTGAGCAAAAGAACGTTATTCAAGGACCTGTGGTACACAATTTGTATAGTAGCCGCTCATTAAGCATTTCTAGATTCAACGAGATGGGAAAGACCATTAGTTGTAAAGTATCTACTATGTGCCATTTGGCATAATGCTAGGGATTCGGGAGATTAAAAATAAAAAAGCATATATTCCCTGAAGATAAATCTAATGGGAAAAAGGAGGAATAAAGAAATATTAGGGAAAACTTAGCAAAAGAAGACACCAAAGATCACCCTGAACTGACGCCATCAGAACATGTAGGGCTGACCAGGTGAACTGAGCATAGGACAGGAAATGCCCATCAACCTACCTGGACGAGGAGGGGGGCTGACAAGCCTCATGAAGAAGAGGCACCCTGGAGGGGTTCCAGGGAGACAAGGAGCCAGATAGATTCTCTAAGATTCAACAGTTCTGTAGTGATCAAGAGCAAGGTCTCCAGAGTCAGATGGCTGAATCTGGCTTTCTGCTGTGTGACTTTGGACAGTCTACCTAACCTCTCTAAGCCTGTTTTGTTGCCTAAAACATAGGATTAATAGTACCGTTATTACTACACAGAGATTGGCACCATTCAATAGGAATGTAATGCTAGCTACCATGTAATAAAATTGTTTTCTAGTAGCTGCACTTAAAAAAAGTAAAATGGAACTGGTAAAGTTAATATTAATATTTTTTACTTAACTCAGTATGTCTAAAATAGTATATTTCAAAATGGGCTCAAGAGTAAAATAATTATTGAAATAATCTCCTTTTTGTTCTACAACATCTTTGAGACCCAGGATGCATTTTACACGTGTAGCTCATCTCAGTTGGGACCAGTCCTGTTTCAGGTGCTCAGTAGCCCCATGTGACTCATGGCTACCATACTGGACAGCACACATGGACATAATAACGGTTGTTATCCCCATTAAATGAGTTAACACACAGTGCCGATTTCACCCCCATTTCCCAAGTGTGGCCTAAGAGGCGGTGTGCACATGCGCACATATGCAGAAGCAGGTACCAATGCCTAGAATGTAAGTGGAGCCACTGGTGTCGGTCAGCTCCCACCGAACATCGAAGAGCTGCTCACCTCTCAGGAAAAGCAGCACTTCAACTTGGAACAGAGGCTTTCTGATGGATTTACAGAGCATGCTCCTTTATTCCCAGACTCCCACATCTCTCTAACACACGGTTCAATACTGGCAAAATCAAGCGACCACGCACAATAGCACTGCCCTGAAAGCACGGTGCAGCCAGATGGGGAAGTCTCAAGGAGTTCTGAGTGGCTGGGGGGTGGGGAGGAAAAAAAGGCACAGGAGGAGCTTTGGCTCACTGAGTCACTGAGCTCCTCCTGACCCTCTTGGGGCCACCACCCCCCAGCCAGTGACCCTACACTTCACTCCCTGGAAAAAGCTTTGCATTGTAAATCCAGAAAAATGTCAAGTCCCTGGTTAGAGATTGATCTCAAGGTAATTATTTAGGCAGCTTTTAGCACCTGATTCTTGGCTTCTACAGTTTTCTAAAATGATGCAGATATTAACATGAAAGCTCTCTATTAAGGGTGCATGCCATGCTCAGCTTTTCCCAACTTTTGTAAGGGAAGGCTGCCCATCCCCCAATCATTCATTCAACTCATTCAATCTCACCGGAGAGGGGGGTGGGCTTGCTGGCCACGCTTATGGTAGAAAAGAGGAGGTTCACCTACTAAAGGCAGACGAATACATTTTTACGTAATACGTAAGATAAATTATAACGAATTCAATCCAATTCACATACTTAATCAAGGAAGACAAGCTAATTATCTGCTGAGAATTAGCACCTATTTAAAGGGCATTCAACCTTAATTTAGCCAAAAAGAATTACTGGGAATTTTCTTTCCATTCTGATACACTTTTCTGACTGTGTTAGTTTAAGCATGCAGAAGACTTCAGTATTGTCCAAAACCCCAATAGTTTAAAAAACATGGAAGGGTCAAAGACACAAACAAATTACATAGCATATCACAGTCTAATTCTTTCTGCTGTGAGTATAACCATGTCCCTTTTGAAGTGTCTTAACAATGGCGTAAACTGAGAATGACTCATATTTACGACATGAGGTGGTGTCACTCCTGCCACACCATTCACTTTCACAAGAGCTTTTGGTTTTTAGAGTGCTGAGTAGTGCCTCCACACTTTCTTACCCTGCCCACTGAAGGAGAAGCCCAAGACTGACAGCACTATCTTACGAGGGTCTGTGTCCTGTCCACACAATTAGAACTTGGGCCAAGAGCTGTGATCAGGACCAAGACTTCTCTTAAAAGCAATAACTTTAATAGGTAGTTGGCTCTTGTATTCTGAACGGAAAAGCAGGAATAAAAAAGTAAAGAAAATAAGGGGGGAAAATTAGGTGGGCCCAAGTTTCCATTCCTCCATGGGGGAATGGAGATGATTCTAAGAGGTTTCTCTTATACTATCAAAAATTTAGAAATCATCTTAATTTCATTCAGATGCAAATTAGTTAAATAGAATGTGATACATCTATAAAATAAGGCGTGTCACAGCACTAAAAGAAAATCAGTGATGACTACATAGGAAGCAAAAGTTCAGGCAACATAAAGTGACAATGAATTTCAGTTTCTATCTGAGAAATGCTGCAACATCTGCACATATATGGGTAAAGAATGAAGAGGACCTATAACAATGAAACTAGGCCAGGCAGGGGGATTCATACATCATCTGTTCCTTTCTTTCTGAATTTTTTTTAATATTCCAACAATGGGTATATGATTGAGTCTTTGCTAAACTTAATTTTATAAGATTTCCCTACATAGAAATAATATATAATTTTCCAGTATGGCACTGATTCAGAAAAAAGAACTGGGATAGCTATCTATCCCCCCCTAGAAATACTAGGTTTCTCTAAACCTTTAAATAAAACAATCTACCAAGCATCAAAGAGTTCCTACTTACTGTAGCAATAGATAAGTCAATTCATTTCACTCTATTATATCAGCCATATCCCTGGATAGAAGTAGATAGTGATAAATTATTATTGTAGATATTTGTATTATAACTATGGTATATTTTTAATAAAGGTTAGCTATTATGTGTCTGGCACTGTTCAAAGCACTTGTACATATATTTGTCTAATTTCTCAATCAATCATTTGAGAAAAGTGTCATTGCCCTCCCCATCTTCTAGATAAGAAAATGGAGGCACACCAAATTTAATTTGCTCAAGTTCATGCTTCTAATAACTGGCCAAGTCAGACTCCAAATTCAGCAATCTGGCTTTAGAATCTGTGACGTTAACCTCCGTGCTATCCTCCTTCTGGTAGAAAAAGATATAAATTCCTAATAGGAAGGCCAGGCACAAATATAAAACAGCAGGTTGATTCACTGAGGAGTCACTTCATAAGCTCATTACAGAGGGAAAGAAAAGGGAAACAAAACATGAAGTGGCCTGGGCAAACACGTGGACCCGCAAGGATTGCTTATTTAATGGCAACTCAGATACAAACCAGAGGATTATACTCCCACTGGGATTTTTAAAAACAACTGAACTGAGAGTTAGGAAACATGGATCCCATGCCAGCTCTGCTACCAGCAGAGCTCTTGGGTGAGTCATCAGTTTTCATGCCTATAAAATGGAACAGTTGACACAAATGCTGAATAATCTGCCTGAATGAAGGCTGCTCCAAGCGCGGGCATCCCAGGGTCCTTTCTGCCATCCTTTATGGGTGGCAATGCTTTTTCTAGGATCTGTCCCCACCACACTTCCGGACTACCTGAGCTGTATTCAGCTTAGACTATAGGACTGAAGAAGAAAGATAAGGAAGGAGAGAAATGCAGAAGAGAACAACAATAAATATATAGTAAAGAGTTTGATAAGATCCCTGTTCACTTATCTCAGAGAATTAACTCTCCCAAAGGGTAATGAAAACCTAACTAGAGAGTCTTCCTTTACAACTTGAGGGGGGAAAAAACTATAGTTAATGTTATTACCCACACTAATAGAATAGATAATGAATATGAAACATGAGCAAGCAAATACCTTTGGATATTAGAATCTTTGGGAAATAGGCATTCACACTCCTCATATATTCCTTCTTACTCACTGCATCTAACTTTGTATCTGCCTTGCTCCTCATTCATCTACTTTCCATTGAGAAAGTGAGTGAGAATATTGACACGTGCAGAAGACGGAAGCACTACCCTCACTCCACAGGGTACCGGAAAATGCATTCTGAGGTTCTTCACAGTTAAGCACGTGGAGCAAAAAAACATCAGCACTGTGCCCAGTATGGCTCTAGCAGGCACCATAGAGTGACGCTGGACATTCCTGGACTCTCTGAGTCACAGTCACTCATACGTAAGGGTCAGTGTTATGACACAGACAGCCCCAAGAACAGAGTCTTGGTCTAGAATAAGCATTTCATGAGTGTTAGAGACAATTACTGCAGTTTTCAAATGTTTTTAGAATCAATTTGTTACTCTTTAACAACCTCTGCCACGACCAAAATTTGAAGGTTCTGAAAGCCTGGGAAATGACTTGGAAGCCATCTCTTCTCTGAGGACACAAAGGAGGCTATTCTTCTTTGCACTGAATTTTCAGTTGAGGAGATACCAGAAGAGTGGGGGAGGGAGACAGTATTATAACTTAGGGCACCTCAGGGATAAACCATTAGGAATGAGATGTATAACTCACTTGTAAATAAGCATGTGGCCAGCCGGGAAAGAATATGGGCTTTGAGATCATAGGAACTAAGTTTCAATTCTTGTTCTCCAACTCACTGGTCAATAATGAGGGGGGGGGGGGAGATACTGAATCTGCTCCTCAGATTCACATCTGTAAAACTGGGGATTTAAAACCTGTCTCAACAAGCTGAGAACTAAATAAGACACACACAGGACATCCCCATGCCTAGCACATAGACAGCACTCAATAGCTATTAATACTTTCTTTTCCCAACTCTGGAAAAGAATTTCAAGGATGATAGGTTGGTCAGACCGAGAGTCGTTACATGTGATTAAATGGTATTTTGCTCTCAGAGTAAAACATCATTGTAGGTGAATCATAAGACCAGTCTCACGAAGTTGTAGCATCAAAATGTGCTATGCTAATAAGACTGGAAATATAAGACCCAAGAAATGTCCCCCACTGCTTCATGGAAGATCCTCTCACAAGTCCATGCCCGGTCTTATTATTTTAAGAGAGAAGCAAACACTGTGATAATGAATGACAATAACTCACATAGTCTGGAGCACTGGAACCTGGGACTCAAGCACAAGAGCAGGAAGATACTATCACTGTGACCCTGAGAGTACCCTCTGCCCTCACACTGTCCTGTTCTCTTGACTGCCCTGCCCCCCACTCCCAGTTTGGTTTTTCTTGTCATTTCCCCATAGCAGCAGCTGATAATGTTTAGCCCAGTGGCAGTGGACCTCAGGGCAATGATTCAAAGAATGTAGGATTATTTCCCCCATTGAACAAATATAAATGCATTAACAAATTAATAATGATGTTTTGATGCAAAGTGGTGACTGCTTCCTTACCTGGGGACACTAAGGAGATTATCTGAGTTGACTTTATAACATGAGAGGTTTATGATCCTCAAAGGGAGGACCAGGTGGACTGCTGCTCACCTCATTGAGAAATGGGCAACAGATGCCCGCTGGCTTCCCAGCACCATGGGAAGACAAAGGAAACCAAACCCTTTGTTGAAGCACTCAGGAAGAGTGTGGCTTTCCTTTCCCTTTCCCTTTCCCTTTCCCTTTCCCTTTCCCTTTCCCTTTCCCTTTCCCTTCCCCTTCCCCTCCCCCTCCCCTCCCCTCCCCTCCCCTTCCCCTTCCCTTTTCTTTCCCTTTCCCTTTCCCCTCCCCCTCCCCTCCCCTCCCCTCCCCTCCCCTTCCCCTTCCCTTTTCTTTCCCTTTCCCTTTCCCCTCCCCCTCCCCTCCCCTCCCCTCCCCTCCCTTCCCCTTCCCCTTCCCCTTTCCCTTTCCTCCCTCCCTTCCCTTCCTTTCCTTTCCTTTCCTTTCCCTTCCTTTCCTTTCCTTTCCTTTCCTTTCCTTCCTTCCTTCCTTCCTTCCTTCCTTCCTTCCTTCCCTCCCTTCCTTCCTTTTCTTTCTCTTTCTTTCTCTCTTTCCTTTCTTTCTCTCTTTCTCTCTCTCTTTTTCTTTCCTTTCTTTCTTTCCTTTCTTCCTTTCCTTTCTTCCTTTCTTCCTTTCTTCCTTTCTTTCTTTCTTTCTTTCTTTCTTTCTGTCTTTCTTTCTTTCTTTTTTAATGAAATTTGAGTCTTAGGGGGCAAAACTTGACAAGCAGGCCTTCACCACCAATAAAACATTAAGAGCAATGCAGATAATCTGGGGAATCTGAAACGCCTTGCTTCCTGTTGGTGATGGTCCATTCTGCCAGGACACCACATCGGGTAACAGCTTTTATCTTACATGAACTCACAGGACGCATGCGCCTTTCCTCATTCTAAAGCAGGGGCTAACGTTTCTTTGCCTTTAAGTTATAGGAAATATGAGTCTTGCTTGGGTGATCCATACTTTTAAGTAATAGTAGATGATACAGACATAAACTGGAAAACAATTAGGATGCTAAGATCTTCCTCTTGGCTTACAGATAAAACATCTCAGGTGTTGGAGTTCACAATTAGAAAGGTCGCTACATCAACTTGAATATCACATATATTTTGAAATATTCCACAATAAAATTCAGGCCGTGGCTTACACTCACCCTGTTCTCTTCCCTCTAATTTTTTTGAATGAGTAAGAATGCAATGTGAATGGAGACCATATGGTATATGGAAACACAGCCAATAAAAAAATGTCCAAGAAGGCCAGGGTTAGAGGGACAATGTAACTTGAAAATGGCAGGCTTGTGTTTTCATCCAAGCCCAGCCCCTGCAAGGGCATTTTAATTGTACTTGCAAACTTTTTTCCTAAGTAAGCCAAAACCTTGTTTTTGAAACACCGGTTACAATGTTTGTTTGCTCAGCATGCCCTCTGTTCATTGACAGCACACAGTAAGCAGGAAAAATTAAACACAGGCTTCGTTCCTATCAGCAATATGTCCAAAATGAGTGAAGTCCAAATTACAAAGTCCCCCTCTGATGCCCAGAGGAGCCCCATCAGCCTAGAGGGACAGCCAGAACATATATTTCCTTTTCTATGAGAAACCAACACTTTAAAAAAAAAAAAAAAGTTCTGTCTTTTTGGCTCAAGACAGTGGAGAGAAATTCTGTTGGCCGGTGGAGATGTGCTTAGAAAAGGCTAGATTCTGTCTGTAAGAGGAAAAGAAAAGACAAAAAGGCCAAATGCCACACAGCCAGGTCCCTCACAGGAAAATGGCATTTCCTCAACGAGACTGGCAGAAGGTGATGAGGAATACCGGCAAGTATGTGATTATCCCGGTGGAAGGGTGGGAATCCTGTCTGCTGTGTATACGCTCTCGGTCTGGCATTTAGATGTCAAGGGCTATGACGAGCTTCCCCATCCTGCAGGCTCAAGCCCAACATGTGAATGGCTTCAGTAATATCTGTTGAATGAATGAATGAATCTTTATTACCCACAAGGCCCTACATACATGCTGACGAACCTATCACAAAAAGTTTCTAGAAACCTGAGACGCTTGGGTCCAGGGCTGCATTTTTATGCACATTTCCCAGCTCTTCCTTAACAGTTAAGGCCCCTAGAAGATGGGATTAAATCAACACTAATATTTGTCCCATATTTCTAGGATCCAGGTCAATACTAGGAGCATGAGTTTCTGGCTTCAAAGGATCTTAGACTTTGGTCCATATAGTTCTGGACTGACAAATTCAACAGAAAAAGATCAATACTCCATATGATTGACAAATCTATGATTTTATACTTGCATGCTGCTTACATTAGATACTGTTATCATTAGAGAATAATACACATACACATCAATCTATCAACCTGGCAAGACCTATTTTAGCATGAAGGAACAAGGCTCTAAAATTAATTATGCATGTAACCTTGAACAAGTGATAAACTTCACTGGGCTCCGTTTCCATAACTGCATAACGAGCAGACTGGATCAATGGCCCTCAAACTTCGCCGCATGTTGGCATCCCTGGGAGCTTTAGAACACCTGATGTGCAGGCTGTCCCCGGACAATTTAATCAGAATCTCTGGAAGTGGCGACTGAGAGTCAAAGGTTTTAAATCGTCCCAATTGGTCCCAATGAGCAGCCCGCTGTGAAAACGACGGCACTAGGGGAACTCTAAGCTTCCTGGTTCACAGAATTGAGCTTCTGGACTTCAAAAAATGGGAAATGATGTCCCTCGGGATTAGAGTTTCTAGCCTTAGTGGGTCATGTATCCTTATCTGCCCACTCAAATTAAACTGCCTATGAACTGCAAATCAACAAATTCTTATGGCCAAAGCTCTCCCCAGCAATGCCAGGGTGGGGACCCTGGCTGGTTGTGACAGTCTTCGGCAGCAGGGTAGCTCCTCAAAGCTCACACCTCGCTCCTCTGGGTACGTGAGGCACAAGGGGAGCAAAACGTCGTCTGTTCCTGTGATTTTGTCAAACCTCCCTTCCCTGAGCCTGCCTTTTCTAATACAAAATCATTAGCTCTCATGGCCAGCAGGAGTTTGTTGAACTTGTCCTTGACAAGCCAGATGTTTAACTTAACTGATCCAAACTGGTAAGGCCACATGGTTCATACTTAACGTGCTCCCATAATACTGTACCTAGAACAAACTGCAACAAAAAGCAAACAAACAACCAAACAAACCACCCTCACTGTCTAATGTAAGAGGTTTTGAAAGGGCATGTGGGTTGGGGAATAAGGCCCAGGAGCCTGAGTTACTGAGAGCTGTCTACGTGCCAGGCGCTTGATATATGTCATCTCAGTTTGCCCTGTGATGTTGAAATAACCCCTATTTTACAATGGAAACAAACTGGGGATCTGAGAGGTAATCTGAGTTGCCTAAGGACACCTATGGACAGACAGTGGAAAAGCCTAGCTTTGGAGCCAGGAATGAGGGAGCTAAACTCCACTCTGCTGGGCACCCAGCACACAAGGAGCAGTCGGAGTAAGGGCGGCAACAGGGAGAGATCTCACTTATCTCTTTCCACTTATATTTTAATTAGGAAGGAGGGCAGTATGTCCAAGAGAGGACAGGCAACCATGAACCAATTCAGCAGAAGTATCACGACTCACTTGAAGAAACGAGCAATACTTTGCAAGACTTCTCTCCTTCCTTCAAACGCACTCTCATCTGACTCAAAGCTTCGAGAACTTTTCAACGGGAAGCACACTGCCCCCTCCTTCCATCTCCCCTTTTATAGTCAGACTATAATCCTTATTCCAAAAATAAATCAGCCTGGGGAGAGCCAGGAAAAGCAAAGTTTAACAGTTTTATGCTCTCACTATTGACTTATGGGACATTAGTTGGACAAATTTATCATCACATTTTTACAAATTCCCCTACAAATAAATAATTCTAGGATAGGCCCAAATTACTCTGACCTCTTGACCCAACATGTCTTTGTAATTACTTGGCACTCCAACTGGATGCTACTTAAATTAGCAAACAGTCACCAAATTATTTTTAGACCATAGCAACACATACACACACAGACACACACACGCACTTTGTTGTACCTAGTTTGTTATTTGTACTCCTTTAGAAAAGGAGCCAAAAAAATAAAATTAATTAATTAATTAATTAATTAATTAAAAAATAAAAAAAAAGAAAAGGAGCCAAAACGGCCCTTTTTAGTGGCACCATCATCCCTGTTCAACCAATAGTAATAATAATATGAAGTTACATTTTTTAGTGCTTACCATGTATGAGGAACTATGTCTAGATTAGCTCACTGTATTCCTAAACTAACACTATGAGATAACTACTGTTAGATCCTCTTTTCGTAAATGAGGAAACGAAGAAAATAAGGGATTAAGCAATGTGCCCATTAAGGGGGGGAACCAAGACTAGGAACTCGGAAAGATTGAATCCCAAGTCCTGCCTGAATTTCCCCAACATTTACTACAGGGCTCATGACTGACATGTTTGAGTGTTAAACAGAGGTTCAGAATAACAACAATAAGTTTAAGAATATAGACACATCTTCATAACATTCCTGAGAGACAAGAGGCAAACCTGTACCCCCATAGAACAAAACAGAAAAACACTTTCACAGGGTCTCCGATTTCTGAGCATAGCCGTTTGTTTTGTGGTCAAACTCAATGTTGCCTATAAGTGTTTACATCAGAATCCTCATTGACTATGGAGGAATGTGCAGTCTGTTTGCTCATTTCTCAGGAATTATGATGGAAAGTTTTATAGTATAAGAGTCTATTCCCCGACGTTATCCAATGATCTCTATGTATCAGCCTCCTTAAGTAATTCCCTCTCCTCCCATTGCCCCCAATTGTTTCTGGTACAGAAGCAAGCCTGTCAGTCCATTTTGTGACAGCAGAGAGAAAGTACAGGCATGGACACTGACATACCTGTACAGAACAGGGAGCTATGGACCCCCGATTATCACCTGGGGTCCTCCCACTGAGAGGCAGGCCTGCTTCTCCATAGACTGGACCACCTGTGACTCATAGTAGAATTACAAGTTGTCCATACTGCCCTATAAAATATCCCCAGCCTTATTAATTTTAAAACATTAAGTTATAACATAAAACATATTTAAATCTATTAAAATATTGTCTATTCTACAATTTTTTTCAACCAAAAAGGAAGAGAAGGCAAATAGGGAAAGGAGTAATAATTGTGTAAACTAGTGACAGATATTTGGGTGCTCACTAGACTCTTTCCTACTTTTCTATATATTTGAAAAATGTTATAATAAAATGTTTAAAGGCATAAACTGTCGCTAAGGAGGAGGTGGCAGTAGCTCATCCTTTCCTGCTTAAACGACTAATTATTTCCCTGAACCCAACCTTCGGAACTTTATAATCATCATAGCAAAGATGACAGCTCTCATTCTGGAAGGCCCAGAATTGTCTAGCTTTCTTTTTTCAGTGTAGTTAGCAATCATATTAACAGTCAACTTTGGCTAAAACAAATTATAATCCTTTCAAAGATTTCTCAAATCCCAAATTACTCATTTATTTCTCCAGGTTGGAGAGAGGCATAGGTCCGATGCCATTTTTTCTTTAGCAGCTAAGACTAAAACATGGATTCTGACATTGGTCACAACGGAGAGAGGACTGTAAATTGGAACAGTAACTTAATCTCAGGGGCTTCTGCGCCTCTGATCACTTTCTTCCCAACCTGACACAGCATTACTAAAATGGTAACTGAGCAGCCGTTCAACTTGACAGGCAGCACCAAAAATAGATAACGCAGCATTGAGACAGGGGACATGAAACTTGGACAGGGAGGGTAGCAACCAGTGTTTACAAACATACACCAGGGCGGCAGGTGGGCCAGCCATAAATTACCCGAGATTGTATTAAAATCTCCGAAAATAAGTTAACGAGGCCATAGAAGTTTCTACCTTTGAAAAGTCTCACTACCCCTGCCACCATATCTTTCCTACAAAAATCACTCGATCCAAAATGGTACCACTTCCACTCTTGCTAAAATAAAGTCTGACATCGCCAAGGGTTGGGGTTAGTAAGAATAAACCTCAGCAGAGAAGCCAGACCAGAATGATCTAATTGACCCACTCAAGAGCCTAGGAGAAGTTGCTGGCCATGACTTCTGAGAGATGCCTACCCCATCTTGCTCGATGGTACTATGGTATTAACCATTGGTTTGCCCAGAGGACAGGGTAGCTGGAGCATCTTGGTACTGTTCCCTCTTCTTTCCCATCTTGGTCCCAATATTTGGCTATTCTCCCCAAAGAGAACAAAATTACAATGACGATAACAATACATAAAATAGATTACAGACCCCTTTGGCTCCTGAACTGTATAGTTTCAACAAAATTCCCAAATATTTCAAGAAAAAGCTACAAATAATCCAACCTCTACCACCAGCGCGTCTTCCAGGTCGCCCGCCACAGTGCCTCTCCAACCCGAAAATGATGAGCCCTCACAGTGGCCGCCCAGGCGCCCAGTGGTGAGGTCAGCAGCATGTCCGGCCCCGCCCTACTGAGGCAGTCTCACTCCCTGACACTGAGGAACAAGCCCGGGCTGCCTGGAGTCTCTGCAGCATCCACAGGAAAGGGGGTGGAACCCCACTTTCATCAGTAGTCCCAGAAGACTCATTTCTCAGTGACTGACAAACCAACTCTGGGCACAAGTCTGTCCACAGCCAGATAGAAGACAGGAGCTACAACTTTCCTAACACCCCTCATGTTCAATTCCAGGGTCACCTTAGTGTGCTTCATGCCTTGTCCTCAAATCAGAAAAGGCCTGCTTTTTCTTCACATCTACTACTCTGCATGGGCAGACACAACCATTAGGACCATTGGTTATGCCCTCTGTCTGCTCCCCAAGACAAACTATTACAAATGGGAAATGTATCAGTTATATTTTCTCATCTGAAAAGGACAAGACAAGCCAAGATCATGGGAAAAAAAACACTAGCTGGGTAGACTTACTGGGAACCACTCAAAGTCAACCAAACAAGAATATAAAACAATAAAAGAGCTATTCAGAGAAAATCTGAACATACCTGTAAACCCAAGAAAACCCAGGAACAGCAATACAAAATGACTAGATGCTGTGGGAACTCTCTGGATACAACCTTGTTGATGCCATCCTTCCCATCAGAGCCCAACCTTAAGGAAAGCTGGGCCTTTGTGGTAGTTGAGTCCAATGGGACGGGAGTGGAGGGTGGGCAGGGGGTTATATCAAAGGAATTCAGAACCATTTTTCTAAGAACGCTACTCAACAAAAGGCGGAATGCATCAATGGGCAGACCAGAGGGAGGATGGCAGAGCTGTCTTCACAAAGACAAAACAACTAAGTTGCTCACTTTAATGGTCTGTTGCAATTTAAATATGTAAGCTGTTCAGAGAAACCCTTTGTGGTCAACACAGTTCAGGAGACTGGCTGGTGATGTGGTCCAGATTATGTATGTTGGCTCAAACTTAAGAGAAGATGACTGTATCTAGAACCACCACCACCAGACAGAAGACACCAAAGAGAAAGAATAGGGTACAGTGCCCCAATGAATGGTATCTGAGGGCAAAAAGACACTGGGGATGGACACAGGGTGAGAGCTGTCCTACTAGGTTAGGTGACACTGTGTGGAAGGAGCTCAGAGAATGGTGGGCAATTAATTCCCACTGCCAGGGTTCAGCAACCAGGACCTCAGAGTTATTCTGCACTGAGTAATAATTATGTAAACTAGTAACAGGATGCCAATGGTTGTCAGATAAAGCCAGAGGCAACAATGGATTGGAGAATATTTCATAAGAATGACCCTGTCCTCATAGAGCTGTGGCAGAAGAACAGATTTTTTTATGATCTTATACTGTGGACCCTTAGAATAAGGATCTCTACCCCTCGACACATCACATTCTAAACCACATTAAATCCAAGCTGGGCACAGAGGTGAGAAAGAGGAAGAATTTCCCACAAAAAGAACCCGGTACCTGTAAGTTTACTTGTAGTTCACCATAGCGGCTGCTTCCTCAATTCCATCAACTTGGGTCAAGTCTGAGAGATAATAACTTTCCAACTAGTGATTTATTGAAAGAGAGCTACCAGCCCAGGCATGACTCGAGATACCATATGGTGTTAGAAAAGCCCCTTTTTAGGACAATGAGTACAGTCTCAGAGAGGTGAAATCACTTGCCCAATGCAAATTAGAAGGTGAATCGAGAACAGAACCCAAGTCTTCTGGCTTCCAGTTCCATGCTGCTGGGTTTCTGTCACTACACAAAATAATTAAGACCAGGCACAGGAGGGTGGACGAGAAGAAGAGAGTCTATTTCGATCTTTGGGAGGTAGGGTAAGGAGATTCCTGGTACGTCTAAGACAAAACCCCGAGTGACCCCAGGCTACGCAGGAGTGTGATGGGGAAGGGAACGTTACCTTTCAACACCAGAGGTTCCTTGCCTTCTCTCTTCAAGGACTCAAGGACTATGTGAAGTGGCTGGGAAGGCATCACTCGGCTCGGCTCATTGGTATTCTCATCATAAACTATAATTTCTTTGGAAAAGATCCTCTTAAAGGAGTCCTTGCCTTCCCGACAGGAAATCAAGTCTAAGACAGTGATCTTGCCCTGCTGTAGTCTCCGCCGGCTGATCTTATCGGCACAGTTAATGTGGACAGCTCCTTGGATGTGGCTCTTGTTGTACTCCATGAAGGGCCTGCAGTCAATGATGACAGGGCCCTGGCTCGGCAGGTGACTCTTGCTGCATTTGGTCATCTTCTTCGCCAAGTCATTGGGGTAGATGATTTTGATGCTGGCTAGCTGCTTGGGGGTCCCTGACACAGGGCTGCCCAACCCACCTGATGGACTTAGAGAGCCTGCGTTCTCATTGTTGTTGACCATCTGGGTGGCAGGACAGGTGCTAGAGGTTCCGATGGTAGTGGTGGCGGAGCCAGCAGCAATGGCTTGGGTTTGGGCCTGATTGTCCTTGTCGTACGTTGCCACAGTGCAGCAGCTGGCACTGCTGCACCCACAATTCAGAGAGCGGGCAGAGCCGCTGGATGAGGGCATATACGTCAGATTCGCAGCCTTTAGGGACACAACGGTGGTGGCGATGACAGGAGGGTGGCTGTTACTGCCCAGGGCGGCAGAGCCAAGGTAGCTAGAGTCTAAACAAAGGTTGAGATCTTGAGGCCGGACGGGCCTAGACAGTGTCACTACTACCCTGTCATCTAAAGGAGACGGAGGCATGAGGAGGCTGAAAACTGGCAATTCAAGAAGAACTCAAGACAGTCTGTAAGGAAGGGGAGGGGGAAAGAAAGAATAAAGTCACGTGACACAAAAGGCAGTCTAATCCAATCCCTGGGAGAGGCCACTGCATCCCTCTGAGCAAAGTCGTCCTGAGTGCCCTTTATCACGCTGCTCTCAAAGCTTGAAACACGTTTTTACAGATTTAAAGAGGATGTCAATCTGTGGACGCCAGCTATGTGGTCACTAAGTCTAAGGTTAAATGTCTAGTCCATGCATATGTTGATGAAAAACCTTTCTCAGGCCTGCATCGAAGTTCAGCTTTAGAGAAGGTAAAAGCACAAAGAACTGGAAACTCCAAAAACAGAAAGGATGGCTGTTAAGAGGTATCTATTCTGGGCCTCACCTCCTGGTCAGAATTATAGTGCAACTCACTGGGAAAGACCCACTGTCCACCCTTGCATACTTTCCATGTAATTCCTTACCCACTGCAAAGGAACAGGAATGACCAAGAGCATTGGCATGGCTCAGAGAAATATACAGCAGCTAAATATACATGGGGGTGAGGGGAGATGGGACGGATGTCAACTTTCTGCAAATCAGAATGAAAGTATCCCCCTAAGTGAATCTCTTTAGCTGGGAGCTATTCTTGCTTTCCAATTGACTGAGCCCTTTGAAAAGCACACACAGTCATATTAAAACCTCCCCTGCTTCCTCTTAGCCTCTTATTAATTAAGCTGCAGTTCCCCCTTCATTACAAACTGGTGTCCTAAAACAAAGCCCCAGGCCTCAGCCAGGTCTGGAAACCCCAACCCTGGCTGAGGCACCACCCTTTGCCCTCTTGCCACCCCCACCCCACAACTCTACTCTTGCTTTTAAGGAAAGGATCACTTGGACTCTGTCCTTCATTTCCCCCACGGGCACAGATGCATTCTAGCGCTTCTCTCAAAGGGAGACAGGCACTGTGCATAATATTTCAATCCCACAGGGATACCCCCCTCTTCAGGGCGGTGGATTTCATAAAGATGACTTCCCAGTTAGCTGTCACTGTTAAAAGAGGCAGTAAAGTGTTGCCCACCCGGTCTACCCCGTCTGTCTCCCGAGGACGCCTGCAAAGGGACAGTTCCTTCCTCTCTGTAGGCACCGGGGCACTCTACAATGCGGCCCTGCTGGCCCCTCTTCTATTAGCCGGGCACACAGAAAAGAGACCAAACCCCGTGCTAGAGTCCCTCACCTAAACGAACTTTAAGAGATGTCTGGGAAAATATCCTCTATCATCTGTCTACACACGGCCGTCACCATTTTCAGACACAGAGCCCAACTGTCACAGGCAGAATCCACACACGCACGCACGCACACACGGGCACGCACCCATCACACCCGCAGATTCCCCCATGAATTTAGGTTTCTCTCCTCCACCTTGGGATGGGAGCGAAGGAGCCAACCCCTTCCCTCCCATCCTCCCTTCCTGTTTTCTTCCCTCCCTGGCGTAGTATTTTTTTTTTTTTTTTTAAGAGCAAGTACTCTACCAGCAGCAGCTCGAACTGTTTCCCAGCTAGATGGAGCGGGGAAAGTCTCCGCTATTTTGTTTCCTGGGAGAATCCGTCCCAGGATCAACAGTCCCCTTCCTTGGAGAAGGACGCAGCAGCGAGTGCGCGGGGACCCCGTCTGGGACCCGCCACCGCCGCACGAAGTGCGCGGATCCCCACGCACGGAGTGTGGAAAGAGATCTGCATCCCTGCAGCAGAGGGTCGGGTGTCTATAGTGCCCGTGAAACCATTCAAAAGGCTCTGAAAACCTCCCCGAGAAACACCGAGCTACCCCCCTCTCCCTGGCGGGTCGTCCATCCACCTCTAGGTAGAGGCTGGAAAGAAAATTAAGCGGTCAGGGGACGCTCCTTCCCCACTCCTGGGGCACCTACCGTCTCCTTTCGCCACACAGCGCACTAACGATCCCCAGGCATTCAAAACTGCCGCAAAGCATCCCAACAAACCTTTTTTTTTTCTTCGCCCCAAATTCAAACAGACTGCAGAGAGAGTAAACGCACAGGGCAGCGTGAGCCAACAGCCGGAACCCTCTAACCTTACCTGCTGTGGCTCCCCGTGAGCATCGCCACACGCAAACACACGCATACACACTCTCGCTCACACTGCCGAACACTCCTGGGCTCGAGGAGTAGCCGAGGTGACTTCCACTTACTTCATATATCCGTGTAGCCCTCCACCATCTGGCGCTCCGCTTCAGGAAGGATTCTCACATTCAGCCCCATTCACTCGGCTTCATTGATCTCCAGCAACAACATAGTTACTTTCTCTTTTCCTACACTGTAAATGTACGGTTCTAGGGGGGTGGGCCAGCTGCCGACCGACGGCGCCTTGGACCAATAGAAACTCGGAATAAACTGACCGTTACCTCACAGCATCCCACAGCCAATAGGAGGCCGCAGGAGGAGGATCTGGGGGCGTGGCCTGGTCTCTTTAAGGAGGGCTACTCTTACGCCGCCTCGGGTGCTTGGTGTTAGAACACGGGCGATGATGTCATTGGCAACCAATCAAACACTTAAAAGGGCCAGCCGGGGCCGGCGCGGAGCAGCTGCTCTTTATTTACATGTAAACCGAACCGGCAGGATGCACTTAACCCTTACTGGGGCTGAATTGTCAGTTGCCTGGACTCACCGCTCTGGCTCTAGCTGGCTCTGACTACTTGATGGGATCCCCCGGAAACCCCTCACGCGGGGACATGCCACGCTGTCTTTTTTAATCTTTCTTACTCCGGACGGATGATCAAAAGTGTCGGAGTAACTTTCTAAAGAGGCAAGAGACAACCGGAACAATTACTCTCCCCAATGGGGAAACCGGGTTCTTCGAGTGGCTCGAACTGACTCGACAAACCCTAACCCAAGATACATGGACGTCGCCGAGCCGCCTGCCCTGGGACGGTCGTGAGCGCGCAGCCAGGGGCACTTCTTGGGCCGGCGCCCGGGGACCATCGCTGGGGGCCCGGGCTTAGACGCTGCTGGCAAGCGGGCCGGCCATCCCCGGGCCGCGAGGCCCGCGTCCTGGGGGCCTCCCCTCTCGGCCTTGCACCGCTGGCCCGCAGATGTCGCTGCCTCTCTGGCTTCCCTACTGTTAACCTGCGCGGCGCGCTCTGGCTCACCTACCTCTGAGCCCGGTCACGCCCCCGCCTCCCCCGCCTACTGGCCGGGGCTCGAGCCGGAGCACAGAGGGCTGCTCAGAGGCGGCTGCTCGGGCTCCGGCCGGAAGTTACAGGGGGCGCACCGGGAGCAGTGGCACGGGCCACCCTCCTAGGCCGCGCGTTGGGAATCGTAGTGCGCCTGCCACGCCCCCCGGGCGCGGCCACCGCCTGGCGGCGCCCCTTCTCCCGCCCGGCGCGTAGGGTGCCGGCGCCGCGCGCTCCTCGGCCGGCGCCTGCCACTGCGCAGAGCCCTTGGCAATCCCGGGACAGCCAGGCCCGAGCTTCTGGAGCAGCCGCGGCTGGCGGAAAGGAGCCTGAACTCGGTGTAAATCACGAGACTTGCGCCGCCGAGGGGTCGCGGGCCGAGCGCACGCCCGGAGGCGGAGTGGGGCCGAAGCCAGCCCGACTGAGCCGCATCTGGAAAATCTCAGGGAAATTGAGGGAAAGCTGTCTTGCGGTACGGACAGGAGCGGAGATACGGAGACGGACTGCAGAGAGTCTGCATCGGAGAACCCCAAAGAAGTAGAACCGCTTCATTTATCCCCCTCCTGACTCAGAAAGACAGGGGCGAAAGAGTTGAAATTATTGCAGTGCAGTAAGACATTGTGAGCACGTCAGAATATTTGGCTATGATTCTCCTCTCTTACCAGATTGGAGGTGTTTGGAGACATATTTAAGGCCCCGGGCCTGATAAGTCAGCTAAGTGGTATCGACATATGCATGTAATTGCTTTAAATGCTGATCTAAATTCAGAAGATGTCAAATCACAGCCTGCTGGCCAGCTCTGCTCAATACACTATTCAGAGAAATCCCCTTGGGTATCTCAAAAAACGGTGCAGGAGGGGGTAGTGTGTGTGTGTGTGTGTGTGTGTGTATGTGTGTGTGACACACACACATACATACACGTATACACACACAGTCTAGCCTAGCGCCCACACTAGTTTTTCAAGTACAAGTAAATGCAAACAATTATCTTAAATAGGAAGGGATTTTTTGTAGCCCTCTCTCCGCTCACACACCAACACATACACCTTTAGGGATAAACAGGTCCTGGCCAGGAAAGTTGGGTTCGGGTTCTTTCTGTGGAAATCAGAAAAATTTCCTCTCTGGATCTCTTTGGAGCTTAAATAGCTAAGGAGACATCCCTCAACCACAGGTCGTTATTGGGAAAATAATGTTCACTAACAAGGTTGTAGAGTGCTAGATGTAAGTCCTCATTCTGACTCTCATCTGTTGTGTCTGTTCATCCAGGGTCACGGTGTTCATTCATTTATCTGTGAAATGGGAATACCTAAACTAAGAAAGAAAAAAAGGAAAAAATCTGGTGCAAGTGCTCAGGGGATAAAAGGATTGCTGATAAAAGACTTTTGGTAAAAAAAGTGTCCTTGTTTCAGGAAATGGGGTGTCTCTATTTCAGGATACTTTGATCTATACATTATAAATTCATTGATAATACCTCAATATCTAAGCCCAAAGTAGGGACTTGTACAATTGCAGGAGAGTTCTTAACAGCTTTTGCTAGGAGGCCCAGAGGCGAAAGTCACTTTAAAAAGAAATGTACCTCATTTAATGAGATGATTATTTTACTATAGTTTCAGACTAGTGATTATAATTTAGTTGACTAAAAATCTAAGCCATCCAGGCTGAAAAATTGGGAAATGATAGCAAAACTTCTCATCATTTATCAAACCTGAAACATAGAAAAAACATGTTAGTAATATATACATA
Organism: Saccopteryx leptura; assembly: GCF_036850995.1. Lineage (NCBI taxonomy): Eukaryota > Metazoa > Chordata > Mammalia > Chiroptera > Emballonuridae > Saccopteryx > Saccopteryx leptura. Next base: position 173,754,617 of record NC_089503.1, read on the forward strand.
TATGTAAATATTGTTTTAAATAGGCATCTCTAAGTATATTGTTTATATTCAAATTATAGAGTGGTAGAAAAAAATCAAATTACAGATGGGTATTTTTCTCAGTTGCTACTCTTCTAAGCTTTTCTACCAAAAGAGTGATTTTGTTCCTGTTTTTTGAACTGTAAGTGTGAAAATGCTATCTGAAGTACTGCCCTTAGTTTAAATTTGCAATACGAGCCAGCCAGTGGCTATGAACCTGAACTGTATACAAATAACCAGTGAAACCTGAATGTTCATTTTTCTTCCCAAAGAAACAGCAAAGCATCTTCATTGCATTTTAGTGTTCTATCATGATTATACTCAGCCATATCTTTGTTCCTACAAATGAACAGAAGAGAAATATTGTGTCTTTCAGTGCAAAGTACTATGCATAAAATCTAAAAGATGAAGTTAACTTAGGTCGACATATAAGATATAATATGGATAATGTTGAACAAATATGTTAACTGAACAACTTCTTTTACGTGCAAATGATTACGTGTGTGGGGATGATGGTAGAAGGTAGGAACTAGGTATGAATCAGGTTTTTAAAATAATCTTCAAGGTCAAGGTGGATTCCTGGAGGTGATAGAACTAAGGCAGAGAAAGGCTTAGAGAAAACTCACAAAGAATAAATCTTGGAATAAAGGTAATATGAAATCAGCAAGAAGTGGGGAATAGGCAAGTGAGATGGCAGGCAGTTGAGGCCACTGGTGGTGAAACATGCTGTGACATAGAGAGGCCCCACCCTGACAGCAGTGGCCACTGCAGCGTGGGGTGATGGAAACAGAAGTGGGCCCATATGCTTTCTTACAATCCACAAGTCTGGAAACAGGAAGCAGCAGGCCTTTCCCTTTAAATTCATGTGTAGGGTACTCTTGTAACTCAGGAACAGGCTCTGAGCCAGTTAAGGTTCTCTATCTGTGTTTCCCAGTGTGGCAGCCCCTTGCCACATGTAACTACTGAACACTTTAAAATGTGGCAAATATGAACTGAGTTGCGCTCTGAGTTTAAAATACAGGCTGGATTTTGAGCACATGTAAATATGTAAAATATCTTTATCATTTTTGATGTCGGTTACATGCTGAATTGTGTAGATATGCTGGCATAAATAAAGTATGTTCATAAAATGAGTTTTACCCGTTTCTTGTTACTTATAGAATATGGCTATTGGGGAATTTGTAATGACTTGCTCATTTCATGTATTTTTATTGGCAGTGCTGTTCTAGACCCTATAATTGCTCCTTACATTTGAGGTCACTCTGGTGCCAAAGGCAACAGACCGCAGAATGTTAGGCCTGGAAGGGACTTTCAAGCTTATCTAGGCCAGTGGTTTTCAAATTGTGTTAGGGGGAGCCAGAGGGAGCAGGGACACCCGTGCACATGACTGATGGTGGAACAGCGAAGTGCTGGTGGAGCTTGGAGACCTCCCACCCACCCCCACCCTTGCATACTTGATATATACATGTATGTGTATATATATATATATACACATATATATATATACATATATATATATACACATTTTTTCCTCTGAGACTCCAAAGTAAGGATTCTGATTGGTTTCTTGTTCTATTCTGTTATGTTTTTTTTAATCCTGGTCCATCATTGTACCTGTAAGGCAATGTGATCCCAAGATAATGGAGGTGGCATGGTCAAAGCCATGCCTGACCTCAGACCTCATGTCCAAGTCCAGTGTGGCCACTATTGGACACAGTAGAGGAGGTGACTGATCAGGGGACAGGATTAATAATGTCCCTGTCTCAACTGTAGGTAGCAGATTCTTCCCTTTCCTCGCAGTTAGCTTTTCTTCTCCCTCCCCTCATCCCTCACTTGAGACCTCACAAAGGCCTGCTGCTCGTTGTCAACAGAAAATTCTGGCTAGGCACAAGTGTGTGCATCATTGACACACACTTCGTTCCTCCATGAACATGACAAACAAAAAGCTAACTGCCAGCCACAGGTCTCCAGCACGTCCTGCTTGGAGATGGATGGCCCATTATGATTTTGTGTTGAGACATCAAAGACTCAACATTTTCCCCTGCGCCAAGTAGAGCCATCATTTTCTCATCAGGAAATGCTGTCCGACCCACAGTCCCTGTGTCGAACTGTAGTGGAGGGATATTGTGGGATGCCAAGACAAAAGGTAAACATGCACGCAGAGCTCTCCTAACCCTGCTTCTGGTCCTACACAAATTAATGGAACCTTCTCAGCATCTCTGAGTAGGTGAATGCTGCACTGCTTCTGGATATAACAAGGCCCTTTAGATCAATGGTCACCAACCTTTTTTGGTCCACGGACCAGTTTAATGTCAGAAAATATTTTCATGGACCGGCCTTTAGGGTGGGACGGATAAATGTATCACGTGACTGAGACAAGCGTCAAGAGTGAGTCTTAGATGGATGTAACAGAGGGAATCTGATCATTTTTTAAAAATAAAACATTGTTCAGACTTAAATATAAATAAAACGGAAATAATGTAAGTTATTTATTCTTTCTCTGCGGACCGGTACCAAATGGCCCACAGACCAGTACAGGTCCGTGGCCCAGGGGTTGGGGACCACTGCTTTAGATTACCAAGTGTGCCGTAATGTGCCTTGTTTATCTTTTTACTTAAACAGTGAACAGATTCTAAAGATCTAGCATTTGGAAAAATGTTACTAGGTAACACGACTGAGTGTTGTGCTCTGGGCCAAGTGCTGTTGTAAGTAATCTACATGCATTAACTCACACAAATCTTCATGTCCACATCAAAGTAGGCATTCCTATTAGTCTCACCTTAAAGATGAAACAGAAACACAGACAGGTTAAGTAACTGCCCAAGGTCACACAACTAGAAAGCAGCAGAGGTGACGTTTGAACCCAGACAGTCCGACGCCGGAGCATCTGCTTTTAACAAGTATGTCTCATTTAATTCGTTCTCTTTGTAGATTTTATAAACTTTCTGCTACATCCCCCCTCAGCCTCCAGAATGCCAGGATATGTTTAATTGCCTCTTGAGAAGAATTTGCAGTTTTTTCCACTGTTTTCTCCCGAAAGTTTCAAAGTCATGTGGTCTCACTCTCCCTGATGCATCCTCCCTGTTTCCGATTTGATAAAACTTCTGCTTTGTTTCCAGAATCCTTCCAATTAGTGCTCTACGCTTTTTAGCCTGGCTGCAACAGACTGGACCAGCAGATTGAAGGATGAGCCTGTGACAAATCTATTGTCCAGATCTTGTCTTGTTTGCCATCCCATCACTAGCACCTGGCTCAGAAGCTAGCACGGGTGGGAACTCGGTAAGTTTCTGTTTATAAATGAATGAATGATCAATGAATCAATCAATCAATCTACTGACTGTAATTTTTATATATGTATCCTTGAATTGTTTTCTCCTAGGTGCATACCCTGGCTCAACTAATAGCTATTGACTTGTAGCTATTGATTTGGGCCATCTGCAATAGCTAAAGGTTTAGGGATCTCTGAAGTCTCTAAACTCAATCCTCTTCTGAATTCTAAATGCAGCTACTAATCAAGAGTCCATCTCTGGACCTCACTATTTATCATAACTTTGGTTGTTTTTACCATATTCTCTCGTGTAAAGTTTAATTCCAATTCCTTTTCCCCCGGCAGCTGTGGAAACAGCAGCATCTCTTTCACTGTAACCCACCTCAGCGTGAGCCACACCATGCTCGTGTCTTTGCATCCAGAGACAGAGAGAGACAGAGAGAGGGAAAGACAGGGACAGACAGACAGAAAGGGAGAGAGATGAGAAGCATCAATTGATAGTTGCGGCATCTTAGTTGTTTATTGATTGCTTTTTCATATGTGCCTTGACCAGAGGGCTTTAGCTGAGCCAGTGACCTTGGTCAAGCCAGTGACCTTGGGCTCAAGCCAGCAACCATGGGGTCATGTCAATGATCCCACGCTCAAGCCAGTGAACCTGCACTCAAGCTGGTGATGTTGAGGTTTCGAACCTCGGTCTTCTGCATCCCAGGCCAATGCTCTAGCCACTGTGCCACTGCCTGGTCAGACAGGTATCTTCCTTTTATACCCCTCCCCCCAATATCTTCCCTTTTATGGTACATGGGGCATCCATTTCCTTATGTTTATCTGACACATGGCTGCACCAAGACTGAAAACTGCCTGCTCTTGTGTTAGGCCAGGGGTCCTGTCCCTCTGGGGAATGGACATGTAGGAATGTTCAAGTGCATCTCCAGAGTCACTATATTCAAACCTAGGAGAAGCTCAAAGACAGTTTCTCTGACCCCATACTAAGTGGAGCAGACTGTGCCTCCCTCCTGTGAATATAATAGGATTTCTCCTTTTGTACACTGTTCACAAAAATTAGGAAATGTTTTATAGCATCATATTCATTTTGAAATATCACCTAATTTTTGTGAGCAGTATATGTTTAAGCTATAGTGATCTGTGATCTCTGTCTGTGATGATTAATTTCCTGTGTCAACCTGGCTGGCCACTGTGCCTAAATAATTGATCAAATATTATTCTGGATGTTTCTGTGAAGGTTGCTCTTTGAATGAGACTGATGTTTAAACTCATGCACTTTGAGGAAAGCACATTACCTTCCATAGTGTGGGTGGGCCTTGCCCAGTGAGTTGAAGGCCTCAATAGAGGAAAGACTGATCTCCTCCAAGCAAGAAAGAATTCTACAAGCACGTGACCTTCAGACTTCAGTTGCAATGTTGGCTCTTCCTAGTTCTTCAGGATACTAGCCAATCCTGCAGATTGTACTAGCCAGACTCCATAATCACATAAGCCAGTTCCTAAAGTAAATGTCTCTCTGGGTATGCATGAATCACGTTGGTTCTGTTTCTCCAAGGGACACTGACCAATACATCTTTGTTTCCCTTTGTGGATGGAGCAGAGCAAAGCCTGGGAAATGAGCATGGCAGCAAATTTCAACACATCTCCATTCTTACCCTATGTTTCTAAAGATACCAAATTAATTGCATCTTCATCTTTGAGTGGCTTCATTTCCAAGAGCTTAAAGTCTACTCTGAAAAGGTGGTAAGGATACACTTAATACATTTAAGATAAGAAAAAAATTAATTAAAAAAAGATAGAACTATTGATACAGAAGAAACATACATACATCCCAATTTATCAGAAAAAAATAGATAATTGCAAATGAGGCTTTTGGCTTTGGGATTCTAAAGCAATCTAGAGATTGGGAAGATAAAAATAAACCTTTGATATGTTTCTGAGCCTCTAGTTTGTGTCCATTCAGCCTGAAGGAAGAAAGAGATGAATATTTTTGCTTTCCCCTACATGCATATTTAATCTTATCTAAACATCCTGAATTTTGAGACTGTCAGGAATTTCCATAGTAAGTACAGATTGCTTTCCCAATTTTCCATCACGTATTAAGAAAGCCATTTTAAGTCCCAGAATTAATGCAGACATGTCATTGTCGTTATTTATTTTTTGTGACTTTTGCTTTCCTGAGTTAATCAACATATGGTTGAATTATTATACGATCTCAGCCCAAGGGCTTAAGGACTGAATTTCTCAAAATGAAGAGGTCACAATCCACAAAACCACATCGGAGACAAAAATGTACTCTATTTCTGCAGCTACTTAATGTTTTTGGTTTTTCTGGCTCTTTATCAGGAATGTGTGAAGTGCTTGACTGTGAATAGTCCACTCTTGACTTCTCCTCCCTGGTTCCTAATAGACTGGAAGTTCCCTGTTATTTAGACCAGAGCTTCTCTAACTCTGAGCACACACAGATCACCAGGGTATCTTGTTAAAAGTGCTGGTTCTGGTTCAGCAAATCTGGGCTGGGGCTGGGGATTGTACATTTCCTAACATGCCTTCCGGTGACTTTGATGCAAGCTGGTGTACAGACCACACTTTGCATATCTAGACCATAGCCATTAGCCACACATGGCTATGAGAGCCTTTGAACTGTGGCTAGTCTGAATTCACATCTACTCAGTATAAAATGCACGCCAGATTTTGAAAGATTCAGTAGGGGGACAAAAAGGATAACATATCTCATTAATACATTGATACTTTCATGTTATAGTAAGTCCTTAACCTCATTGATAGATTCTGCAACTTGAAGCAAAACGACGTGTGACACTAATTTTACACAATTCTAATTGATATAAACAAGAGGGATGTTCCTACGGAATATTACCAACATTAGAACAAAATGACATTATTTAAGGACCTGCTACACTCAGCCCAGACTCTCCTAAACTCCTCACCAGGACTCAGGCTTCTCACACCGTGGTCCACGGACCTGTGCGTGCTCACACACTGTGGCTGGTCTCAATTCACAGAAGGTGTTTGCATCAGAATGCAAGTACACATTACTGAGCATACTGTCTAGTTCAGTTGAATCTTTTTCCCTCTTTTTAAAGGAGCAGAACATGGATTTACCTTCCAATTGGAACATTCTGAAATCTCTCATGGATCCCATCAAAAGCAGTCATGGCTGAGACCATCTTTCAAAATGAAAACCCTGCCACGTGGGTGCTTTGTGGGCTACTCTTCATTTCTAGACTTCTTTGGTGTCTTTCTCTTCCAAATCAAATATCCTTCCAATCCCTGCCAACAACGCTACCATGTTGGCTTCTGCCCCTTGACTTAGACCCTGTTTACTTACCATCTCGTTTCGGCCTTTGCATTCTTTGAAGATATGACTTGCAAAATCTAGCTCCAGACTCCGGCATTACAATAGATGGTAGGACAGACCCAGTTCTGCCATCTACCCTAGGACTCCATTTACTAGGTTGTCACTGCCGAAAGAATGACAGGTAGGACAGAGAAGAGAGGGGGTGGGGGGAAACTAGCACAACCATTTGGAGCCAAATAATAGATTATGGCTGGAAACTCCCGTCTTGATTTGGCTCAAGGGCCACAGCTATATTTGGCTGGCCCCCGATTGACATAATTATTATTGCCAGAAAGTGATTTTAGAAAGAACTTCAAAGGAGGACATGGGTGATTAAAGCTCTAATAATAACATTTCTGAAAAGTCTGGGTTAATGAATCTTGTAAGTCAGGTAAAAGAAAAGAGGCTTCAGGTGTTTAGGGATTAGTACTTGGAACTGAGCTTGGGAAAATAAAATATATTCTATTAGGGAGTCAAGTAGGGCAGGGACAGCTCACATGGCCCTAAGAAATTTGGGGGAAATAAAAAGAGTTGGAGCTCATTTTCACATCAAAAATTCCTCTAAAATTTTTTGTGAGTACAGTAAAATTTCCTAACGCCGGTAAAGTTTTAAATTCATTTACTGAGCATCCCTTATGTGCAAGTCACTGTACTAGTACCTTTGGAAGATCCCATGGTATGAGCAGGGCCAATCTGAGCCCTGGCATGCTGGCCTGGCCATATATAGCCAGCATCTGTGTGATTACACTGGCCTGATTGGCTGATGCTCTACCAGTTGTTAAATATTTTGACTATCATATATTTTGAAATAGTTGCCTTGGATATAAGGCAAACTTTTTGTTCTAAAATAGCTCTTCGTTTAGAGGTTCCAGTATGCCCATGCAGTAACCGTCATGCAATGCTGTGTCCTACTAATGGTCACAATTGTATTGCATGTTGTCCTTTACACAGTGCTTCCTTACAGTTAACTGCATTTGAATTTGACAACCTCTCTATGGTGCATAATCCTATTCTCATTCTGCAAGTGCCCAGTGACTGGGGTCAGACTACACTCTGGCAGAAGCCACGGTGCTCAGCATCACTCAGTCCGGACAAAGAAGGCCCCTCATATTGGTTGTGAGAAAATAGGTTAGATGCTGGTGAAAGGGGTGTTGATGTCTGGGAACTCCCTCAGGCAGAGTACCCCAGTCTCCAAGGGCCACACGCACACGTAGCTGCTCTTTTTTATTTTTTAATTTTTATTTATTGGTTGATTTTAGAGAGAGGAAGGAAGAAACTCAATTTGTTATTCTACTTATTTATACATTCATTGTAGACATTGTATAAATTATATGTTGATTCTTGTATGTGCCCTCACTGGGGTTTGAACCCACAACTCTGGTGTATGAGGGTGATGATCTAGCCAAATGAGCTACCCAACCAGAGCCATTTGTGGCTGTTCCTAAAGCGCTTCAAGCTTTTACAAACCTGGTCACAGACAACATACAACCTGGGGGGAAAAAACCAAAATCTCTCCCAGGTGAGTGATGTTTATAACCTATATGATCATTTGTTCACTGATCCTGGTGCCTGATCCAGGCTCTGCAACCTGGGACCTTCTGGTTGATTTGCTGCCTTTTCTTCTACAGCTGACATGCATGACTTCCTCCATGAAACCTTACAGAAATACCAGGTCAGGGTGGGAAGGGTACTTAGAAATTGGTTCGTGCACCCTTCCTTTTTTTCAGGAGCAAAACATGAAATTTACAAAAGTGAAATGACTTGTTCAAGGTCACCTGAAAGAGTGGTGACAAAAATTAACAGGAGAGACTGTAATTCATGGTTTTTATTACTAGCCACCTGTTCATTTCAATGCCTGGAATAGCCTTACTATCAAACATCTTGTGCAAGTAGTAACACCACTAGGTATTCAACAGTGTCAGTCACGGAAATTAGGCCACCTTGTTAGTACCTGCTCACTAAAACATCCTGCTGTCTATTTGGGGCGAATTTCTGATAATGTGGATCCCGTGTTGTACATACCAGGTGATCTCTCTCTGGGGCATGTTGGAAAGGATTCCAGAATAAAGTTTTCTTCTATGAAGCAAAGAAGCTTGTTACCGTGAATGTTCACTAGCTGATTAATTGTTTTGACAGCTCTAAGTGTGCTGGTCTTCAAGGCTGGCAAACCCATATGGCCATCGTCACCTGGTGCCTTTCGGTCACTGATGGAATCACTTTGCTGAAAGAGGTGCACAGATTAAACCTCCACAGGGCAGGACCATTTGTCTACTTTGTTTGGTCCAGAATGCCCAGTCAGGCCTGGGACTCAGGATATGCACAGCTATCTGATGACTGAATACAGCTGACCTGTGACCAACACAAGTTTGAACTGCATGGGTCCACCTATATGCAGATTTTTTTTCAATACCTACAGTAAATGTACTTTCTCTTCCTTGTGATTTTCTTAATAGCGTTTTCTTTGCTCTAGCTTGCTTTATGGTAAGGATACAGTCTATAATACATATAACAAGCCATCCTTTTCCTGCTGCTCTGCCCCTAAGACAGCCTGGCGCTATCATCTCCACCTCCCGGGTACTGAACCCTCAGCCCCCCAGCCCTGTGGGCAAAGCCTTGCTTCCTGTGTTCCACAGAAGCTCCAAGGACCCTCCTGTAGGCCTCGTTGGAGTATTCTGCTCTTCCATCTGTTGTCCACCTGCTTTGGCCTGCCCTAGAGAATGAGGGAGTTTTTTCCATCCTTTAACTTGGGGAGAACATCCCCATCCAATGATAAGGAGACCGAGTGCCACTTCCACAGTGGCCAGAGCTCTAGCCCCCTCCTGCCCACCAGGGACAGAGCTCTCTCTTTACTCATGGACATGACCCCTATTAAAGTCAGAGATGCCTTCTCCCCATGTGAAGGTCATCCAGAGGTTCTGGGTATGTCACCATGACTTGAGGACAGGCTGACGGAATAGTTAAGAGCATTGCCTCAAGAATCAATCAACCTGAGGTCAAGTCTGGCAACTTCCACTTCCTGTGTAAACTTGGGTAAGTGACTTAATTTCCCTATAGCCGGTTTCTTATTTGTAAAATTGAGGAAATACCAGAACCTGTTTCGTAGAGTAGGGCGCAAATGAAATGTGAGCAGTTGCCCAATCCTGGTACAGAGCATAAATGCTCAGTAATGTTTGTACATGTATGAGAGGGGAAGAGGAAATGATGAGCTATTTTCAGAGCACAGCCATGAAAATTGGAGAAGTTGAGAGGGTCAGATACCCAATATGAAAAGCAAACAGGCTCTGGGGAAAGATCAGGGTGGGGTTTAGAGGGAGGGAAGATGACAGACTGAAGAGAGAAGAGGAGACAACGGAAGAAGAAGAGAAGAAAGGTATATTCTAAGCCTCTTAGGAAACACAACTGTGGAGAAGAGTCTGCATGTTTTGAGCAACTTTCCTGACCGGTTGCCTCATCTCCCAGACTAGGGGATGGCCCCAGACTATGAGAACGTACAGCCTTTCTCTCATTTTGTAATTTTGTCACCTTCTACCACTGGCCTGGAACCCCTGTGGCAGTAGCAACTGCCCCAGCCTTGCTCATTAGTGTACCCCCAGGTTGGGCATGATCCCCCCCAAACTGGGTATCTGACTGCAGAAAGCAGCCCAGGGCCTCTCACTATCTTCTCTCAAAGCAGGAGCTTCGAATTTCTGAGTTAAAATGATGACTGAAGTGCCTGACCTATGGTGACACTGTGGATAATGCGTTGACCTAGAACACTGAGGTCACTGGTTCAAAGCCCCCAGTTTGCCTGGTCAAGGCACATTCAAGAAGTAACTACTATGAGTTGATGCTTCCTGCTCCTTCCACCTTTCTCTCTCTTTCTTTCTCTCTCTCTCTCTCTCTGAAAAATAAAATCTTTAAAAAAAAAAAAGATAATTGAAGAAGTTTCAGTGATTCGTTCCTTTTTTTGCTGCCTTTGCTATGAACATAACAATAAAAGAGTGATTCCAATTTAAATGTTCATTCGCCTTCACTTCAGTTCATTTGGGTGTTAGCTTCCTGTTCATTTATTCACTCTAGCATATTTGGCTGGGTGAGAGAAAGCAATGAGAGCCTGTCAGACCCTGGTCAGTTCTGCAAGTTTCCCTCACTCTTTTGTGTCATAGGCATTGTATGTCTCCCCAGGGGACTCCCTGGGCAGACAAAGGACAAGCTGAGAGACCCAACTTCTTCTCCCAACCCTAACTCAGCTCTGCTAGAATGCAAGTATCTCTGCTCTGCTTACCACCCTATAGCAGCTACTCTCCGATAAGTCTTGTCAATTCCTGGGCAAGCCCCTCCCATCTTTCACTCAAGAACTCCTGGGGGCCCCCATGGAGAGTTATAACCTTATCTTCACAACTCTTCCCCCCTGTGTCCTGCCCCACAGATCCCAGCCTCTATAGCAGCTTCCAAGCTTGGTCCTTAGCTAAGGGACCCCTCTGCACTTTGCCTATGCTCCATTGGAAGGAATTGTCCACAAGAAGAAGGTTGGAGTAAATGTGACTTTCACCTGTGAGTTCCCCTTTTTTTAAGGATTGTCGTCTGATGCTATCTATTGTTCAATGGCTGAAAAATGCCTCACCTATTATGCCTTGTGTGTATGTATGGAAGGAAGGGCTAGCCCAATGACAGTCATGGCCAGAGGTTGATGTCTCGATTAAGCTGGGACTGAAATCCTTGCCCATCTGAATCCTGAGTTAGTCATCTCAACCGCTATGCTATCTTGCATCTCAGCATAAGAAAAAAGAAGTTGAAACTTACATGTAAACTGTGAGGCAAGACAAAGAGCATGATGAAAATTTAGATCAGGGACACTTACCGAAGAATCCCAATTTTCAGATACAATAGAATGCGAAGAAGCTGTTTGGATAACAGTAACACCACCTAGCCTTTCAGTGCCTTTACAGTGTTTTTGTGCCACTTTTTTCAGTCTCCCAATAAATCTTGTTCTACCCTGATATAGCAGAGGTTGTCATTCTTAGAAGACAAATGAAGGACACAGAGACCAAGAAGAGCAAAGTGACCCCTAAGATCACACAGCCGGTTAGTAAGATCGAAGGGCCAGGACCTAGGTCTCCTCAAACCCAAACCTTTATTATCTGTCTGCTACTTCCCAAGCACACAATGTACTTAGGGGATTTTCATAGAAAAAAGAGTCTGGGAAGTGGCTGTAGCCTATGGATCAGGAAAGAAGACCTTGGTCACAGCTGTGCAGGAAAAACTTAGCCCTAGCTTGTCCTAGCTAATCTGGGTACTTTGCAAGAGACCCCAAAGGGAATGTGGCTTTACACAGAGGTCTCCTTCAGAGAGACCACCTTCCCAGTGCACGTGACATTGAAAATGGCAAAGACAGCTCTCCAGACCTTCGTATCAACCCATTCATCATTCCTTCTCCCTTATCCCGGGAGAATACCAATCTTTGTAGAGTATCCACGTAATAAATAATTGCACGTTACTTGGCAAATATCAAACCCTACTGAAGTAATTATTAATATCTCATCATCGTGATTGTGGATTTATAACCTACATCCATCAAGTGCAAAGAATTTACCTAGCACATAAATATGCATGCACCTTGTATTATGCATATTCATCTCACCTTCTGGAGGTGAGAATTTATATAGCAATGCTCAGGATGGAATTCATAAAAGTTGAATTTTTTTTTTTTTAAAATACTCTCAACAGCAGCCCTGCCAGAAATGCTCACTGGCCTTAATCAGTGAAGATTCTGCAGGCTCAGCTGTTATCTGATCAGTCATATTTAAAAGTAATATTTTCCTATCAAGAGTCTGTCCCATGCCTGGCATATCATTTAGACAGGATAACAAGGCATTAGGAAATCTGCTTGGGTTAGTTTAAAAAGCCCAAAAGCAGAGGCCAAGTGGCCCCTGGTCTCCATAGGAAGGGGTTGGGGAGCCCCTGCTAGACCCTCCACACCCAGTACAGGTGACAATTAACCCAATGGAGTTATGATGGTGTTCCCATGGTTTTAGCTTCCCAGCAAGTTAGACTCAAAAACTCAGGGAAAAACAAAATGAACTGCAGATTCTCTTCCCTTATGGAAGATAGATGCAGTGCCCTTGATATAAAGCATGCCTGCTATGGGTGGAAATTTCTAGCACAAGGAGAGAACTTCAAAATGTAGTCAATGACTTTATTTTAGAGCTACAAAGTCCCAGAAAAATGCTCACAGGGCTTGGACTTACGTCTCCTTCATATCACTGTCACATGCATTGTCATGAGGAAGACCCCCACATTCACTGAGTGGGTCAAGAGGGAGTCATGGCTAGGTGCCTGGTGAGGTTTAACAGAGCTGGGGGGGAGGGCAGGGACAGGTGAGGCCTGAAGTATGTGGGGTAAGAAACACAGTCATAATCGCTGACATCCTAGGGGTCCAGTTGGCCAAGCCTTCCCTGCACCTTTTTCTTGTGTCTCCCTGGCTTCATCTCCTCGTGCAGAAGTTAGCGTGGTCATCTATCTTGATATTAGAGATGAAGAAAGTTAAAGCCCAGCAGTGCACAAAGAGAGACTGTTAGACATCTATACCTTGGCAGAAATGGAATTTGAGCCCAAATGGTTTTTAATATTTGTTTTTTTGCACTACATCCAACAATGTTCTTTTGAGGATCAGAACTCAGTCATCTTCCATTCACCAAAACATCAAAAGCCCATTGTCCCTGCAGCTAAAGGTTGGAGCCGGCAAGAGCCATGGAGGATTGCTTTCAAGAAGTGCTGTGTGAGCTGAATGCCGTCACCGCCACTTCCCTTCTATTCCTTCAGCAAATCCTTTGTCAATGGGAGTTTTATTTAGGTTAAGGAGAGTGTCTAGGATTCTTGAGCCTTCCCGCAACATCAGCAAAATCTGGAGAGAACAGCGAATGTGAACTGATCAAACAGCAGGAGCAGATGGAAGGTACTCTCGCTCCTCAGAACGTGGTTCCCCTTCCCTTTCATGTCTTGCTGTACTTGGGAAGCTTGTCTCTCTCCCCTACTAGGATGTACACAGCCCCTGGGAGGGTGTAAACAGTGTCTTCCCCTTTATATACCTCCCTTCCCGAAAGCAGGCATAGTATGTTGTATATCGCAGCCTTGTTAACAGAGGCTTATTCAATAAAAATTAATTTGCAATATAAGTCCATCACACCCCACTGGAAAATCCCCAATCCTTTGTCTTTTTTTTTTAATCTCCTGAGGAAGTCTTCTTTGGTGTTTTGAAGATCAAAATGAATCCTGTACTTTAAAAATACACAGTCACACTCTGGCCGGTTGGCTCTGTGGTAGAGTATTATCCCAGCTTGTGGATGTCCTAGGTTCGATTCCTCGTCAGGGCTCATAGGAGAGGCACCCATCTGCTTCTCCTCCCTCACCCCACTCTCATCCCTCCTGCAGCCATGGTTCAAATTCGTTCAAGGACATCGGCCCCGGGCATTGAAGATGGCTCAGTGGAGCCTCTGCCTCAGGTGCTGAAAATAGTTCAGTTGTGAGCATGGCCACAGATGGGCAGAGCATCAGCCTTAGACAGAGATTGCTGGATGGATCCCAGTCAGGGCGCATGTGAGAGTCGGTCTCACTATCTTCCCTCCTCTCACTTGTAAAAGAAAAAAAAATACACAGTCATAATTAAAGAGGCATGAGGTGAGGGCAGCTCTGCTGTTTGCCTATGATGCATGCAAAAACAGGTGGCCAATTCAGTTAGTTCAAAGAAAAAAAAATATCCAAACAAGTTATTAGGTGCTTTCCACAAAGATTTGTGGGCACCGAAAGATTTCACCAAGTTGGATGGTAGCATTAGTTAAAAATCTTCCATTACTTGCCCTAACGATGGGATGGAGAACAAGAAAAGACATGGGAGGGCATATGTTTAAAAAGATCCTGATGTTTGATTCAATGGTACAGGCTGGCACTTTGGAGTCCAAGGCAAAGCCATCCGCGTTGTACAAGAAGTGTTCCCAGTAACTGGTTATGTGTCCTCTCCTTGCTCCCCCAAGTGTGGTCAGCAGCGGTACCAGGTGCATCACTTGGGAGCTCATTAGAAATGCAGAATCTCAGGCTGTGCCCCAAATCTACTGGGTTAGAATCTGCAGCAAGACCCCCAGGTGGTCCGAGTGCATATTCATCCTTGGGAAGCACAGAACTTAATCTCTAGCTGTTTGTGTACAGGAATATGGAGGTACCTGATTTATTCCCACAAATTGGCAGACATAGAAGAATTTCTTGGCCTGGGGCCAGGTCAAAGTAGTAGGTATTGGGGACCACCCAACTCTGAAGCGGCCATCATCAGAGGAGGCAATGACAGCCATTACCAGAGTGACTGTTTTGTCTTTAATAACAACTCACTGAGATACAGGTTATATACTCTATGACTCACCCTTTGGAAGTTTACAGTTCAGTCAGTTTTTATCAATGTTGAGACACTGTCATCAGTCCTAAAAGAATTCCGTACCCAGGAGCAGACACCTCCCGCTGCCCCCTGTCCCAGCCCCAGCACTGGGCAAACACTAATCTACTTTCTAGCTCTATAAACTTGCTTATTCTGAACTCTTATGTGAAGGGGATTATACACTGTGTGGCCTTCTGTGGCTGTATACTTTCACTTAGCATAGTGTTTTCAGGGTTAATCTATTTGTAGCATGTGTAGGCACTTTATTCCTTTTGGTGGCCAAATGCTATCAAACCCCCTGGACATATCTCATTTTGTTTATCCATTCATCTGTTGATGGACATTTGGATTGCTTCCTGTTTCTCATTATTATGAATAAAGATGCTGTAAACATTCAAATATGGGGTTTTGCATGATCATTTTTTTTTTTTTTTTTTTTTTTTTTTTTTGATCCTAGAGTCATTTCTGACCCTTTCACAAAGGGGCTGGTGTCGTTTCTAGTCAAATAAAAGCAGGTGGGCAAGCAAGGCTCCTGGGAAGAATGTCAACAACCCAGGGAAGAAATTCTGGTTCTAGACCTGTCCCTACCCACCCCCACCTGTGTAACCTTTAGCAAATCACTGACCATATCAGAGCCACATCTCCAAAGGAGGCTTAAATACTCACCGCCTCTGCCTTCCAGGGGTTTTTAGCAAGTGCCAAATGAGAGAGTGAACATGAGACCACGGATAAACGCAGACCACTACGCCACCATGAAGCAGTCTCAACAGTCGGACTGTCCTTATTTCTTCATCACCGCCACTCACGTGGTAGCCCTCGGCATTACTGGGAGCTGGTGTGCTAAGGACCTCTTCTCCCAGGGCCTGGGAAGGAGAACCACATGGTGGGCCTCCCTCCATGGCGCCTGTAAAGATACTCCATGAAGTAGAGATTCAAGTTCATTATGACTGTCTAGAGCTGTGCTTGTTCAAATTTTTCAGTGAATAGCCAACTTTGGGAGCAGGAGTGGGGAGAAACATCTCAGCCTCATGGCTTGCTATAAAGAAAGAAAGTAGGCCCTGGCCGGTTGGCTCAGCGGTAGAGCGTCGGCCTAGCGTGCGGAGGACCCGGGTTCCATTTCTGGCCAGGGCACACAGGAGAAGCGCCCATTTGCTTCTCCACCCCTCCGCCGCACCTTCCTCTCTGTCTCTCTCTTCCCCTCCCGCAGCCGGGGCTCCATTGGAGCAAAAATGGCCCGGGCGCTGGGGATGGCTCTGTGGCCTCTGCCTCAGGCGCTAGAGTGGCTCTGGTCGCAACATGGCGACACCCAGGATGGGCAGAGCATCGCCCCCCTGGTGGGCAGAGCGTCCCCCCATGGTGGGCGTGCCGGGTGGATCCCGGTCGGGCGCATGCGGGAGTCTGTCTGACTGTCTCTCCCTGTTTCCAGCTTCAGAAAAATGCAAAAAAAAAATAATAATAATAAAAATAAAAATAAAAAAAAAGAAAGAAAGTAGAATCAAAAGAACTGTGTAACTAATCAATTATTTTCAGCACTTTTTTAATGAAGGGTGGAGGAGTAGGGAGGAGGCAGGAGCATAGCAGTACTTGAAATATTACACTGTTCTCAAGAAAAACCCATGGGTCACTGACTATTTTTCTAGTAAGGGACCCTACAGTCGGCCCTCAGAACCCCCTTGGAAAGGGAGGTCCAGGAAAGACTGTAACTCTAGGAAGAATAAGGGGAAACAAGAGAGAAAAAGAAGAGAAAAGATGGGGAGAGAGAGGAGAAAAATTATGGCTTCTTGTACCATGAGTTCTTTACAGGGACCACGGAGATTTTCACATATGGCACTGGGGCTGGGGTGCTTTGAGCTAAATATAAGGCCTGTGAGTTCCCCCAGAGCCCAGTTTGGCCCCAGGGGCAGAGTCCAAGCCTTGAACTTCATAGAAAGGAGAACAGAAGGATGGTGTGTGGGCAGGCAGGGATTTACCTGCTTCCTGCTCAAACCTCTTTGCTACAGTGAAACGCTGTGGTTTTGCCTGCTATCCTTGGTAACACAATCCCTTGTCTTGTAGGATATGCATGTGGTAACAGTACCATGTGGGTTAGTGAAATAGATACTCCCAGGTGTAACAGGCTAAACACAGCGGGGTGCTTATAAAACGCTTAATCCTGGCCCTCAGGGCCACCCAGAGGAGGCTCGGAGGTTATATAAGCAAATGAGCAAATCAGGCTGAAACCAGACAGACAAGCATTTCCATAACTTAAAGAATTCACCCACCCCACAGGAGGCCAAGGCTCAGCTCACTCTCTGAGAAGCACCAGACCACCCTGAGGTGCCTTAAACAAACATGGTCCCTTTTTCTTGCATTGTGTCAACTGGTCCCTAGCCTTGGCTTGTCCCCTGAAGGTCGAAAGAGGTGAAGCTGTTGAAAGGACTTTACAAATTTGAGATCTGGGTAGAAATGTCAGGGAACAGATTTTGAGACTAATTCCACAGGCTGAGGGGAAGAGGTGCGTAAAAAGGATATCGGCCGGTTGGTTCTGAGCTCACTTACACACCCTCAGTGGTCTCTTTTGGGGGGACGGCATCTGCTCACAAAGTTGGAAACCAGTGCTGGTTGTGGGCAACTCTGTGCCTCTTTGAGACACGAGGCAGAATCCACCACGCAGCCATAGAACAGATGCCGCCACCTCCTAGACAAGTTCCCAGCATCTGAATTCTCCAGTCTCCCTGTAGAGATGCACATTCTACTCCTAAAACCCATCCTAGCCGGAGGACAGATGATATCAGCAGCCTCAATCCAGCCCACTGGGCTCCACATTGAACCCCACCCCCTCCAAGTCTCCCTAGACAAGCCCAGCATAGAGATGAACACCGGCACCCCCCCCATCTCACAAAGCTCACCAGTTACCCTAACCAGAGAATAGCCCATGCTGCGACCTGTCACACCACTTCCTTTGAAGGCTCCCTATGGTGACAAGTGTCCTCTGCATAACTTCATAATCCTGCTCCAGTGTGAGTCAGCTGGCTTGTGGTTTGGGCTCCAGTCCCCAAGTTCCTGTTCTGATATCCATCTGCGAGTCTCTATCCTCCCTGACCAGTCCCATCCTCAGGACCAGTTGGCCTGGATTTTCCAACAGTGCCCCTCCCCCAGTCCTCCTTTCCTGGCATTCACACCCTTGTTTGGATCTCTCCCACATTGAATTAGGGGTGACCTATGTGACCACAACAGAGTGCAGCTGAAGAGACTGGATATGTGACTTCTGAGGCTAGGTCATAATGGGCATCCTAGCTTCTGCCTTTCACTCTTGGATCTACTAATCTGGGGAAAACCAGCCCATAAGAACCCCCACGCAGCCTCCTGAGAAACTCACATGGGGAGAATTGGCCACAACCCCCAACAGCCAGCATCTGTTCATCAGCACAACAGCAGACCAGCTTGGAAGTAGATACCACCAGTCCCTTCAGGCCTTTATATCTTTATATGACTGAGGTCTGGCTGACATCTGACTTTGACCTTGACTTCATGAGAAACCTCAAGCCAGAGCTATCAATCAAGCTGCTCCTGAATTCTTGATTCACAGGAACTATGAGAGATAATAAGTAATGCTTTTGTTTTAAGCCATTGAACTTGGGGACTACCTGTTACACAGCAGTAGATAACTGATACAGCAGGTGTTTTCATTTCCCTGAGGTGGTATTCCCCCCCCCCAGAACCCTTGTTATTTCCTGGGCCATCACAACCCTATCCTTGCTCCTCACGGAGCCAGATGCCGGGGGTCACTTTGGTGCTATTTTAACCCCATCTTTATTACTGTCTTGCTGTAAGTAAAAAGCCACCCTTTTCCTATGAGTCCTGAAATGACAACAACTAGGCAGCTTCCCCACCGGCAACTCCAAGTCCAAACTAGCGCTAAGAGGCTACTCGTGAGGGTGAGTACAGTTTCCAAGACATAGATTCCAACTCGATAGCCTGAATTCGTTCTAATTTTCAGTTCCTTTGAAGATTCACTCTGTAGGTAGAAAGAGCAATGCTTTTTCCAGATGTGCCCATTTTACAGATGAGGAAATGGAGGAGGCTTTTGTGGGAGCCCCTGCAGAACTTGGTTTATGTTAGGGCTTGGCCCCTGGGCTGACTGACCTGGCCTTGGGCCTCCATTCTGTCCATGGCTCAAATTTCCTGCTTCAAAGGCTACAGCCTGGAGTTGAGCCACACGTGGCCTTTATGCCCCAATACACTTGACCTAGTTCACTCAAGGGAAACAGTGAAGTGAAACTGCATGATGTCAGCTGGCTCCAGCCCAGTTGCAGAATCTCAGTGGGACCGTCACCTGTCCCTGGGACAGGAGGAGGAGCCAGGGGGAAAGGCAAGCAAGGCAGAGGCCTCAGAGCCAGAGCCAAGCACCGGTTCATGTGCCCTGGCATGGGCCTCGCCACCAGCTGCCAAATGGAGATCAATAAACCGTCTCCACAGCCAGCTTGCGAAAGGGCCTCAGAAACAGTGTCACTATCAATTCCCCCACCAGTGTCTTCGCAGCCACAGTGCAAAATGTCAACCTCAAGTGGAAGCTCTGAAGACCCAAACATGACAGAAAAATGGATTTTGTATCAAGACAGTGTCACTTGGGCTCCTTCTCCCTGCCCGCTGCCAAAACACTCTCTTGAGATGACTTGCATCTCCAGTTAAATGATAGCCGAGCAAAAGGCTAAAGGGGGCAGAGATAGATGGACAAGGCCTGACGCTGCACAACTATGACAAGTCACAGACAATAATGGAGGGGACCACTAGTGGCGAACAGGAGCTAGCCTGGGCTGTCTGTGTGTGAGCAGGGCCTTCTTTGAGGGAAAGGGATAAGAAAACGATACCAGCCACAGTAAGTGGCCGCCCCACCTGTTCCCACCCCTGCCACTAGCATCCTTTCCAGAACCAGTTCTCCTCTGTCCTTTGGGTTTGAAAGAGAAACTTGGAGTGTCAAGTGCACCCATGATGTCACAAGAATATATGGACATTACTTTGGAGTTCAAAGTCAGAAGCTGCTGTGGGCACACCTAGACCCCTGTTATAATGCTAGTCTTGAAGATTGTCTCTCTCACAGGAAAGGAGCTTTGGGGATACTTTCTCTGGAGAGGCTGATATTAGCTGAGAGCCTGCAGCATCATCTAGTTGTCAAGCATGCCTCAGCCACACCAGTCATGGTTGATCCATTGGCATTTTGCAAAGACCCACATCTTGTTCACAATAGAGGGCATTTGGGTTCTCTGGCCACTGGAGAGTGTATGAGTGATAAGAAGAGCAGCTAATAGTTACATAGTGCTAACTGTGCAGGTGCTGTTCTGAGCAATTTACAAATGTGACGTTAGTTGACCCTCACAAGAAATCTACGATTGCAGAATTCCTGATATCCTCATTGACAGACATGGAAACTGAGGCTCAACCAGTTTAAGTAGACTTTGCTAACTTCACAGGGCTGGTCAGCGGCACAGTTGGTGTTCAGCTCAGATCTAAGTCCATGTCTTCACGTTTCCCCCAGATTCCCAGCTGCGCAAGCCCACCAGTAATGTGGAGCCCTGCTCCAGGAAGAATCTGAGATGCTACATATCTCTCATTGCCGCCCCTGGGCACAGCATGAACCCATCATTGGCCTTGAGCAAGGAAGGAGCAGAGGCAGGTAGCCCCAAAGCCACCGAGGACCCTGTGACATTGTTCTGTTGCTGGTTGATTTTTTTTTCCTTTTTGCAATACTGATTTTCCCTTTCCTCCTTCACTTTGACTCTGGCCCTGTGAAAGTGAATTAGTCCACTTTCCAGACCCGCTGTGGGTAAGTGACCCAGAAACCCAGGATGTGAATATGCAAGTACAGATTTTACTAAAAGGCAGCCCGGTGAGGAGCCATGGGATGGCCCTGAGCTAGCACCTCTTACAAACTCAGGTGTGGCTATCACCTCTGCCTCTTAGGAGCTGCATGTTCCAGGCCCCTGGTTGGCAAACTGCAGCTCACGAGGCGCATGCAGCTCTTTGGCCCCTTAAGTGTGGCTCTTCCACAAATTACCACGTGTAGGCGCTACCTCGATAAGGAATGTACCTACCTATATAGTTTAAGTTTAAAAAATTTGGCTCTCAAAAGAAATTTCAATCGTTGTACTGTTGATATTTGGCTCTGTTGACTAATGAGTTTGTCGACCACTGTCCTAGGTCAAATTATAGAAAAATTACCTGGGTTTAGACTTCTCGTCTGTAAAATGGGGATTAACAAAAGCTTGCCTTGTAGAGTTGTGGGAACACCATGAAAACATGTGTGTAAAGCTCATAGTACTGAATTCATGATGGACATTTAATATGTAGTAGCAAGATTAGGTCATAAATAGAAAGGATTCTTGTTCAGTGGGAAGTCTGCATTTCTCCCCCACCCCCACACCCCATTTTTTCATTTTTAGAAAGAGAGATTTCAAAAATCTTTTGGTTGTGCACCGCAATTGACTTGCTATCCACAGAGGTCTCAGCTGATTGACTTAAAAAACTATGTCTCAGTTGATAACGGAGTGTAATCATTCTACAGCAGACAAAATGGGAATGCTATTTTTTGCAACCCTGTGCTGGAGTCCATGTTGTAACAATCTATCAGCATGCAGCTCGGAGCACAGACAGCAATAGACCCCTGTAGCTCATCACTGCTGCTGGGCGGCACTGGGGAGGAGCCACCCGCCCAGCTCCCCCGGACCTCACATCTCTCAGCACAGCTGGGGAAGGAAATTTTGACATTAGGCTCCAAAGAGGCATCTGTGCTTTTCATAGCCACATCCTGCTTCTTCTCCCTAATTGGGTCTGTAGAAATGTTTTCCGCAGACAGAAGATTCTATAAAACAAGCTGAATGAATGAATGGCCCAATCTAGGATGAAAGATGGATTCAGGATAGAGAAATAGATGTGGGCCTTCCTAAGTTCCAATGGTTTAACTGGTCATTTTGTTCCCAGGCTGAACTACAGCCACCACCTGGACTCCACCTGCATAGTCTGCAGAAAGCTATTTCCAGGGGAGAGGAATGAGTCTAGGTAGTTTGCCTTCCGGGGTACCTGGATCCACCAGAATCCAACCGGGACAACAGAACCCACTCTAAATAGTTAAAACAAATGGAATTCCAGGCATCAGCTACACAGTTTGAGGGAAGAGAGGCAAAAGGAGGAATGTAACAGGGAAGAGGATTTATTCAACACGGAAAACTCAGGAGTCCCTGTGCAGTCCTGTCTGAGTCACTTAGAAAGGCCTGAGAACAATGGGCTTGACCTTCATTACACAGAGTGGAAGGGCCAGGCCAGGACAACTTTCCCTTGGACTGCGATGGCCTAGGATGAGTAAAGACCTCCATGGATGTAATGGGCTTGCAGTGACCAGGAACAAGGCTCAGGATCACAGAGATATCAACAGCCATGCAGGAGCCCAGATCCAGAATAGAGCACTTGGACCCTAATTAGTCCCATTGTCCTCAGTAAGTAGTAAAGCCAGGCAGTGTAAAACTCTGATACACAGGTCCCATCCAAATCGAACCACTGGTAGGCTTTTTCCAACCATGACAAAGAAATCGAGCTGAAAACCCCATTCAAACTTTACAACTGGCATCCTGCAAGCCAGGTCATTGAACAGAAGTGAGTGGAGTTATTTTGATTGAATTGGCCACAAAAAAGTAGAAGCCCTGCTTCCATTTTTGCAAGCAGGCTTTGATAATCTGGGGAACTGGACATTCAAAGTGCTCTTCTATTTTGAGTACTGTCCTTCAGCATTGGGTCTGCCTGTATGGTCATGCACAGAAGTATTGCTTGAAGTGCAATATTTCTTTGTCTCAGAGAAAACCTCTGGGAAGAAAGCCACCCAGACTCTCCAGCCCATCCTATCATCCAGGTTCAGGTGTGGGCAGGCTTTGAGGGGGCACGGATTGAGCTGCCTCTCATGCTAGCCTTACCTCCACATGACAACTGCTCCTAATGAGCTCACCAATAAAGCCCCAGGTGTTCTATAGATTCAAAGGGGAAAGTAATTTAAATGCAAATATATATGAATATCTCTGTATCTCACAGATTCATGAAAACAGTGGTAAGGAAACATGACAGTGAGAAGCAGAAATAGTCTCAGAGAGCTTAACGTGATTTAGGAAGGTCAGAAAATATTTCCCTCTGACTCCTGCTAGACGATCAACCAAGTCAACATAGGTAGCAATAGTCTTAAGGCTCCACTAAGTGGACCAAATAGCTCTTTGTCATCTGTGCCAAACCTTAACAGGCTGAATAGTCTTCCTGGTACCTGCTGGACATCTCCTTTACAATGATCAGGGAAGATGTTTTTGCTTCTTATTCAGTTCATGTGACCATGCAGTAGACCAGTTATTCTTGATTTCTGAACATCTGATATATTAAAATGCTGATATCAAGATTTATTCTTTTACTCCAAATGTCACTTCTAAATCCACAATGCTCTGTCCATAAAAGAGTGACACCTGAACTAGCAAGGTTATAACTGTTTTCACTCCTTTTAGCCTCAAACTCTAACCATTGATTCACTCTAAGGCCTCAGGGAAATGCTAGGGAGCTTCCTGAGTCTGTCCAGGAGCAAATAGGAGCCATGGGCTGGGACTTACTATGCTCTGAACATCTGGAGAGTAATTGAGAAAACCTGTCAAATGCCGCTGTTCCAAAGCACTGTCATGTTGGGCATTAAGTCTTGTCACGTATTTCTTTGGCAGAACAAACTGTCGGCATAATATAGTGTGGGCCTAGCCCTAACTCAGGAGGTTCCCTTTACATTCTATAAGAAATGAAACTAAGAGCATTGTCCATCCCATTTAGAGATACCCCCAGGTCAGGACCCTCACAAAAGAATACAGTTATGGGTCTGAGCTCTTTGGTCTTTACTCCGGAGTTTGGCAAACTTGGAGCAGTAGATAAATGTGAACTGTTCTGATAAACTAGTCATGAGTTAACTATCCACAATAGGCATTGTGATTGAGTCTTTAGAAAGGCTCATCAATAATTCCTCTCATCAAGGGGTGGACTATTTCCCCTCCCTTTGGATCTGGGATGGCCCTGTGACTTGCTTGACCAATAAAATATCGTGGAAGCCATTCAATTTTTGCTCTCTTGGCACCCATCCTCTATGGCAGGGGTCCCCAAACCACGGGCCCGCAGGCTGCATGCGGCCCCCCTGAGGCCATTTATCCGGCCCCTGCCACACTTCTGGAAGGGGCACCTCTTTCATTGGTGGTCAGTGAGAGGAGCACATTGACCATCTCATTAGCCAAAAGCAGGCCCATAGTTCCCATTGAAATACTGGTCAGTTTGTTGATTTAAATTTACTTGTTCTTTATTTTAAATATTGTATTTGTTCCCATTTTGTTTTTTTTACTTTAAAATAAGATATGTGCAGTGTGCATAGGGATTTGTTCATAGATTTTTTTTTTATAGTCTGGCCCTCCAATAGTCTGAGGGACAGTGAACTGTCCTCCTGTGTAAAAAGTTTGGGGACCCCTGCTCTATGGTCTTAGGAAATCAGTCACAAGACTGATGGGAGGAAGAGAGGTCACATGAAGGTGAACTGAAGCCTCAGTTAACGGACAGCATCAACTGAAAATAAGTGGATGCAGCCATCTCAGATGTTCCAGCCCCAGCCAAGTGAACAGCCAGTACCATAATATGAATGCCCCAGCTGACACCATGCAAGAAGCAAGAACTGCTTGGCTGGGCCCAGCTAACCCACAGAACCATGAGAAATAATGACTTATTGTCATTGGAAGCCAGTAAATTTGGAGCAGTGTTTGTGCAGCCATAAATAGTTGGGTAGCTCAGATGTCCAGAGATGTTTAACATGCAGGGTTAGCCTTATGCGCAGGTGAAGAAGTACCCAGGGTGCTTGAACTGAGGATGATCAGAAGACAAGAATTTTCTCCAAGCCCCTTCAAACCAGGTACTCTCTGTTCATCATATGCCATCATGAGGAACTCATTCTTTTAGGCAAACCATTGTTTTCACCCTTTATCTTATTTTAAAATACAAATGCAATGAACATAGATGTATGAGCAGAAAATAATTCAAGGAGTCAAGTTGCTAAAAAGAACATTTCTCCTAGACGCAGTGGTCGGCAAACTGCGGCTCACAAGCCACAGGTGGCTCTTTGGCCCCTTGAGTGTGGCTCTTCCACAAAATGCCATGTGCAAGTGCTACCTTGATAAGGAATGTACCTACCTATATAGTTTAAGTTTAAAATTTTTGGCTCTCAAAAGAAATTTCAATCGTTGTACTGTTGATATTTGGCTCTGCTGACTAATGAGTTTGCCGACCACTGTCCTAGAGCTTCAGAAATTGAAATGTAGACCACCGTTTGATATGTTAAGTATGACACTTACTCTGATGTCAAGAAAAAGGAGAAATATTTAGAAGGAAAATGGAAAAAGAATAAAAAAAATGGGGACAATTGTTTCCCGGGGAGTTCCCCATGTCACTTATCTTCCTAACTGGAACCATGACAGCATGATAAAGAGCTTTCTCAACCTGACCAGGCAGTGGCACAGTGGATAGAGCATTGGACTGGGATGCAGAAGACCCAGGTTTGAAACCCCAAGGTCACCTGGCTTGAACACAAGCTCATCTGGCTTGAGCACAGGCTCACCAGCTTGAGCACAGGATTGCTGGCTTTAGCGTGGGGTCATAGACATCACCCCATGGTCACTGGCTTAAGCCCAAGGTCGCTGGCTTAAGCAAGGGGTCACTGGTCTGCTGTTGCCCTTGGTCAAGACACATATGAGAAAGCAATCAATGAACAACTAAGGAGACTAAAAAGCTGCAATGAAGAATTGATGCTTCTTATCTCTCTCCCTTCCTGTCTGTCCCTCTCTCTGTCTCTGTCTCTGTCTCTCTCTCTCTCTCTCTCTCTCTCTATCACACACACAAAGAAGTGTCTTTCAGTTTCTAAGAGCAACAATAACAGAAATCATTGAGACCCTTGAGCCAGCTTTGATGACATGTATTTGAAGGGACCTCATTGGACATCTGATAGCCTGAGTGGATGGTAGGTGCGGGTAAATGAGACCAGTGATTGATACGAACAATCATTGATCTTCAGGCAAAAATCTTTTGGAGACCTGGGGATATAACCAATCTGGCCAAGTCTGAAGAGTCCTAAAATCAGTATTTAGAGAAAAGTGTGGCCAAAGTAAAAATTCAGGCTTGAGGATGAGATGCAAAGACCAATGGAAAAAATAAATAACTTGCTATAAAAACATCATTTCTCAAAGTATACCCCAAGACTCATTAGACCTGCAAGCCGCTCCATCCTTAAAAAGGACCTCTAGTCGAGAAAGCTTAGGAAAGGCTCTTGAAAATGCACACTCTAGAGTTCTAGCACACACTTTGCAGTTATAGCACACACAGCATATCAAAGGTCTGGACTGGTGTAGAGTATAGTAGCCCCCTAAACTTCATTAGAGCCAGGGTTTCTTTTCTTATGGGTATTATTTTCCCATTACCTGTCATCTCATCACAAGTGAAAAGGAGAAAAAAACTCCCTTTCATTTTGAAGTGAAATGTCACATTAAAAGTCTCTGTCCTGAAAGGGACCCATCTCAGATGACAGTCCTGAAGTCTGTCTGTCTTTCTGCAAGATGTCCAGTGGTGACTGGCCCCATCTGTCCACCTGCAGAGGTTTTTTGGGGCAAGACCAGGACACTGATAATGAAGATTGTGTGACTGTAACACTCTCCCCCCATCGTTCCTATTAGGGACCCACATCTAGATAAGTAAAATGTCACACTGGGATTATTCTCTGTTCAGCTGAATAGTCCTGATGATAAGGAAACACTCTTCTCAACATATTAAGCCATTGAAACACGTTTATAACAAATCCCAGGTACACCAGAGTTATCTGTGCTGCTGACAATGGGCTTTCTTCCCGCCTGTCTCTTTCATTATGTTCCCAACAAAGGAGCTATGCTGTTACTCTTGCCCTGGTAAATGATAGCATTTTGGTTCTTGGAGTCTAACAATTGTGCTCAGTCCATTTAATTACTTCTAGCTCGGGCACACACTTTATTAACATAGCCAGGACCAGTGGGGGCTCCCTGTAGGTCACGAAATAGTGCTTAATTGAGACTTATTTGTAAGGAGCCATGCACATGCAGAGACAACAGCAGTGGCCATTTTCTCTGCTGTCTACAAGAGCTAGAAATCAGATGCCTTCTGCACAAGAACCTCCCAAAGTTGACAGGTCAACAAACAGCAGCAAAACAGAAGCAGTGAAATGGGCTTCCTGTGCATCGCTGACACGTTGCGACGAGGAGACGCTCCCCTAGACCTGGAAGTGTAGCTTACCTATGCTCTCAGCCCCATTCATCATCCAGTTCAGCTGCTGCCCCCCAACCCAACCCATCCCTCAGCACCACTTAAAAAAATCCTGATGAATCCATGTTAAAATGTCCACTGTTTTGAAAGCTTTGTCCATGGAACTGCATTTCTATGGAAGTGTATCTTTGGGCTCCATACTTGATTATCAGCTCTTAACCTGCTCACCAGAAGGCCTCACCAGGAGCTCAAAGCGTCAGCATCCCTCTGGCATGCCTATGCTGCTCTGTGACTGCTCACCTACATAGACTCATGAGTACACAGGGGAAACCCCAGAGCATTTTTAAACACTAAAGGAGACCCTAGTTGTAAACTCAGAGTTTAAGGCATGGCCTTCAAAGTTCCTTGGAAGACCTGGTGTCCCTCCTTTGCTGGAGAGGGGCTTCAGCAAGGGGAATCATTTGGAGAGCATCTATCTTTGGGCCTTTAAGCTTTGTCTAGGCCACCTGGACGGTGCTTGAATCAAAATGACCAGGGAAAGGAATGGGGGAAGGAATGAGAGAAGGAGGGGCGAGTTAAAACTAAGCGTGATGTCCTCGTTATTCAACCAAAGACAGTTTATTTTAAAATAGAATCTAAGCTCAGGGAAGTCATGGCCATTTAATTCACATTTATTTTCTGAGTTAAAATACCTTCCTTATGTGGTCACCGATTGCTGAGTTACAACAAGAGAAGGTCTAATGGTTCAGAGGTCTGGATAAACACGCAGACAAGTTCAGAGCTCATCCAAGTTTTATCTGATGACTTAATCAAGAAACTCAGCTTCAAGGGTGGGGGTTGCTGGGGGCGTGGCTGGGGGGAGGGATTTGTGAGAGCAGAGCGGCAGATGCTCAAGGCTACAGACATGACTTTTCCTCGGGAGGGATCCGAGCACAAGGCTTGCTGGCAATTCCACAAAGCCATTCTCTTAATATGCTGAGCAATGGAGGATCATTAATTATTTCATTGTGTTTTAATTATTTGTGCTCCCATCTTTCTATCCTCCAAGATGGAATATCTCTTGATGGGAAGGGATCTATATCCATTGATTTTTATATTCCACAGGCTTGGCATATATTCTGGTATATAGTAGGTCTTCAATGGATGTGTATTTGACAATGGATGTGCTATAAATGCCTGCAGTCCTTGGTGCCTCCATTAGTAAAGCCCACTGGCCCCCAGAATCACCCTCCCGTCTCCGCACTCCCATGAACACTCCTGCCAGGAGTCCTTTGCATGCAGGGGTTCAGAATGGATGTGGAGATGGATAAAGAGACCTGCCTGAAGCCTGAGACTCACTCCCTGGTTCACCAACTTAAGCCTGACTACTAGCCACTGGCCTGACCCAGGAAAATGGTGCCACAAAATGGTGTTTTTCCTGAGAGATTTGTGAGCACTGGTCCTTGTACCAGAAGACAAAGATCAAGAAACGACAGAGAGACTACAGGGAAGTCTCAGGGAGAAGTGATGCCCAGGGTTGTCTAGTATCAAAGGCAGGAGAGAGTGCACGCCTGTGTGCTTGGTAAGGTCAAGGTTGCTCTCCTGATGGAATGGGGGCAGGGGATGCCTCCCAGCTGCATGGCTCAGGACAAAGGTACAGAGCGCAGCAGCCAGGGCTGGAGAAGGTGAGAGACAGAGAGGGGGGTTGGGGGGGTAATCATCATGCTTTTTGAGTACAGTAATTGAATCAGTGTTCAGGAGCAATTTTCCCCTCAATCTCAAGTCATAGATCAGGCAGAAGAAGCCTGCAATTCATACGACAAAACCCTGGGGGAAGAGAACGAGCAGGAAAGGGCAAGGCAAAGAGGAAACATAACCTGGGAACAGGGCAGTCCTGGAGGAGAAATACAAAGACAAGAAAAGGCGTGAGGTCCAGTGAGCAGGGCTGGCGGCAATGGCCCAGGCCATCTGACAGTTTCAGGCAGCTCCAGGTGGGGCAGCTTCTCACTGTCCCAAACACAAGCAGGCATTTTCTGCCTTTTCGCTGCTGTGTTCCTTCCTTTCCCTCTCTCTTTCTCGACCCCTCCTCCTAGCCCCCTTAGGGGGATTATGCCCCCCCCTTCTTTTCTTCTCTCTCTTACTGTTCTTGTCCTGTTTTCTCTGACTCCTTTCCGGTGCTAACCCACAGAGGAACTTGTGCCTTGAGAACTGAGCTCAGAAGCAGGAAGAAGAGGCTGGTTTTTACAGCAGATCATCGTGGAACCAGGGGCTGAGAGCACCAGATAGGACTTCCTGCACCTGGGAAAGTCACTGAGCTTGCTTTGTGGAAGAGCATTCAAGTGTGTGCGCACACACGTGCACACACATACACATTGGCAACTGCAAAAGGACATGAAGCGTGCCCAGCAGTTCAGACCCTCCCTTCTGACAGCACACAATAGGTTCCTGGCACGGAAAACTATGCCAGGGGGCAGGGTGTTTAACCTGATTCCTCCATGGGGAGTTCCAAACTAACATAATCAAATGCAGAGACGTCTAACATCATGCTCGTGGCAGAGGACTAACGCATTTGCTATGAGCTAACCATGCTACATCAAGGTTTTTATTGCATGTAATTATAGCCGTGGAGAGAGGAGAGGAGAACTTGACTTGAGGCCCTGATAGTTCTAACAGGCAAGGGAAGGGACTTGTGCTGGAGAAGTTCATGGCTGCCCTCCTGGGTCTGATGCAAACGCACACTCTGCAGGACAAATCATTGACAGATTGTGATACGTGCTCAGCATCAGCTGGCGTTGCTCATTCCTTTGCCTCCTTTTCATATCATTGCTGGTGACCTGGTTCAGTTACCTCAATCCTAGGCTATTGCCATAGTCTTTCAAATAGTGCCTGGCACTCCAGTCCTGGGGCTTTCTTTTCCAATGCTAGTTGCCAGCCTAGGGTGGTAGATGGATTGTCATAAGGAAGAGTGACATCAGGTCATTACCTCATTTCTCCATCACCTCCTGCTCTCACCAATCTTCCCAGACACACTGCCTGCTGCTCTCAGACACGGGTCCTATGGCCATAGATGATCATTGGTGAGTCTCAGAATACATCTGCTATTTACTTATGACTGTGACTTTTTTAAAAATCCAGCAAGAGTGCCCGATACTCCTGCGTACATCTTCGAGATGCACTCATCTATTACCTGGCCACAGTAGCCTCTTTTTAATTAACACTTTGAAAAAGACGCAGCCCACGTCTGAATTCCTAGAGTGCTCAGACAGAGCTTATCCTTGTAAGGGAACTAGAGGTTTACATGCTGGTCTACACTGCTAAACTAACAGCCCGCTGAAGACAGGGTAAGTCTATGTTTCATTCATAGTTCATCTCTTACGGTGTGTTGCATAGAGTAAAAACCGAGTTAATAAACCATTTAGTATGTTGAACCAGTACACACCATTGCCTTTGGAATTCGTAAATTAGACTAGATGACAAGGGGGTAAAAACAGGAAGAACAAAGACAGGAAGAACACATAAATTACAGATGTATATTACCCAAGTCTAACAGTCCAATCAAAGAACAAAATAGCACCAGGAAACTATTGGGAGTTTACAGATGAAAACAACGGGGTCAAGAGATGGTATTGGTCAAGGTGTGGAGATCAAGTTGAGATTTTTGAGGACATTAAAACAGAAAGGGAACTAATTTATCTTATGCTGAACGCTGAGCTGGTTGACAGTGTCACACACACACACACAACTTGCCTAAGTTCACTCAGCTTTAAAGGGACAGAGTCAGGACTCAAATTCAGGCCTCCCATGCTTCCAAGCCCATGTTGTTTCTGTAGCATTCAGCCCCCACCCCTGGCAGGGGTGTAGGTAGGCAGGGACACAGTCACGGCAGCTGGGAGGAAGCTGGCGGGAAGACAGGATGGCCAACAGAGAAAGAGGGGGACATACTGAGGTGCGGAGGGGAGAGAGGGTTAACCAAGGAGTCATATGTATGGAGGGGAGAAGCTCCATAGATTTCAACCAAGGATGGCCTAAGGGTGACATCTGATAGACAGCGGCAACCCGGTAGAGTGTGGCATCATTTAGAGCAGAGACCCATGAGAGAGCTGGGATCTGAGGGGCAGATGGTGGTGAGTACAGAAAACATCTTAGATGGTGGACTTTGCTCTGGAAGATGGGAGAGCAGAAGAGAAAGGCGGGGGCGGGGCCAGTGCAGGCAGGGCACAGTGAAGCTCATCCTGATAAAAGGTCTGCCCCTCAGATGGGCAGAGCTAGCTGTGCAGAGCTAGCTGTGCATGTCCTTTGGGGAGAGGGGCTGTTCCAAGAGGAGTGAAGCTCTTCTGACTTACTGCCGCCCAGATGGAAGTACTGTATGGTTACTAATCTCACAGCTGGTAGGAAGGAAGCAAAGAGTCAACATACATACGATTTGTGAATCAATCTTCTTTTGTTCAAAGCGCCCATGTGACTAAGTCAGATATCAAATTAATCCAGTCAAGAAACCATGTAAGTTGGTTTAAGCAAAAAGATTTGCTGTCTAATTACTGCGGGATGCATTTGACTTTCAACATGGACCTTGCTCAGGGCACTTTAAGGAGCCTCTTGCTTCTGTCACATGCACGCCCATCCAAATCAGAGGTCAGAACTTCCAGAGACCAAACTAATGCAGTAAAAAGCAAGAACATTCACTAACTCAGCACTTTGCTCATGCATTCCCCCAACCACTGGCTGGACCAAATGTCCTTGGACCAGTTGGCTCTTTTATCATTCTTTCTCAAACCCAAGCCAGTCCCACAAAGCAGAAAACCCAGAATAACCAGTTACATGGAAAGCACCAAGGTAGACACACTTAATTGGCTTAAATTCAATTATTCAAACAGAACAAGACAAAATGAAGTGAAAACTTGCTTGACTGAATTTGATCTTTAAAAGAAGTGTGAGGTGGCCCTGGCCGGTTGGCTCAGCAGTAGAGCATCGGCCTGGTGTGTGGAAGTCCTGAGTTTGATTCCCGGTCAGGGCACACAGGAGAAGCATCCATCTGCTTCTCCACCCTTCCCTCTCTTTTTTCTCTCTATCTTTCTCTTCCCCTCCCACAGCCAAGGCCTCACTGGGACAAAGTGGGCCCAGGGCTCTGAGGGCCGCTCCATGGACTCTGCCTCAGGCACTAGAATGGCTCCTGCAGCAACGGGGCAACGCCCCAGATGGGCAGAGCATCGCCCCCTGGTGGGCATTCCAAGTGGATCTCGGTCGGTTGGGTGCATGCGGGAGTCTGTCTGACTGCCTCCCCGCTTCTAACTTAGAAAAAATACGGAAAAAAAAGTGTGAGGTATATGTAGAGAGAGAGAGAATACTGGTCCATAGCACCTGTGGGTCGTGGTCATTTGGGGAAAGTGCTACCCAAAGAGAAGACAGCTTCTGCAAGATGCAGCTGCACAGGACTGCAGGAAGACACACCCCTTCAATCATGTTTATAGGGTAACGTCCTATGTAGAGTCTAGAAAGAACAGGCTAGAGAAGCCAGAGTAGAAACAAAAGAAGGAGACATGAAGAACTGAGTTTTACGTGGTCCATTCCCAGATGTTTCAATGACATTGAATCAATCACTGCATGGAGCAAAGAAACACAGTAGGCACAGAAAGGACACGGCACAGGTGTCCACAGGTTGGTATTCCACCCACGCCTCAGCCTCTTAATAGCTTTGTGACCTTGGGCCAGCCATGTCA
Source organism: Saccopteryx leptura (assembly GCF_036850995.1). NCBI lineage: Eukaryota > Metazoa > Chordata > Mammalia > Chiroptera > Emballonuridae > Saccopteryx > Saccopteryx leptura. The sequence continues at coordinate 173,787,661 of NC_089503.1, forward strand.
CCTCTACCGTGCTCCTCTTCCTCATCTGTAGAGATCTGGCTTGGAACTGGTCATCTTAATGGTTCTTTCCAGCACTGATATTCCAAGCCACAGTCTATTTCATTTAAAAAAAAATTATTTTTGTCACCTACCAAGCTAGCCAGTTTCAGAATTTAGTGACACTTGTTTCCTTATGTCTAATTGGAATCTTCCCTCCTGCACTGCAGCCTCATTTCTTTAGTTTGGTCCTTGGCAGAGTTACAAAAGAATTAGCATTTACCACTAGATGCTCAAAATAAAAAAAAAGTTAACTATTTTTTTCATTACAGTAATACACGTACACTTGGAAATACAGGAACTTGTAGAAGACACTGCTTTTTACAGGTACCTAGACATACATTTGTATGTGCATACATATATAGTCTAGATACTTTTTGAGGGAGTTTTTAAAACGTATGAATGGAATCACACTACACTTCTAATTTTGCAATTGGTTTTCCCTCCAAACCCCCCTGCCCTGCACATATCAATGAGTCCTGAATAATTTTCAATACCTGTATGTACATATCTCATACTATATAATACCACCCTAATTTATGCAAACCAATTAGCTATTAAAATGTTTTCATTTTCTTAACGATGCTTAAAAACATCTTCCATGTTAAAGCTATTACATTTTTAAAGTAGTGTTTTATTGTTCATAGTCCCATTCTTTGATAGCCTTTGTTATGCAGCCTTTATGTTGGCTTGTGACTCTGGATAATAAATCACATTCACTGGCCCTCCTACAGCTGAGTGAGAGACTGATGGGGGGGGGGGGGAGAATCAAAGATGTAAGAGGCAGAAAAGAGACAAGAACTAGTTCATTTCTCATACAATACATAGTACTCCTTCTCTGGTGTGTGTCTACTCTGTTGAGAAGAAATTTTGTCATCATCTTAACCCTGCATCATGAGGGACTGGTGATTTCTAAATATTTGGCTATTCTATAATATGTGCAGTCCAACCCCCCCAGCAGAGAGGTAATAAATATAACTATAATAATGGTAATAACATTTGTGTATCACTTCAGAGCTACATAGCTCTTTCCAACGCATTACGTCATTTGCTGTGCATGGTGTGTCATGACAAGCATGCAATTTGTCTTCATGGCTCCCATCAGCCACACGTGTGAATGCTCAGAGTTTGGGTCCATGCAGCAGTCAGGCAGACCTGGATTAGACGTTGGTCCCTGATGAACTCTGTGACTTTGTGCCGCAACTCAGCCTACCCTGGACTCAGTTTCCTGAATTAGCATCACATGCTGTGCAGGAGAGTTGTTTGATTAAATAGTATGATAAAAGCAACACTTCTAGCATGAGGCTCACATATTTTAAGCATGCAATCACGTAGAGCTCTGTGTTCCCTCTTTCCCAATCCAATATCGGGGAAAAAATAGACACATTTCTTCTTTCCCTCGTTGTTTTAGGAATTTGCTTCTGTAAAGAGATGCTAATGATGCCTCTGAGACCTGTGCTCATTTTACCAGCCCAGATGGGAAGCAGAAGAGATTCACCAGTGAAGTGTAGAAAAAAAGGCTCTTAACATGAATAATTTTTGGCAAACTTACTTCCTCTAAAACAAAGAGACTTTTAGCAGAACTTACTTTTTCTGAATAGACTCCCTATTCTTGACCTTGGGGCTGGTTTCCCGGACTGTGGCCTTGGGCTAGCAAGGTAGGTGTTCTCAGAATGTTTCTCCCTGAATTAACTGTATAGATAAACATTGTAAGAAAGCTTGTTTCACTGCTATGTTTTACTGTTATGCTTTCTCCCCTCCCCATTCCTCAATCAGTATTTAATTCTCCCTTATAAAACCTAACTCCAAAATGCAGTCCGGGCCGCATTGATTTGAACTGACTTAAGTTTCCATGTGGTCTGCATAGCTGGCTAATTAAAGACTCCTAATTTCTTAATTTGGCTAATTGATTGATTGTGTGGCAAGACATCTTATCTTCCTGTTCTGATACAACAACCAGGAGGTGACAGGAGGCTAGAGTGGGGAGAAGGTGTTGGCACGTGGGGAAAGGGAATGGGGTTCATTTGAACACAGAATACTGGGGGTTGGTGCAGAAAGACTGCCTGGTGTCAACACTGACTCAGCAATTTAGAGAACAGACTCATCAGATCTCCTAGATTGGTGAGCTCCAAATTTTAACCATAGACACCTATAATGACGGGTTTGGTTGACACGGGTTCCAACACAGCCCCATTTAGTAGCAGCCTGGCTGTAAACAGCCCTGGAATGTCAGGGCTAGGTACTCATAGAGTTTCTTTTCAGGTGGGAGGAGTGATTCACAGGAGATGACTCACTCAGGTAATTTGTATCAAAAGCCTCAAGCAGCCCAGATTTTTTCCTTCCATTCCCTAACCCTGTTCTGCTGACACATTTCTGTCTCCTCTGTCCCTCCTTCAAAGTATTATGGGGCCTGACTCCATGGAGAAAAAAAAAAGCAAAAGGTAAGTGATATAACATCTTGGAAATAACCAGCCCTCAACTGTACAATGAATGGAATGATTGGCGGATCTGGTCATCTTGGAAGCCACTTCCGTTGTTGTGAGCTGCTCTTTAATATCATTTGATGCTGCTGATCTATGATGACTCCAGCTGGAGAGTCAGGTGACACGTCCAATTATGGCCTGGCTAACAAGCCAAGGGAAAAGGAAAAAGGTCATTTGGCTGGCATTATTGGTGTTCAGTGATAAAGGCCAAGGGTGTGCATCAGTGGTTTTTAATGCTCTATTGATATACTCAAAAGATACAAAAATGATCCCATTTAGTACTTTAGAGTCAGGGAAACATCTGAAATATTAGCTAAGTTTTATTGATTATTAGAAATGTAAGGTGGCATTAAGTGCTCAATTTTCTACCTGGCTCTACAAAAATAGTCATAATCAAATCAACTTTTTTTTTTTCAAATAAACTTTTTAACTATCATTGGCTGATGCACAATGATTAAATAAGTGAGTAAGCTTCAGTGATTATGGGTTTGGCAAGGCAAATAACATGGTTGATAAAACCTCATTAAATAAATCCATTATCAACGTGCCATTCCACAGACTTTTAAAAAAAAAATAACTGCATTGGCAAATGACTATGAAAGGTTGCTCAAGGCAGGGCTAATTGTTGTTTGCTGTTGTATTCAAATAATGTTTTCTTCAACTGATAAATGAAGTTATAAACATTCAGTTAATACTAGTTTCTAGGTACTCTAGCACGCCAGTATTCCATTTATCTTGAAAATTGTACAGAAATCTACTGATCTTTACTGACCACTCACTTCCCTCTTATTCTTTCTTGTCTCACTAAAGGCAAACAACATGGGTGTTATCGGCCATAATAAAAAACAGCCACTTTCTACATCAATAGAGATCGCTGAAACCAAAACGAAGACAAGAAAGGGAGGTTCATAATTCTGCCCATCTTGTGTGTTGTCTTCGCTCTAAATATGTGTGTCACTGTGTTTTGTCACAACAGGTAAGAAAAGAAGCAAAATTCTTCACATGCAATTGAATTGGTGAGGGTGGGGCTCAAAATATGAGACAGTGAGAGAGGATAGGAAATGTTGATACAGACAAGACCAATGAATGAAGAACCTGCTCCCTGCTCCTCAGCTCCACTTCTTGCCGGACACAGATTTTCATGTCAAATGAACTTTTATAATTTAATCAATCAGGTTAAGAAAACATTATTGGGATACAAAAATAGCAAACAACAATTAGCACTGCCTTGAGCAATCTTTTATCGTCATTCGCCAATAAAGTTATTTTTTCTTTTTAAGTCTGTGGAATAGTAGATTGATAAGGGGTAGGAAAGAGATCAAATGATTTTTTTTCCACTGCAAATGAACCACTTATTTATTGACTGTAGTGCCAAAGATGATAATGTGTAGTTAATGAAAAGGCATGTGTGGGCCCTGGCCGGTTGGCTCAGTGGTAGAGTGTCAATCTGGTGTGTGGAAGTCCCGGGTTCAATTCCTGGTCAGGGCACACAGGAGAAGAGCTCACTGCTTCTCAAGCCCTCCGCCTTCTCTCTTTCTCTCCTCTCTCTCTCTCTCTCTCTCTCCCCCCCCTCTACCTCCTGCAGCCATGGCTCAATTGATTCAAGCATGTTGGTCCCAGGCACTGAGGATGGCTCTGTGGAACCTCTGCCTCAGGCGCTAAAATAGCTCAGTTGTGAGCGTTGCCTCACACAAGTATTGCTGGGTAGATGGGTAGATCTCAGTTGGGGCTCATGTGGGAGTTCTATCTCTCTATCTCCCCTCTTCTGACTTAAAAAAAAAAGAATGAGAGAAAAGAAAAGGCATGTGTGCTTCTTATATCTGGGCTCTTAGCAGGGATTTTCAATCTCATATAATCTAGGTATTTTTATTTATATGACATAGTTGATCATATATGACCCTCTGTCCTCTCCATTCTTTCATTCTTGGAACTCCTATTAATTACATTTTATTTTTCTCTTCTATTTTTCTTTTTCTTCCATTTTCTGGTTATCTCATAATTTCTGAGAAATCCTACTTAGCTATAAAGAATACTGTTATTGCAACTTATTTATTGACAAGGAAAGCTGTTAATGACATACTGTTAAGTCCAAAAGATGGTAGAAGATTATATAAAAATGGAGCTCTACTGAAAATGACACTATTTATAATCTATACGTACACAGAAAAAGGCCTGATGATATATGTAAACCACGATAACTAATCGATGATGGCAATCTAGGTGAGTTTCATTTTCTTCTTTATGTTTTTATATATGTTGCAGATTATCTACAATAAACATAACACTCCATACATAATAAAAATGCTTCTTTAAAAAAAGAGAGAGAGAGAGAGAAGTGGGTTTAGAAGTTCTGAGGCTGTTTCCATGTGGGGCTAGTGGCTTTACTATGGAGAGAGAAGACGGGGACCAAGTCATTTCATGGGAGAACCACACATGTCAGTATCTGTGGGCATTCTGAGCCCATGTGGCTCTTTCTACAAAAAGTAGTCTTATAGGCCTTTCTGGAGGAGTCTAACATTGGCAGCCAGTATTCGTTTTATCTTTCACTTAATTGGCCCTGTTCCCACCTGGCATTCTCCTCCTACTCTCTGCTGTACCTGGATGCTCTGGGCAAGGTTTCCAGGTCAAATTCATCGGAGAAAAGCCTCCAGTCTCCAGTCTGGGTGAGGGAGGGTCAGCTGACTGGTACTGAGTGATCAGAAGAGGATGAAGAATCTCAGTGTTCTTTATAGACATTGAACTAATTCTCTAATTATAACTTCATTCTTCCTCTAAACACTCACAATACATTCCTACTGCCTCCAGTTCCTAAACATTTTCCAATTCTGCACACCAAATTGACTCACTTCTTGTGCCTCCTTCCTTCCTTCTGGGCTCTAATAAGTTAGTTCCTGTGCATCCATCTGTTTTCATATTTCAAAATTTTGTTGATGTTTTTCACTCAGTGAGATAATCTTTCCTGTTCTTTTTCGTCTTGTTAATTATTAGCTATTTTTCCTTTCCATTCTCATTTTTAATAAAATTTCCAAAAGAGCAGAGATAAATATTTGCATTCAAACTAATACACTTAACAGGAAGTCCCATGGATATTTATATATTTGTTCCAATTCATAAATGACATTGTATATAGATGTCTCATTTAAGATGTTTCCAGGGCTGGGCAAGGCAAGATAATGCTAACTTGGTGAGAAGGAGACAAGTGATGTCACTTGGGTTTACCTGACCTCGCTAAGAGCTGGGATATGAGAATTCTTTTCCTTCTCTGATTAGGCTAGCCACAGCCAGGGATATGCAAAAGGCAAGTGACCAATACAATATGCCAATTTCTCTGTAATGAAATGCACTTGGATAGGAAGGAATCTACAGCTGTTCAGTCGAGATGGCAAATGGCTGACTGCTTTTTAACAGGATACAATGAAATATCTAGAGGGAATAGATACATCAAGAAATAGATGTCTGAGTTAAGTTTCTACTTCCCATGGGGGGAAAAAAGAATCCTTGAAGAGTTGGCATTTGTTAGATTTTTTAAAAATGAAAGTTCCCCAAACCACTGACCCAAGTAGAAAATTTCAAAAACAGTCAATTCACTAAACACTGTGTCCCTAAATGCACTTGAACTTGCCTAAAATGGACGGATTTATTTTCAGGGATCATCCTTGTCCACCTGTTACAAGTCTTCATTACAACACAGACGAGGTGCTGAGGACAGAGGACTCCCTGGGTGTAGGTGCGTGTTTGCCTGCACATGTGTGGATATGGGTTTTTTTTACTACTGTTATATGTGTGTTCACTTTGCCTTCAGATCTATAAAAGTAGCAGTTTTTTAAGGGAAGAAACGGCGATGCATTCTCAAAATTCTTCTGCGTCTCATGGCACCCAACTCTTTGCTAACCATGTGGGAGGGACTCAGTAAATACTTCCTGATTTACTGATGGACTGTGGTGTTGAAAAGGGATATTTGGACCTCTTACAACACCAAGAGTCCGTCTGGATCTATGTGACATAAAGAAATCAACTAAGAAACTATTGGTTAAGAAAGACAGTTCAGTCAATCAGTTACAGAGGGACAAACACTGCACAATTCTACTTACATGAGGTAACTTGAAGAGTCAGATTCCTAGAAACAGAAAGTACAATGGTGTTTTCCCGAAGCTGGGAGGAGGGAGGGATGGGATTAGTGTTTAAGGGGTACAGAGGTTCAGCTCTACAGAGGGGAAGATGAGAAAGTTCTGCGGATGGAGGACGATGTTGGCTGTACCACAATGGGAATTTAACAAATGCCACAGAATCGTTCATTTAAAAAATAGTTAAAATAGTAAATTTTGTTATGTATATGTTACCACAAGACAATAAAAGAATAGTCAACCATATCATCAATGCCTGGCGGCTGGGGCGGGGGTGGGGGAGGGCTTCTAGTACCAGGAATGTCTGGAATCCTAGAAAGTCCTAGAAAGATGCCTTGTTTACTGGGGTGTGCGGGTAGGGCAGAATTTCAGTGTCATAAATCTAGCTTACTGGATTGGATGTCTGGGGTCTGGGAAGGGAAAATTCATATCTGAACAAAACTCAATGGAAACTTACTTCCTGTACATTTCATAGCAACTGCTCTCCGTCAATGTCAATTAAAAGTCCTTCTGACATTTAACCTCTTTGGGGAAGAGAAGATTATCACTGGATTTTTCTCAAGCTTTGAAAAACAGCGCACTGCTCAAGCTTTCTGGTAAGCTCCATGGAGTAGGGGTACAGGGGGCAGGGGAAGAGGGTGGGGAGAGGGGGACCCTGGGTCACCTTTGTACAAATGTGTTCAGGCAGCCGAGGATGAGAGGCTGGGAGGGCAATTGGAGGAGGTGGATTTCAGCTCTGAAGACTGTGGTACAGAGAAACCAGGGTTCCCAAGGAAGTTTCCTCCCCAGGTCTCCAGACCTTTCCTTCTTTCTGTTATGACTGCAACATCTGAGGGCAGCATGAGCCATTCCAGACACAACCCTCAGGTCACACAGATATTTCCTAAGTGGGTGGTAGGTGTTTGGAAGCGTCAGCAGCAGGGGACCTGTCTCATGTCCTGAGGTTCTTGAACTTATCCCAACTTGGATTGGGGAAGTCATCCATGGAATGATGGACCTGCTCAAGCATCATGTGGGAACCCCCCTCAAAAAATTCTGCACATGCGGGCCTATATGGAGGTGAAGTTCCACCTGAGCTGCCCTGCAGGGGTTGTGTCCCCAGTGTGACCTGAAGGCCAACCCAAATGGTGGGCAAGGAGGGAAACAAGTGTTTATCAGGAAGCGGGGTGTGAGGCTGGCTGGGGCGAGGGCTGGAGTCCACGGTTGTGACATATACGAAGGTTTCAGAGGCCCCCAATGTGTTGTTGTTGGGGGCAGGGGTGGCTGGCAAGGTAGACATAATATTTTCAAGTTTCTGGGCAAGATCAAATGCCAGGAAGCAAAGCAAATCACAGAGATGGCAATCAGCAGATACCACGTGGCCATGGAGAGTCCCAACACGGATGAAATGGAGAAAGTTCCCTGAAGTCAATCAGATGTATTAGCTACCTGCCTACGGTAAATGTTCAAGGCCTGAATGAAATGTTTCACTTTTCCTCTAGCTGTCCAGTGAGCCAGAGATCAAACCCAACACAGTACATGATACGAGGTGAGAAAAAGAAACTAGAATTTCCATTCTCAGGATCATGTCTGTCACTCGTTCATGATCCTGAGTGTCATCTCTGTTAGCTCGTCTTCAGTGCCTGATTAGCTAAAGGTCACTTCCTGGTTTCACATGGCCAATGCTCTCACTGAACTTCCTCAGGGTCCAGCTTCTCTGTGCTCTCTGCTTATCTGAACTACCTTCAACATGATCTTCTTACATCATGACTTTGCTGATTTCTTCTCCTTTAATACATCCCCCAAATCTTCCTTGCCCCTCTCTTAACTTTCTGAGAGCCCAAGCATAAGACTCACCCAAGCAGGCTCTTCCTTCCACCAGGGTCTCCAAGGAAAAAAAAAAAAAAGTATATTTGCAAATTATAAAGGAACAGAAGCACATTTCTGAACTGTGTCCAGGGGGACTGAAAATGTAGCTATCCCTCCAGCTGAAGGTTAGAGGACTGAAAGACCTCGTCCTTCAAAACCCTTTGTGTGATTTCAGTTTGGAGCTGGAGGAAGAAAAAAAAAAAGACTATTTAATTTTGTGAGTCTCATTTTCAAATTCAGATCTCAAGTGTCCCCCAGGGCAGTGGATTGTGAAGGCAGCACAGTGATGAAAAGTTAATAAGGGACCCAGAAAAGATCATAGATCATGCTGGCCCATCAGCTGTCACAGGTAAGGGAACAATAATGACATTATTCTAATACTTGGAATGTTCTTGGCTGTGTTTCATTCTCTGCAGTGACAGATATCCCGGCTTCCAACTTCATCACTGTCTACAATGAGCTCATCCGTGGTTTCTGGTGGTTTCTGCGTATACTTTCTTCCTGCAGCCTCTGTCTAAGAAATGTTCAATCACAAAATCTATGCATGGTGATGTCTTCATGTCTCACTTAAGGTCATGGTTTTAGTCAATTTCCATACTAGGCTTTCCCATTTTTCAGTCCATTAACTCTGTGCCCAGTTATCTTTTCATGACAGAAGTCTAGATCATATAAATGCCATTGTCTGGTTTCCCCGTTTCTACAAGATAGGTGAAAGCCCTTTGAATGAAAGACAAAGACTCCATGCTAGAAACTGACTCACTGCATAGCCTCACTCCCTGCACTGTGGGCCTGCCCTTCTCTGTCCCCATCTCCCCACCTGTATTGTAGTTTTTGCCACTGCAATCCCAAACACATGAGACTCATTTACTTCTCTGTGATTTTGGGGGGAATATTCTTTCTCTGTCTCTTCTTGGGCAGTGATGATTTGGCCTCCAAGGCTTACAAAGGTCCTCACCTGTGAAGCCTTTCTGAGACTCATTCCCGGATAGTGGCTCTACTCATCAGTGATACAGGGTCATATTGGGCTGTTGACGTGTCAGAGATCTGTTCCTGTTCCCATGACCTTACTCAAAAACACACTAGACTGGGAACCCCTCACTTTTGCACCCCCTATTCCTTAATAGCTCTTATCCCCATGTGTTCCATTAATGTGAAATTAATTGAAGAATAAGTGAAGAGAGGAAGAGAGACAGCTGACTCTAGAGAAGTTGATGAGCCACCGCCATCTTGACTGGAGCAAAGGTGGCCTTAGCTCAGGGATACGCCCAGGCTCTGGGAAGGCACCCCTCTGCCCTTTCCCCAGAGCTCCCAGACAGCATATTTGGTGAGATTAGTTCATCTCTGCTCTCTTTTCTGATTCATTTCCTACTCACAATTCATTTCCTGATTGTCTCAGAGGAAAGTTGACATATAAATGGAAGGAGGTAATTTATATGGGTATATCTAGTGTGACCTCAGGTCCTCATTTTTAGTTGTGGGGTGACAACATCTCTTAAAGAGACTGCATAGTCTCCCCAACCTGTCCCACACACAGCTTTTCCCAGAGACCCAGCATTAGCTGGTGCTACCCGCTCCCCGAACACCACACTCTGAGAAAGTCACAAGAATAAACACCTGTGTCCTCTCTGCCTGCTGCTGGGCATGTTAATTCCCACATGTCTTTAGAAATAAATTTAAGAAAGTAAATCCAAAGTGTTCAAGACCTTCCACCCCTTTGGTCCAGTCATCTCGCTCCAGTGACAGAAGAAAATGTGTAGACATAGAGGTTCACCCCATGGCCATTTATATTAATAAATAAATGAAAAGGCAATGGGGTTAAGTTAATTATGGGACAGACATTAGTCTGTAAAGATTATAACTTAGAAAAATATCTAACAACATCACCCAAATGGCTCCATTCTTAGCTCCCTATCGCTTTGTCCAGAGTTTGGGGAATCACTTCTGGCCCATTGTAGATCACCCTCTTTTACAGTGCACCCCCCTTGCTAGCAGCACGAATTAGAGAAGTCTCTCCATGGAGAAAAAAATCACCTTATGTGGACTTCTCAGTGTGCTTTCTTTTTTTTTTTTTTCCATTTTTCTGAAGCTGGAAACAGGGAGAGACAGTCAGACAGACTCCCGCATGCACCCGACCGGGATCCACCCGGCACGCCCACCAGGGGCGGTGCTCTGCCCCCCAGGGGGCGATACTCTGCCCATCCTGGGCGTCGCCATATTGCGACCAGAGCCACTCTAGCGCCTGAGGCAGAGGCCACAGAGCCATGCCCAGCGCCCGGGCCATCTCTGCTCCAATGGAGCCTTGGCTGCGGGAGGGGAAGAGAGAGACAGAGAGGAAAACACGGCGGAGGGGTGGAGAAGCAAATGGGCGCTTCTCCCATGTGCCCTGGCCGGGAATCGAACCCGGGTCCTCCGCACGCTAGGCCGACGCTCTACCGCTGAGCCAACCGGCCAGGGCTCAGTGTGCTTTCTTATCTGGCTCAGCTGCTCCTCAGCACCCACTTCCTCCTGTCACTTGTCCCTTTATCTGATACATGCCTGTTACCACTCTGGTGGCTTGTGGTACCAGGTAGGCAGCACACTTTATATCTTCAGGCTTTGGAAAGTTAAACTCAGCATGGGAGCTGTCCAGCCAAGATGCGACTTAGATGGTGACCCCTCTCCCCAGTATTAGCTTCAGGATAGAAGCAGAGACAAAGGATAGAGAAAACCTTCTCAAAGAATCTACGGACACCTGGCGGTAAGGATGCCCAGAGGAAAAGGCTTATGAAATGGTCAAATTCCAAGGAAGTCTCTGTGTATTCTAGGAAAGGGGCTGATACGATGGTGGGGTTGGGAGAGATGGGGGGAGGCCTTTCCAGAATTGATCCCTAACAGGTGAGTCCTAAACCTAGAGAATGCAGCCATATTTCTAGGCTGGTGGTATTCTCCAGACAGAGGTCCCACAATGCTTTGGTGATATTGCCTCTCATTCAACAGTAGAGTTGTAAGAATTAATCCCACTGAACTGAGGTTACTTTGCAGAAATTAAGGAAAGCTTTTCCCACCTGCCCCATCAAGGAAAGCAGTGGTGCCCCTGTCTCAGGTTTGTGCTTCCCAAAGTATGTTTTGGGGAATGACAAACGAGTTCTAATATCCCTTCTTCACACTTTCTGTGCCAGGTGACATCAAACCCGGGAAACAGAGTCTATGTTGCATCTCTTGGCAGACAGACTCTCTGGTCTGTGAGGGAGCCATGTGCTTCTCTTTGAACCTCATTGTCCGAGTGAATCATTCTGGAGCCCCAGTATCTTTAGAGCCCCGGTATCTTTAGAGCTTCTCCCACTCCCATTATTTCTGTTTCTAAACATTGATCAAGCACTTACTACTGTAGGTCACTCATCATGTAGTTTGTTATAAAAATCAGTGCATGGCTCACAGACTCACGTAGCTTTGTAGAACTTGCCTCATTCAAAATAATAAGCAACCTGATCTCAATTTTTCTCCCAGTTATGACGGGAAGGTTGGAGTTCTAAAAATATTTACAGCTAGAAATTTCCCAAGGAAACCTCGACAGTATGATGATCATAGATACTACTAATACACATAATAGTTTGCCATTATATAGCTATTTTACAGCACTTATTTGGTTTTACCAAACATTCTTCCATATTAACCTCAACCCTGGAAGACTCCTTCTAAAATTAATACTCTGTTCTCTTCTGAGGCCCTCTTTGGGAAAATTAACCTTTTAGTTCCTTTGCCAAATATTCTCTAAACGACATTGCTACTTTAAATAGGTTAACTGTTTTGTAAATCTTTATCTAATCTATGGCCAAGGATACACATTCTAGGCTTAAAAGCAATGGTGGAAAAAATCAGATAGAAAAAAATTGTTCATATGTTAAAAAGAAATCATTAACAAAATTAAAAGGCAACTGGCAGATTGAGACATGATATATAATGTGTGTCTATCCTTAATGTATATAAAGCATATGCAAATGAGTAACAAATATTCTAAGATGCCAATTGAAAATTGGACTAAGGACATGAGGAGACGCTTCACATAGAAACGTGCTAATGGTAGTGAAACTTACCCTGAAAAAAATAATTAATTAAAATGAAAACACACTGTGTAATATATGTAAAGGTGATACTCACACTCTGGGAGATGGATGCTTTCACACCCTGCAGGTCAGCATGTAGACAGGTACCCCCTTCTCTGGAAAGCAATTTGCAATATTTAGTAAGAGCTTTAAAAATGTGCCTATCTTTTGATCTAACTATTTCATTCCAAGAAATAGATTCTAAATAAATTAGTCTTCTAGAAAGATATATATCGTGGTACAAAGAAACAGTAGCTGACAATTAGAAGCAAATAAACCAAGACAAATCAGTAAGGGGCCACAAAAATGATGTTTGCAATGAATTGCAAATGACCTGAAATTTCCATGACAAAAGTAAAATTAACAGAATCCAACATTTTATATACAATATGGTAATAATTACAGTAAATGTGTACACATACACACACACACACACACACACACATACACACACACACACACACACCCAGGCATAGTTGATAGGAAGAAGGTTCCCAAAGTTAATATGAGTTAGCTCAAGTTGTGAGATTTTAAATGATTATATATTTCTATTTTTATGATTTTCAAGTTTTAAAACAATGACATTGATTTTATAATCATATATCAAAATTGATAACTTTCATTAATTTATTAATTCAATTATGGATGAATCAACAACCTATTAACGTTCTGATTGACTCTTATAAAGGTCTTGCCAGAAATGAAGCAAAGAAGCACTCTTTGTGAAAATAGAAGTTCACTGAGCTGATAAACTGGTTCTCAATTAAAGTTACTGAAACTTTGCACACTCAGAAAGAAATGGAAGGAAATCAATTACATCCAATAATGCTCAACTGAACCATCACCGGAAGTGAAACCAAAAAATTTATTTGTTTTCAGTAATGGGAAGATTTATATTTCTAGGTGTAGGAATAAATTGGAAAGTCAGAAAGCCTGTAGAAATACCTGATGTTTGTGAAATGTCAGACATAAGGCTTGGTCAATTTCCATATTTGGGGAGGTGTCTCAAACACTGAGTGCACATTTTCTCTCTCCAGAGACTTGTCGCTTATGTAGTAAAAGTAACTGGTAATAAGCTCATAGCTAGGAGCTGATTGGCAATGGAATTTTTATAGAGCCAATTTTTTGGTTACTTAAAAGTTAATTGCTTTGTACCTAACTTAGGTCCCACAGGAAGTAAGTCTAATCTCCCCCAGCAAACTCTATCTTAATTGAGGCTGATCTATAATCCTAGTACAGGTGTCTGCACATCTATCAGGAAATGCCATGGGATGCACTAAGTTTCTAAAGAATACTATGTGGTCTTAACACCCTTCACGCACTTGACTTTGGGCAAGGAATTGAGTTGTTTTCCTGGAGACACATCAGTTGACTGTCCCAAATAAAAGTTGTGGAAAGATGGCAAGATTTTTTTATCAACTTTGCTTGTTCAAACAATAGATCAGAGTTACCTGGCAACTTGAAAGAGATATGAGGCTGTACAGGGAATGAATGAAACAGAGGAATAAATGATACATGGCATTGAGAATAGCAGGGCATCAGGGCTGCAATAATCAGAAAGAATCCGGAAGTTGCCAGTAGCCAGTGGTTCTCAAAGAATGTTCCCTGGACCAGCAGTGTCAGCCTTGCCTGTGAACTTGCGTTCCCCCTCTGATTTACTGAATCAGAAACTCTAGAGGTGCAGCTAAACCACCCCTATTGCAACAAGCCCCCCAGGTGAGCAGGATGCACACTGAAGTTTGAGAAACTCTGAGCTAGAGTAATGGGATTTTGCTGAACTAGGATCATGAGGTGAGCGTGGGCAGTCACAGGAGGACTCAGAAATGTGTCAGGCTTTGGCTGAGATGTGGAGACAGAGGTGGGTAGTGCTAGAAGTTGGGCTGCTAACAGAAGTTTACCCAAAAGGGCTGTTTCCCATTTGGAGAAGGAGTGGAATATTAGGTCAAGCCAAGTCAGGAACCAGAAGGTCTAACAAGGATTATAGACAAAATGCTGGAACTAGGTATGGCTTTCTGCTCCCTGCCTGGTTTTAAAACTGGCATCTCTTTCTTGGAGACTCATCAGAGGTCCCTGAAATGGGAAATAACCCATTGGAGTCCAATAGGAACAACTCTTTCATTCAAATAACTTCACTTGTAAGACAATGCACCCAAAGCTAACAGAACTGAGCTCACAGGGTATAAATAGGTGAGCTATGGACAAAGGAAACAAAGACTCCTTTCAGAAAAACTCTACCACACTCGTTGAAACCATTCCAATTTTGGCAGACAATGGGGGCTTCATTAGCACAAATAGCATAGATCCTTAACAAAGCATGGGATGTCGCTCTCAATGGTTCTTATTCTAGAAACAGCAGTAGAGAGCTATTCGACAAAGGGAACCAGGCCAAGGATACCAAATTATTTTATAGCATCTAGAGTACATGAAGATGATAAAATATAGTGGTGAGGACTTGTGACAAGTGTTTCTTATGTTTTGCCATGGATCTCAATGATCAGGGTGGCCTCCCAAGATAACTTGGATATTAACCGTGTATCGATTAACTATTAAACAAGATTAATCATAGTTTGGTCTCTGGCCCAAAGCTTTCTGGAAATCTCTCCTTCCTGGAGGTCAGAACCCAACAGCTTGTCAGTTAATCAGAAAGGATCCATTGCCCCTAAAAGAGTGGTTCTCACACTTAGTGGGCATCCCAATCTCCCCAGAGAACTCATTAACACAGGGGGCTGATCCCTGCCCCCAGATGGCTGGGCGGGGCCTGAGAATTTGCATGTCTTGCAAGCTAAAATACCAATGCTACTGTTCCAGGGACCACATACCATAGGAAGAGGCAGAGAGCAGAAACATTCCACAGCATAAAGCATTTCCTTGCCATGGGGCTGTGATCCAGGGATGAGAGACTTCCAGCAAGCTTTGGATGATCTAGGAGGTAACTTCTGAAACGGTTAAATGAGTCAGGCTTTCTAATGCCTGATGACTATTTTTAAAAAGGTCCCCCTTTCACCAGAAATTGAAACAAAGACCCTAAAGGGGATTATCTTGAAGGCTGCATGCTACCTGCTGTGCCCCTGCCCTGTGAGCTCACCCAGGCTGGCCATGCGTTTCCAGAAGGTTAGCCAGTGATTGGACAATGGGTGGGAAATCGAGGCTCTTCCAAAATTCCTCTGAACAGTCTGTGGTGTGTGGCTGGCAGGAAAAGGGTGGCCACCCACGGAGGCTACTGTCATCCACACTGTAACACTCAGAATCCCTGAGCAACAGTGTTACCCTCTGCTGAGAAGCCTTGGCCCCTTTGAGATCTTTCTGGTCTCAAGATGGAGCACAAGACACCACTCAGTGCTGAGCAAAAGCTTCCTCGCAGAAAAGATAGGAGAGCCAAGAAGAGCAGGAAGCCCTGCTATATCCTTATTCTACCTGTTAGAGAAAGTCCCGAATGAGACAATACTGTGGTCCTCATTTAGCAATATGTGCATGTTCTATGGACCTGAATCATCCAGGAGAAGAGAGCTGGGAGTCAGGATCTGGGCACAGCTCTCCCCATCACCCCAGTTTCCCAGCAAGCTTGTAGGCTGACACTCTCCAAGACAGGCTCCTCTCACATCAGAACTGCTCAGGATCAATGGAGGGCGGTTGGCAGAACACAGCAGGCAGGAACAGGGCTTAGACTTGACCTTGGACATGTCCACGAGGGTGGGGCAGACCTTGCTAACAAGAGAGGTTCAGGGAAGGCACACAGACATGGAGTTCAGCCTTCTACCTTCCACGTTCAGCTCAATGCTTGATACCGGGTGCTCCATTGTGGAGAGGAAAATTATGCCAGAAGGTGAACAGAGCGCACTGGGAATCAGGGGGAGGCAGTTCTCAGAAGTCCAGGCAGGCTGCCAACCTCTGGGGGGTTTGTCCACTGGATCTGGGCCCCAGAACTCAGCTTAGATTCAAAGCTAGACCTTCCCCTGACCCTAGCTACAATAAGGAGGGGTACCATCGAAAGCAAGACAAGATTCATCAGGATGGGAACCAAGGTCAGCAAGTTCAACATACTGCCCTATACTCAGTTGGGCTAAGACATTATATAATTCCAGGAAGTTATTATCAGATAATAGCTGCACCCCAGAGGGAGGGACAGCCTACTAGGGAGCACCAGGATTAATGAAGAGTAAGGATGACTCAAGGAAGGTAAGGAGCCTAGTAGTCTTTCCTGGGAGAATGGCTCAATACTGAGGGGCCACTGCTGGGAGTTAGGGAGTGTAAGCACTGACTGTGTGCCAGTACTTTCTGCCTGGTCTGAGGTATGCAGCCTGAGTTATGGGCATCGAGGGCTACGGCTATAGACTGGGAGCCTGCCAAGGGAGGGCAGGAAGGACACTGACATGGCTGTACTATGAACTCACCGTAAGGGCCTGGGGAGTGGGGAACCTGTCCTGGGGACCTCCAGACAGTCATCTTAATTTAGATGCCTGCTTGCCCCAAACAAACGTGGGCAAGCACCTTGTCAAAGCCTGCAGACAGTACTCTTGCACTGGCACCCCTGGCAGCAGCTGGCATCACCACAATGGGACATCCTCCAGCTCCCTCCGGGATACAATTAGGGTGTCTGGCTCCATTCTTGGAAGGGTTTGGTTGGATGAGTTAAACGGGAATCATCTTGCTTTCCTGGGAAACCGCTGTTCCCTTTGTCTGCTGCACCTCTGGGCAATATCTTGAGACCTGACTCACTGTTATTTCTGCCCCTCTAATAATAGCTGCATTGTCAGGCAGACATGACACAAAAGTAGGCTCATGATCCTGGGGATTGGGGTTGGGGGGGGGGGGTCTCACCTTCAAATTCTCTGTAAGTTCTTCTTTAAAATTGTTTTATGGTTGGTTCTCTTTGTTTGCCCTCAGTTGGATAGAGAAATGGACAAGCAGTTCATGGAGGAAATCAGCTAAACATCACTACGTATTGAGCTGCTCTGTGAGCAGCTTTTCCCATTATTTTCTGGTCTGTCCCCACACATACTGTTAAAGTCCTCCATGCAATGAAAGCATCCATGCCGCATATTATAACCAAGCTTACTAAATTTGGTGTGGACCCCAAGCAATCTCAATTGACCTTTTTAGTTAACTCATTTTGTACATGAACGGGTAGGAATCAGGCACAGTCACCCCTTTACCCTCCATTTAGATCATTTTTCCCTTATAATTTTTGGGGGTTCATCTTCTCAAACCTCCACGCTACCTCCAATGCCCCAATCACCAGCCCCGCCACCTTCTCATTACTCCCTCAGAAGGAAATGGAAAAGAAGCGAGTTTGCCACTGAGGAAGAAAACCTGACAACCTGGGAAGTGAGGAAGGTTCGAGAAACATGCTCCCAAATCTTACAGTGCAGCCATCCCAGGAATAACTCTTCCAAGAACATGGGGCCTCAAACACAAGGACTTGTTTCATATCAGAGTCATAACAATGGCATCTTCAAGTTAAAACGCATGCATCTCAGAGATGGAGTAGGCCTGTGATGGCGAACCTTTTTTTAAAAATCACCAACTTTTGCAGTGCTGGTCAACCTGGTCCCTCCCGCCCCCTAGTGAGTGTTTCAGCTTTCGTGGTGGTCCAATGGCGGTGCCATTTGGTTGCTCCACTACCAGGAACAAAGCCCCAGCCTGCAGCCCCAGGCCTAGAAGAAGCCTACAGAAAATATTTAGCTGCAAAACAAGTCAGAATACTGTTTGTGAGAAAGAGACAGATTTCTCAGACCCAGGATTCTTCTTAAAGGGACTGCACTGAAAACCTCTCTCACAACCACCCACCCGGGGCTCCAGGGGATGGGAGAGAAGAGAGGACCAGAGCAGGGGGAAGAGAGTGTAATCTAGGAGGCACAGGGAGAAACACTTTGAGGGACAGCCACCTTAACCCCTGGGCTGAGTCACTCCCCAAACCTGAAGCGAGTATTTCCCCTGGAAACAATAATACCAGCAAAGGGAAGCAGGACACCAGCCAAACAAGCTCTCCCTCAGCACTCAGAGAAGAGTCGCTAAGAAGGAGGGAGTTTTCAGGACTACAGTAGTGAGTGTTAGGGTCTGAGCTGCAGCGCCCCCACCCACACGGCAGAGGGCTCGCTGGAAGGTGGGCGGCAGTGGCACATAGAAGCGTGGTTCCGTCGGCAAGGGCAGAAGCTGGCTGGCCATGACTGAGGCCTGGGTGTGAGCTCAGTCTTGCCCAGCAGGGGTGGAGGGGATGTGCAAAAGTGGTCAGGCCCAGCTGCAAGCCCTCCTACAAGCCCACCTGCAATCCCACCTGTGGGGGGAAAGGGTGGGAGCTCCAGAAGGAGTGGAGACCCGCCGCTGAGCAAGGGTGCACAGGCGTGCAGCCTCACCCGCCGGTGGAAACAAGGCTTGCAGTTTGACACATAAGCCGGCTCCTCCCACTGGGATAGGGCAAACCCCCAGAATAGGCAGAGTCCTGCGACTGAGCAAAGGTGCTCTCACACCTGCCTGCGGTGCTGAGGTTTGCGCCGGGGTGCGGTACATAACCCCACCCACAGAGGCGGGGTGATGTCAACCGGTTTGTCAACCCGGTTAGGTAATCATAGCTCCTCCCATGGAGGAGAGGTGGAAACCGCAGCAGCAGCCCCAGCGGGCTGGCACTGGAAACGTCCATACCCAAATGCCCTAGGCAGCAGTGGCAGAGGGGGTGGGGGGCCTGCAGACAGACTATACCTAGGGAGAACAGAGGCCACACCCATTGAACTCCAGTGGCCCAACCCTTCTTATACACAGACAAAATGAGAAGGCAGAGAAATGCAACATAAATGAATCAAGAGAAATCCCCAGAAAAGAACCTAAATGAGTTAGATATAACCAAATTACCAGATGCAGAGTTTAAAATAACAACTCTTAGGATGCTCAAATATAAATGAAGGCATGGAAGCAGAGCAGAAAAAAGAAAAGAGATTCAAAAAGTCTGAGGAAACTCTAAGAGAGCGCTGTGACAACATGAAGAGAAATAACATCTGCATCAGAGGGGTCCCTGAAGAAGAAGAGAAAGAACAAGGGATAGAGACTTTATTGAATCATATCATAACTGAAAAATTCCCTAAATTAATGCAGAAAAAACTCTCACAAGTTCAAGAAGCACAGAGAACTCCATTAAAGAGAAACCCAAAGAAATCTACACCAAGACACATTGTAATTAAAATACCAAAGCTAAGCGATAAAGAGAAAATATTAAAAGCTGCTAGAGAAAAAAAAGCTATCACCTACAAAGGAGCCCCCATTAGGATGACATCTGACTTCTCAACAGAAACACTTGAGGCCAAAAGGGAATGGCAAGAAATATTGAAAATAATGCAGAACAAGAGCCTACAACCAAGACTACTTTATCCAGCAAGGCTATCGTTTAAAATTGAAGGAGAAATAAAAAGCTTCCCAGACAAAAAAAAACACAAAAACTCAAGGAATTCACTACAACCAAACTAATGCTGCAAGAAATGCTAACGGGCCTGTTGTAAACAGATCAAAGGGGAAAAAGAATATAGCAAAAGAGGAATACAGCTTTAAAGAATAAAATGGCAATGAACAACTACATATCAATAATAACCTTAAATGTAAATGGATTAAATAATATGGTCAAAAGACATAGGGTAGCTGCTTGGATAAGAAAACAGAACCCCTACATATGCTGTCTACAGAGACACACCTTAAAACAAAAGATGCACATAGACTGAAGGTAAAAGGATGGAAAAAAATATTTCATGCAAATGGAAATGAAAAAAGCTGGGGTACCAATACTTACATCAGACAAAATGGACTTTAAAACAAAGGCTATAGGAAGAAATAAAGAAGGTCACTACATAATGATAAAGGGAGCAATCCAACAGGAAGATATAACCATTATAAATATCTACGCACCTAATATAGGAGCACCTAAATATATAAAGCAGACTTTGATGGATATAAAGGGCGAGATCAACAGCAATACTATAATAGTTGGGGATTTCAATACCCCACTAACATCACTAGATAGATTCTCAAGAAAGAAAATTGACAAAGAAACAACAGACTTAAAGGACACACTAGATCAACTGGATTTAATAGATATCTTCAGAACCTGTCATCCTAAAGCAGCAGAATATACATTCTTTTCAAGTGCTCATGGTACATTCTCTAGGATAGACCACAGGTTAGGGCACAAAAGTGGTCTCAACAAATTTAAGAAGATTGAAATCATATCAAACACTTTCTCTGATCACAATGGCATGAAACTAGAAATCAACCACAACAGAAAAACTGAAAAATACTCAAACACTTGGAAACTAAATAGCATGTTATTAAATAACAAATGGGTTAACAATGAGATCAAAGAAGACATAAAAAAAATCCTAGAAACAAATTATAATGAGCATACATCAACTCAAAATTTATGGGATACAGCAAAAGTAGTCCTGAGAGGGAAGTTCATAGCATTGCAGGCATACCAAAGAAGCTAGAAAAAGCTCAAATAAACAACTTGACCCTGCATCTAAAAGAGCTAGAAAAAGAACAGCAAATAAAGCCCAGAGGTAGTAGAAGGAAGGAAATAATAAAGATCAGAACACAAATAAATGATATAGAGGTTAAAGAAACAATACAGAGGATCAATGAATCCAGGAGCTGGTTCTTTGTAATGGTAAACAAGATCGATGAACCTTTAACCAGACTCACCAAGAAAAAAAGAGAGAAGACTCTAATAAATGAAATTAAAAAAGAGAGTGGAGAAGTAACAACTGACACAACAGAAATACAAAATATTGTAAGAAAATACTATGAAGAACTATATGCCAAAAAATTAGACAACCTTGTTGCTATAGTCTTTTCAATGATATAAGTAGTTATATGCATGGGATAAAATAACATTGGGCCATTGTAAATTGAGATGGAATAACTGTTTCAAATCTCTTCTGCATACCTGGCCTAGACTTTGAAAAAAAATTAATTGATGCAGAAAAAGCATTTGATAAAATTCAGCACCCATTCATGATCAAAACTCTCGGCAAAGTGGGAATACCAGGAACATACCTCAACATGATAAAGGCCATCTATGACAAACCCACAGCCAACATCATACTCAATGGGCAAAAGTTAAAAGCAATCCACTTAAGATCAGGAACAAGGCAGGGGTGCCCCCTTTCACCACTCTTATTCAACATAGTCCTGGAAGTCCTAGCCACAGCAATCAGACAAGAAGAAGAAATAAAAGGCATCCAAATTGGAAAAGAAGAAGTAAAACTATCATTATTTGCAGATGATATGATATGGTATATAGAAAACCCTCAAGTCTCAGTCAAAAAACTACTAGACCTGATAAATGAATTCAGCAAGGTGGCAGGATATAAAATTAATACTCTGAAATCAGAGGCATTTTTATACACCAACAATGAATTGTCAGAAAAAGAAATTAAGAAAACAATCCCCTTCACTATTGCAACCAAAAATATAAAGTACCTAGAAGTAAATTTAACCAAGGAGGTTAAAGACTTATACTCAGAAAATTATAAAACATTAATAAAAGAAATTCAAGGAAGATACAAACAAGTGGAAACATATACCGTGCTCATGGTTAGAAAGAATAAATAACATTAAAATGTCTGTATTACCCAAAGCAATTTATAAATTCTATGCAATACCAATTAAAATACCAATGACATACTTCAAAAATATAGATCACATATTCCAAAAATTTATATGGAACCAAAAGAGAACACAAATAGCCTCAGCAATCTTGAAAAAGAATAAAATAACACTTCCTGATATCAAGTTATATTATAAGGCCATTGTAATCAAAACAGCCTGGTACTGACATAAGAACAGGCATATAGATCAATGGAACAGAACAGAGAACCCAGAAATAAACCCACACCTTTATGGACAACTGATATTTGACAAAGGAGGTAAGAGCATACAATGGAGTAAAGACAGCCTCTTTAATAAATGGTGTTGGGGAAATTGGACAGCTACTTGCAAAAAAATGAAACTAGACCCCCAACTTACAAAAACAACATTCACAAAAATAAATTCAAAATGGATAAAAGACTTAAATGTAATCCGTGAAACCATAAGCACCTTAGAAGAAAACATAGGCAGTAAACTCTCCAACATCTATCACAGCAATATATCATATTTGCCGATTTATCTCCACGGGCAAGTGAAATAAAAGACAGAATAAGCAAATGGGACTATATCAAACTAAAAAGCTTTTGCACAGCTAAAGACAATAAGAACAGAATTAAAAGACAAATTACACAATGGGAGAACATATTCGACAATACGTCTGATAAGGGGTTAATAACCAAAATTTATAAAGAACTTGTAAAACTCAACATCAGGAAGACAAACAATCCAATCAAAAAATGGTCAGAAAAATGGATAGACACTTCTTGAAAATCGAACTGCCTTTTGACCCAGCTATCCCACTTTTAGTAGTATACCCCAAGAACACTATAGCACTGTTTCAAAAGGACAAATGCACCTCCATGTTTATGGCAGCATTGTTCACAATAGTGAAGATTTGGAAACAGCCCAAGTGTCCGTCAGTGGACGAGTAGATTAAAAAGTACTTATATACTATGGAATACTACTCAGCCATAAGAAATGATGACATCGGATCATTTACAACAACATGGATGGACCTTGATAACATTATACTGAGTGAAATAAGTAAATCAGAAAAACTAAGAATTATATGATTCCATACATAGATGGGATATAAAAATAAGATTCAGAGACATGGACAAGAGGTTGGTGGTTACAAGGGGGGGGGGGAGGAGAGGGAGAGGGTGGGGGGAGGGGAGGGGCACAAAGAAAACCAGTT
Organism: Saccopteryx leptura; assembly: GCF_036850995.1. Classification (NCBI taxonomy): domain Eukaryota; kingdom Metazoa; phylum Chordata; class Mammalia; order Chiroptera; family Emballonuridae; genus Saccopteryx; species Saccopteryx leptura. Next base: position 173,811,059 of record NC_089503.1, read on the forward strand.
AGAAGGTGACTGAAGACAATTTGACTTTGGGTGAGGGGTATGCAACATAATCAAATGTCAAAATAATCTGGAGATGTTTTCTCTGAACATATGTACCCTGATTTATCAATGTCACCCCATTAAAATTAATAATAAATAAATAATTGAAATTTTTTTCAACAACAATAAAAAAATAAAATAAATTAGCAAAAAAATATATAAAACACATGCATCTCTTTGTCTGTTTCAATCTTTCCTTAAGGCCATATTGAGAGCCACCCACAGCTGTTTTGTGGGCACAGACTAAGAGACTCTACTTCCCAGGCCTGTGGGCCAACATACTTCCCCTCTGTGTCTTTCTTTTGGTCATGAAGGCTGTTCCTCCTGCCATCCTGTAGCCAGGTGGTACAGGACAGAGCAATCATGAACTCTTACACCCTTCTTCTAATACGCGGTTGTCACTCATCAAATACATATCAACTTGACCTCCAACTCCCTTTGCTCACTGTCTCCACTCCCCCTCCCCAAGCTGAATGTTCTCCTTCTCCATCGCTGTCTGTCCACATCCTCTCTATGATTCAGGGTTCAAAACAAGTCCCAAGGTCCTGTGCCATAAGATTCTTTCCCCCACTCTGGATCTCTCTGGCATCCCTTTCAATTATACTTCTCGGCACTTGTCACAGTGATTCATATTCTGCGTGCTCCTATGAATCACCTGGGGACTACTTAAAAAACACAGACCTTAACCAGACAGACTTCATCAGATTCTCTGTGGGTAGCTACAGGCATCTGTGGTTTGATAGAGCTTCATGGGTGATCCTAATGTACATATTGGGCTGAAAAACCCAGGTAATATATAGATGACTAATTTTAGTATTTAGTCATACCATGCTATTGTTCCTTATCTGTTTTATGAGTTTATGCTTTGTGAACTCCCAGAGGGCATGTCTTACTTTCCTACCTAACCCAATGTTAGGCAGAGAGGGCTGAAACTTTTCAATGAATATTCTGATATCTAATTCTGTAAGTAGGGAAATCACCTAAGTGTTCAACAAGCACTTTTGAACACCTTTACTGGTCCAGGCAGGCATGGGAGCATTGAAGAGAACAGCAGTGAGTCTTTTTAGACTGGGCTAACAGGGAAAGGTTGTGGAGAATGCTATTTGCTATGATTAAGATGACTATAAAAGAGCATAGCAGAATATGGAATAGGCCCCTGATTTTCTGAGATTTCTGAGTATCTTGAGGAAATTCAAATATTTGTGCCATCAACATTCTATACCTCCCAAATGCACCTACATCCCCCTGTCCCAAGATGACTGCTCAGTTGTAAGAACCACGGATGGCCTTCCTGCTAAAGGAAGCTAAGGGCATGCATGAGGCACATGAGTGAGAGCATGTGTGTTTGTCATGCGCTGACCTGAGCTGCCTCCTGGTATGTACAGACAGGGTGCTGCACGGGTCAAGTCTGTAGCTTTCTGCAGTCCGCTGCATCTCTCTGCTCCTGGGGCTGCCCTGGGCAAACTGGTCAGAGAGGGTTTTCATAGGTGCCCACTCTGTCCTTCCCACATCCTTTTTCTTCCACCCCTGGGTGTCTGCTATCCTCAGGCTCTCTCCTGCTCCTACATTTAGCAAAACCTATTCTTAAGAATGGATTTATAATTAAATTCACAGAAAGGTGCACTTTACCAATAAAGCATTTACATCTTCCCAAATGAATAAGGACACTAGCTTTTAATGAATCCATCCACTATCCCTGCTCTGCTATGTTGAGGGATTATTAACAAATGAAATGGAAAGGTGCCCCCCCCCACGGCACATGACACAGAGGTGGGTGCTTCCTCTTCCTCCCTCCTTGTAAACTGAGCTTCTCTTGTTGCCTCCCCAGAGGATTGCACACTGGGTCTTGAGTTCAGATGCCACTCTGAAATCTGCTGTCTTCTCTGGGTTTTTTTTTTTCTTTTTTTCTGAGTACCTGGTTGCTTTGTTCCCAACTCTTTCCAAAGACACAGGGTTACTTTCTAAACTGGGCCACTGGTTTACCCTAAAGCTTGGGGAAAGGTCAGTTTCCCATGAGAATTACTATCTTGGTAAATGATCCTTTGAGCAGAATGCATCATTTTGTAGTCAATATACACACCATGCCCATCTCCAGGCAATATCACTCTCTATACATAATACCACCCTTCTATAGGTACTGTGACAGCAATTTATGTGCCCCAAGGGACCATAAATAGCTCCCACCTCATAGACATGTCTGAGAAGTCAATGAAATAATACAGGTAAAGAACATAGAACTCCCCAAAAGTCAACTTTATTATTACTACTTTCCCTTTTGAACAGACATTTGATAATCTGGTGTTTCTCAAGCTACTTTCATTAGTGCTTCTTCCTCCATTCTTCCTCCTTTAATAGTGTTTCCATTAATGGTGATTGTAACAGTTACAGAGTTAAGAATGAATAGTAAATCCTCTCGTAGTGCCTCCTAATTATCATCACTTCCTCAGCAGCAATAAAAAAAGAAAGAGTTCTGGTGGGAAAAGCATTCCCCGTATTGCTCCAGCCCTCCCTCACTTCCCGTTACTTATGACAGTGAACTTCAGAGCTGTCTTGTCTGCACTTTGCTTTCATTAAGAATTGAATCACCTTTTCAAAGAGGTGGGGATCCCTGCTTGGTTAATGCCGACCCAGTGGCAACATCAAGAAAAGCGGGCAAAATTTAGCTTCCAATGTCCTAAACACCTACTTAGGATGCTTTGTTCGAGAGAGAGAGAAAGACAGTGATTATTTCTGAGATTCTAAAAGCAAGTAACTTATCACCACATTAACAGAGCTAACGGGAAATCGACTTAGTAGCATAAAACAGCAGCGAAATATACACCTGTAGACAGAGAAGACAGACTCCACGTTAAAATTTTGGGTTGTAGGGAAAGGGTGTCTGTGGAGTGATTTCAAATTAATGTGTCATTATGGAAATGGCCAAGACTACTCAGGGACGTTATCCTCCAGATGTACCACGTGACACTGTTTTATTACGCTAGAACAAAATCAAACAGTCCAATGGCAAAACCTGTTCTTGCACAAGCCAGTTCACTGGTGTGATGTTCTGTAGGGCTGACTGTAGGAGCCTTCATGGGGATTCATGCCCTGCCTTTAGCTGGAGAAGAAGACCACTCCCTTCCTTTTGATCTTGACTGGTGTGCCCAAATCAGGACAGACTTCTGAAATGGTCAAGTCCACGCAACATCAAGATCCAGGTAGGTTCTGGATTTCCTCTGCATGCCTGGCTGGTCCTCCCTAGTGTGTTCCTGATACCTGTTGATTCGTTTTCTGGTTTCTCTCCGTGGCTGACTGCTTCCTTGTAATACCATGCAATTAACAACTGTTGCGTTGGACTAGGGGCATGCACAGCTGGCTTGCATGGACCCCATTCTTTAATTTTAGGTTTGGGCACCTGCCATCTATTACATCTCCCTATCTTAATAGTGATGGTTCAATCAATACAAATAAACTTCAGTGGCCCTCAGCTACAGGTAAACCATGCCAGCAGAAACCAATGAGGTGTGATAAACTCTATGTCACATAATGCTGAGACTCTAAATCTGGTTTTCTGGTTATCGGAGCCCTCCCACAGACACCAGGGCTTGGTTAAGAAATCCCCCTGCCTTTCCCAACTTAGCTCATAATGATCTCATATAAAAATCTGGACTTCTCAGAAGAGGTGCTGGAACAAGGGGATCTATGAGGGCTGCATGGTTCCTACTATTTGATGAAATCTGGACCGAGTCCAGTTTGACTGTCAGAGTCTGGTCGAGTCTCTCTCAAGGTCATCCCTGGACCACTGGTGTCAGAATCCGGTGTTGTTAATGCTCCCCCTCCAGTCCTACTATTCATTCACAATTTCTGCACTCAATGTTCAGAAAGCTGAAGTTGAAACAAGCTTGCTGTTGATTTGTGTAGTCGATTCCCCTGCCGGAATCGAATGATACACGAAGTTAAGATAATTCTAGGAGAGTTTTAATACAGAAACTATTTTCAAAGAGGCAGCCAGGGTAAGGGGAAACCAAAAATGCAGAGCTCTGTCTTGTAAGAACCCTGGGTAAGGTATAGAAAAGAGTGGTTACTGTGACCTACCTGCAGGAGAAGAGTTGTTTGTGGATAGACAAGACAGGACATCCTTGGGATTCTTCTGAGGGATTCGACCAGCCCTTTTTGGCCCCACAGAGGGGGGAACCAGGGGAATAAACAGCCCAGCTTGTCTTTGCTCCTGACCACCCACCTGCACTGGCCGGACATAGTGGGAAGCCAGAGGCCAGGAACATACAGGTCAGGCCCTGGGTCACAGGGCAGGGTGGAGAAGATGGTGAGTGGATACACAGTGCCAGCCAGAGACTGGCCAGCAGTGGATTCAAGAACACCGAGCCTTGAGACGTGCTGGAGGAAACTTTTACCCTGTCACTATCTAATCAAGGCCAGTCTCAGTTCCTAAGAAAGCAAGAGAGGGAGAGAAGTTGAGGACAGAAAGAAACTGAAAACCCAATTCTGGAATATTCAGGGAAAGCCAGAGACCCAGGAAAAGCAAAGTAGGCAGTTGGACAAATGTGAACAACTCTAGACTCAGCTTGCCTGGAGTTCTCCAAATTCCCCCTCATGCTTCCCAGTAAATGATACCTCCCTCCCTTTGTTTCTTTGCCCAGCTTCCTTGTACCTGACACTTCTCCCCAATGCTGAACAAAAATCTGACACGGGTGTCTGAGGGACCCTTAGAGAAGTATGTCCAGCACTTTTTTTTTATTAAGTGGGAGATGAAGAGGCAGAAAGACAGATTCCTGCATGCACCCCAATCAGGATCCACCCAAAAACCCCACTAGGGGGTGATGCTCTGCCCATCTGAGGCCAGTGCTCTGGTGCTCAGCAACAGAGCTATTTTTATCACCTGAGGTGAGGCCATGGAGTTATCTTCAGAACCCAGGGCCAACCTGCTTGATTTGAGCCATGGCTGCAGGAGGAAGAGAGAGGAGACAGAGAAGGGGAAGGGGTGGAGCAGATGGTCACTTTTTCTGTGTGCCCTGACCAGAAATCGAATCCAGGACTTTCACACTCCAAGCTGATGCTTTACCACTGAGCAAACAGGCCAGGGCTATCCAGCACTTTTAAAAATACTCTTTTGAGAAGCTAGGTAAAATATAAGATTACCTAAATGGTCTCAAAATCATGTCTCCAGACTAGGAGTTGCTGCCTGCTCTCTAAAAGTGGTCATTTATCTCATGGGTATTGTAGCCATTAACCCAGCAGAACCTATTTCAAATCCACCTTTTCCTCAATAACAAAAATGCATATTTTTTTTTCCTTTTGATGACACATGTTACCCTCCAACTTTATTTTCTCTGGCTAGAAAGACTCCTTCTAGTTTTACATGGCTAGATTCCAGTATCTTACTGCACTGGAGTCCATATGAAGCGAGGGAGTAACATTAGGAGGCATAGCTGGGCTATAGCTGGGAAGAACAAAGGCTAAGCACAAAATTTATTAACTTATCCTCTCCCCTCTCTGCTTTTCACTGGGAATGAAATCTAAATATCTCTCTGTTCCCCATACCCAATGATCCATCCAAGTGCACAAACATTTTGCTAGAAACAAGAAAATTCACAAGGGAGGAAGAATACACAATAATAGTTACCATTTGTCGAGCACATAATATACACCTGACAATCTTCTAAATACTTACTATGGTTTCTTTTTTCTAAGCCTCACAGTGACACCCCGAGGTGGGTACTGTGATTATTACCATTGTTTCAAATGTAGCAGTGGGGCTGTAGAGTGGGGATGTACCTTGCCTGGAAACCCACTGCTACTCAATCTTAGAGCCAGGATTAAAGCCAAGGCAGTAAACCTTCAAAGTCTGAGCCCTTGACCACAAAGCCATCCCTGCTGCCTCTCCTAGCAGTGAGAGCTCCTGTGTTTATATGAATCCCTGTTTCCATTCATTATTCCTTCATCATCAGTCAGCATCCATAGAACCCCAGACACTGGTGGTACCCAGCTGAGTAAGGCTGGTCTCCGTCAAGCAGGAGCAGCCTGAGTCTACAGAGCAGAAGAGGAGAGTGATGTATCCTTTCAACACTTATGAGAGACATCACAGGGGTGTGAATAGAGTTCCATGGAAAGATAGAGAGGAAGAGACTAATTTTGTTAGGGAAGTTGTGGAAAACTTCATGGAGGACATAATATTTAAGCCCACTTAGTAAATGTTGAGTGAATGAATGAATGAATGAATAGCAGAAGCTTATTGGGCAGAGAAGAGGGTGATAAATGAAGGAAACAGCAGGTGGTTCTATGAGGACAGCAGTTACATGCTGTTTATCACTTTTTGCATAACTTTGCATCTATTCTGAGCTTCAACAGGAATGCTGAGAAATTCAAAATCTGGAAGCCCAGGTGCCCTGGTGACCCTAAGTTTTCTGCCCCAAAATATCTAGTTTATATCTTAATAGCCTGCAAGGCTATTTTGTACAGAGACACTCCTTTTCCATTTATGCTTTACTTTAGGGTGCCTTTGCTGGTGTCCTGAGGACTCGTAGAAAGCAAGCTACTAGCTTTATCAAGGTATAGTTTATGCATAATAAAAACTTGATCATTTTGGGTGTGCAATTCAATGAGTTTTGGCATATGTATACAGTAATGTAACCACCCTTACAATCAAGTTGTAAAACAGGTCCTTTAATCTCCAATTTTCCTAATGCCCATTAGCAATGAATCCTCTCTCCTGAGCCCTGGTCTGTGGGATCTACTGATCTTTCTGTCACCTTAGTTTTGCTTCTATAGAATTTTATATACCATATTTCCCCACGTATAAGATGTTCTCAGGTATAAGATGCACCTTAGTTTTGGGGCCTGAAATTTGAAAAAAAAAGATATTACATGAAGTTATTGAACTCAAGTTTTATTCATCATAAAATTCATACAACTCCTCATCACTGTAAAACTCCCATCCATTAGCTTGTCCTACTCTGTGTCTGATAACGAAGCACTGTCTTCATATATTGCCTGGTCCTCAGTTCCCTCTATGGCATTTGAAATGCCACGACCACTGTATAAGATGCACCCACTTTTTAGACCCCAAATTCTTCAAAACAGGGTGAATCTTATACATGGGGAAATACAGTAGGTATCATCCAACAGTGAGTAGCTGTTTAGCCTAGGTTCTTTCATTCAGAAAATGCTTTTGAGGAGATGACGTCAGAGTAATGGTGGGGTAGGAAGCGATACCGATAAATCTCCCCCAAAACTCAACAAGATCTTCAACCAGAAACAGAAAAACCTATACTTGGAGCCTCCAGATGCTTCGCAATACACTCAAAGGTATGGTCGAGTGAAAAATTGGCTAAATATATAACCAAACCCCGAAGGAAATAGGGAGTAAGAAATGCTCCGCCTTCCTCACTAACCTAAACAGGGCGGCTTTCTCTGGTAACTGTGAATATAGAAACTGAGGCGGGCAAAGGGGGTGAATAGATCCAGGCTGCGGCACAAACGGCCGAACCAGGCTGTAGCATGGAGATCCAAGCCGAGGAAAAACTAATCCTGTGGCAACCCGGGCAATATAAGCTAACACTCGCACCAAACCCAAACAAAGAAAGACAAGCGGGGAAGCCATTTTACCCGATCTCCTGGTCGGTGCGCAGTTAGTGGGCGAGAGATTTCTTCCTAAGCCCCGGAAGTGGGTGCCCGTGTTACCCCACAGAGAGGCAGAGTCAGAGGCCTTTCTGTGGGCCGAAAGCAGAATCTCTGGGCAGCCCCAGCGCCCTGGGAAAGCCGCGCACGGGAGGGAGCGAGAACTAATTCCAACGGTGGAAATTTTCCGTGCTGGTGAGGGTTTCACTCAGAGGGAAACGCGGCCAGCCTCATATCCTGGTCTGCGCGCGCAGATAGTGAATGAGAGATTCCTCCGAGTGCCTCGGCAGTGCGCGCCCGTGTTATCGCACAGAGGGGCAGAGTCAGGGGCCTTTGTGTGGGCCAAAGCGGAATCTCGGGCCGCCCCAGCGCCTTGCAAAAGCTGCACACGGGGACGGAGCGAGACTCAATTCCAATGCTGCAACTTTTCCATGCGGTTGGGGGTTTCACTCAGAGCGTGAGACTGCTGGCCGGATATCCTGGTCTGTGCACGCAGATAGTGAGCGAGAGTTTCCTCCAAGCGCCCCGGAAGTGGGCGCCCGCCTGTGTTACCGGACAGAGTGGCAGAGCCAGAGGTCTTTGAGTGGGCGGAAAGCCCGCTTGAATATGCTAGTAGCTCTGACTGATTGAGCCTTACCCAGAGCCCTGTGCTGAGTGGAAATAGAGTGGGGAGTTGCCAGCTCTTTGAGCCTCTTACAATCCAGGCAGAGGCAGCAGCAACCCCATAGCTGGATTATCAGGCTACTAATTGAGGAAGGAAAGACTAGGAGAAAGGCTCCAGGAACACAGACTCTCTCACTGTCAGAGCCTATAAATGCTAATGAGCCTCGACTGCCAAAGAGACTAAAGCACAATACATGACATTGCCATAGAGACTTATCAACTGCAAACCTCTACCTGAGCGTGCCAAAGGGGCAGAACCCAGGGTACAGAGTCACCGACCAGGAAGAGGGAGAGAAAAGAAAAAGCAAGAAGATAACCTCTCAAAATCAAGAATAATCTGCAGACTTTATAACCTATCCCATTTTATTATATTTGTTCGTTTGTTTCTCTTATCTTCATTCTTGATACTTTTTTTCCTCCTCCAATTTGGCCGATTAACTCTCTGCCGGTCTTACTCTCTCCTCTCCTTGAACTACACTACCCATAAGTGTTACATCTCCCACTATCTTTTCTCTTCTCTTCCTTTCTCTCTATGAGGGTTGCACTCCAAAACCCTTAACTCTCTCTCTCTCTTTCTCTCTCTCCTTTCTTTTTTCTTCTATCAGTGGTTCCCTCTTTTTCTCTCTCTCTCTCTTTCTTTTCTCCCTCTATATTAGTTTCTTCCTTTCTCCTTTACATCTCCTCTCATTCAAACCTCAATTACAAACAAATTATCTTATCTGGGACTCAAATTTATGTTTGTGGCATTTTGGGGGGTTTTTACTTCACCTTTTTAACTCACTAGCAGTGCTCCCATCCCTGGCTCTCCATTTTATCTAGTTCTTGTTCCACTAAATACAATAGTAATTTTTAATTTGTCTCCCCATTTTTCCGTTTTCCTCTTATTCCTCTCATCATAACTCTTAGACAACCAACACCTAAAAGCAAATCATTTTATTCTTGACCCAAATTTTTTCCTTATTTGCTTTTTGTAGGTCCATATGCTCTTTTTTCTTCTTCTTCTTTTTTTTTTTTCCTTTTCTCGTTTTTCTTTTTTTCTTTTCTTTTCTTTTTTTTTTTTTTTTTTTTTTTTTTTTTTTTGCCCCTTTATTACTTTTCCCCAATTCAGGCCCTCCATCACAGGCATTGTTTGTTATAATTCACAGTTCACCACAAGATTTTCTCAAGAAAGAGGGGAGAGGAGAGGAGAGGAAAAAAGGAGGGGGGGAATAATTTCCTTTTTTAAAAATTTTTATTTTATTTTATTTTTCTTTATTTCATTATTAATTTTTTTAAAAAAAACAACTATTTTCGATTTTTTATTTTTTTATTATTTTTTTTAACTTTTTATTCTTTATTAAATCTCATTAATACTATCAACAAAACCACCCTCAGATGCCATTAAGGAAGAGAAAATAGAATATCATGGATACAAAAGAAAGAGAGGTAACACAGCTAGATGAGGAAAAATCTATGGAGAAAAAATTTAATATATTGGAAACCTTGGAGCTAAATGACAGAAAATTCAAGACAGAAATCCTAAAAATCCTCCGAGATATACAAGAAAACACAGAAAGACAATTTAGGGAGCTCAGAAAAAAACTCAATGAACACAAAGAATATATGTCCAAGGAAATTGAAACTATAAAAACAAATCAAACAGAGATGAAAAACTCAATTCACGAGCTGAAAAACGAAGTAACAAGCTTAGCTAATAGAACAGGTCAGATAGAAGAGAGGATTAGTGAAATAGAAGACAAGCAACTTGAGGCACAACAGAGAGAAGAAGAAAGAGACTCAAAAATTAAAAAAATGAGATAGCCCTACAAGAATTATCTGACTCCATCAAAAAGAATAACATAAGAATAATAGGTAGATCAGAGGGAGAAGAGAGAGAAAATGGAATGGAGAACATACTCAAACAAATAATAGATGAGAACTTCCCAAGCCTGTGGAAAGAACTAAAGCCTCAAGTTCAAGAAGCAAACAGAACTCCGAGTTTTCTTAACCCCAACAAACCTACTCCAAGGCATATCATAATGAAATTGACACAAACCAACAGCAAAGAAAAAATTCTCAAGGCAGCCAGGGAAAAGAAGAATACAACATCTAAAGGAAGGCCCATTAGATTATCATCAGATTTCTCAGCAGAAACTCTACAAGCTAGAAGAGAGTGGACCCCAATATTTAAAGTCCTGAAAGAGAGGAACTTTCAGCCACGAATACTATACCCATCAAAGCTATCCTTCAAATATGAAGGAGAAATAAAAACATTCACAGATACAGAAAAGATGAGGGAATTTATCATCAGAAAACCCCCACTCCAGGAATTACTAAAGGGGGTTCTCCAATCAGATGCAAAGAACAAAAAAAAAAAACAGAGCCACAAGTAAAAGCTCCAAGAAGAACACAATAAAACCAAATTTAAACTGTGACAACAACAAAAAGAAAGAGGGGGAGACGATGGAGATTAACAGTAGCAAAGGGTGATGGAGTGCAAAAGTACTCACAAAATAGTTCGCTACAATGAACAGGGTAGGGACCCTTTTCATTACTCAAAGGTAACCACCATTGAAAAAACCACCACAGAAGCACATGAGATAAAAAAGATAGCAACAGAGGAAAGATCTATGGAATACAACCAAATAAAAAAAAAAGATAGAAAAACGAAAGAGAAGGATCAAACAAGACACAAAACTACCAGAAAGCAATCTATAAAATGGCAATAGGGAACTCACAAGTATCAATAATTACACTAAATGTAAACGGATTAAACTCACCAATAAAAAGGCACAGAGTAGCAGAATGGATTAAAAAAGAAAATCCAACTGTATGCTGCCTACAGGAAACTCATCTAAGTAACAAGGATAAAAACAAATTCAAAGTGAAAGGCTGGAAAACAATACTCCAAGCAAATAACATCCAAAAAAAAGCAGGCGTAGCAATACTCATATCGGATAATGCTGACTACAAGACAGGAAAAGTACTCAGAGACAAAAATGGCCATTTCATAATGGCTAAGGGGACACTGAATCAAGAAGACATAACAATTCTTAATATATATGCACCAAACCAAGGAGCACCAAAATATATAAGACAGCTACTTATTGATCTTAAAACAAAAACTGACAAAAACACAATCATACTTGGAGACCTCAATACAGCGCTGACGGCTCTAGATCAGTCATCCAAACAGAGAATCAACAAAGACATAGTGGCCTTAAACAAAACACTAGAGCACCTGGATATGATAGACATCTACAGGACATTTCATCCCAAAGTGACTGAGTATACATTTTTCTCCAGTGTACATGGATCATTCTCAAGAATTGACCATATGTTGGGCCACAAAAACAACATCAGCAAATTCAGAAAAATTGAAGTTGTACCAAGCATATTTTCTGATCATAAAGCCTTGAAACTAGAATTCAACTGCAAAAAAGAGAAAAAAAGTCCCACAAAAATGTGGAAACTAAACAACAAACTTTTAAAAAATGAATGGGTCAAAGAAGAAGTAAGTGCAGAGATCAAAAGATATATACAGATTAATGAAAATGACAATATGACATATCAGAATCTCTGGGATGCAGCAAAAGCAGTGATAAGAGGGAAGTTCATATCACTTCAGGTATATATGAACAAACAAGAGAGAGCCCAAGTGAACCACTTAACTTCACACCTTAAGGAACTAGAAAAAGAAGAACAAAGAAAACCCAAAACCAGCCGAAGAAAGGAGATAATAAAAATCAGAGCAGAAATAAATGAATTAGAGAACAGAAAAACTATAGAAAAAATTAATAGAACAAGGAGCTGGTTCTTTGAAAAGATCAACAAAATTGACAAACCCTTGGCAAGACTTACCAAGGAAAAAAGAGAAAGAACTCATATAAACAAAATCCAAAATGAAAGAGGAGAAATCACCACGGACACCGTAGATATACAAAGAATTATTGTAGAATACTATGAAAAACTTTATGCCACTAAATTCAACAACCTAGAAGATATGGATAAATTCCTAGAACAATACAACCTTCCTAGACTGAGTCAAGAAGAAGCAGAAAGCCTAAACAGACCAATCAGTAGAGAAGAAATAGAAAAAACCATTAAAAACCTCCCCAAAAATAAAAGTCCAGGCCCTGACGGCTATACCAGCGAATTTTATCAAACATTCAAAGAAGACTTGGTTCCTATTCTACTCAAAGTCTTCCAAAAAATTGAAGAAGAAGCAATACTTCCAAACACATTTTACGAAGCCAACATAACCCTCATACCAAAACCAGGCAAGGATGGCACAAAAAAAGAAAACTACAGACCAATATCTCTAATGAATACAGATGCTAAAATACTAAACAAAATACTGGCAAATCGAATACAACAACATATTAAAAAAATAATACATCATGATCAAGTGGGATTCATCCCAGAATCTCAAGGATGGTTCAACATACGTAAAACAGTTAACGTAATACACCATATCAACAAAACAAAGAACAAAAACCACATGATCTTATCAATAGACGCAGAAAAGGCTTTCGATAAAATACAACACAATTTTATGTTTAAGACTCTCAACAAAATGGGTATAGAAGGAAAATATCTCAACATGATAAAGGCCATATATGATAAACCATCAGCTAACATCATATTAAATGGCACTAAACTGAAGGCTTTCCCCCTTAAATCAGGAACAAGACAGGGTGGTCCACTCTCTCCACTCTTATTTAATGTGGTACTAGAGGTTCTAGCCAGAGCAATCAGACAAGACAAAGAAATAAAAGGCATCCATATCGGAAAAGAAGAAGTAAAGGTATCACTTTTTGCAGATGATATGATACTATACATCGAAAACCCCAAAGAATCCACAAAAAGACTACTACAAACAATAAGCCAATACAGTAAGGTCGCAGGATACAAAATTAACATACAGAAGTCAATAGCCTTTCTATATGCCAACAATGAAACAACTGAGAAGGAACTCAAAAGAATAATCCCCTTCACGATTGCAACAAAAAAAATAAAATACTTAGGAATAAACATAACAAAGAATGTAAAGGACTTATATAATGAAAACTATAAACCATTGTTAAGGGAAATCGAAAAAGATATAATGAGATGGAAGAATATACCTTGTTCTTGGCTAGGAAGAATAAATATAATCAAGATGGCTATATTACCCAAAGCAATATACAAATTTAATGCAATTCCCATCAAACTTCCAATGACATTTTTTAAAGAAATAGAGCAAAAAATCATCAGATTTATATGGAACTATAAAAAACCCCGAATAGCCAAAGCAATCCTAAAGAAAAAGAATGAAGCTGGGGGCATTACAATACCTGACTTCAAACTATATTATAGGGCCACGACAATCAAAACAGCATGGTATTGGCAGAAAAATAGACAATCAGACCAATGGAACAGAATATAAAGTCCAGAAATAAAACCACATATATATAGTCAAATAATTTTTGATAAAGGGGCCAACAACACACAATGGAGAAAAGAAAACCTCTTCAATAAATGGTGTTGGGAAAACTGGAAAGCCACATGCAAAAGAATGAAACTCGACTACAGTCTCGCCCCCTGTACAAAAATTAACTCAAAATGGATCAAAGATCTAAACATAAGACCTGAAACAATTAAGTACACAGAAGAAGACATAGGTACTCAACTCATGGACCTGGGTTTTAAAGAGCATTTTATGAATTTGACTCCACAGGCAAGAGAAGTGAAGGCAAAAATTAATGAATGGGACTACATCAGACTAAGAAGTTTTTGCTCAGCAAGAGAAACTGATAACAAAATAAACAGAAAGCCAACTAAATGGGAAATGATATTTTCAAACAACATCTCAGATAAGGGACTAATATCCAAAATATACAAAGAACTCATAAAACTCAACAACAAACAAACAAACAATCCAATAAAAAAATGGGAAGAGGATATGAATAGACACTTCTCCCAGGAAGAAATACAAATGGCCAACAGATATATGAAAAGATGCTCATCTTCTTTAGCTATTAGAGAAATGCAAATCAAAACGGCAATGAGATACCACCTCACACCTGTTCGATTAGCTATTATTAGCAAGACAGGCAATAGCAAATGTTGGAGAGGCTGTGGAGAAAAAGGAACCCTCATACACTGTTGGTGGGAATGTAAAGTAGTACAACCATTATGGCAGAAAGTATGGTGGTTCCTCAAGAAACTGAAAATAGAACTACCTTATGACCCAGCAATCCCTCTACTGGGTATATATCCCAAAAACTCAGAAACATTGATACGTAAAGACACATGCAGCCCCATGTTTATTGCAGCATTGTTCACAGTGGCCAGGACATGGAAACAACCAAAAATCCCATCAATAGATGACTGGATAAAGAAGATGTGACACATATACACTATGGAATACTACTCAGCCATAAGAAATGATGACATCAGAACATTTACAGCAAAATGGTGGGATCTTGATAACATGATACGAAGCTAAATAAGTAAATCAGAAAAAACCAGGAACTGCATTATTCCATACGTAGGTGGGACATAAAAGTGAAACTAAGAGACATTGATAAGAGTGTGGTGGTTACGGGGGGGATGGGGGAATGGGAGAGGGAAAAGGGGTGGGGAGGGGCACAAAGAAAACAAGATAGAGGGTGATAGAGGACAATCTGACTTTGGGTGGTGGGTATGCAACATAATTGAACGACAAGATAACCTGGACTTGTTATCTTTGAATATATGTATCCTGATTTATTGATATCACCCCATTAAAAAAATAAAATTATTAAAAAAAAAAAATAAGGAAATGCTTTTGAGATGTATCTCTGCTCCTGCATGAATCACTAATTCATTCCTTGTGTTTGCTGAGTAGTATTCCATCGTATGAATATGCCATAATCTGTTAACCAACAAAACAAGTGGACAGGTGTCTGAGTCATTTTCTTTTTTTGTCTATGATGAATGAAGATGCTACAAACATGTACAAGTTTATGTGTACAAATATTTTTAATGAGATATCATTTTATTACTAGTTTATCATCCCCTTTCCTCTACTGTAAATTCAGAGTTCATTCCTTATATATTTTAATGATTATTTATGTATGTTAATAACATTAACTTTTTTATGTTAACCTTATATCTTGCTGTCTTGCTGAATTCTTTTACTGAGTTATTTTTATCATTAATACTCTAGGATTTTCCAGGGATATTATTATGTCTTCTCCAAGTAGAGATCATTTTATTTATTTATTTTTTTGTTCATAGTCATTGGCCTATGATTTCTTTCTCTAGTCTAGTTAAATTAGCTGGTACTTTGAGAAGAATGTTAAATGGCCATGAAGGAGAAAGGTATACTGGCCTTGTTCCTGATCTTAGTAAGAATGTCCCTACAATTTCCTATTCATTAAAATGTTGGCTTTAGGATTGGGGTATGTATGTTTTCTCACTTTAAGGAGATATCTACTAATATTTTCTCAAGAGCTTTAATTAGAAAAAGATGTTGAATTTTGTCAAATAATTTTTTACCATCTCTAAAAATAATCATACGAATTTCTTCCTATATCTAATATAATGACTTTTATTAATACAGTTTCTAATATTCGGTAGTCTTTGAATTCCTGGCATAAACCCTACTCGTTTATGGTGTGTTACTTTTATTATTTTCTTAATGTGGTGTTAGAGTTTACTCACCAAAATTTTATTTAAGACTTTGGAACCAATATTCACATCATGTTGCTCTGGTCCATACTTCACTTTTCTTTCTTTTTATTTGTTTGTTGTGTACTATTTTTATCACATTTCTCATAAAAATAATTTAGAAATTTATCTTCATTTCATATGCCCTGAAACAATGTATGTGTCATATAAAACATGTAGTTTTGACCAATTTAGGTATTTTTAACTATATTGAGGTTATTTCATGGCAAATTTTCACTGTGGGTCCCCAGGTTCACCCACCTCAGCCATCTCTGTGCTCAAAAGGGTATTATTTTTTTTTAATTTTAATGTAATAACCAAAGCAAGGCCTTTGGCCAACTAACATAATATTTAATCTTAGAGATGGGTGCTGAACACCAAATACAGTGTGACTGAAGAAATTGTCTCTTTCTTCTCCCACATAACCTGAATATCTGAGCTTTAGTGTGTTGATGACAGAGTTTGACAAGAAAAGGTTTAAGTCTCACTTGGTCCACGTGTAATATAGTCTTGGACTGACTCTTAGCCTCCAGGGTTGTTCACCAAGGATTGAATACAATACTATTCCTGAGGATGACTTTAAAAACTGGAATATGTATTCAGAGTCAGATATTAGGAAAGTGTATACTGAGGAAACAGAACATGGGTCTGTCTCGCTTTGACTAAGTTACTTAAATTACTTTAAATTGAAGTGTTACCACTCATTTAATAAAAATAAGAGAGTTTTAGGGTTTCACACAGTGTCTGGCCCATAGCAAACACTGAATAATAGTAATTAATTGTTATCATTATCTTGATTTGCCATTTCTGGGATTGCCCAGCAAGCTGCTCGGACGCGTGGGCTGGTCCCAGCTGCATGATGCAGAGCCACAGGGAGATGGACAAGTCCTCTTCCCTCCCATGTGACAGATGCTGCAACTCCCCTTCCAGAGGTCAGTTTCAGGGCTGGTGGACTTAAATTGGTGAGCAGATCCGTGAGAAAGGCAGCACCCAGTGATGCTGGAATAGCTCCCTCTGGATGAATACAGTAATGAGCAGCATTCTGGAGAGCTTGGGAAGAAACCCTGGGTCATCCACCCTGCCTCCCCTTGTGTGCAAACTAATCTGCCAACTCTGTCTGTCTTTACAGGGACACACACACACACAAACACACACACACACACAATGCATCTCAGGAAGAAAGGAAGAAAGGAAGGAAGGGAGGAAGGGAGAGAGGGAGGGAGGGAGGGAGGGAGGGAGGGAGGGAGGGAGAAAGGAAGGAAGGAAGGAAGGAAGGAAGGAAGGAAGGAAGGAAGGAAGGAAGGAAGGAAGGAAGGAAGGAAGGAAGGAAGGAAGGAAGGAAGGAAGGAAGGAAGGGGCTTTTAAATTGCATGAGAACTCCACAAGGGGAAGGAGGGGTAGAGGGAGAGGCCAGGGGCTCTGGAGGAAGGAGAAGAAAGAGACGATCTCCCACAAGCAGATATGGGCACTGTACCCCTCTCTGAGCTCTTTTGTTTCAGGCTGTAGAATAGAGTCCAAGCTCTAGTTACTAATAGACAAGACAGGCCCCACATGTGGAACTTCCCTTCACCATAAACCAGGTAAATACAGTGACAACAAAACACACCAAATAGAGGTTATGAAGGTGACCCATTTTGGTTTTCAACACTTGGTTTTCAAAACTTAAAGTTTGTTTGAAAGGCAGGGTTTTTCTATTACACTTTATGGTGACCCATGGATTATTTCACTTTGTTTTACCAACACTACATTGAGTCTAGTCAGAGCCTACAGTCCCTATGGCCCCAAGTCTGTGACCTTGTCCACAGTGGAGCCTTTCCACACACACCCAGCCATTCTTTGAAGGCCAGCTGCTGTTCCCAGAGGCCCCCGAGCAGATGTTTTGGACTTTCCAGCATACACGATAATAAGAACCATCCAGATAGCATACCAGAGTTACTGGTTGTTAGGAGTTTGCGTCTTTGGAACTAGGTACCCGGTACCATGAAGGTATGACCCCCCCCCCTGCACTCCTGGTCTCTTCTTCCTGCCCTCTGGCCATAAGAACACGAGTTGAACACCTAGTGGATAACACTCCTAGTGTGTGATGCATGTGATGTGTAATTTACCTAGTGTATAATGTGCCCAGTGTGTAATACAGAGAATGTACATAACACCTAGTGGATAGTGTGTGTAATGTGCAATACACATAGCATGTAATGTGCCCAGTGTGAATGCACCCAGGATGAATGCATAATGTAAACACACCCAGCGTGAATGCACAGTGTGAATGAACCCAGGGTGAATGCAGTGTGGGAATCACCCAGGGTGAATGCACAGTGTGGGATACACCCAGGGTGAATGTACAGTGTGGGATGCACCCCAAGTGAATGCACAGTGTGGGATGCACCCAGGGTGAATGCACAGTGTGAACACACCTAGGGTGAATGCACAGTGTGGGATGTACCCAGGGTGAATGCACAGTGTGGTATGTACCCCGGGTGAATGCACTGTGTGGGATGCACCCAGGGTGAATGCACAGTGTGAACACACCAGGGTGAATGCACAGTGTGAATGCAGTGTGGGATGTACCCCGGGTAAATGCACAGTGAGGAATGCACCCAGGGTGAATGCACAGTGCGGGATGCACCCCGGGTGAATGCACAGTGTGAACACACCAGGGTGATGCATAGTGTGGGATGCACCCCAGGTGAATGCACAGTGTGAACACACCAGGGTGAATGCACAGTGTGAATGCAGTGTGGGATGTACCCCGGGTGAATGCACAGTGAGGAATGCACCCTGGGTGAATGCACAGTGTGGGATGCACCCAGGGTAAATGCACAGTGTGAACACACCAGGGTGAATGCACAGTGTGAATGCAGTGTGGGATGTACCCCGGGTGAATGCACAGTGAGGAATGCACCCAGGGTGAATGCACAGTGTGGGATGCACCCAAGGTAAATGCACAGTATGGGATGCACCCTGGGTGAATGCACAGTGTGAACACACCAGGGTGAATGCACAGTGTGGGATGCACCCCGGGTGAATGCACAGTGAGGGATGCACCCCAGGTGAATGCACAGTGTGGGATGCACCCCAGGTGAATGCACAGTGTGGGATGCACCCCGGGTGAATGCACAGTGTGGGATGCACCCAGGGTGAATGCACAGTGTGGGATGCAGTATGAATGTACCTAGTGCATAATGCACCCACTATGTAAGAGACCTGGTGTGTGATGTGCCCAGTGTGACTGAGCCCAGTGTGACTGCACCCACTGTGAGTGCACCTAGTATTACATATGTGGTTGCTTTGCAATGGTACCGTGTATGACACAGGCATCACCACTAAGCCTTGTTACTCTTTTCTGTCAGTACTCATGTTTCAATGCATAAATATCTTTCTCTTTTTAAAAGTTTGCAACCTCCCCAGCAACTCACCTTCCTTTCTCTCTCCCTGGGAGCAGTTCCGCAGGGAGCCAGATAACCAGGTGTGTTTTACAATAGTTTGCACCCTCCCACCCTGGCCTGCCAGCACAGCACAATGTGGCAGAGGCTCTTTCCCATTATTGTCACTCAGAGTGCACAGGGCCAGATCTGGCTCTCCTCCTGGGCCCCCACTCTGGGGGGCGGAGACCTGACCCCTTTAGGCTTGCATTCTGGCCCATTCCCTCAGCCTGACCTTTCAGGGCACACAGAGGACAGCTCCCTCTGCATCTGCAGGGGGGTACCTGCAGGCTCCCCAGGGCCCTCAGTCTTTCCATGGCATCGCCTGCTAGACGCGATGTCGAACTTTGCCACTTGGCAGGCTTAGCCTGTGAGGTCATCTTTTCACCACGCTCTCCTTCAGCAGTTAGGTTTTGGCTGTGACTCAATGTTTACAATCACATCAACCTGTGGGGAACATGGTATTGAAGAATGAAGGAAGCCCTTGCTGGCTTCAAGGTAAGTGTGGACATATTCTTGGGGGTGTGGGGGGACACGGGTTACCTGCGTATGAGGCGCTTTCCTCAGCTCCTGGCAGGACATCAAGTCCTGAAAGGAGGAGAATGACCTCTCGTGTTCAGTCTGGTCTGTGCTGTTGCTTGGGAGGAAAAAGCAGCTGTCTGTCATGGGCCAGGGTAAGCAAAGGCCCCACACAGCCAGTGTGTGCGTGAGCCACATGATGACTTCCATGCAGAGGGGCCTCTGGGTAATGCCACCCCTTAAACAAGGGAGGGGGGCAGGGAGCAAGGGCAGCCAGAAACATACACAAATCAGTCTTGGGAAAAAGCAAAAGGAAGTCCTTTCTGATTTGGAGGTGCAGATGCCCAGGTAGGAGAGGTATGAACAACATGTGGATGGTCTTTAGCAAAATGCGTCACAGTGTCTAAGTACAGAGGCATCCCGAATATCATGCATGCCATCACTCAGGCGGGCACACATGAGACAGAACTCTTTATTTTGTCCATAACTATAAAGGTTTCTTTAATGAGGGCTCACTGAAGGGTCAGAGGAGGACTTAGAGCCCTATCAACCTCCAACCTAGTCGTGTGGAATCATTTCAACAGCCTCTGCAGTGACTGTTTCAGCCACATGCGGGGCTCTCAGAGGCCTCTGCCTCCTACCCCCTTCCCTCATAGCGGGTGTCTGAGCAGCGACTGGTGCTACTGAATGGCAGGGGGCAGGTCTTGGCTTCCCTGTTTCCTAGGGGACCTAATTATCACCCACCCTCTGCCACTGGTGTGGGGTATGAGTTGAGGGCTACCTGACTCCCTGGGCCTATTTCCAGATCCTGACCAGGACACATTGGAGCCAAAGGTGGCACCGAAAAACTAAGTTTTAAGACTTCCTGTTTCTGGTCTATACAGTATGGCCATGCTGACTGTGATGGGTCTGCACATGGGCCAGGGTGACTCTGCGTACTCTCAGGGTGACCACAAGGAGAAGACCGTACCTGTCTCTCTCCCATCTTCTCCCCCCCCCCCCCTTTTACAACACTTGCTCTTGGGGCCTCACAAACTTTGACAACTTGAAGTATAAATTTAAGCTCCAAAGAAGGTAAGGACAACCCAGAGTGACAGTGTGACCCTCTAGCTCAGTGACATTCCAACACAATTTTAAGAAACTTAATTTTTAATAATAATAATTAATAATAATCATAACTTGGAAGCCCAGTATGCCAGACAGGTGAGAACGGAGCTGGCAAGTGGGAAAGGTGAGAAGGGGCCAGGCCTTGAGGATATGAGCCCAGGACATCGCAGATATTCTCCTGTGAAAACCACTGACATTTTGAAACGCATCCTCTCCTAGATGGGAAGCCGAGGCCTAACACATGGAAGTAAGTTGTCATGCACGTTGTAAATCGCAGAGACTTAAAACTTTTTCCTGAGCTCTTCACTCCATTACTTAGTTTCCCCCAAACCTTCACCTGATTATAAAGACCACACGCTGCTGATGGTCAATGGTAAACCTACATTCTGATAGCCCAGAGGCAATGGCTTTCATTGACAAGAAACAGTTCACCGCCAAAACCAAAAAAGTCTAACAGTCACACTTAACAGCATAAAAAGTGAACAATTTTAATGTGTTTCAATCTGACTAGTCTTTACTCAATGACTTCCTTTTGTCTGCCCTAATGAGACAGCCCAATAAAGTCTCCTAGAAGCATAAGTCATGCTCAAGTCACAGAGACACAAGCAGGCATCACCTACTCAACACTCCATTTAGCTTAGGTCTAGGCTGATTCATATACTACCAAGATGAGTAAACAAACCAGTGTTAATGGACTACTTTACATACTTACTTAAGTAAAGTTTATGGAAGTCTACAGAGCAAAGGAGCAAATTAATGACTTTAGGCGATGATTAGAATGCCTTTCAGAAAGAATACATGTAGAAGCGAAGTTCAAGGAGACACTGAAGATCAATGTGTGAGACACATTCAGCCCCCTGTCAAGGCAGCTGGAATTTGAATCTTCAAACCCCAAGTCAATGCTGGCTAGGAGGAATGGGAGCCAGTGGGCCATTTATGGCATGGCCAGTGCCTTGTAAACACATCTTGTTGCTACATGCATTCAGGCAATTAGGAGGCAATTATGTCTGCAAACTACCTAATAATTAAAAGATGGAATCTCAGGGGGGCTGTCATTTGGAAAGTGGTGGCTGACTTTCTCACTTCATTGGCATGATCACAGCCTCTTGAGAAGACCAAGTACCTTCAGGAGCCATTAGAGAGGGCAAGCCATTTCTAGGACAACCGAGTTACAGAGGGGCAGATGGCTCTAATTCTGAGATGGTTCAAAGCAGTGCTTTCCTGGGTTAAGAGGAAAGCCATAAATGATGAAGAAACCATGTCTGGAAATGCCTAGGTCCAGGGGGCACCTGTCGGATGAACATTTATGTAACAAGTATCTATCAAGCGCAGGGCACATGAGAAACCTTGTACCAAACAAACAGCCCATACACAAGATCTTTGGGCACTGGGCTAAGTGCTTTCTGTCTAACTGCTCATTTAATCTTCCCAACTAGCCTGGAAGGGAGATGTTAGTATCTGTATTTCACAAACAAGACTTCTGCGGCTCAGAAAGGCTAGATATGATCCCCATCTCTTCTGCGAGAAGATGGTAGAGTCAGGGTGTTAACCCACATCTTCTAACTGCATTTCCTGTGTTTATCCCTTTTCTTCCTCTTGGAATAAAGAGAGATGGACCAGAATTTAAAGATGTAATTCTAGTCTCCCAGGAGATTACTGAGAGTAAAATAACTCTAGAACAATCAAAAATAGTCAATAAGTGAAGGCAATGAACAACTACATGGCTTATGGACAGCACACCAAGAGTAGAAATAAAGGCATATTCTGTTTACACACAATTAATCTAGAAGGATGCCCTAAATAGATGTGAATATTCAACCAGGGTCTAAAAAAATATGAATATACAGTATTTAACCTCATCTCCCACAAGTGTTTAATTACATTTCCATTGTTCTATCAGCCTACCTCTGTGTTCTACTGGACTAAGGAATGGAAATATGTTTGTTTTTTTACCCTTGATGTGCTAGAAACTACTGGTTTTGACTGAAAAGCAGCCGGTCAAGAAAACCGTGGTTTAGGATCTGATTTTAGGTGTTTGATAATTAGAGCCCTGATAGGTTTTCTTTTCCTTATTTCAGAGAATACTGCAGAGCTGGAAGGTAGTGTTACTAACAGTTCCCAAGTTCTGTAGAGTTTAGTTAGGCTGGAGATGGGTAGACCAGATGTTGTAAGTGGTAGACATTTGGAGCAACGTGAACAATGGAAATATGAACTCATTTTTGGCTTCAGAAAGGAACAATGGCTAAGAACATGAGTCTAATTTCTACTAATGTGAGGAATCCTCAGGAGTCGATGCTAAAGGACGAGGGTGGGGGACTGGGGCAGAGAAGGAGGGACAAGGACAGGGATGCGATCTGTTTGTTAAGGGCAAAATAGCTTCACCACTCTCTCTTATACTCATTATATAATTGGAAGAACACAATATAATTGTATGTGGAATGTTTGCTAGAGGATTCTGTTGGTTGATGAAATCCTGGAGCCCTAAGGTGCTATTAATATCCTGGGCCCCTGCAATATAATTCTAAGTCAGTGAAATACAGATATTCTTGTAGAAGTTCAAGTACGTTCTCACTGATTTATAATTACTAATAACTATAATTCAGGAATAATATATTATTTAAAATAACAGATTGGTATTTATAATAAAAATATTTTCAAATCTCTTAAAAATTGTAAGCAGTTATCACTGCTTTGGAAACTTAATATTACAATGAAAAGATCCAACTTGATGAGCCTTATTGCAGTGTAAAAATCTTAACATTTTCATTATTTACATTTTCCATCAGTTGAGTGGAGTTATGTCACTGACTGGGCTAGGTGACTCTGGCAAGTGGTTTAGCTATTCTGCACCTTGGGCAACACACATATAAAATATCCCAGTATGACTGTCCTTTACCTCCCTTGGGACAGACTGAGAAAGGATGACATCATCTCTGTTGTGACTGACCCCAGAGTATGACAGACAAAAGAACTAGGTAAACCCACAGTTCTGACATCTTCAAGGAAAAGGCTGATGTTTAACAATATGCCTGTCTTCTTTATTTTCTTCCAACAAGGTTATGTTTGCTTTGCACTTGATAAGTCAGCCTTAGGAAGGCCAGCTCACCCTTCCTTCTCATGGTGTTGATGAAGGTGGCAAAACTAGAAGTTGTACTGACACCAACTTAGTTTGTATTGAGGCAGCAGCGTCGATACAAGTCTGACTGTGCTCCATCCTTCTTTTCTGACTCCAGTCCCCATAACTGCTACTCTGTGAATCACACTCAATCCTAAGTAAGCAGAGTCTGATCAATGCATCCTCAGTAGCAAGGCAGCAAGGACACTAACTTGGATGCCAACATGAGGTCCAGTCCCTCAGAGTGAAGGCAGGATTCCTAACTTCCACCCACAATAAACCAGGTACAAAAGCAACAAGAACCCCATGGGGAAGCAAGAGCCAGCTGACCTGGGAGGTTGCCCAAACCCAATCATTAGACTTCACTGCCTTAGGAAGAGAAGCAAAACCCAAAGCAATGAAAGAGCAAACTATTGAAGAAAAGGTTACTGATAGTGGTGGGGACAGTGTGGGGTGTGGTGTAGAGGGAGTTACTGAATCAAAGATTGTTAGCAATTTTCTTCCACATGGATCTCAGGAACTTTTAAGCAGAAAATTTGGGCATTTGCTATTGCTGTGTTGTTTTTCTTAAGCCTGCATTTTATATTGTCATCACCAGTCTCATTTAGAGCATCACCCACGTAGAAAAGTTTCCAGGTAAGAACAGAACTGGAAGTCCCAGCAAGAATGTGGAGAGAAGGAAACCTGGGAAAGTCCAGCATCTTTAGCACAAACTCTGGGTGCTCATCTTGTTATGAGTAGAGAGCAAGAAACTGCCAGACTTCCTTGATGAACAGGTGTGCCCTGTGATTGGAAAGTGTCACACCGGCGACAGGGACAGTCTCTTAGAGAATTGCAGCAGCCCTAAGAACCTAGTGCCTCGCCCCTTCCCCACGCACCCAGTCAAGCACATGACAGGCACTCTGGTGAGGTGTCAGCTTCTTCCTGTCCAACCCTGGCCTCTCTGCTACATCTACAGTCACTTGTTCCCACTTCCTGAAACCATAGCTTCTCTAGGTCACCCTGTCCTGTAGGAGGGGAAGCAATGGTGAAGGTCAAAATCATGGTGGTGACAGAGGTCATAGACAGCTCCAAGTCTCCAACCCATGGATTTACTGGATACCCAGGGACTTCATGTTTCAGTCTTTTTTTGTGACTGCCTGTCTTGCTGATTTGTCTCAGTTTGCGTCTCTCTTCACCTGCAGAGGAAGATGTTGAAAAAAACAAACAAAAATGGGCACAAGCAATAAATAAATAAAAATTTAAGTGTGAGCAATTTATCTGCGAGAAGATGGCAGAGGGCACTGGCAGAGGAGTGAGGATGGGAGGCGGGGAAGAGAAGGCAGCCCATGAAGAGTTATGACATGAGTTTTCATGCTGGGCAAGCGCAGTGAGCTCCAGAAAAATGCCATGAAACACGTTTCAGAGGATGCCACCAGAGGGCAGGGCTGGTGGGGGGGACACACTACTCCATCGGTGTGGGCAGAGAGCTGCTGTGAGAGGTCACGAAGTCCCTGGCATTTCTGGCCTGCTGCACAGCTGGGAAAACCAGCCTCTGGTGGTGGTGATAGGTAGCCCTTGTTCATCAAAGTGGGACAGTCAGGGGATGTAAATCGGGGCACTGAATGTGTTAAAAGGACAGAAAAGGGTGAAGCATGAAAAGCCATGGCCTCACCCCAGATCCCTGAGGTTCAGGGTCATAGCTAGTCCTGCTCTCATCAAGCACACAGAGCCACTCCTGCACACTTTCAACACAGCCATGTTTTTGAGGGGACAAGGGGAAGAAGGGCTGCTTAGCTTTGATGCTTTTGTTTAGGAATGGAAAAGACAGATGTCAGCCAAGCGTGGCACGTAGGCAGCGAACAGCACCATAGTCTCTTATTTAGAGAGAAGGAGGACACAGAGAACAGGTGCAGCCTGGAACATTGACAGGTAGCTCCAGGTGTATTGCTCCACTTTGTCCCGGACTTCAGACAAGAACTGGGGCACCAAGCACATGTTGCTGAGCTTCCAAAGAAGGATGATGAGAGCAGCAATGGCCTGGTGCTCGGGACCCAGGTGTGGAAGGAAACGGGACGTCATTGCACTCACTTCTTTCCCTTTCCAGATGAGAACGTGGAAGTCAGCGATGGACAGTGACATACACAAGGTCACACAGTTCTCGGTAGCCAACTGATTACAGGGTGGATCTTGCTTTAGGAGATGATTCAGGGTCATCAGCCCTCTGTTAAAGGGAAGACCCAAAAAAGGTTTGCATCCTCTAAATTGTATAAGTTCAACATATCATACATATCGCAGAATCATCATTTTCCTACACATGAACATGAAAGTTCAAAGCATTTCTGAGATTAATCTCTGTCTCTGTCTCTCTCTGTATCTCTCAATAGCATGCGTGCGTGCACGCGCGCGCACACACACACATACTCATGCACACATACATTCACACACACATTGAGAGCCTCTTCTTAGTCTCCTTCTGGGAAACCTGACAACAGCTCTGATGTCCCTGTGCCTTGGCTGTGTTGGAAACACCCCAGAGAGAATCGACTGTGTCTGGGATTAGTGAAGTTCAAAGTCCAGCCTGTTCTCTTCCTTCCCCATTTGTTTAGGGGAGCTTCTACCTGTGCCTACCCCTGTAAAACATGTTGAGATACACACCAGAGTGTTTCTAGTACAATCCGGTCATGCTCGCGACCTTTGGAGAATTTGATGGTCTCACTGCAAACAGCAGACAATGCACACAGGAAGCAGGGTAGAGCAGGAGGATTAAGTGCGAGCAGCAGGTAGTCAGTACAAGGGGAGCTCAGGGGTCGGTGAGCTTCCCGGTGGCTGGCATGGGAACAGGAGTCATGACAAGGGTGAAGATAGCCCAACAGCAAAACGAGTTCTGTGTGATACAACGGAAATGAGAGAGGTACCTATTACTCCTGCCTCCGGGTCAAACAAAGTCAGGGCCCCCCAGACAGGGCACGGGGTTGAAGATGACACCTCGCTTATCCCAACTTTGCTCTCCAGGGACGATGAATTAGCCTGTGTCATTTTAAGTTTAAAAAGTAGCATCATATGCGCTTATTAACTCAGACAGAGGATCAGACCTAGAAAAGAGAACCCTCCGCTCCTCCAAGGATAACGTTAGAGGGCAATTCTCCACGTGCGTAGCGCTGGACTTAGAAAATTGCAAAGATTAATTGCAAGTGTGAAACACGGCTGTGACTATGAAATGAGAAGAATCTAAACCTGGGGAATGAGTGGCTGAGGAGAATGGAGAAATTATAAATCTGCCAAATGTTTGAGTCGATATCTTATTGGAAGTCAAATTGGAAACATCTGACTGTGAAAAGCCACAATCACAGGGTGGATTTGACAAACTCTTGGTCGACATGGGAGAGTATGAAATGTCGAGGATCCCTGCAATTGATGGTGTTGTCTTTTTGCCAGATTTCCCCAGCCCAGAGAGGATCGCCTTTCTTATGAGACTATATGAGTTAGTGAAAAAAAAAAGGGGCAGGGAGCTATCCATAAATTAAACATAAAATAAAAATCAAATAATAAAATGTGAAAACCATACACAGGGTGCAGCCAAAGTAGGTTTACAGTTGTTCTTATGGTAAATAATAATACAATAATAAACTGTGTTTTGCATACCTACTTTTGCCCCTCCCTATATAAAGAGCTGGACAGAAAGTGGGGAAAAAATGCAATCTACTATATATGTTTCCAAATATGTAGTCATTTGGGTGATTGACAGAATTCTCATTTATTTCTTAACAATGGGTATTTTGTAGAATATAACACAGTTATTCATGTCTACTTGCCCTACATAATTTTCAGCCCAGTAACACGTCCCTATTTTGAAACAGCAGTCTAAGGTGTCAGCGAAGTGTTTTCTTGGAAAATGTACATTGTCTTTTGAAGGATAGCCATAATTAAGTCATGTGTCAGGGAGAGGTTTATCCAAGTGGGGCCTGGGACAGAGGACAAGTTAACTCTCTCTTCTACTCTGGACTCTTTGTCCCTATGTCACCACCCCTTGACTTGACTCAGTTATTAGCTTTTCTTAAGAACAGTTTCTGAGCACAGAGAGGTGTCTGTTTGCAGTCCAGTCCATTTCCCTACAGCGTAGAGACTGTAACAGTAGAGAGACATGGTGGCAGGAGGCTATTGCCTCCTTCTTTTCCTGGATAAAATACTTAAGTGACAAGTGCGAAAACAGAATGAGAGGACATTGGTGAGGACAATGCTACACAGACATCTCAAGGCTTAGGGCTTGTTTCAGATAAGTGATTAAATATCCTATTTGAATATTTGAAATGAAAATACCAAAGGAGGAAATGATGGCTTTACCTGTCATACAAGGTCACACACCTCACTTGCCACTTGAGGAACACACCTTAGTCACCAACACACACACACACACACACACACACACACACACACACCTACACAGATGTGAATATTAAGGATCAGAGACATGAAGTGACTCATCCTGCCTCAAGACTAATCAGTAGCAAAGCGAGGGCTAGAGCTCAGAACTCTTCATCTTTAATGCTCTCTGATAAGCTGAAATCAATCCATCCACACTTCAAAATGGTTTCAGCTATTAGAAGTGAGACATTCTGTCCCCATCACATCCCCTTCCTGTCCCTGTCCCCACTGTCCTCAAGCGCAGACCTGATCACCCCCTTTCCTTTTACAAAACCTACAAAGAAATAAGCAGCTCCCTACTGCCAACCACTAGAGAGAGGTCACAAAACTCCACGGGCTGGTTCCTCACCAGGTCATGCCACCCTTTCCAATGCCCTTTCGTTTGGAGGGTTTTCTAGCCAAATAAAACCACATGCTGTACCTCAGTCCATCCTGTGCCTTTCTCCTGAAAGACCCCCACACCAGTCTTCCCTGTGAAAATCCCACTGGTCCTTTAAGGCCAGATCATGTGCTGTCACCTGCAGGAAGCTCCCAGGATCCCCGGCTGTCAAGCATCCCTCCTCTTCTGTTTTGCTTGTTTCTCTGTGCCAGCTTTTATCTGTCCACCTACATCTTTGTAAGTTCTTTAAGGAATCGTCCCTCTCTGACTTATTTCCACAACTCTAGCACTTTGTGTGGGACTAGGCACAGAGTAGGTGCTCAGTTAAATTTCAAACGCCAAAGAAACACATAATGTCTTTGGTAGAAAAATATACAATTTTCATCCTAAATTCCCCAGTAATAATATACAGGGTAGCAGTCTGTCCCCCTTTATTCATTTCATACTGTCACAATGTCATAGAAATGGCCTATTTCAGAACTTATCAAATTAAATACAGTATCTGCTTCTGAAATTGCTTGTTAAACATTTAGTATCAATGCATGTGTGCATTGACTATTACCAAAGAATGGTTTGGGGAAGAAAATACCAGCTAGAGAAAAGGGGCTGGGTGGTGGGGGCTAGAGGGTGCCACAATGCCTACCTACTTCAAGAGCAGTTACAATGTTACCAAGGTGAGTAGTTAAAAATATAGGGAGGCAAAACTATCCTCTTGGTACATCTATTTTATAGTTAATAAATATAGATGTGAATAAGAACTCTTCTTTCCCAAGTGGCACACAGTGAGTTGAGCAGAGAAAGTGTTAGGACTCCAACTCAGGGACTAGTCTCTTATTTGTACATCTTCAAAGAGGACAGCAAGGTCCGTGCAGCCAGGCCGGGCTCTTTCTCTCTTCTTTTCCTTCATGATGATCTCACCACTCCCGACAGCCTGCCCTGAGCATCATCCTTGCTTTTCCGATAGGTGCACATATTCACAGATATGCTACCTCTGAAGATATCATTGTTCAGTGCAGCATAGTTAACTCCACCTCCCAAAGCAGTCTGAATTTTAGATATCCTTTCCAGTGGCCAAAACAACAGTGAAAGAAAACAAACTTTCATGACCCAGTGAGATAAAGTTATAATGGTGCACCATCAGCTCTCTGGGGTCAGGAAGTTAAGTCAGAGATAATTCAATCCATCTTTCCAGAGGCACATTTTGTACGTGGCCAACTGGGGCTTCAGAAAGCTCCAGCAGGGAGTGCTGGTGAGCAGAGGATTGCTGCCACGTTGGTGTCGGTGGTCCTACACTGTCAGGGTGTGAGGAGCACGTGAAGAGTTAGTATGTCGCTCCGGACAGGCCGCCACGGTCCGTGTCATCCCTGGAGGGCTGGGTTTGCTGCTGTGTCTCCTCCACATTAATGCTCCCTCCATGGGGCTTGCAAAACAGGGCTTCATGCATGCTTTCCTCACAAGTTGGACAGGTCAGCCCCACTACATTAAATCAATCATGATCCAAGCTGATTCTGTATAAAAATGACTTCCAATTAGCATGTAGCAGCATGGTCTAAGGCAGGGGTCCCCAAACTTTTTACACAGGGGGCCAGTTCACTGTCCCTTAGACCATTGGAGGGCCGCCACATACAGTGCTCCTCTCAATGACCACCAATGAAAGAGGTGCCCCTTCCAGAAGTGTGGCGGGGGGGGGGGGGAGGACGGATAAATGGCCTCAGGGGGCCGCATGCGGCCCGCGGCCATAGCTTGGGGATGCCTGGTCTAAGGGTTTCAAGTAGATCAGTTGAATTGCTGCTTTGTGAAGAAGCTATTTCTCATGAGTATCATTTTTATTTTTATTTTATTTTTTGTCTTTCAATATATACATATACTTTTTCCTTGTAAAAGATGAGTCCTCTGTAAAAACAAGAAATAATCTGATTATGATGTTGCTTTTCAATGCTGCATTCGGGGTTTATGGCAATTTTTTTTTTTAAATTCTTCTCTGACAGTCATTACCCACCAGACTTTGAATCATAAAGTTCACCTTGTCATCCTGACATCTCCCTCCCAGGAGGATGCACACATCACAGGTTATTATGACCTAAGTGTGTATAAATGTAACCCAGGGATTTAAAATAAATAGCCTCAGTACAGTGTTTAGGATCCTGAAAGTAACCACAGAATAGAAAGAATGAGTATTAAAATATATATATCAGATATAAATAGATCACATATGTGTTTGAAAATGTATTTTCCATGTATGTATGTATATATGTATGTATGTATCTATCTATCTGAATGCATTGTATCTTTCTCTAAAATACATAAAATGATTTCTGTAACAAGTTTCTCATTTATCATCATACACAAAACACTAACACATTGTGATGTGATAATTTCAGTAGAACTCCAGCTTTAGGATTATTGGCACATTCTGATTTTTTTTTAAGTTTAATTTATTGTGTTTACATAGATTCTAGTGTCGCCCCGAATGCATCCCCCCTCCCCCATATTCCCTTTAACATCTCCTTTGCCCCCTTCCCCATAGTGCCCTCCCCCCTTCCCTTCAGGTTTATCCCATCCTATCATTCCCTTTCCCTCTGTCCTCTTTTCCTCTGGTCTCACATTCTGATTTTAATTAGTCATCCATTCTGCCTTTTCAGCATTATACTTAAGAATGGCCACATATAAGAGAATAATATTATACATATTATACGTATTATACATATTATTATTTTTTTACTTATGCTTCTTTCTTTCAGTTCTCCTTGATAGATGATATTTACTCTCTTTGGAATAAATAACCCCCTCTCTGAAACCCCAATCTTTTCCAAAAACTCTTTCACAGAGTCTGTCAGAACTAGTCCATGTGGGCTGTGGGGGGGTCATCTTGCTTGCCATAGAGAAAGTGAATGATTCTTTAGTCCCTGCAGGAAGAAACTCACATGGGCTCTGTGACTGATTCAAGTGGAAAAGGCAGAAAACGTCCCACCTATGACCATGGTTCCATCTCTGTGATCAATTCTCTAGTGAGTTTCTTTATTTTCTCCACGTCAGTTTCTCTGTCTGTAAAATGAGGTGATTCCTCAGCTCCTTTAAGGGTTTGCCTGGGCACTTGCTATCAACTATGTCGATGAATAAAGATATTAACCTTTATTTCCTGTCCTGTTGGCTGCAGTTTTCTTTTTCCTAAATCAGGCGGGGGGGAAATATCTTTTCATTTAAGTTATATTTTCACGAAAATTCTCAGCACATAGAGCTTTAAAAAAAGGACCCAATCTGTAATTTACCAGATTTCTTTGAGACTTCCTCTGTTACTTCTCTACTTAAAGAGTTCTTACCTCTATAGGTTTTAGATGACTTAGGTCTATTAGCTTCTCATTTTCTGTGGTTTGCTTCTTATATACTCAGTTCATTTTTCTCCAGCTGTAATTTATTTTTGTACATTTGAAGGGGAAGGCCTGTACTGATTTTTTTCCCTAAATGCTAATATTTTTGACATGTGTGAATAACACCGCGTTTCTTCGCTGAGTCGAAAAGCTTCTCTGACCACATATTGACTTCCTATATGCAAGAGTCAGTCTTCTGAGAGAACGTTACCTCTTTCTCCTTGGAAACCACATGGCACCATATATTTTCGTCTTTATTATATTCCTCTAAAACCTTGTTTTATGCCCTCTGTGTGGCTGTAACCTTTTCCACGGTGTGGAGAACATGTCTTCTTAGTTCTCTTTGCCTTCAATCCGACATTTAAGTCTGAACCCATGATATGTTGTTTGAATTGGATTCTGACAGCAACACCCCAGGATAAAAGAAGGAAAAGGCAGATACAGTCAAGTTTATGAAATCAGAGAGTCAAGACTGCTGGTCAGGACCCTTGACTTCTGGTCCACAGTCTAGAGAGAAGTGATGCTGGCTTGCGGGAAGGGCTGCCCTTCTCAGGTTGTCCTGAGTGGCGGTCCCTGGGAACCTGAGCCCTTTGCCTTTCCCAGCTGTCTCCATCACAGTGGACTTGACCCCCCAACCCTGGCTTCCCCATTTAAATCAGCATGGCAAGACACTAGACAGAAAGACGCGAGGGACCCAAGCATGACAGTGATACCCTCAATAGCATAACAATCACTCTTTTCCCACCGTCTAGGTAACTAGATAAGAGATTATTCCAGAACTCATTACAATTCATTTTGGAGCAATGGAGGGGCAGCAACATGCTGCCATCCAAGTCTTGAGATGACAATGAGGTCCCCTACTCCTTGTACAGTTTTCATGAGCTGTTGCATCTCTTGGTAGGATATTTTCCTTCTATAAACTTATAAGCCAAGGCCATGTGCTATCTAAGGAAGGACATTTGCCACCCTTTCTGGCAAGAGACACCTTGAGCTGTTAATATTAGAACCAAATTCCTTCAGCCTTTGTAAACTCTGGTATAAAATGATACTGCCCAGCCACAGTTCCCCTTTTAAGAAGCCAACTTAAAGTTCTAAGTCCCCAAAAGGCTAATCCCCATCAGGGCAGCTCAGGTAACATTTTGGTCCTTCTCAATTTCAGAAGGGGTGACTGCAAATCTATGTCCAGCTCACTAAGGGCACTTAGAGTGAGCCTGGGGAAAATAAGACTAGCACATCCTTGAACCCCTATCCTCTGCCCTTGGAGGACAAGAAGTTATTGAGTTGTTTTGAAAACATTTGCACACAGCCTTTCCCAGCTGTCTCCATCACAGTGGACTTGACCTCCCAACCCTGGCTTGCCCATTTAAATCAGAATGGAATTTGAAGAAAGTGAGATGGTTTCAGTGGTCAGCAAACCACGGCTCGCGAGCCACGTGTGGCTCTTTGGCCCCTTGAGTGTGGCTCTTCCACAAAATAGCACGTGTGGACGCTACCTCAATAAAGAATGTACCTACCTATACAGTTTAAGTTTAAAAAATTTTGCTTTCAAGAGAAATTTCAATCGTGGCTCTGTTGACTAATGAGTTTGCCGACCACTGGCCTAGTGGATCTGTGATTGAATTCAGATTCTATTATGTCAAGACATGTGACTGGGACAGATTATTTAACCTCTCTGAGTATTGGTCTCTGCATCTGTTCAACAGAATAGTGGCCACCTTACAGGGGTGTTATGAAAATTAGTCATCTGTGATTGAGGTGCTTGAGCCATAGTAAGCTTTCACTCAATACGATACAGCTATTATTAGGGTTGGAGTAAGCAGGGTTTATTTAGAGGTTCTTGGATGGAATGGGCAGAGATCAGTGAGGATGAGTATCAAGTTCTACTATGTGTGTTCCCTGGGTACTGGCCAGAGTGAGGACACAGGACTGTATTGGCTATTAGATTGTTCTGGCATCGGTATATTGCTGATATTAGGAAGGGTTAGTACTTTGAGTAAATGTGAGAATCAGAAATTGCAGGTGAGCTGGGACCTGGCCAGGTGTGTGGGTGCTAACTGCTCACCCCTCCTGGCTCAGTGCATCTCTCACAGATTCTCCCCTAGAGGCAAAACGCTGGCCATCAAGGCAGACTGCAACGTACAATGAGAAGCAAGCATGTAGGGTCCCAGAGGCTAGTGCCACCTGCCAGACTGTCGTGGGCTGTTTCCCAGAGAAAAGCAAAGGGGCAGCTCCTGTCTGCACACCCTGAACCCTGGCGCCACCCCACATAGAGAAGTAGAGAGCCATGTTTGCCCACTTGGCTTTATCTTTATTAATAGAAATTTTGGTAATGCCATCTGGGCAAAACACGGAAAACCTTGGCAGAAAGGGCATGTATTTTCAGATGACGCAGTTTATATTTAGAGACTAGGATTATGCCCCTTGGGAGGCAGGAAAGAAGGGGAAGCGAGATTAGAGCTGAGCATCTGGCCCGGGTAAATGTCATCTCCCAGAGTGGCCGTGCTCATCACACATGCACACCACAGTGGAGGTAGGCGCAAAGCAAGGTGGGAAACCCAAAGTTTGCCCACACCCAGATCTCCCCACTTCCTGAGGTGCTGAGGGGACGGTCACCCAAGGCAGGGTTGGACTGGCAAGAAAAGGGAGCCAAGCAAGGCTGCACACTCACTGGCCCAATACCTCCACATTCACCATGCACTGACTTTGGAAAATGCCAAGTAAACTGATGGACAGGATGTCAGATGTAGCATGCCTCACCTCAGAGCTCGCAATTAGTATTCATCCCCTAGAGGTGTTTTAAAGACTGATGTCATCACTGGAGGCAGAGCTGAAGGGTGATGTGCTAATTTGGCATACAATGACCCCTGATGATGAAGATGGCACAATCTGTTCCTGGATGGTTTTTAAATTAAAATTTTATTGCTGCTTCCCCTCAAGTTGGGTCATCACTGTTCGAAACAAGAGCCACCCACCCCCTACATTTTTCCCCAGTTGCCCTCCATTTAGTATCTCATTTTAGTATCATAATAGCCATGCAAAATTTGCTGAATAGCCTTTGACATTTTAATATAAAAATTATTACTATAATCATCGTAGAAATTGTTTTACATCTAATAAAATCGAATTAAAAATATTTTTTAAAAAGTCCACCGCTGATAGAAAAACCAGTTAATATATTAGTGAATCCATTTCCATTCTATTTCCATGCATATTGTAAGTATTTAAAATATTCTGCACAAAATGGTGGGTGCTATTTTTTTTTCCAGCTCATAGGATACTGTAAGTACTGACTGCACAGTTTTTCTATGCAAAATTCTTTGCAAATATAATTCTAAAACAGCATAGAAGGATGTGCTTGCTATGATATCCTTAGTAAATTCTCAATGTCTGGGATTTATTGATTTCCAGTATTTTTCTGTTACACTGCTTCTATGAACACGTGTGTGGATAATTCATGGTCTGGGTGAGTAGTAGGAACTCTCTTCTCCAAATGAGGCTGCACTGGCACAGATTCTGGTCCCCTCGGCCACCACTGCCCAGCTGTGAGAGGGGAGCAGCCATCACACTGCAGCTCCCCTCATGTCTGACTCATGATCGAGAGGCAGAGAGAACAAAGATCAACAACCCAACTAAGGATGAAAGCGATCCGAAAGTTACAGATCCAAGTGCCTATCGGCAGTCACATTCATCTAGCCTTGCAGACTTGTACAATGAGATTAAAACTAAGATAAGCACCTCAGACCAGTGCTTACAAACCTGGCTGACACCTTAAGAGCTTATTACACTAAAATCAATAGGTTTAAGCTTGAAAATCTGTATTAAACCACACACACACACACACACACACACAAATAGAAATATAAGGAAAGAAAGTGGATAGAAATATAATATAAGGAAGGAAAGCAGGCCTTCTGGCATTGCTTTGAATAATTTTGCAACTTCCCTATGTTCATCACGGACTTTAAAGGGATGCTTGCCAAGCTGCTATATGTGCTCCAGCCCTCGGATGGTCAATATCGCAGGGCAACGTCACAAGGGTGGATAGGCTGGTGCCTGCCATGGAGAGTGTCGATTCTCTGGTCTTCCACCAAAGGGGGAGCCAGCTGATGGAGGGAACATGCAGTGATCTGAGCTCAGGTATAGGTATGTGCTCTGTAGCTCCTGATCCATATGGAGGAGCTCAGCTGACCATACACTCAGAGTAGCATCTGTTTGGTGTCAGAGATGTGGAAGAGGCACTGGCAGTTTAACCCTGGCGTATATAGAAATAAGCTGGGAAAGTCTAGCTGGAGGCTGCAGTAAACAGCTGGGTATGATTGGCGTTGACCCAGCAATATCTCATTAGTGTGTTTAGGCGCCACAGAGACTATTCCAAACATGGCAACAGTGAAGAGATTAGAGCATCTGCTGAAAATTCCGGGTCAACCCTAAGCGTGGAGTTTGGAAGAGTCGTGTAAGGGTCAGATTTATGCTCTGGGATCAGGTCACCTTTCAAAGATGACATCAGGATGTTCTGGGCTCATATTCTCCTAACGACTTCCAGACCGAGTATGCTCTGATTGCAGCCCAGAGGAAGACACATCCAGAGGCTGCTGCCTGAAGAGCCCACCTGGGACAGCAGGTCAGCTTTGCCTCGGAGGGGTGCAGACAGCTGGCAGATGATTCCAGGAGCTGATCCTAGCTTGTTCTCACATCCCCCATGAGCTGGCCAGCCTGGGCCCTGAGGTGTAATGATGGCCTTGCCCTGGGGCAGCCATGAAGGGAAACAGATGCAATTCTGTCTTGCACAGGGAGGCCCTGCTGAGTGCTAAACACGCTGAAAGATGAGATCCCACCAGGCAGAGTGGGAGATGTGCTCCTCCTGCCCGGGAACGCGCGCCGTGGCACTTGACATTACCCAGCGCCAATGGCGGCCTTCCAGCGGAAGCAGTGTTGAGAGGCACTGTTCAACAGGAAAGGGGAGCTTTCCTTTATTCAGCAACCAAGGACATGTCCATGACATTGTGTCTCCGAAAGGAACCTCTCTGCTTGGGAGACAGAAAAGGAACAATGGGAACTAAAGAAGAAAGAGAATCAGAAGCTGTCTGTCATCGGAGGCCAAAGCCAAGTTGGGGCAAGATTCTTGGGAGACATGGACACTACCGTTCCATCCTATGATCCCTCAGAAAAATAAATAAATAAAAGCATGTTGCCTGTCAAGCAGCTCAGATGCTTTGTAAAAATTCTTTCCCCACTGGTTTAAATAGCACACTTTGCCTTAAAATTAGGGGGTATAACAAGATAACAGGATGAGGTCTTGGGCTGAGCCATCTACTGTCATGTCAGAGTACTTGTTCCCTGCATTCTCTGCAAGCTGCTACCCTAGAACACTGTCCCAGGTTTCTGTCAAGCCCACCTCATGATCATGCCACCGGCACTGCAGTTTGCTGTGTATTTAGGGGACTGTCATTCAGAGTTCCTTGGCGCTGGGTTTGATTTTATCATTCTTTTCTTGGGTTCTGGGGCTGTCCAAATCAGTCTCTTCCTTCCTTTCTTTCTCTCTGCCCTCTGCCACCTCTAACTTCATTTTTGAATCAACCTCATCACCTCCCTGGCTCATTCTGTATTCCAGGAATTCATCTTCTTTAGAATTCTGGCCTCCATTCCCCCTGCACTATGGGGTTGGAACTGTGCCCCCTGACAGGAATGTGTTCACTCTAAAAGTCCATCAACTTAGGTAAAATAGATACTATTTCTACACTGGCTAGATTGATTGATGGTTTGATTGATTGATTGATAGATCTATTAGTAACCTTAATGCCCACATTGTTTAAAGATCATGTGTAGCCTCGATACTTAGAGGCATAAACTGTATTTTATATATCAATATATTTTGGAGATCTTTACATGCCCAGGCAAACACCAAGTCTTCAATAAATACTTGTTGTCTAGACATCTGCCTTCTCATAGGAAGAATATTGATTTCTGCTCTACAATTCCAAGTATCTCTGCCTACGTCTCTAATAGGATCAGTGCAAACCACAGCCAGAGCCCCAGACAAAGTTATTTTACCTTTTTTTTTTTTCCTAACTCAACAGTCATGGCAATTTAATGTGATTAAATAAAACACAGGTTTAATTGGATCTTCACCACAAGTTAAGAGCAAAGAATTCATAGAATTGACTGTTCTTGAAATACAGTTTAGTTCTACAAGCTAATAGTTCTTCTGTGGAGATGCCACCCTGGGAAGACATGAAATTGTGGTGTCAATAGCCAACCAAGCAAACAGTGTGTGGGCCTCGGAGTGCTTATTGTGATTATGCTATATGAGTAATAAGTCATACTTGAGGCTGTTAGTCATTATTGGCTGTGCGTACTTCCTAAGCAGTCAGTCCCGGAGCCAGGATAAGCAAGCCCCGAGCCGCCCTCCTTTGTTTTCTGTGTGTGCTCCTGTGATGGGCTGGGAGAGGGTGACTCCCTCCCTCACCATTGGGGGTGGCTCACTTACATATATTTCCTGTATTTGCTATCCAAAAATTTAGGGTGTTGATGGGCTCTGAAATCCAGTGTGGCCTGGTGCCCCTCAGAGGGGCCAAGAGAAAATGACACATCGGTACAAGTATCAAACTTAATATACCATGAGACAGTTCGTCTTTCTCCCAATCAATGGGCTTGAAGATCGGTGTGGCCACAGAGCACCTCTGAGAGATACCAGGTTGGAAAGGAGAGGAGAGAGGAGCTGTTCCCCTGCACTACCCAGCCTGCCCAGCCCCCACCATTTGCTTTGGAGCATGCTTTGTTCCCGTTTTCCTTAGACATTTTTGTGCAGGCAATGAGGACCTCGGGAAGGCTCATTAGAAGAAGGAAGACAGGATCAGAATTGTTTTCCTGGAAAGTGAATGTTGGTCACAACAAGTGAAGATTGGGCTATAAGGCAGAAGACCAGTAGAGAAAAATAAGTGAGGATTCTAATTAACTAATTTAGGTCTGAGATGAAGAAGCTATAAATGGAGAATTAGCCATAGAAGAAAGACCAAATTCCAGACACAGGCTTGATGTGAGAACAATAGGGTTTACTGATCCATTGGCTATATGGGATGAAAGGAAAAGAGGGCCTGAGATTGATTTTAATGTTTAGAGGACTGAATGAACAGTGACCCCATTAACTGGGAGTTAGGGGTAGAGGAAGAAAACAGGATTAAGGAATGATGCATCAGGACCTACTATGTCTGAGATTTCTGTATGCCTCTTTTTTTTTTTTTTTATAAATTTTTATTAATGTTAATGGGATGACATTAATAATTCAGGGTACATATATTCAAAGAAAACATGTCTAGGTTATCTTGTCATTAAATTATGTGGCATACCCCTCACCCAGAGTCAGATTGTCCTCCGTCACCCTCTGTCTAGTTTTCTCTGTGCCCCTCCCCCTCCCCCTAACTCTCTCCCTCCCTCCCTCCTGCGTCCTCCCTCCCCCCACCCCTGGTAACCACCACTCTCTTGTCCATGTCTCTTAGTCTCGTTTTTATGTTCCACCAATGTATGGAATCATGTAGTTCTTGTTTTTTTCTGATTTACTTATTTCATTCCGTATAATGTTATCAAGGTCCCACCATTTTGCTGTAAATGATCTGATGTCATCATTTCTTATGGCTGAGTAGTATTCCATAGTGTATATGTGCCACATCTTCTTTATCCAGTCTTCTATTGAAGGGTTTTTTGGTTGTTTCCATGTCTTGGCCACTGTGAACAGTGCTGCAATGAACATGGGGCTACATGTGTCTTTACGTATCAATGATTCTGAGGTTTTTGGGTATATACCCAGTAGAGGGATTGCTGGGTCATAAGGTAGTTCTATTTGCAGAAATAAAACCACATATATATGGTCAAATAATCTTTGATAAGGGGGCCAACAACACAAAATGGAGAAAAGAAAGCCTCTTCAACAAATGGTGTTGGGAAAACTGGAAAGCCACATGCAAAAGAATGAAACTTGACTACAGCCTGTCCCCGTGTACTAAAATTAATTCAAAATGGACCAAAGACCTAAATATAAGATCTGAAACAATAAAGTACAAAGAAGAAGACATAGGTACTAAACTCATGGACCTGGGTTTTAAAGAACATTTTATGAACTTGACTCCAATGGCAAGAGAAGTAAAGGCAAAGATAAATGAATGGGACTACATCAGACTAAGAAGTTTTTGCTCAGCAAGAGAAACTGATATCAAAATAAACAGACAGCCAACTAAATGGGAACTGATATTTTCAAACAATAGCTCAGATAAGGGCCTAATATCCAAATTTTACAAAGAACTCATAAAACTCAACAACAAACAAACAAACAATC
This sequence comes from Saccopteryx leptura, assembly GCF_036850995.1. Classification (NCBI taxonomy): domain Eukaryota; kingdom Metazoa; phylum Chordata; class Mammalia; order Chiroptera; family Emballonuridae; genus Saccopteryx; species Saccopteryx leptura. The sequence goes on from NC_089503.1 coordinate 173,851,692, forward strand.
TAATAAAAAAATGGGAAGAGGACATGAACAGACACTTCTCCCAGGAAGAAATACAAATGGCCAACAGATATATGAAAAGATGCTCAGCTTCATTAGTTATTAGAGAAATGCAAATCAAAACTACAATGAGATACCACCTCACCCCTGTTAGATTAGCTATTATCAACAAGACGGGTAATAGCAAATGTTGGAGAGGCTGTGGAGAAAAAGGAACCCTCATACACTGTTGGTGGGAATGTAAAGTAGTACAACCATTATGGAGGAAAGTATGGTGGTTCCTCAAAAAACTGTATGCCTCTTTAAGTAGAGCTTAGCTCAACAAGCTAACAGTCAATGAAGATACTTGGAAATATAGGCCTGGCCCTCAGGCCACATAGCATGACCGGGATGTAAATTTCAGAGGAGCCATCTGAGCACATATTATAATGTCCTCACTGGCTCCCAACTTTCATGGAAGCTTGTAACTATCTATATAAAATACAGAAATAGTTCACTTCCAAATATAAGATATCTTGGATCCCGGATACTAAGATTAGCATTTTGTCCTTCATTTTTTTCACATTTTACAAAACAAATAAAGTTCAGAAAAGTCTTCAGTGGTAGGCAGAATAATGGCCTCCCAAAAATGCCCACATCCTAATCCCTAGAGCCTGTGACTATATCACCTTACCTGAAAAGGGGGACTTTGCTGGTGTGATTGAGTTGAAGACTTTGAGATGTGGAGATTAAGCTGGATTATCGGGAGAGGGGGGGGGTCTCATTTTCAGACCTAATCACACTGGGTCTGAAAATTGGAGAATTCTTCCAGCTGTGGTCAGAGGGAGCTATGACTATGGAAGGGACAGCAGAGAGATTTGACATTGCTGGCTTTGAAGACAGAGGAAGGGGCCATGAGCCAAGGAATGTGAGTGACCTCTAGAAGACAAGAACAGTAAAGAAGCAGATGTCCCTAGAACCCTCAGAAAGGAACTCAGTCTTTCACCCCCAGAAAGAAACTCAGCCCTGCTGCCAGTTTGAACTTGGCCAGAGAGTCCCATGTTGAACTTCTAACCCAAGAACTGCAAGATAAAAAGTTTGTATTAATTTAAGCCACAAAGTTTGTTCTAATTTGCTATAGCCCCATGTGCAGTTGACCTCTCTCTTCTTTGGATTTTCTACCTGAGCCTCATACACATATATCTAGTAGAGTTTTTGACATTTATATTTCACTTAATGGTTGACAGGCTGTCTTAGTTTGTTTGGGTTGCAAAGCAAAAATACCATGAACTGTCTAGCTTATAACCAGCAAACATTAATTCTTCTTAATTCCTAGCCCTAAACCTGACCCTAGTCCTTGGTTGGGAAGTGGAAGATCAATCACCAGCAGTTGTGTTGTCTAATTAGTGTTTATTTCCTGGTTTAGAGTTGCCATCTTTTCACTATAACTTCCCATAGTAAAAGGGGCAAGTGATCTCTGCTGTCCCTTTTATTAGGGCACGAATGCCATTCAGAAGGGCTGTGCCCTCACGACCTAATCACCTCCCCACTCCCAGATATCATCACCATGGGGGTTAGGTTTCAACAAATGAATTAGGGGGGAGACATAACTATTCAGGCCATTATACTTGCCTGTAAACCTTTTGAGTACACAGACTTAGTCCTGCTCATTTTAAAAACTGCAGTGGAGCCTGACCAGGTGGTGGCACAGTGGATAGAGTGTCAGACTAGGATGCGGAGAACCCAGGTTCAAGACCCCGAGGTCACCAGCTTGAGCACAGGCTCATCTGGTTTGAGCAAAGCTTACCAACTTGGACCCAAGGTCGCTGGCTTGAGCAAGGGGTCACTCGGTCTGCTGTATCCCCATGGTCAAGGCACATATGAGAAAGCAATCAATGAACAACTAAGGTGTCTCAACGAAAAACTGATGGCCCTGGCCGGTTGGCTCAGCGGTAGAGCGTCGGCCTGGCATGTGGGTGACCCAGGTTCGACTCCCGGCCAGGGCACACAGGAGAAGCGCCCATTTGCTTCTCCACTCCCCCCCCTCCTTCCTCTCTGTCTCTCTCTTCCCCTCCCGCAGCGAGGCTTCATTGGAGCAAAGATGGCCCGGGCACTGGGGATGGCTCCTTGGCCTCTGCCCCAGGCGCTAGAGTGGCTCTGGTCATGGCAGAGCATCGCCCCCTGGTAGGCAGAGCGTAGCCCCTGGTGGGCATGCCGGGTGGATCCCGGTCGGGCGCATGCAGGAGTCTGTCTGACTGTCTCTCCCCGTTTCCAGCTTCAGAAAAATACAAAAAAACAAAAACAAAAAAAACCCCTGATGATTGATGCTTCTCATCTCTCTCCATTCCTGTCTGTCTGTCCCTATCTATCCCTCTCTCTGACACTCTCTTGGTCTCTGAAAAAAACAAACAAACAAACAAAAAAACTTCAGTGAATTATCTAATATAGCACAGGGTTTGGGCATTCACCAGAAGGCAAGACAGAAGGACCCATGCAAAGCAGAAAGGATTTGTGTGGCAGCATTACCTGAGGTGACAGTGACTAGAAAGCAGGCAGGCCTGTTAGGATGTCTCCAGAGAGAGGTATATGGGGATGAGTCCTGGGCCAGTTGCCCAGCAGGAACGTGGACAGAAAGCAAAGGACAAGCAGGAGACTACAAAGAAAAAAACGACCCAAATTGGAGACACAGTCCAGGCTTACAGTCAGCCTGTAAGTTCCTGAGGGGTGGTCTCTAAGCATAGAGGAGCTCGGTCTGAAACTCACACCGTGAATTCAGAGTCCAATGTTCCTCTGTGGTCTTTCCCCTGGAACAAGAGGTTTTCAAACCACCCAAAGGTAATTAAAAACAGCAGAAGCCATGCCACATTGCTTAGTGAGTCACAGTGTCCTTCGTTAAAGTGAGTTTTTCACACATCTGGTCAAAGTTTAGGCACGACGCTTTTTGTGTTTAGCTTTCCTTAGGGTTGAGATAACAGTCTCATGTCAGCTTGGGGAGTAAGTTGAGTTTGTTTGTTCCTGGAGAACCAAGCAAATCACAGTGTGAGAGGAACTTGGGGAGCAATGCTTTCTGCTTCATTCGTTAACTGAGGACACCCCTATCCCAGGCCACAGCCTTGGAGTACACTCACAGAGTTCAATCCTGAGAGACAACCCTGCCCCTGCAGTTTACTGTCCCCCGACCCCCAAAACCACACACACCAGGCCCGTCTGCAGAGCCATGCGCCCTCCTGTCCAGATAGGTCACTAGACAGTCAACTAGAGTCCCACCCACTCAGTCGGACAAACCGGACTCCTCCTCCTCTGAGGAAGAGCAGATGGCTAGCTCCCCAGAAGAGTGTTAGCTGAGAAAATTCACCTTTGCCGTAGGAATTAAAGCACCTCTGCATTGACATTAAAATTCTAAAAATTCTAGAATGTACCATTAATGAAAAATGTGGAGTCTGACCCAGCTAATCTATAGAAAGCACAAATAGGTAAGGGGCTTGGGCTCTAAAAGCCCAAAATAGCCACTGCTCCCTTCTGGGCCACCAAGAGAAGAGTAAACCTTCAGCAAAGACTCCACCCTGGACCGAGGGAACAGGAAGTCTATGATGGTGAAGGTGGTGACAAGGGGAAGAGAAAGTGAGATTTCTCTCCCTCCCATGGGCTCCCTCCCATTCTAACTGCTCTGCTTCTGAGCCCTTGTCATTTCTAGTTTCTGTTCTAGTTTGCTAACTTGGTGGCTTCAAGCAGGTCGCTGATATTCTTTGATAAGAAGTTGGGGACAGAAGTATCAATCCACTGGATGTACTGAAAGGCAGAGATTTTCAACCATTTTCTTCTCATGGCGCACGTAAACTAATTACTAAAATTCTGTGGTACACCAAAACTATATATTTTTTGCCAATCTAACAAAAACAATAGGTATCATTTTGATTCATTCACACCAGATGGCTATTGTTGTGTTGCTGTTGTCATTTTTTTTCTATTGAATAATTTGAGGGCATACAGGTCAAGTGCCCCTGACTGACTAGTCCAGTATTGCTTGCTTTAAAAATTCTGGCGACATATCAGTACACCTCAGCACACCAGACAAAAATCGCTGTTATAAGGAATAAATAGCTACTGTTTGGCAGATGTGTCTAACTAAGTCAGTACCTGGCAATGAGCAGGATTTAATAAATGCTACTTTTTTTCTTCCTTTCTTGACAAGTATGCAGCAATTTTCTTTGCCTCTCCCAGGCTCCTGTCTTTATTCTGTAAAAATACGGATAAAAGGAATACTTATCATAAAGGACTGTTTTGAGGATTAAACAAATCAATTCAGGGAAGGTAATGAGTTAGGAACCTGGCCCTCAATAACTGTTAGCTATTATTATCACTATTGTTATTATTAAACCAGCACTTACAATGTGTCAGATTCTGGACTAGGTATTGTGAATATAAAGGTCAATAGGGCAAAGTCCTCTCGAGAACCTTCCAATCTAGAAGTAGCTCAATATTGGCAAGACTCAAGCTGAGAGAGAATTCTGCATCTGTAAGGGTATCGATTCACCATTATCAGCTGTTCTTACACAGTAGCTGGTCAACTACTTAGGATGAGGAGCTTGGCTTGGATGGTTTTTAAGGTCCCCTGTGAGAGTTCTGACTCTACGTTTCTTCCTGGAGCCAATGTCTATGTCCTGATCCAGGTTCAAAGAATAGGGTAGGGTGATAAAGGGCTGCTATGGCCCTTGATGAAAGTCCAATGTCAAAGCCAGACAGGAGAAGAGCTCATATGCCCGACCATGCTGTAGTCACTAGGTCCTGTCCTATACTTTGGTCCCAGGCCTCAAGGCAGTGGCCTTCCTGTCAAATAGAGGCTTGCCATGACTCCTCTTAGCATGATGAGTACATGAAGGTTGTGCAAGAGACTCTTAATGGTCTTGACCTTGTCTGCAATATTTTACACCTGCCACTCATTGAGGTTTGTTTACTCTGAATTATGGGAAGGGTGACATGTTCTTGGAAACAGCATTTGATGAATGTGTTCCCTGAACCCTCACCCAACAAAAACTCACTTAGAAAACAGAGTCTGAATCTAGGCATATATGCACAATTTAGGAATATAGACTGGTTTACAGTTTTGCCCCTTGTCTGTAACCCATTCTTGGGAGCTGCGGCCAACAGTGTAACAACTTCAGGCCCACAGGAAAATGACAAAAGAGCCACTTCTACTTCTTCAGCCTGGAAATGCCCTCGACATGTTACCAACACTCATCCTGAAATTACACAAGAAAGAATCGTCCTCTTCCCTTCTGTTAGATGTCAGTATATTCAGAAACACTTGAATTGGACTGGAAAACACATTAAGTATTTTTGTATTTCACTTGCCATTTGTAATACATTTAATTAACAAATTTAATTTAATTTGTGTAAATGCAGTTAATTTGATTTTTGTATTTAGCATCCACAGAAGGTGATGTATTGCAACCCCACTTTGGTTTGCACAGACATACAAAGCTCACTGACGCCTCTCATAAACCATATAAACCAAACCAAATCATTTAGCGTTTGTTACAATGCTACCCTTCAGTGTTCATCATGCTTTGAAAATGTTGTTTCTTGTTTTGTTTTGTTTAATTTTTTAAATTAGTTTTACAGAGAGAGGAAGGGAGAAAGAAAGAGAAAGAGAGCAAGGAAAACATAAATCTATTGTTCTATTTATTTATGCATTCATTGGCTAATTCTTGTATGTGCCCTGACCAGGGATCAAACCCACAACCTTGGGGGAAATGTTGATTTTGATCCTTGAACAAAATGAGAGATGTCTTAAAGGTGGGAACTATAGTTTATCATCCTTTGAACCTCATTTTGTCTTTACCACAATAATAGCAGAGAAAGAATTATTGATTACTTTATATGTGCCAGACATTTTTGGGCTAAAGCTTCATATATTAGTATAGTTAATTGAATCCTGACCACGAGAGATGAAATAGTTATCATTATGTCCATTTTACAAAGGAAGAAACTTAAGCTCATGGAAGCTGAGTCTACTGGCCCCTGCAAACACCGCTAGCAAACGGCATAGCTTGGACTCCCAGATCTGTGGGGTTCCCAAGCTCATCACCTACTCTCTCATGCTGTATCTAGCTCCTACTGGAGACAGAATAAGTTTCCTGTGAGTAATTGCATGAGAATCATCCAGGCAGTTTCATTGTAAGAAAGCTAACTGTAGCCCACTCCACTGAATGTCTGATTGTAGAGCACGTTGCAATGGGCAAGAGGAACCTATGTGATTTCATTTCTTGGAAGTCTAGGATTTAGGTTTTTTAAAACTATTATTATTATTATATATAAAGAATTCTCATTTAGGAAAGATTATAAGTTAACTGAAGTGTGTGTGTGTGTGTGTGTGTGTGTGTGTGTGTGTGTGTATTTTTTTAATTTATTTTTTTCTCAAAATAAAAATGTTAGTTTAGAAAGCAGTGTTAGTTTAGAAAGATAGAGATCAAATGCAAAGTGTTTGAGTATGTTTGGGGTTAAGGTAGGGTGATGTGGTAATGGTAGGAAAATGTATTTACAGAATATCTTCCTTGAGTTAATAAGGATTCTATTAGCTGTTCTTCCTCTGTTTTTATTTTCAGAAAAACAAACCAAATTGGGACCACAGAATGTTCTACCCTGCCTTGAACTTTAGGGACAAATTGTAAGCATACTTTGAATATATTTTCACTGGGACTATGAAATAGGGCCAAGTTCATGACACACTGATTCCCTAAGTACATTGCCTTATCTCTTCCTCATGCCGACTGAAAAGCAACTTGCTCTTTTTTTAGCTTTATATCTTGGGTGCCTTCAGCTGAGTAGATTCCAACCATGGCAAGCTAGACTTTTAAAATTGTTTTTGAAGCCCCCTTTAAAGAAATCTCACCATTTTAAAAAGAAAATTTGAGGGCTAGGCAGGAAAAGTCTAATGGGTTGTTCTTGACTTTTAGTTTTTCTGGTGTTGGTGTCTGGCCCATGCCCAAGGTTTATGGGCATCCCTATATATCAGCTCCTTAACAGACAGTAGCCACATCTATGCTATGAATCCCTAGAGTTAGAGGCAAACTATGGGCTCTCCAACACACACACACACACACACACACACACACACACATATATATATATAGAGAGAGAGAGAGAAAGAGAGAGAGAGAGAGAATATTATGAGAAGAAACAGAAGACAGAAAGTTTTATTTTTAAAAAGCCATAATCAAAGGAAAATGATAAAGGAATAGGAAGAAGGTCACCAAAGCTACGGGCACGACCTATCCCCTGAAATCAGGACAAAATGTGGGAGAATTGGGTGCCATGGGGACCAAGCTCAAATTGGGGGACGTCTGAGTCTCACATGGACTGACCACATTCTGGGCACATGACAGACAGTGGGGACTAAACGTTCCAATGCTGATGCTCTAGGACGCACTAACATTTCTCCTATCAATTAGAAAATGCCTGGAAAGAAGGTCTTAAAATAATAATGTGGTAGAGCTTAGAGATTTTACATGGAATTTTTGCAGACTGACCATTGCAATACAACGATCCTTCTATGCAGAGTATGTTTTGTTGAGGAACTTGGAGCTGGCAGACAAAAATATTATTTACTCACTCATTTATTGCTTTGTTTGTAAAGTACAATACTTACTGACCATCTGCTAGGGCCCGGTCCTAAGTCAGGTGCCAAGGTTACAGCTATGAACAAGATATAATCTAAGTACTGAAGGTGAACTGTCTGAAGACAGAGAACCAGCAATAAATGAGCATTTCAGGTGAAAACTGATGAGATGAGTGGGAAGAGAAGTATAAAGTCCTGGGAACACACTGGGAGGGGCATCAACCCTGCCTTGAGAGTCCCCCGGTGAGTGAGGTGGTATATTTGATGTCAGCAATACATCTCAGTGAAGCTGTATTGTTCTCTATGGTTAATACATGTACAATGAAGTAACTTAAAAAGTTGTATGTGTGTAAAACAAATATGATCATGAACAGAAAGCTAGGGAGATGGCAGAATTTAAATATTGGGGGATTCTAGTAGTTTTCTTTTTATATCTGTATGAATGATATGGGTTTACTTTAATTAGCAACCATGAAGAAAGAATTAATGCAGCAGGTCTGGTTGCTCAATCACTGCATGTCTCCAGGGAAGCTTGGAACCAGACTGAGCCATGGGACACTCCTGGTGTTCTGTATATTACTGATGGATGATGCTGGGTATGCCTGGATAAAGGGGGGGGGGTGCTATACCTGCTAGTCACGGCCATTTAGCAGGAGTCATGAAGTACCTGGTTTCATTGTTGGGGTTCTGAGTTTAGCTTACCATGGCTAGTTGCACAGAAGTATGTGCTTGGGGGTCTAGCCCTCCATAAAAGCTTCAGATCCTGAGATGAGAATGGGCTTCCCTGGACAGAGACATTCTACAAATGCCCCCATAGTTTATTTCTAGAAAATGATTATATACCGTGTGGCCACAGATGGAGAACTCAGAAGCCTATAGCTGACATCTCTGTACTCCAACCAATGCATACCCTCTTCCTGTGACTTCTGCTATGAATCTTTGCTATAATAAACCTGAACCGCAAATGTAAGTGAGCCCTTTTAACTAATCACCTAATCTGAGTTGGTCACAGTACATGGAAACCGTAACCCAACAATGTACTGAGCAGTGTGATGAATCAGAGAAACTAAGGCAGAGGGAGCAAAGATGAGGCTATTAGGTATGGCATTTTGCTCTATCCTTTTCATCTAGAATCATTACAAAATTATTCTATTTGTTTTAAATCAAATTCAACCTGCACTAAACCCTCACTGGTTGAAGTAAGTACAAAATCTAATTTCTATCATGACATGTTTTAGGGAGGCTGTTTCTTTTTTTTTTTTTTTTTTTTAATCCTAGGGTCAATTAAGAGTCTTGGGGTATAAACCAGTCCAGCATTCTAGAAAGGGACTTTGACCTCTAGTCTACTCTAAGTATGGGTGGCCTGCTCATTGTCCTTTGAAGGTAGACAGCTCTGCTGACCCCTGCCAAATCAGGACAGGAGAGTATCTGTTCAACTCATGTCCAACATCTTTCAGTGACCAAGAAGCCACTACTATCAAGAACTTTCCCCCTCCGGAGGGTCTCTCCTGGGACCCAGGAGTAGGCCTTTCAACTTATAGAACCTGCCTTTCCTCAAGAGAGCCCCTTCCTGAACCTCCATCTAGCAGATTCTATATATTTATCCCAATCCCTGGGTCTCCACCACCCTGGAAACCTTACCTCTCACTGTGCAGATGAGGTTTTCAGTCACAACGACCTCCTTAGAGATGGTCTTTTGGGAGTCTGGTGACATTGGCTTTCAACCCTATAACACAAAAGCCAGTAATAACTATTGCAGTCAAAATAATAAAAAGGTGGGGGTACTTTCTTAGGATATAAAGGGGAAGGGAATTATATCAGCAAGAACAACACAGAAATTAATCTTATTGCAAATTATCCTGCTACATTAGGAAGACCTGGTCTTTACTTAATAGAAGCTGTTAGTCTAGTATATAAATTACTCTGGTACAAAGCAAATTAATGCAAGTGGCATAATAAAGGTACATGCAGACAGATTAAGTAGTATGGGGGACAGGAGCTATTGGGGGACACTGTGGCAGTGTTGCTATGAAGGGCCTCAATGCGTAGGATGGGCCTTGCACAAGAGTGGCCAATCACTATCATTGTGCAAACCCACGCAAGAACTCACAGTTTGAATCACAGTGCCAGAAACATAATTACCAGCAATTAAAGCCAGAAGTTGATTTTCCCAAACCAAGACCCAAAAGGATATCTTTATAAAGAGTCAGCAAAGAAAGAATGCTAATCAGTTGGGCTTTGTCTTCAAAGAGGACATAAAGAAAAGAGACTTGTAGTGGGTGTGGAGGAACTTTCGATCCAATGCAAACATCTTTTTTGGTATCAGGATTATTGGCTCTCAGCAGTCAGTGAAAATGTTATCAACATGGGTCTTTAAGGCAGGCATGGATAGGCCTACAGTAGAGTAGACAAGACATCAAGCACACAGTTAGAGAAACTTAAGCTCTACCATGTGGCTTTGGATGAATTACCCCTCTGAGCTGCAGCACCTCTCATAGAATGGAGACCATTATTTACTTTTCAAGGTTGTCATGATGTTTACAAATAATGTCTGGCACATCGTGGGCACTAAATAAATGACAGCTCATGTAATTTCCTCTTCCAGGTGACAAAGGTAATTTCTTATCTGGGACCAGTAATCTCCAGCCATCTACTTCACACCCAAGGTTTTAGCCACTGCAGATCCTTTTCCTTTTTCTTTTTAAAATGACTTCAACTCCTGCAGCCATCCTGGGCATGGGGATCAAGTTTGTCATCAGTAACGCCTCCTTTCCTCCTCACTGGCCCATATCCCCATCAGCCACCCTCACGGCACCCTCACGGTAGCGCATCTGAATCTCCATAGATACTGCCTCTAGCCTTCTTCCTCTCTACCCCACTACTTGAGTCCCATTTTCTCTGAGCAATTATTCACTGAAGTAGGTAGCCTAGGGCTAGTTTCATTCATTCATCCCTGCTAACGTTCTAATAAGCACTAATGGGTGACCTGGCCAGATTGGTGTACATCAGCTAGTGGAACATGTGCAACTGAACATCCCAGATAGAAAAAAAAATCAAGTTCAAGGGTGCCTGTGCCCCTTCTACATCCTGTGTTGGGCTTCCACGTCAAGCACCCAGGCCCTGAACATGAGCCCCTGAGCAGAAACTGAAGGGGATACAGAGAGAGGAAGAGCCAGCTGACCCCCCCCCCCCTCAAATAATAGCCCTAAGGAAATGGAGTGCCTGAGGGGACAGATGTCAATCTGGGAGGGGGAGAGGGGAGGAGAAGGAAAGGGGAAAATAGAAACAGCATCAGGTAGTAGGAGGAAGAAGAGCAAGAGGGAGGGAGGGATGGGAGGAGGGATGGAGGGAGAAAGAATATGGGAAAATAGGGGATTTGAGTACACAGTTGAGACCCAAATGAAATGCCATGGAAGATCAAATTGAAGGACATCCGAAAGCCCAGATGTGAGCAAATATCCAAACCTCACCATCAGTAGTACAAAGGGCCTGCAACAAAAGTCCCCTGGGGCTCCAGAGAGGCCGTGCTTAAGGCAACTCAAAACACTAGGCACCGTGGCCAGGTCCAAGAGGAAGAGCTTTGGTCTCTGGAGTTCCTGACTCAGATTCTGATGGTAGTTTTTAGCCTTTGCATCATCTGCATCTTGGAGGCTACTTCTATCCCTCTCTGCCCTGGGTGAGCAAGCTGCCGGACCTTCTGGGTCAGCCACAGGAGCTGTGGAGAGGGCAAGGAAGTGCGTAGGAAGAAGCAGGTCATTCCCAGAGATGTCCATCCAAAGGTTCCCAGGCAACATCTGTCACTCCAGGAACTTCCTTCTCTATACACTCTCATGTCAGCCTCAGCTGCCTGCCCCCTGGGCCCTAGCCTTCCTTCTGCAAGTCCCAGTGTTAGCTGTACAAGACCCTCAGACAGACCCCTCAAAGGAGTCCGTCCTTTCCAGGGAGCTGTCAGGGTTGGCGTGTTTTGCGAGCTATTGCAGGGACCTGGCACACGCAAGAGCCAGCTCCATTCCAGGATCACGTGACACCGGCAGGGTTACTCACTTGGTGCCCCGCCAGCAGGGGCAGCTGGGGATACCTCCCTAGAGTGACTACAGCGTTTATCACTGGGACGACTCAGCCCCAGACTCCATCTTCCTGAAAAGGGCATCTGAGGCCAGGCCCAGGGGTGACAGTGCCAATCAGACCCATCTGTCTCTGTGAAAGCTCAGAGACAGCCCCCACTCCCCACCTGGGAGGAATGAAGGACGGAGTGCGGACAGCTCTCAGGCCAGTGGCTCAGAAACTCAGAGTGCAGCATGAGTTTATCCCAGAAGCTTGGGTGACAGGTAGGGCTTTGTGGCCAGAACCCCCAGGAAGAGCCTACTCAGCCACCTAATAATACTCTTTTTACTTCAGATTTCCACTCATTCCCTCTCGCTGACTGCACCTCCCTTTTTTATTTTGTTCTTGTCATTTCCAAGGCCTGTCAACCACTTCACCAGGAGGAGAGGCATGGTATCACACAGTCAGGATGGGTTCTGCCTGACTTCTGGTCAAGGACAAGACTGTATTTCCTTTGCCCGAGCAGCTTACATTCTGTCTTCCCACATTGTAGAGCTGTACCTATTCGGTCCTGTTCACTGATATTTCTGAGTCTAGATCTCATCTTTCCAATGTGCTCAGCCGTAGCATGAGCTTCCTCTAATGGCTCTGAGTCCCCATGGCCACGACACAGGGACAGGCCTGTGGCAGATACTTACTCAAAACTTGTTGCTTCATCTCAGTCATAAATACCCAAGAGAAAAGGTGTTTCGCAAACCTCCCCAGCTGCCAAATCCAAAATCTAAATGAATTTAGAAAGAGCTTTTGATAGCAGAACTACAGCCTTCATTTCCCATAACACCTCTCAGGGAATTTCAGAAACATCTGTAGTTTCATCGGTTAATTTCCATCTGCTGGGCCCCCCGTTAGCGCTAAGATGGTCTCCTAATGGTACCGTTGTAGTCCTTCCTAGAGGTAGACAGTAACAACTGTTATTCACACCGTTCTTAATCACATACAAAGTGGCTTCACAGGTATGCTGCCTAGTGCACCACTCTGTGGCTGGTGTAAATGTACCTCTCAGATCTCACAGTGGAGTACAATTGTCTCAGGGCCCAAGTGCTGCTCTGAAAACACTAGGCGTTTGGGGGGTGGTCTGATGGCCCTTTCAGTCTGCTGGTTTCTACCCTAGTTCCTCTCACAGGCACTGCCCCTAGTAAGTATTCGTGCTCACGTCCTGTCTTCCCACAGGACCCCCTGCTCTCCAGCCTGGCTATGGTGTCCAGAGCACCCTGAGTTTCCCTCCACGAGAGAACCGGCCATCCTACCTCCACGTCCCCATGCTGCACATCTCTATCTGTCTCTCTGTCAGACCTGACTCACCAACTAGAATGTAATGAGACAAATGTCGGAAGTGCTGGGAGGAGTGAATCATTTAACCGGGGGTTTGGAGAGTGAGCTGTGGGAAAGTCAGAGGGTTTCCCAGTCAAGGTGCATTCAGCCGTCTCAAAAGATGGACAGAATCCATGTAGGGGAAACAGTGGCTAGATTTGATAAGGAAGGGACAGCGTAAGTGAAATGAAGCTTTTGGGGATGAACATGTTGGTATGGCTGGATGTAAATGAAGACACAGCAGCTGGCCTGCAAGCACCATAATGACTAGTTTTGACTTTCTGCTGTGCATATGGTTCTTAAGCAATTACAAATCTGCCTTCACACTATTTGTCAGCACAGAGTCATCAAATACCTCTTTCCTGGTATGTGATGATCCTCAGGGTGGGTGAGGCGTCTTCTAAGAATCGCTCTGACCTGCACTGTCCAGTATAGAACTGTATGCGGCTACATAAATTTTAATGCAAAGTGATTTAAATTAATATCAAACTAAAACATCAGTTCCTTGATGATGCTAGGCACGTTTCCAAGGCTCGATAGCCCCATGTGGCTAGTGGCTACCCCAAAATAGAACAGACAGAGGGGAGTTCAAACAGGTTGTGGGGATGAGGAAGGGGGGGGAGAGCTAGAGACAGAGAGGTAAAGTGACTGTCACACAACTGAAGGTAGGAAAGCAGCAACTGAAGCCTGGGTTTTGTCATCTGTACCCTGGAGTTCTTTCCATTGGCTTTCTCTCTTGTCCCAATTCCCTGTAGCTGATGAGCAAGATGGCTCATTCACGGCCAGATCCCAGCCCAGTGACGCCAGCAGAGAAATGAATTGCAAGGAGTCCAGAACCTGAGCTGAGATGACACTGGTTTGAACCCAGCTCTGGAATTCAGAAACTATGGAGCTTGGAGAGGTCACTCTCTCCTTGCGATTGCTTCCTCGTTAATTAATAAGGTTCATGCATGAGTTTTCTTCTTAGTGTTAAGAACATCAAAATATCTCAAAATCAGATGAAAATATAATATTTTTGTCTAGAGAACATTTTTCTTTTTCTTTTCTGTAATTATAAAATAACTCATGCTTGCCAAAAATAATTTGAAAAAAAAAGTACTGAAAGGATTCAGAGACAAAAGCATTTAGAAAATAAAAATTGGCCCTGGCCAGTTGGCTCAGCAGTAGAGTGTCAGCCTGTTGTGTGAATGTCCCAGGTTTGATTCCCGGTCAGGGTACACAGGAGAAGTGACTATCTGTTTCTCCACCCCTACCCTGCTTCCTTCTCTCTCTCTCTCTGTCTCACTCTTCATCTCCCACAGCCATAGCTCAGTTGGAGCAAGTTGGTCCCAGGCTCTGAGGATCGCTCCATGGCCTCTGCATCAAGTGCTAAAAATAGCTCAGTTGCTGAGCAACAGAGCAACGGCCCCAGATGGGCAGAGCATTGCCCCATAGGGGGCTTGCTGAGAGGATCCTGGTCAGGACACTTGCGGAAGTCTATCTCTCTGCCTTCCCACTTCTAACTTAAGAGGAAAAAAAAAGAAAATAAAAGTCATTTGCAAAAGAAGTTCACAAAAGAGTCTAAATTTTAGAACGGTGGTCCTCAACCTTAGTTGTGTATTGAAATTTTTTAGGAAATTTTTAAGAAATCTTGATGACCTGCCTACACCCCAGACCAATCAAATCAGGATCTCTAGGGGTAGGGCCCAGACGTGAATATTTTATGAAATGCCCCACATGATTCCAATGTACAACCATAACTCCAGCTCTAGGAGAGCCCAATTATAACATAAGTATGTAAAGAAATAATACAGCTCACAGGCTGTCCATTCATGCTGAGAAAACAGCAGTCTTCTCAAGTGTAGTCAAAGTTACATACAGATGTTGGGCCTTATAAAAAGGTTGGGATAAAGCCATTCTGTAAGAAATTAGGGACTTTCAGCTACAGGCTGAAGTCCCTAATTTATTTGGGGGACAAGACAGGGACAGGGTAATCCTGATAGGGGTTGTTGTTTGCTCTCCCCCTGCCTGTAGGTGGTTTTATACACACTTATAAAGCAGACAAAAGGTCAGGTTAGCTCTTGTGTAAAGAAATATTTAAAGGTCATATTTAATGTCTCTCTCAACCTCAAGCCCACTCCCAAGAGGTGACTACTGATGTAGATGTAATGCTTATGCTTATACAAATCACACACACACACACACACACACACACACACACACACACACACACACACACGTGTGCTTGGGACTTTTAAAGCCCCAAGTACTATATTGTGGGTGTCCTTCCATATTAACACCTGAGCCCCACCTCATTTTTCAGTAGCTGTAGAGTATTCCATAGTTTCAGTATCAGATGAATTACTGGGGTATTCCCCAAATTGATGGTCAGATTTTCTCACACCTACTCCTATTTCAAATCATACTGTAGTAAATTCACTCTTCTACTTATCTTTAGCTTTTGTGCAAACATCGTTTTCTATGGAGATTTTTATTCCTAGAAGTGTGATGGCTAGGTTTTAAAAAGTAGGCAGTGACAAACTGCCCCCACCAGAAGGCCATGGCAATTTACATTTTCTCCAAATAATGCCCAAAAAACCCCAAAAACTGCCCATTTCCCCACACCCTCCTCAATACTGGTCTTACTTTTTTTTTAAGCAGCTCACTTAATGGAGATTTAAAAGTGCTTTGCAAATGATCACATGCTGTGCAAATGCAAGACACATGACCAGTAACCTTTTCTGGAAGGGCTCACATCAAAAGCAGCTTGTCCAAGCCCCTGCGGAGGGAGTCCCATTACGAGGGTTCTGCTCTGTGTCCTGTCATTTTCCGGAAATAGTGGTTTTTGGGGGCTGGGATCCTAATTTCTTAGGCCAGTGGTCAGCAAACTCAGCAAACAGAGACAAATATCAACAGTACAATGATTGAAATTTCTTTTGAGAGCCAAAATTTTTAACTTAAACTATACAGGTAGGTACATTCCTTATCGAGGTAGCGGCCGCTCGTGGTATTTTGTGGAAGAGCCACACTCAAGGGACCAAAGAGCCACATGCGACTCACACAGTTTGCTGACTAGGGTCTTAGGCAAACAAACAAACAAACAAACAAAAAAAAACTCAGTCTTACATGGTGAGAGGGCTGTAACTAACGAGAGGGACCCTCCGGCAGAGACAGCGATCATTACCCTCCGAGCTCTGCTGGCAAAATAACTGAGTATGGTACCCCAGCAGCTGGGGCCACTGGGGCAGCCCAAGCCTGCAGCCAGCCCCTGCTATAGGGAACGTTCTGGAAGGGCCTCTCCTCTGCCTTGTCTTCTACTGACTTTCTCTTCTTCCAGACTTTCCATGTTTACCTCTCACTGGGGATATTGTGAAATGAAGGCCTCGGCATTTACTAACTCACTTCCATTATTATTATTATTTTTATCTGTCAATGATGGTGGCCATTCGGCAGTATTTTATATTAGTTGCAGGTGTACAGCATAGACGTTATATGTGTGTATCATTTATGAAGTGCCCCCCATAAGTCCAGTACCCAGCTGGCACCATGCCTGTTATCACGATATTATTGATGATTTTCCCTGTGCTGTGCTTACATCGCCGTGACTACTCTGTAACTGCCAATCTGTGCTTCCCAGCCCTTTCTTCTCCTTCCCCAGCCCCCCGACCTCCCTCCCCTCTGGCAACCATCAGTTTGTTCTCTGTACCTATGAGTCTTATTTCTTTTGTTTGTTCTTTCTAAAATTTTTCATTGGATTTATTGCTTAATAAAATTGTATAGGTTTCACTAATTTTTTTCTTTAGATCCACATATAAGTAAAATCTATGGTATCTGTCTTTCTCTGACTGATGTATTTCATTTAACATAATACCCTCTAGGTCTATCCTTACTAACTTACTTTTTTAAAGATGCACAATCTCACCCAGTGGACTGAAGGAATATCCACTATTGACTTTGGCTCCAAAAAAATAAGGGAGTCTGACCTCAAGCTCCTTCCTTTTCTCTGCTATAGGCTCCACTCCTCCCAACACTACTGTCTGGTGGCCTCCCAATCCTCCTTCAAAAACTCAGGGACCCCCTTGCAAGACTATTACAGAGTTAATCACTCCTGCCATTCACATGCTTCATTTATACCTCCAAGAAATTACACACAGCCTAGTGTTATCCTTGGTTGCATTTTTCCCGGCTTCACCTCCCAATTAAGAATTCCTCAGGCTGGACCTGGGCTTTATATTATCTTTGGATTTCTGGTTCATAATACCTGCCAAGGCTGTTGAACACACTTTTCCTCATTTTGAATCCCTCCCTCATTTGGGCATGATGAAACCACATTCGCAGGGTATATAACATAAACACCAGTGCACCCCTCACAGTATTCCACAACCTCCACCATTTCCCCAGCCTCCCTTGCATTTAACACGGGGTTATATGACTAATTCTGGTCCATGGGCATGAGTGTGAGTAACAGGATGTTTGGCATTTGCTGCCTAAGGCAGTCAAAGGGGGCTGTGAGCTCCACGCACACTCTCAAACACTTCCAAGCTAGCAAAGTTGCAAAGTAGAAGGGACTCGTATTTTCAACACTGTTGCAAGGTGGCCACCGAGGAAAGCAGACTGACCTACATCAGACTGCTGTGAGAAGGAGAAACAAGCCTCTGGGATAGTGGGATAGGGAGGTTTACTGCCACAGCAAAATGTAGCTTCCCCTAATACAGCCTGTGAGTATCACAAGTTGGAAACATAGGGAAGAGAGAAATCCTTAGACTATGACAGTGAAACCTTTTCCTATCCTAAAATGTCATACTCATAGGATTTGTGCCATGGATTTGATGTCTTCACATCATATTTGTTTCTAAGACAACACAAACATCCTTGTTATATCACTGGAGAATCCAAGGCAGATGGAAATCAAGGGATTGACTTTGGGAATGATGGTTGAGATTACCATGAGTCCACAGACCTCAATTCCATCTGAGCTATTTCTCGTCACTCTTCCTAGATGGAATTTCCCCTCCCCCAACATCTGCATCCTCTGGGGCTGGTATTCTAGGAATAAGGTTGACCCTCTTTAGAAATGACATGGATTTTGCATCACTAAAACTCATGCCACTGAAAAAATATCAGTTTCAAAGCGACACGGTGGCAAAAAGGTTAACAGTGAATTTGAATTTTATTTCCAGGCAGGCATCCTGAGCCCTTGGGGAGAAATAGCAGCTGCCCTGTGGCCCAGATAATTCAATATCAGGGTGAGCAAGGACATCTTAGAACATTTTGTTCTCCCCTGAGACCAATTAAAATCTGTAGGCATCTTTCCTGTTGACCAGGCTGACTTATTAATTGAAACAGAATTGGGATATTTTCATCAGCGTTCTCCTCTCCCTCCCTACCTTGCCAGAAAAGAGCAAGTTTAAAGATCATAGCACTTCAAGCATATGACGCCCTGGGAAGAGACCCGCTACCACCTTAGACCACTAAGCCACCCTTATCCATTGAACAAGAAATCCCAAAAAGGATGATGTCAGATTGGGAGGATGGTGAGATCCCCAAATATCAGTCTCAGTTTATCCAGATAAGCAGAGGTTAAACACCAAGACACCACCTTCAGGATACCTGATAACAATAAATCTCCTCATAATAAATCTCCTTTTAGAAACAGAACCAGTAGGATATATAAGAGGGTGTGTGTGTGTGTGTGTGTGTGTGTGTGTGTGTGTGTGTGTGTATCAAACCGAACAGAGAACCCTAACTCATGCAGATTTATAAAATGAGCCTTACTCCGGGAATTCATTGCTGTTGCAATAAATCATCTCTTAGCCTCTGCTATCTTAATCAACCATCCCTTCACCTGATTGTGAAGCTCCTAATAACCAAGGACCAATGCCTGCTGAAGTCCAACAAGATCCTTGTCCTTCTACCGAGCTAAAAGGTATTTCTTCTGAACATGCAAATGCTTACTGAACCTTAGATGACCAGATTCAGTGTGGAAACAATATTCAGTGAAGACCACACAGGACTTGGTCCTCCCCACCAGTGACAGGAGAAAAGAGCCGTGGGGAGAGACTTCAGGTTCCAGTTTCTCCTTGTATCCCTAGTGTCTTTCCTGCTGCCTCTCTGGGATGGTCAGAAGGTGGGAGACACAGTCTAAGGAACACCAGGACTCTCCAAGATAGGTCCCGTATAAATACAAGCTTTCATTATTGCACAGATCTGTGGACAGACGTAAACCCCGTGCCCTCGTGCAACAACTCTGGAATCGCTGCTGCTAACTTAGTTTATCAAATATTTTTCTGTCGAGAAATCAAGCTGCCAGTCTTTAGGACTCTTGGCTGGCGAGGGTATCATTTTGGCTGAAGCACTCCAGCATTGCTGCTGAGGCTTTAAAAGCCCATGGACGTGCTGATATATATGGCACAACAGAGCTTGTATTGCAGGTTACAAGGGCAGAGGAGGGGACCTTTTCTCCACCATGGATCTGCTTACTACGCACTTGTTGAATCAAGTCCTTCTTGAGAACATAGCACATTGCATGCCTAACACTTGGAAAGGTGCTATGGGAAACATTAGGAGAAAGGGCATGGACCAGAAACTGGTTGTCCATAGACAGAACTGGTTGTCCATAGACTAATGTTATGCCTTTATAGTATGTATATTTATACCCTTCAATTTCTATTGGTTGATCACTTATTAGAAGGCAAGAAAAATGAAAATAAATGAGTTAAGTATTAAACTCAGAAGTTTTAAAAAAGAACCAACAAAGTACCCTGAAAGGGAATAGAAGGGAGAAATTAGGAAAAATAATGGCAGAAATTAATGTTAGGGAGACAAAGCAAAACAGTAAGACCAATAAATAGATCCAAAAGCTGCATCTTAAGAAAATAAACAAACAATACCTCAAGTAAAACCAAAAACTAGATATATTGCTGGATAGCTTAATTGAGAAATACCCTAGAATGCTCATACACACAATATAACACTGTTATACGGGAAATAACTACAAAAACAGAGGGAAATAAAAGACTCACGGAAGAGTTTTTCGTTTCGCTCCATACAAATTCAAAATAAATTTGAAACCTTCTAAATTCATCATAAGAATTGACCATAACATTGAGAACAAGAACCAGCTGTCCACAGACATGACACCCATATTCCATCAATACTCATTATTTTAAATGCAAAAAGCCTTACTAACATATTCACAACAACAAAGAATTAGTGCCATTTGAAAGAATCACACACCATAACCAAGTGGGATTTATTCTAGGAAGTTAAACTATCCCAGGATAGTTAACTATTAGGCAACAGATCAAGAAAATTTATCACAATCATAGATTTAAAGAGAAAAGCCAAAGGATCATCTCAGATGTTGAAAAGAAATTTGGCATTATTCAAATTATTGAATTGATGAAAGGCACTCAAGATAGAAATAGAAAAAAAGACATGTTCTATACATATACACCTGTACATATGTCAGAAAAAAATGCATGTGTACCGACTGGGATGCACACACACCATTGGCTCCCCTCGTTCTCAAGCCTTCAGATGTGGACTGAATCTCACCACTGGCTTTCCCATGTCTTCAGCTTGCCAATCACAGCTTGTGAAATTTAGCCTCCATAATTGCATAAGCCAACTCCTCATAATAAATCTCCTTTTAAAATTTTTTTTTTCTTATTTTTATTTATTCATTTTAGAGAGGAGAGGGAGAGACAGAGAGAGACAGAGAGAGAAGGGGGGGAGGAGCTGGAAACATCAACTCCCATATGTGCCTTGACCAGGCAAGCCCAGGGTTTTGAACTGGCGACCTCAGCATTTCCAGGTCGACGCTTTATCCACTGTGCCACCACAGGTCAGGCCGATAAATCTCCTTTTAGAAACAGAACCAGTAGGATATATAAGGGTGTGTGTGTGTGTGTGTATCAAATTGAACAGAGAACCCTAATTCGTGCAGATTTATAAAATAAGCCTAATACCAGGAATAAAAGACATACATGTCACCACTATTATTTACATTGTAACAAATTCCTATCCAATGAAAGTAGACAAGAGAAGGGTAAAAATGGAAGGCTAAAATTATCAGTATTTGCCGTTTTGATTGTTTATCTAGAAAACCTAACAAACTCAACTGAAAAAGCATTACACACATGAGAGAATTCAGTGAGGTTAGGAAAGACAAAATTAATATGTGGAAATCAATGACTTTCATACATGCAGACACCAACAAATTAGAGAAGATAATGGAAGATCCCATTATACTAGCAACAGAAAGTGATGATATTTCTAGAAATAAGTATCATAAGAAATATAAAGCACTTTAAAATGTTCCCTAATGACAGAAAGACTAAAACAAGAGACTATTCCAAACCATATTTTTTAGAAAACTCATCATCAAAAATATATTAATTTCCCGAAGTCGATTTGAAATTTTAATGTAATTGTCCCTGTGTCAGTGGAAGCTTGAGGGAAGCAATCATTCTTGTATTTTCATACATTATTGGCAGGAGTTCAAATTAGTACAGTCTTATAAAAGGCAATTTGGTTAATGGTAGCTACAAAATTAGATGTAAACATATTCTTTGAATAATGACACCTATTTGATTCATCTTACAGGGACACTCATGCAGAATGATGTGTGCAGAGCCATTCATTTCAATATTGTTTGTAAAAGCAAAAGATTGGGCATAGCCTACCTGTCCATCAGTACATTCCCATAATGGAATGTGTTTGTCAAGTTCAATTTAAAAAATGAGAAAGTTTTATGTACGTGGACAAGGAAGTAACTTCAATATTAGTACTAAGAAAGAAAATAGCTCTGGCCAAGTAGCTCAGTTGGTTGGAGCATCGTCCCAAAATGCCAAGGTTGCAGGCTCCATGCCAGTCAGGACACATATAAGAATCAACCAATAAATGCATATATAAGTGGAACAACAAAATCTAAGTTAAGAATAAAAAGGATAGGAAAGAAAGAAAAAAAAAGTGCAGAGTAAGTTACTTTTCATACCAAAGTCTGTGGGTCAGAGGACTAAATACTCATATTTCCCTGTATATGTTAAGGAAATCCCTGGGCAGATACACAAAAAGAAATTAGTAACAATTGCTGCTGCTTTGAGAACAGGAGTCAACCCAAGAAAGCCTAGGAAACAGAAGAGGGAAAGTTTTAAGAATATATACATATAGATTTTGAAATTTTGAATTTTTGATTCCTCTGAGACTATTTCAATTCAAAATATCAAAATCAAAATAGAGATAGAGATCAAATGTTAAAAATAAAAATTCAAATGGGAGAAAAGTTGGATTAGTAAAAGATTAAAATACTAACAACTATTAAGTGCTTAATATGTGCTATGATCTCTTTTAGTCACTCTACATGTAGGGACTATAGTTTTCCTCATTTAGAGAAGTGCTACTACTATTAGCCTCACTTATGGATGAGGAAACTGAGGCAGAGAGATATGTTTTGTGTCCAAAGTCACAACCAGGAAATCCCCAGAGACCTGCAGGTTTAACGGCTTGGCTGTGCCACCTCCTGGTGTATAACAAAGTTGTCACATGGCCCAATTACACACATCCATCACCACCCTGATACCCTTGAGTGTCAACACCCCACTCTGTTCACCCACTGTTTAACTCTAAAAAAGCCACTTAGCATACAAAGCTCTGACTCTGTCGTTTGTACAACAGTAATGATTCTACCTGTTGTGTCTCTAAAACTTAAAATGGACTTGTACGTGTTTGTGTGTGAAGGAAAAGCAGGTAAAAGGACCCAGAATGGATATATATGTTGCCGGAACAGATTACAAAAGGTGCAAGAACACACCCTTTGGAGGATGGGAAAGAAAAAGCAAAAACCAGTTGAGAAGCAAATCTCATTTCTTTTTCCCACTGATTTTCTTTGTAAGTCTCCGTGAGAAGTTACAGTGGGAACAGTTCTGGCCCTGGCTGCAGCAATATGACATTGAAGGAAAAAGATGATGTATACTGCCAAGAAAAAAATAATGGTTGCTTTCTAAGGAAATGGCAACAGTCACATCCAAAATAGTAACGATTTTAAAAATAGTGTGACACGGGAGGAGCCAGAGCTCCAGCTCACAGGGACAGCAGGGCGGCCCAGACTGTGTGCAGAGCCCCGTGTCCCGGAGTGAGTCGCGAGCATTCCGAAATGGACCGTCCTGAGCTTCTGTGAGTGGATTTTTATGACGTGACGACTCTGCGGCCCCATGGAAGGCAGGCTGCACAGTGAGAAGAAAACCCAGCCAAGGGACTTTGGTGACTCTGCCGTCACCCCAGCCCTCCGTGGTGCCTTCCCTCGGACCCTAGATCTTGGCAGGCTTTGGCCTCTGTAACAGGAGCGTCTCCGACACCAGAGCTATTAAGAGGACTGGAGACCTCAGGGGGAGGGGGTAGGACCTGACAAGGTGGCAGGAGCCACTAATCCACTTTGAGTTGGGCAGCACTCTCTAATACTTAGCGTCACCGGTCAGAGGTCCCCTTGGTTCCTCTCCTCACCTGTGTACCCCTCAAACACCACTCTCTGCAGTCATCATGCTCCCTCCCCCACCTGCCAGCTTTGAGCTCCCTGCTCAGTACCCTCTAGGATCTTCTTCCTCTCCAACCACCCCTTCCCTGCCAAGACCCACTGACCGAGGGACCACCCCCACATATAACATAAGGGCGTGCCCTGCAGTACCCACCCCCGGGTCCCTGGGGTTCGGGGAGGCTGAGGAGCACCCTCACAGAAGGCAGACTGGAGGCGGGCTCTCCAGGCCTGAGCTTTGTCCTCTGTACTAGTCCACGCTGCCCAGGACTTATAGGAACTTACTAGTGGCCTCACCTCCTTATATCGGAGATCTCAAAAATCTCTCTCTCTATCACACACATACACACACACACACACACACACACACACACACACGCGCGCGCGTGCACATGCACAAACACATACACAGTCCCTGTCTTGTTTGGTTTGGCATGCAAACTTGGGAGGGCTGGCATTGACCCTTGAACAACACAGGCTTGAACTGTGCACATGTAGGTTTTTTTTTCCAGTAAGTATAGTAAATGAATTTTTTCTTCCTCATGTGTTTCCTAATAACAGTTTCTTTGCTCTAGCTTACTGTAGTGTGAGACTACAGTCTATAACACATACAACAGACAAAATATGTCTTAACTATTTATGTTACCAGTAAGCCTCCCCATCAATAATAGGCCATTAATAGTCAGGTTTTGGGGGGGAGTCAGAAGCTATGCATGAATTTTCAACTGCATGGGGAGTCAACACACCTAGCCCCTGTGTGGTTCAAGGTCAACTGTATATGGAAATCCATGCATCATAGATTCCCATCGCCTGATGAGGCTGCTGGAGGATAGAAACATTTTTGCTGCTCAGGGTGATATCTGACATTTTGTGCCCTCTCTAAAACTCCGGTGTGAGCATTATTTTAGACAAAGTCCACAGGGCCCGCTGAGCTAGTCAACAGTCAGCATGACACAGCACTCTCTTACTCGAACAAGGAGACTAGCAACAGCTTCCACTTTTGCAGCCAAGGGATTTCTAATCTTGGTCTGTCCTCAGAAGAGGAGAGTGGAAATCAAAACCACCCTGAGCTCCGTCTCCCT
Organism: Saccopteryx leptura; assembly: GCF_036850995.1. Taxonomy (NCBI): domain Eukaryota; kingdom Metazoa; phylum Chordata; class Mammalia; order Chiroptera; family Emballonuridae; genus Saccopteryx; species Saccopteryx leptura. The sequence continues at coordinate 173,876,293 of NC_089503.1, forward strand.
CTGAGCACCCAGTACCAATGCCTAATGATGAAGGGCTGGTTTCAACAGCAGTTTCTGTGTTAAATTAGTGAAAGGTCCAAGCCTCCGTGGCAATTCAGCAAGCTTCCAAAAGCAGGCTGCAAGGATCTGTCCTGCAGCCAGCCAACTCAATTATTGATTGCTGAACTTTTAGGAACAATTCACCTTTAGAGCCCCCAGGTAATGACACAAAGTTCCTGCACGACAGCTGAAGGAAATAATAACAAAGCAAATGAACAAGGGCCACCCAAACAAACAAACAAACAGTCCTGTGAAAGGGCAGCTTCATGAAAGGCATGTGCTCCATTGCTGCTGGGGAGAAACAATTCGGCTCCGGCAAATTACGTTAGTGTTGAAACCATCATTTTGTAACAGGATTGGGTTTTCAGCCCGGCACCACTGGGCTCGGCAGGCAATGTCCTGAAAGTTCAACAATCTATCTAAACAAATTCCTTTTATTAAAATCTCATTTCTCTGGGATTGCTCCTTTGAGAGTGATGTGCAGAAGAATGCTAGGAAATCAGTGAACCAACACCACATAATTGTATCGTGCATATTAAATATTCCTGTATACGCATTCACGACGCACTTGGCCAGTGCCTAATGAGCCAGGGGAGTAAGGACGTCAGTAGCTCAGGACTTGGGAGAGTTATTTTTCTTTCTTTTTCCTGCTTCCTCCTTTCTTGCTTTTTAAATCAAATAAAAGGGGGAGCAAATCACAGTTCTTATGTCCCCACCCCCTGCAATGCTGCAACTTCAAAAGTGCCTTATTTGGTTCCTTCAAGCAACAGAGCTTTGAGTGAATAAACCCCTAAGTCACTGAGCACAGATGTGACCAGGACAGAGCTCCCTGTCCAGCCCTAGTCCCAGCACCAGAAGCTTCTTAGGCACATGCTCTGCTGGGACCCACTCCGATTACCCTGGAAACAGAAAGACAACTCCAGTTCAAATATCAATGTTATGATTTTCATTCTTTAAAATAAGATTAAAGGGTTACCCATTATGGCTAGACAGCTGCATATAGTTTATCTGAAAGATGAGAGGCTGTGGAGAGGAGAAGCACGTCGGAGCACACAACTTCCTACAATTCTGGCAAGACGGGGTATAAACCAAGAATGTTGATCCTGCATTCATACAGCTGAGTAGACCTTCGTTTTCTCATTCATTTAAATGTGTTTTGTGAACAGCTACTTTGCACCATGTTCTGTGCATTGGAGATCCAATGGAGAATCACAAAGAGAGCCTGCCCATAGGGACACGTGCGGACAGCTCTAACACCAGATAGCCATGCTCAGAGACTATAGCAAAAGCGGACAAAGAGAGACAGGGGTTCCCTTGGCCCAATAATTCCAGGAAGGCTTCTTGAAGAAGATGTGATTTGATCTGGGCCTTGAAGCATGAGCAGAATTGCACACGTGGAAGATGCCAAGAGGAAGAAAAGGATTCAGGCAGAAGAAAGAACATGGGCAAAGACCAAGCAAGGGAGCAGATGGGATGCGTCAGGAGTGGCAGGCAGGGTTTAGGGAAGGAGAGGTTCCTAAAATGAAGTACAGTGGTGATGAACTGGGTATCAGGAGGTTCCAAGGGCCTGACAATTTCATCAGTTCTCTTTGATGGTTAAAAAAAAAAAGAACTGTAAGTAACCCTGATCCAGATGTTTTGCTGTGTGTCACATGACATTGTCACGTTTGGAGGTGGCTTCTCTGTTTGGACCCAGTCTTCTGTCTGCATACCTGTTCCTCTGCCCTCTGTTCCCCCATCACTTAAGCTTCTGGTGGTGTTGTCTGACTCTCTTGGGTCCCCAGCACTGACAGAATTAACACACCACCCATCTTGCCTCCCCTCGCCTACCTATTGCAGTGTCTTTGTCTCCCAAATCTCAATTCACACAAGGAAGACTAGACTGAGTCACATCTGCCTACCTCGTTACATCATTTGTAACAAGAGAGGAGAGCATCCATCAAGCGACCTGGCAGCCTGGGTCCACCTCTCCGGCTGCTGCCACAACTGCAGGTAATTCCTAGAGAAATGTGAGGTCAGCAGACATCCGCCTCAAAAAAAGGGCATGATGTGTTTTTTAAAATATCACTGATGTCTACCAGTATTTAAGAAGACGAGAAGGTGTGCAATGCATTTCAGAAATAATGATAAATTATTAGAACAAATGCGAATGTGTGAGCATTTACAGAGGTGACCTGCAGTCACGTGGGAGCTTGCTCTATGGAGATAACATGTAACTGAACACTGTCGAATAAATGAGATGTCTCTCCCTTTGGATAGCACATGACCCAAGCTTCATCATAAAATAATTGACCTCATTTTCCTCCACTCTAGGACCCCAACAGTATGCTAACCAGGAAAACAGAATCTTTCTTTGCCTCAATCCATATGCATGTATGACCATTTGTAGTATGCAGAATATATTTTACATACTCACTTAAATAAACTTATCAGGATTAATAGCAATATATTCTCCCAGGGTTTTGTTTTTATGTGGCAAATATAATCTATCTGATAGTGTTATCAAAGAAAGGAGTTTACCTGGCAGTGATTAAAAGGCAGTGGTGGTGGTGGCGGGGGTGCAAATAAATATTTTAAAATGTTTTTTAGAGTTGGTTTCCTTTTCTTTATAATGTTACCACCAAATCCTCTACATATGCAGATAGTGTCAGATTATTTTAATGTAAAAATATTGGTTGTAAGTCCCTTTCCCTGTGCAAGGACACACAGATCCAAATTACTATAGCTACATTCAGCTTGTCATCTTTTTAATATAACTAGCTTGTTCCAGCAGTTCACTGATTCAGAAGATATATGGAGTACTACACATGCATGCACGCACATGCACTCATACACACACATACTAAACAGCAGAGGTTAACGCTTCTCATGCCCCATGAAAGTAAATGTCCAATTATTACAGCCATAATAAATTCACCACTATAATTGACTCCTCTAACAGCCCAAATTCAACTATGATTCATGCTGTCCCATCAATAACTTGATGTGCTATTAAGTTGGCCTTGGTGATTCTTGAGATACTTAGGAAATGTTCTCTCTCCTTCTTTGGTTATAATCTTTCACATATCAGCTCTCCTAAAAGTGCCCTACTTCCACATTGCAGGCATCCCCAGCTCAGCTAAGATTTTCTACTTCTAGTCCAAAGGAAAACTTTGAACTTGTAGGGGAAAATATTGGTGCAGTAAATACCAATAGCTGCAATTGTCTACCAGCAAATATGATAGAATCCATTTGCTATTGGAACCTGATCTGTTATCATCCTTGAAATGTTAGCAGTGCCCATAAATAAGGATAAGTAGTAATAAGTCAGACCTGACACCCTGGCTGGTTGGCTCAGTGGTAGACTGCTGGCCCAGCATGTAGAAGTCCCAGGTTCACTTCTTGGTCAGGGCACACAGGAGAAGCAACTATCTGCTAATCCATCCCCCCTTTTTTCTCTCTCTCTTTCTTGCTCTCTCTCTGTCTCTATTACCCTCCTGCAGTGTTTTTCAACCAGTGTGCCATGGCACACTAGTGTGCTGTGAGACATGGTCAGGTGTGAGTATAAATACATTTAGAAACTATATTATTAACTATATGTATAATATGTACTGTGTTAGAGTGTCATTTTGTGTCATTTTGGTAGGTGTGTGCCCTAGGATTTTGTAAATGTAAAAAATGTGCCATGGCTCAAAAAAGGTTGAAAATCACTGCCCTCCTGCACCCATGGTTCGATTGGCTTGAGCAAGTTGGCCTTGGGAACTGAGGATGGCTCCATGGCCTCACCTGAGGAGCTACAAAATGGCTCTGGTTGCAATGGAGCAACAGCCCTAGATGGGCAGAGCATCATCCCCTAGTGGACTTGCCAGATGGATCCCAGTGTGGGGGGGGGGCATGCGGGAGTCTGTCTCTCTGCCTCCCCTCCTCTCACTAAAATAGAATTAAAAGACAGATCTGAAATGGAAGAGGACAGAGGAAGAAGCAGTACCTGAGAGGGGCTGATGTCTGCAACTAGTCACTGAATTTTACCCTGCGTTTCTTGGGGCCAAGGCCAAGGGGACATCATACATTATTACCAAGACAGCATATTAAAGGCTACAGACCAATGACTCTCAACACTTGTTGGTTTAAAAACCCATTGCTTGGGGCATAAGACCAACAGAATAGCTCCTCTAATAGGAATACGTGGATTTTATTATGAATATGCCAATAGTCTTAAAATCTGTAATAAGCAAATAATTATCTATTTTTTCATTAGTTATTCACTGGATAGATTCCTGAGTGTGGACAATTCTGCATTCAGTAGATCACACAGACAGTTGGCCTCAACATAAAATAAAGGAATATATCTAGAAAGGAATGCAATATGTGTGTATGTTATCTAGCCGATCTCATTCAACTATGACATAAAATAAGCACGCTATCCAGGGCTATACAGGTCATCATCAGCACCCCTCAGGGTCCCCAGGGTTCTTATGCACCAGCCTCCTCATGAAGTTGCCACAATGTAACCCACCCCCACAGTCCCCTGTGGAACTGCCACTGCTCTGGGCATCATCTTTGCTGTCCTCTCCCCCGTCACTCCATTTCAGTCCTTGAATAAGTGTTTGCCTTTATGCTTTCCATAGCAAAGCTGAGACAAGGTCTCAAGACAATAGCCTGCTAAACTGATTTTTGCACCTTTAGCATATCTTACTTTCCCCAGAACCCAGGTCCCGGTTAGTCTTAACCTCCTTCCTGACCCCCCATCAATCCACATGTGGAATTCCTCATGTGCTCTGAGTCAACTGAACTGAGCCTCCAGTCTGCTCCCCTAGCCACCTAGAATGCTCTCCTCCACCCCCCTGCCCCGGTGACTCCAAACCAGTCTGCCTGAAGTGTCATTTTCTCCTGGATCCTGCCATTCTGAGGTGACAGTGCCCTTTCTATAGTCACAGCTCAGTTTCCTCTTATTTTATATTTCATAGGTACACTCTTATTTTTGTATATTTGAAAAGCTGTTTGTTACCCAAAAGAATTGAAATCAGGGTCTCAGAAATGTATATGTGAAAGGTACCTGAGCCCACTGATGGCTAATAAATTGATCTACTAATCATTTACCCAGAGTTCTTTCAATGACTAAGAGACTGTGGGCTGTATCATTCTTCCTAACACAGCTCTATCTTACTTCATTGTATTCACGGTTCCTGGTGCGTGGGGGCACACTGAGGAAGCAGGCGTGGGTCTTGTCGAAGCTCACCTCTTTGTCGTTGACCTGCTGAGGAACTGAAAAGCAAATATTCCCGTTAGCATCACCAAATTAGAGGTGAGGTTACAACCACCATCGACTTTATGAACGGCAATGAGGCTCAAATGTGTGAGCTATGATGAAGTAGTACAGAAGAGCTAAAAGGGAATTTCCTGGGCACTCCTGGGCCATCCCCAGATGGAAAGGGGACCCATGATCTCAGGAACAGCACAAACAAGGATGAATGGGAGCTTTCATGCCCCTGCCAGACAAGCTGAACACCTGGGAATGACAATATGATAAAAACAAATGGTGCTCTGCAACTTGGCAGCTGGCTGGAGTGACAAACATAGCCCCCTGGTGAATTTCATGGCAGGAAGTGGAAGGCTAAACCTCAAACGGAGGCAACAAGGAAGCAAAATAGATGCACGTGCATGTTATAATTTTTTTGTTTAGTTTTTCAGTTTCCCCCACTAGAAGGAAGGCTCCATGAAGATGGGGACCTTTCCTGTCTTATTTAACAATTATTTATTAAATACATGAAAAGATGAATGAAGTAATAATTACTAAGTATTTCTCACTTGAGAGACGTAGTGCTAAGAATGGAGGATCTTTCTTACCTCAGGAGCTCAATATCCAGAAGGGGAAATAAATATACAATACATTTGATTGCAGGAGGGAAGGAGGTTGGGGGAAATGGAGAAAGATAGAGGGGGGTAAACGGTGATGGAGGGAGACTTGATTTGGGGTGGTGAATATACAATGTAGTATACAAATGATGCATTGTAGAACTGTGCACCTCAAACCTGTATAATTTTGTTAACCAATGTCAATAAATTCAATTTAAAAAATTTTAATACAATGTGTTTTCTGTTAGAACATAACTGTGAAATGATCCCAGAGGATGGGATATTTTTTTTTAATTTGTTTTCTTAAGTGAGAAATGGGAAGAAAGCAAGACAGACTCCCACCTGTGCCCCGACTGGGATCCACCCAGCAAGCCCCCTATGGGGTGATGCTCTGCCCATCTGGGGCCACTGCTCTGTTGCTCAGCAACCAAGCTATTTTAGCGCCTGAGGCAAGGCCATGGAGCCATCCTCAGCACTTGGGGCCAACTTGCTCCAACAGGGCCATGGCTGTGGGAGAGAAAGAGAGAGAGAGAGAGAAGGGTGAGGGGAGAGATGGAGAAGCAGATAGTCATTTCTCCTGTGAAATTCCCAGCCCTGACTGGGAATCGAACCTGGGACTTCCACATGCCGGGTCAACACTCTACTGCTGAGCCAACCAGCCAGGGCCAGAAGATTCCAAGAAACATATCAGGTAGAGGTTGTTGATTGATTGGGTATTTTAAGAAAAATAGAAATGAATCAGGAATAAAGGACTAGTAATTGAGGAAATAGCACATGCTAATGCCCAGAAGCAAGAGGGGATGGAAAGAACCCCAAGAACCCCCACACCACTTAGAAAATGGAGGCTTTTGAATTGGACAGACCTAGGTTAAAAACCTAAGTCTCTTTCTTACTTCCTGAGTATTCTTGGACAAATTACTCAAAACAGTTTGATTTGGGGTTTTAAACACCTACAGTGTATGAAAATATTGTAAGTATATCAGGTTCTTGCAAGGATTCCATGAGATCATGCTTTCTAAAAAGGATCTGGTACCTGGTTGATCTCAGGAATGACCCTCTACCATTATGGTGTGGGGGGTGGTTGGCCTGAGAATCAAAACAGGATAGTCCCAGTCTAGAGCCAAACTCTTAGCAACAGAAGTTAATCTGACTTCCTTCTGTTTATTCCATGCAACATTTACACAGAACTAATGTCTTTTTTCAGGTTAGATGGTGACTTATCAGCACCTATGGCCCTCAGGGTCAAGCCTCTGGTGTATCTGGAAGGTGAGTTCAAAGGAAATGTTTGTCGGACTTTGGCAAACACAGGATGACCAATAAATCACCTCCTTCAAGAAGATTAACACGTGGCCTGCTGTGGATTATTGTTGGCCCTGAAGCTCATTTCTGCTTTATGAAAGCTGAACAATCATGGAAGGCTCTAGTGATCCCATCAAACAGGAAGTCTTTCACGACCTTCAGAACAGTGTCTGTGACTCTCAATCTCCTGATGAAACCCAGAGGAAAATGTGTGGGGTACAGAGAAACATTTTAGAGCAAACCACAGGAAACAGATATAGCACAAAGTAGCAGACTTTAAGGGTGTTTTAATTTCCAGAGATCATCAAGTATAAGATAAAAATGGGGGCAAAAAGTCCAGGAGGAGTCCCTCAAATTAAAATTAATCAAGAAACATACCAGCCCTGGCCAGGTACCTAGTTGGCTAGAGGACCATCCAGATACGCCAAGGTTGCGGGTTCAATCCCCAGTAAGGGCACATACAAGAATCAACCAATAAATGTATAAATAAATGGGATAACAGATTGATGTTTTTCTGTCTCTGTCTCCCTTCCTCTCTCTCAAAAATCAACCAATAAATAAAAGAAAAAGATTAAAAAACATACCAAACATCTAGATGAGCAAGCCCATATACATTAATAGATTCCATAAAGGTGACCATAATAAATCCCAAAAGTATTTTAATTTGAAGGAAAGAAATAGGACATTTAAAAAGGAAATAATAGTGGGGGGTTAAGAAGGAGACACTTGCCCTACCAGATAAAAGCTGTGCTCTAACACAGCTACAATAATTGAAATGTTGAGGTTCCTGGGAAGGACTGGATCAATGGAACAGAAAGCAGTCCTGAGAAAGATCCAAGCTTACAGAGGAATTTAGCATATTATTAAGCTGTCTTTTCAAATCAGTAGAGAAATGAAAATTTTTCCAATAAGTGGTATTGGGACAACCAGCTAGCAGTTTGAATAAAATTTAATTTGGATTCTTACCATGTGTCTTATTCCAAAACAAATTCAGGTTGGATTGAATATTGACATGTAAATCAAACTCATAAGAACACTAGAAGAAAATTTAGGTGGCTATTTTTATCATGCTGATACGCAAGAATTTCTAATCATACCATCACAGGGAGAAACCATGAGGGGTGAATTTCAACACACACAAATTCAAAACATTTATCTGGCAAAAGCCACTGTCACCCAACATTAAAAGAGAAAAAAAAAATTGCCCTGGCCCAATAGCTAAGTTGGTTGGAGCATCAACCTGATCTACAAAAGTTGCAGGTTTGATCCACAGTCAGGGCACAAACAGGAACAGATCAATGTTTCTGTCTCTCTCTCCCCCTTCCCCTCTCATTAAAATAAATAAAAATAAGGTTTAAAAGGAAATAAAAAGTTAATAAAACATACAACAAAGCTTCTTTGACAAGATACTGAGAAAAATAAGACTTCCATATGTCTATAAAATGTGGTTTCAAGAACTCATGAAAGAACTCTGGGTCAGGAGCATTTATTTCCAGGTGCCCAGGACACAGATAAGCAGGGTGGGAGCTTCCTGCTCTCACCAAGCTTATGGTCTGGTGATCAGGGAGAGGGAGATAGGGGGAAATGTCTTTAAAGGCACGCAGAGATGAGTACTATGGTGAAAATGAAGCAGGTTTGCACCTGAGAGAGGACGGGAGGGGGGTATGCTGTAGGGAGCAGGGGTCAGGGAACGTCATTTTGAGGAGACAGTCTACGTCAGGAGTCTCAAACTCAACTCAGCATGTGGGCCGCAGAGCAAGATCACAGCCGTTTGGCGGGCCGCACTAGGTCTACAAAAGGCAACTGTTATGCAACACTTTTCTCACTACAGTTGAAAACAAAAAAAAATCAGTACAACAAGCACAATCGTACATGCAGTTTACTCAGTGTCACAAAACGACCAGAAACTGTAGTTCGCATCACAACTGCTGTTAACTAAGCTAATATCTAGCTAGGATGCTAGAGAAATGAAAAATACAAGTAGGCCCCTAGGCTTACTTAATTTTATCCAAAATATTTTGAACTTCGTGGATTAGTCTGCGGGCCGCACAAAATTGTTCGGAGGGCCGCGAGTTTGAGACCCCTGGTCTACGTGATGTCTGAAGGACATCAAGGACCAGCTCAGCAGAGAAATGGGGTACAGGCTTTTCAAGTGGGGGAGCAGCCAGGGCAAGGCATGAGATAGGAAGAAATGGTCCTGATTGAGAGAGTGAGAGTGTGCTCGGCACAAGACAGTGTGGGCATAAAGAGGCTTAAGAAGCCGGCGCACACAGGCTGCAAATTGTATACCACATTCTAAGCAGATGACTGACATCTGGCCACTTCTACCTGCCTTGTGATCTCCAACAGAGCCTACCTTAGCAACTGGCACATGGTGAGGCTCCAGGTCTGCCTCCCCCAAAACCAAATAACAACATAATTCAAATCCAATTCAAAACAGCAGAATGGAAATGCCAGTTTGCAGAAGGCACTGTACATAAAGAACCGCAGGGCTCATACATGAAACCTGAGGGCTGTGCACAGTTCTCAGCCCAGGTAGTTCTTTTTTCCATTCCTTTTCTTATTTATGCTTTGCTGGCCTTGCCCAACCAAAGGTCGACTTTACACACGCTTTTTATTTCAGAGTCGGAGCTCATTTTGAAAGCTTGATGTCTAATAAGCAAATAGATGGGCTTTCTTTAAAAGGAAACTGAAGTCATCATGTACACATGGAAATGAAAGCTCTCAGAAGCTGAGCTTTCTGATTACCTGGATTGACCATGTGCCTCTTGGAAAGAGCTGACATGTGAATATGGAAGAGACTGACATAGAAATAGACGTGAGTATTTATGTTTGTGTGTACATATGCGGGTACAATGGAGGTGGGGAGATATGTAGAGAACCACAACACACACAATAGACACCTATGTGTAGCCCAAACTCAAATACAATTCCCCAGAGACTCCATCCCTTTCTCTCCCAGTCAAAAAAATTAAAAAAGCAGTTCTGTAGAATAAGAGAAATTAAAAGGGCAGTTGAGTGTGTGAAAGAGGCAATGGAAGAAATGAACCCACATTACCATTGGTAAAACCCTTAATTCAATCATGATTGGATTCAAGTTAAGATTCGAAAGGTACATGAAATTGTGATTCCCAGCAAGCATCGGCCCAAGGAACAGGAAGACCTAAAATTTACTGTATTGGTAAAACAGGAAGAATTATAAACTCTAAGTAATGCACAGAAACAACAATGAATCAGTAACTTAACGGACAAGAATGCAATAAGGTAATCAGTCCATTGGTTTCCGGTACATGGACCTGCTATCATTACAGATCTCATCAGAGGCACCTACTGAGCTTTTTCTCTGGTTCTGAGAGTTGAGAGAATGGAAGGCCTTATAAGACCTGCTCTTTGCAATCGAAGAAGCACAGAGTACATTTCTCCCCAAAGTCCTGGAGCCCACAAAGGAAGCTTTGCTGCCCATGTGCTCTGACCCTGAGTGGCTCCCCATCCATGGGAGCTCAGACATTTGTTTTGCTTAAAGGGTAAAAAAAAAAAAAAGACTATTTTGCTAAATCATGTTTTTATTTATATGAGATGATGGTATCACAGCAAAGCTATTTTGTTGTCATAGGAGCTTGGAATATGTAGCGAAAATAGAGTTTTAGGAAAAGAAATAACAAAAAAAACATTTTCATTTGAACATCTTCATTTTTGTTGAATGAGTCACTGGTCCTGGAAGCTTAGGTTTTCTATATGATTTATACAACTTCTTCTCCGAGGAGCCCCTCTGTGCCATGCCACCACACTCACCAGCAAGTGTTTCCTAAGTACAGACCACGTGACAGCAAAGCTGGACCCAGTCAATGACCCAAGCTCCGAGACCCAGCACTGAGACAAATAAGGACAAGAGCAGGTGCCATCACCACTGTGAAGGATGTCCCCTAGCATCTGGGCAGGGCACGGAGGAGGGATATCCCCCAGCCTCTCTCTCATGGGATCTGACCCCTTTATTCCTCCCAAAGCATAGAGGCAAAGGAATCTTCAGTTAAATCTGACTGTCATGACTATGCCGATTCCAGTGATGTGAGTTTAAGTACAGGAATGAAGCTAATGACTAGCACACACAAAGGAGTCTGAGCCCATGGGGGTGGATGGGTAATCTAAGTATCCAAACTTTGAAGCAGCAAAACTAAATAATCAATGCTGTTCAATAACCCACCAGGCATGAAGCAAGTAAGAAAAAGGGAAAGGAATGCTTTAGTACTAGGCCTCAGACGACACATGCAAACACACACACACACACACACACACACACAATGACAGATGCACTTACACTCACACCCACAAACATTTACACAACACATTTAGATACACTCATGAGTATATACCCAACACACATACACACATGGTCACATCACTTGTGGGACAAAGAAATTTAGGCTTGGGTGCTTAATTAGTGAAGACTCGAAGCAAAGTTTGGGCTTAAGGCAAAAGATTAGTAAAGAAGTAACAAGGTTTGTTTGTATAGGTTTCTAGGTCCTGAGTTCCCTATCTCCTATGATAGGATGTCTACCTCCTAGTACAGGGAGGGCACCTTTCACATGGAAGATTTATTTCCTGCTTCTGTGGGGACAGAGAGAGGAGGGTCAGGGTACTCTTCCTGTACCAGCTATAACTTTAATTCAAAATAATCGATATGCTACTTTGGCGTCTTTGGGGGCAGCCTGCCTTGAGCCCTACAACCACATGTATTAATTTTCCTGCCTGTGGTCCTGGATACGCTAGGCACTCCAGACCCCCTGCTGGCTCCGTGGAGCCCTGTGCCACGAGAGGCTGATGGCACAGTGATGTGATTCCTGACGTCCTCCCACACGGCAGAGCCAGCCCCCCAGAGGCCAGTGGTTCACCGCAGCCCTAAAGGTACTCACTTTGAAAAGGAAGGCAGAATGGATGGGGGGGCAGACCATGAGCTAGTTGCCTTGAGTTTACTCTAATCAATATCAATTGCCCCCCGCCCCCCCAGGCCAAGGCTGCCTCTGCTTTGTCAGGTTGCTCACATCTGGTGCTGGCTCCTTGCTCCAAAGTGATTACATTATTGATTTTCATCCTGTCCCATAAGGCCACCCTCTCACCTCCCGAGGGACAGATGACTATGGTGCCCAGGGTTTGCTCCTCTCCAAACTCCTTAGTGAAAGAAGATATGAGGTCACCGTTGCAATTTCACACACTCAAGAGACTGCCCACAGCCTAAAAAATGCACTTTCATACAAATCACACTGCCTGATTTTCCTAAATTGCCTTTTCATATTCTTCTCCATATGTCAGTTTAAAAAGAACAACGGGCCCTGGCCGGTTGGCTCAGTGGTAGAGCGTCGGCCTGGCGTACAGGAGTCCTGGGTTCAATTCCCGGCCAGAGCACACAGGAGAAGCAACCATCTGCTTCTCCACCCCTCCCCTCTCCTTCCTCTCTGTCTCTCTCTTCCCCTCCCGCAGCCAAGGCTCCATTGGAGCAAAGTTGGCCCGGGTGCTGAGGATGGCTCTGCAGCCTCTGCCTCAGGCGCTAGAATGGCTCTGGTTGCAACAGAGCAACGCCCCAGATGGGCAGAGCATCGCCCCCTGGTGGGCGTGCCGGGTGGATCCCGGTTGGGCGCATGCGGGAGTCTGTCTGACTGCCTCCTGGTTTCCAACTTCAGAAAAATACAAAAAAAATAAAAATAAATAAATAAAAAGAACAACAGATGAAACACTCCCGGCCTCTTCCCTGTGCTCCGATGACTCTGGGCTTCAAACGTGCCCATCTCTTTCCCGAGCAGCTGCCCTCCTCAGCCTGGTGAGCAAATGCTGTGCTAAAGCAGAAAGTGCTCCAACAACTTCCAAGTCCCATGAACCTGGGGGCTGCAACCTCTGTGCCTCCAGCTGCAGTTAAGCTGCTTTGCAAATAGCCCTTCTTGAGCCAAAATGCTTCCCATGTGCTCCAGTTTTTAGAGATCGTCTCTTCTATGTTCTTGTTCTGAACCTCAGCCCAGTAGCCAGGTCTTGCTACCCAAGAATAGGTCCAGATGCTGCCAGCCAGGGGTCTGAGTTTCTGTCTGCCACCCGTGTCCTCATTATAAGTTCCACTCACCTGCTGGGTCCCCGGTACTGTGCCATCTGGCAGCATCACTGTTGACATGAACTGCTCCCAGAGCTAGTTTGCCCCCCGCCCCCACTACTCCCCCAACCCTCCACTTCTGCTGTCAGCCAGGACTGTCCCTTACCTCCTCCCTCCCAGGTCTCAGTCCATTTCCTCCTGAGCAGTCTGCCCGCCAGCCCACAGTGGTGGCTTTCTTTCCCAAACATGACTTTTATTTATCAACTGCTTTTTATGTTGTCAACCTCCTTCACCACATCACCAGCTTCAAAATACACACTCGCCCTTCATTGTAATTTAGCAATGACAACATTTCTTAATAGTCTCTTCTGATAGTATTTATGTAATAAGTAAAGACTATACAATCAGAGCAAAATTACATAAGTCCAGAGAATAAAAGAAAAAAAAAGGCCTTTCTTCAAATCCCACAAAATCCCATGAGCCCTCTTACAACCTTTCCGGGAGTAACTCACTAATCCATAGAAGGCCCTGTGACGTAGGAGCTAACATCTGCATCTTAAAGGGAAAGTACAAGTGCATGTCTAGTGGGACAATGCACCCAAGCTCATGCAGCATGGGAGCCACATCTGAACCCAGACAGTCCAGACAAACTACGTCACAGAGGCTAGGAGAGCCCACGCTCTGGAGAGCTATCTCCATTTTTCTGGCCTGATGTCTCCTCGCCCAAGCAAGTCAAATGCTAAAAAACAAAAGAAACTTCTTCCAAATAAGAAAACTTGCTGACGTGCAACCAAAGGCCATGCCATCTCTAACAAAAAGAGAGAGAGAGAGAGAGAGAGAGAGAGAGAGAGAGAGAGAGAATGAGAGACATTGGGTACATAATGGTATGTGTGTGGCAAGGGTAGAGAAATGTTGATGGGAGGGAAGACATGAAATCCAACTTGCATAAATTTGTTTTTCCTAGGGTAATGCATCTAATAAATAAGTGCAAACACCCTGGCTGGTTGGTTCAGAGGTAGAGCGTTGGCCCAACATGTGGAAGTCCTGGGTTCAATTCCCGGCCAGGGCACACAAGAGAAGTGCCCATCTGCTTCTCCACCCTTCCCCCTCTCCTTCCTCTCTGTCTCTCTCTTCACCTCCCACAGCCAAGGCTCCATTGCAGCAAAGTTGGCCCAGGTGCTGAGGATGGCTCCATAGCCTCCACCTTAGGCACTAGAATGGTTCCAGCTGCAACGGGGCAATGTCCCAGATGGGCAGAGCACTGTCCCCTGGTGGGCATGCTGAGTGGATCATGGTCAGGGGGCATGCAGGAGTCTGTCTGATTGCATCCCTGCTTCTAACTTTGGAAAAATACCAAAATAAAAAAATAAGTGCAAACATATTTTAAGTGACATCTATTGAAACTGAGGATCCTTAGGACTCTAACTAAATGTAGCTTTAAATCCTAGCTCTTGAAATCATCTCTCTCTCAGAGACCTAGCCTTTCTCCCAGGTGATCTACAACCCCCAAGGCAGCAGAAGACCATACAGCCCAGACCTGACTAATGATCACAGGTCCAGACTCTTGTCAGGCTGAAGATAACATCTTGACCTTAGTATTGTTTCAATTCCTGAGCCCTAAGGTGAAAATGACCACCTGGCTACTTTTCCATTAAACCAGAGAGAGGGATGTTGAAACAGACCTCAGAGCTGTCCTTGAGACCTGAAGAAATGGTTCGTCATGCTTACCTCACCTCTGAACAATTGCTCCCAGGACAACCGGGAACACCTCACCCACAGTGTCTTGTGATTTTTGCCTTTATCATCTGTCACCTGCTCACCATCCGGGAGGTCAGGCTTTTGAGCATGAGTTTCCTGTTCTCCTATGGGGCACCATTCCACCATTCATCAATACAATAACCAATACCTCCCACTGCAATTCTCGCTGTCTGCTACTGGGCTCAGCTAGTGCTGGGTGGATAAGTTCTTCCTTCTGTTCAATATCACTATCGTGATTTTCAGTGGCCTCAAACAATATAATAAAGAATTAAGCAGAAAGCAGCACAGAGTGACTTTTTAAAAATGGGACTTCAAAAGAGTAAACATAATAGAAATGGAATGAAAGCAAATGAGGCTCATTTAGTTCTCTTTTCTGAACAAAATTGGAGTGATTAAGTACAAAGACAGTATGATAAGGCAGATACACTTAGGGGCCATTACACTTAGGCAGATACACTTAGGGGCCATTCCTTGCCTTCCGGGAATTCGCTCTGGAACTCCTACAACATTGCACCTCTGTGATCCCAGCAGCTCTCCCGCTCTAAGCTCTCAAACCTTTCTGACTTCTCTCTTCTCTCCTGGACCTACTGGTGGTTCACCGGGCTCCAGCTTCAGCCCTCTTCCTCCCTCCCCAGAGACGGCATGACATCCTGGAACATCATGTCTTGTAGAGCCTAAAGCCTGGCACTGCCATGGCCAGCTAGGGGCCTGGCAAAATTATCTAATCTCTCTAAATTTCACTGGTCTCATCTTTAGAAATGAGTAAAATAATATCAAGTTTACAAAGTTTTCATAGTGATTAAATAGTGAGATTGCTTCTCAAATTCCTGCTGCTGTCGGCGTTTCACAACATAGAGTCATAGGTATCGAAGTTCTATTACTTCCTCCAAAACCCTTTGATAATTAAATATCCTTTCTTAGTGCTGTTTTAAGAGTCTAATTGGCTTTACTGAATGTTTCATGAATTGGGCAGCATCCTATCTAGTACATAGGTGTTTTGAGAAGTTGTACAAAAATGGAAGGTTTTCCCAGGCAGAAACTGGGCAGGACAAGAAAGTTATTAGCAAAAGAAGAGAAAGAATTGTTTTGGACAAGGGCACATTCTTGGGACACTAGTTATCTCACGAGCGTTGATCAGGAAATTTTGGTCTGATTGGTTTAAGGTCATGTTGCTGGGAGGGGCTGACATAGCCATCAAATCTTGAAGTGTTGTCCTGGGAATAAGTGACTCCACCTTGGGCCTGTTGTTTCTTTTTTTAATAGTGCCATGTTTTTATTTTTATTTTTATTAGGGTCAAATACACACGCCACAGAACTTGCTATCCTAATCATTCTCAAGTGTATAGTTCAGTAGTGTTGAGTATACTCACACTGTTCAAGAACCAATCTCCAGACCTCATTCCATCTTGCAAAACTGAAACTCCATCCTCATTAAACAATTTCTCATTTCTCTTCCCTCCTAGTCCCTGGCAATCACCATTCCACTTTCTGGTTCTTTGAGTTTGTCTACTCCAGGTACCTCATTTACATGGACTCAGACACAATGACTTGGTAACTGACTTGTTTCACTCAGTGTAATGTCCTCAAGGTTCATTCACATTGTAGCATGTGTCAGAATTCCCTTCCTTTCCAAGGCTGAACAATATTCCATCATATGTATCCACCACATTTTTTTTTCCATTCTCCCATCAATGGACATTTGGATTACTCCCAGCTTTTTATGACCCTGTTAAGTAGAGCCCAGATTGGTGGGGTGGGATGGTGAATTGTGGTTCAACAACAGACCATTATATATATAAGTAGTTTAGACAGTGGTTCTCACTGCACCATATATATATTACTAGAGAGAGAGAGAGAGAGAAATAAACAAAAGTTTATTCCTCAGAGGTCCTGGAGGAAACACTCAGCATGCCTCAAAGGGCCATGTGGGGCGGGAAGGGTGGGGGC
The DNA here is from genome assembly GCF_036850995.1 of Saccopteryx leptura. Classification (NCBI taxonomy): domain Eukaryota; kingdom Metazoa; phylum Chordata; class Mammalia; order Chiroptera; family Emballonuridae; genus Saccopteryx; species Saccopteryx leptura. The sequence continues at coordinate 173,893,244 of NC_089503.1, forward strand.
AGGTGGAGAGAGGGGCAGGGCCTGGCTCATGCCTTTACCGGAGTTTATGAGGGGGTGCTTTGGGGTTCCTAAGCTAAGGCCAGGCTGGTCAATTCAAACCAAAAAGAGCAAAGTTTTGGTGAACTTTCTGAGCATCTTATCTAGGGGTACACAGGGAGAAGGTTCTGGGATGTTGGGGAGACTGTTGATCACAAGGGCTGTTGGGAGGTCCTGTTGAGACCTTACATTTGCTGTGCTATCCAGGGTATGTTCTTGCATGAGGGGGCTGGTGGCAGTTTAAGGTCCTCACCAGCCAAACAAAATGGATACTGAGGCAACAACACCCTGGAGTAGCTGAGCTGCACTCCTGACATGCCTCTTGTCTTTTGCGACTAACGCTGTTATGATCATCGGTGTACAAATATCTCTCTGGGAGCCTGTTTCAATTCTTTTGGGTAGATACCCAGAAGTGGAATTGTTGGATCTATGGTAATTCTATTTTTGATTTTTTGAGGATCTTCCCTACTGGTTTCCGTAGTAGCTGCATCATTTTACAGTGACCCAATAATTAATTCTGGATGCCCCAACTTTAACAAGAGCCCCAATATCCTAAAGATGTTTATGATTACTTCACTTTGGGAGGATAGAAAAAAGAGGAAGCAGGTGTTGCTCATTTTAGGAGAGGTTTTTCCATAGAATTTCTCTCGTAAGGATCGCCCCTTGGGGGAAAAAAGCAGTTACACGCATTATGTTCAGGGTGACATATTGAGTACGATTTTCTAAAAGATGTGCTGGCCATCAAAGAGATTATGTACTGGCCATCAAGATCCTGGGAGAAGTTTGTTTTGATTTAGTGAGTTTGTATCTCAAATAAGCTCAAGTAGTTTAGACAGTGGTTCTCACACCCTACCCGTTCGTCTGCTGATTACTGAGTAAGTCAGGCAACAGTTGACCTCCCCTTCCTGATGTCACAGCCTAGAAAAAGGAAGACAGTCTGAGTCAGCTCTGAAAGGGTGCATGGGGGAAGCTACATGCCCGCTATGAAGGGAGTGGCTTGGTGACTGCTTTTGGATGACTTTATAATCACATTGTTTGCAGGAAGGCACCCATCAATCTCCTCCTTTGACTCTGTTCCTGAACAAATCTTTGTAAAACGGTCACAAAACCATACAGGTTTCAAGTGTACAACTCAACAAAACACCATCTGCACAGGGCATCATGTGCCCATCGCCTCAAGCAAAGTCTCTTTTTGTCCCCATTTATGCCCCTTTGCCCACCTCCACCTCCCCCACCCCCTTTCCCTCTGGCTGTCACCATACTGCTGTCTGTGTCTATGTGTTTTATATATACCGTATTTTTCACTCCATAAGATGCACCTGACTATAAGATACACCTACGGTTTTAAGTAGGAAAATAAGAAAAAAAATATTCTGAACCAAATGCTGTGTTAAAATAAATAAAATACCGTATTTTTCGCTCCATAGGCACACAAGCATTTTCCTCTCCACTTTTAGAGAGGAAAAAGTGCTTCTTGTGGAGCGAAAAATACAGTGTATGTATATATATATATATATATATATATATATATATATATATATATATATATGGTTTTTTGCTTAATCTTTTCACCTTCTTTCATTCAGACTCCAATCTCTGTCCCCTCTACAGCTGTCAGTCTGTTCCACATGTTCATGCCTCTGTTTCTATTTTGTCTATCAGTTTATTTTCTTCATTAGATTCCATATATAAGTGAAATCATATGGTACTTGTCTTGATCTAACTGACTTATTTCAATTAGCATAATTATCTCCAAGTCTAACCATGCTGTCACAAAGGTAAGATTTCTTTCTTTATGGCCACATCACAGAGCTGCTTTCCACACCCTGGAGGTTATTCCAGCCCTACCTTCCCCCCTTCTGCAACTCCAGGTCCCAAGTATCTTTCAAAAAACACCATCCGGAGATGACGTCAGAGTAATGGCAGGGTAGGAAGCGATTCCGATAAATCTCCCCCAAAACTCAACAAGATCTTCAACCAGAAACAGAAAAACCTATACTTGGAGCCTCCAGATGCTTCGCAATACACCCAAAGGTATGGTCGAGTGAAAAATTGGCTAAATATATAACCAAACCCCGAAGGAAATAGGGAGTAAGAAATGCTCTGCCTTCCTCACTAACGTAAACAGGGCGGCTTTCTCTGGTAACTGTGAATATAGAAACTGAGGCGGGCAAAGGGGGTGAATAGATCCAGGCTGCGGCACAAACGGCCGAACCAGGCTGTAGCATGGAGATCCAAGCCGAGGAAAAACTGATCCTGTGGCAACCCGGGCAATACAAGCTAACACTCGCGCCAAACCCAAACAAAGAAAGACAAGCGGGGCGGCCATTTTACCCGGTCTCCTGGTTGGTGCTCAGTTAGTGAGATAGAGATTTCTTCCTAGGCCCCGAGAGTGGGTGCCCGTGTTGCCCCACGGAGAGGCAGGGTCAGAGGCCTTTCTGTGGGCCGAGGGCAGAGTCTCTGGGCAGCCCCAGCGCCCTGGGAAAGCCACGCACAGGAGGGAGTGAGAACTAATTCCAACGGTGGAAATTTTCCGTGCTGCTGGGGGTTTCACTCAGAGGAAAACGCAGCCAACCTCATATCCGGGTTTGCGTGCGCAGATAGTGAATGAGAGATTCCTCCGAGTGACTCGGCAGTGCGCGCCCGTGTTATCGCACAGAGGGGCAGAGTCAGGGGCCTTTGTGTAGGCCAAAGCAGAATCCCGGGCCGCCCCAGCGCCTTGCAAAAGCCGCTCACGGGGACGGAGCGAGACTCAATTCCAACGCTGCAACTTTTCCATGCAGTTGGGGGTTTCACTCAGAGCGTGAGACTGCTGGCCAGATATCCTGGTCTGCGCGCGCAGCCAGTGAGTGAGAGTTTCCTCCAAGTGCCCCGGAAGTGGGCGCCCGCCTGTGTTACCGGACAGAGTGGCAGACAGAGCCAGAGGTCTTTGAGTGGGCGGAAAGCCCGCCTGATTATTCTAGCAGCTCTGACTGACTGAGCCTTACCCAGAGCCCTGTGCTGAGTGGAAATAGAGTGGGGAGTTGCCAGCTTTTTGAGCCTCTTACTATCCAGGCAGAGGCAGCAGCAACCCCATAGCTGGATTATCAGGCTACTAATTGAGGAAGGAAAGACTAGGAGAAAGGCTCCAGGAACACGGACTCTCTCACTGTCGGAGCCTATAAATGCTAATGAGCCTCGACTGCCAACGAGACTAAAGCACAATACATGACATTGCCATAGAGACTTATCAACTACAAACCTCTACCTGAGCGTGCCAAAGGGGCAGAACCCGGGGTACAGAGTCATCGACCAGGAAGAGGGAGAGAAAAGAAAAAGCAAGAAGATAACCTCTCAAAATCAAGAATAATCTGCAGACTTTATAACCTATCCCATTTTATTATATTTGTTCGTTTGTTTCTCTTATCTTCATTCTTGATACTTTTTTTCCTCCTCCAATTTGGCCGATTAACTCTCTGCCGGTCTTACTCTCTCCTCTCCTTGAACTACACTACCCATAAGTGTTACATCTCCCACTATCTTTTCTCTTCTCTTCCTTTCTCTCTATGAGGGTTGCACTCCAAAACCCTTAACTCTCTCTCTCTCTTTCTCTCTCTCCTTTCTTTTTTCTTCTATCAGTGGTTCCCTCTTTTTCTCTCTCTCTCTCTTTCTTTTCTCCCTCTATATTAGTTTCTTCCTTTCTCCTTTACATCTCCTCTCATTCAAACCTCAATTACAAACAAATTATCTTATCTGGGACTCAAATTTATGTTTGTGGCATTTTGGGGGGTTTTTACTTCACCTTTTTAACTCACTAGCAGTGCTCCCATCCCTGGCTCTCCATTTTATCTAGTTCTTGTTCCACTAAATACAATAGTAATTTTTAATTTGTCTCCCCATTTTTCCGTTTTCCTCTTATTCCTCTCATCATAACTCTTAGACAACCAACACCTAAAAGCAAATCATTTTATTCTTGACCCAAATTTTTTCCTTATTTGCTTTTTGTGGGTCCATACGCTCTTTTCTTCTTCTTCTTTTTTTTTTTTTTTCCTTTTCTCGTTTTTCTTTTTTTTCTTTTCTTTTTTTTTTGCCCCTTTATTACTTTTCCCCAATTCAGGCCCTCCATCACAGGCATTGTTTGTTATAATTCACAGTTCATCACAAGATTTTCTCAAGAAAGAGGGGAGAGGAGAGGAGAGGAAAAAAGGAGGGGGGGAATAATTTCCTTTTTTAAAAATTTTTATTTTATTTTATTTTTCTTTATTTCATTATTAATTTTTTTTAAAAAAAACAACTATTTTCGATTTTTTATTTTTTTATTATTTTTTTTAACTTTTTATTCTTTATTAAATCTCATTAATACTATCAACAAAACCACCCTCAGATGACATTAAGGAAGAGAAAATCGAATATCATGAATACAAAAGAAAGAGAGGTAACACAGCTAGATGAGGAAAAATCTATGGAGAAAAAATTTAATATATTGGAAACCTTGGAGCTAAATGACAGAGAATTCAAGATAGAAATCCTAAAAATCCTCCAAGATATACAAGAAAACACAGAAAGACAATTTAGGGAGCTCAAAAAACAACTCAATGAACACAAAGAATATATGTCCAAGGAAATTGAAACTATAAAAACAAATCAAACAGAGATGAAAAACTCAATTCACGAGCTGAAAAACGAAGTAACAAGCTTAGCTAATAGAACAGGTCAGATAGAAGAGAGGATTAGTGAAATAGAAGACAAGCAACTTGAGGCACAACAGAGAGAAGAAGAAAGAGACTCAAAAATTAAAAAAATGAGATAGCCCTACAAGAATTATCTGACTCCATCAAAAAGAATAACATAAGAATAATAGGTAGATCAGAGGGAGAAGAGAGAGAAAATGGAATGGAGAACATACTCAAACAAATAATAGATGAGAACTTCCCAAGCCTGTGGAAAGAACTAAAGCCTCAAGTTCAAGAAGCAAACAGAACTCCGAGTTTTCTTAACCCCAACAAACCTACTCCAAGGCATATCATAATGAAATTGACACAAACCAACAGCAAAGAAAAAATTCTCAAGGCAGCCAGGGAAAAGAAGAATACAACATATAAAGGAAGGCCCATTAGATTATCATCAGATTTCTCAGCAGAAACTCTACAAGCTAGAAGAGAGTGGACCCCAATATTTAAAGTCCTGAAAGAGAGGAACTTTCAGACACGAATACTATACCCATCAAAGCTATCCTTCAAATATGAAGGAGAAATAAAAACATTCACAGATACAGAAAAGATGAGGGAATTTATCATCAGAAAACCCCCACTCCAGGAATTACTAAAGGGGGTTCTCCAATCAGATGCAAAGAACAAAAAAAAAAAACAGAGCCACAAGTAAAAGCTCCAAGAAGAACACAATAAAACCAAATTTAAACTGTGACAACAACAAAAAGAAAGAGGGGGAGAAGATGGAGATTAACAGTAGCAAAGGACGATGGAGTGCAAAAGTACTCACAAAATAGTTCGCTACAATGAACAGGGTAGGGACCCTTTTCATTACTCAAAGGTAACCACCATTGAAAAAACCACCACAGAAGCACATGAGATAAAAAAGATAGCAACAGAGGAAAGATGTATGGAATACAACCAAATAAAAAAAAAAGATAGAAAAACGAAAGAGAAGGATCAAACAAGACACAAAACTAACAGAAAGCAAGATATAAAATGGCAATAGGGAACTCACAAGTATCAATAATTACACTAAATGTAAACGGATTAAACTCACCAATAAAAAGGCACAGAGTAGCAGAATGGATTAAAAAAGAAAATCCAACTGTATGCTGCCTACAGGAAACTCATCTAAGTAACAAGGATAAAAACAAATTCAAAGTGAAAGGCTGGAAAACAATACTCCAAGCAAATAACATCCAAAAAAAAGCAGGCGTAGCAATATTCATATCGGATAATGCTGACTACAAGACAGGAAAAGTACTCAGAGACAAAAATGGCCATTTCATAATGGCTAAGGGGACACTGAGTCAAGAAGACATAACAATTCTTAATATATATACACCAAACCAAGGAGCACCAAAATATATAAGACAGCTACTTATTGATCTTAAAACAAAAACTGACAAAAATACAATCATACTTGGAGACCTCAATACACCGCTGACAGCTCTAGATCAGTCATCCAAACAGAGAATCAACAAAGACATAGTGGCCTTAAACAAAACACTAGAGCACCTGGATATGATAGACATCTACAGGACACATCATCCCAAAGCGACAGAGTATACATTTTTCTCCAGTGTACATGGATCATTCTCAAGAATTGACCATATGTTGGGCCACAAAAACAACATCAGCAAATTCAGAAAAATTGAAGTTGTACCAAGCATATTTTCTGATCATAAAGCCTTGAAACTAGAATTCAACTGCAAAAAAGAGGAAAAAAATCCCACAAAAATGTGGAAACTAAACAACATACTTTTAAAAAATGAATGGGTCAAAGAAGAAATAAGTGCAGAGATCAAAAGATATATACAGACTAATGAAAATGACAATACGACATATCAGAATCTATGGGATGCAGCAAAAGCAGTAATAAGAGGGAAGCTCATATCACTTCAGGCATATATGAACAAACAAGAGAGAGCCCAAGTGAACCACTTAACATCCCACCTTAAGGAACTAGAAAAAGAAGAACAAAGACAACCCAAAACCAGCCGAAGAAAGGAGATAATAAAAATCAGAGCAGAAATAAATGAATTAGAGAACAGAAAAACTATAGAAAAAATTAATAGAACAAGGAGCTAGTTCTTTGAAAAGATCAACAAAATTGACAAACCCTTGGCAAGACTTACCAAGGAAAAAAGAGAAAGAATTCATATAAACAAAATCCAAAATGAAAGAGGAGAAATCACCACGGACACCGTAGATATACAAAGAATTATTGTAGAATACTATGAAAAACTTTATGCCACTAAATTCAAAAACCTAGAAGAAATGGATAAATTCCTAGAACAATACAACCTTCCTAGACTGAGTCAAGAAGAAGCAGAAAGCCTAAACAGACCAATCAGTAGAGAAGAAATAGAAAAAACCATTAAAAATCTCCCCAAAAAGCAGCCCCATGTTCATTGCAGCATTGTTCACAGTGGCCAGGACATGGAAACAACCAAAAAGCCCATCAATAGATGACTGGATAAAGAAGATGTGGCACATATACACTATGGAATACTACTCAGCCATAAGAAATGATGACATCGGAACATTTACAGCAAAATGGTGGGATCTTGATAACATGATACGAAGCGAAATAAGTAAATCAGAAAAAAACAGGAACTGCATTATTCCATACGTAGGTGGGACATAATAGTGAAACTAAGAGACATTGATAAGAGTGTGGTGGTTACGGGGCGGAGGGGGGAATGGGAGAGGGAAAGGGGGTGGGGAGGGGCACAAAGAAAACAAGATAGAAGGTGACAGAGGACAATCTGACTTTGGGTGGTGGGTATGCAACATAATTGAACGACAAGATAACCTGGACTTGTTATCTTTGAATATATGTATCCTGATTTATTGATGTCACCCCATTAATAAAATAAAATTATTAAAAAATAAAAAAATAAAAATAAAATAAAAAATAAAAAATAAAAAAAACACCATCCACTTCCCCTGTGAACACCTCTTGGTTTATTTCAGTCTACCTTCCTCTCACCATTTCACAAAATTCCAGCCCACCCAGCATGGTTCCATTATTATTTAATACAGCATTACTCCACATTAATTGATTCATTCATTAACCAACACTGACTGAATGTCTGCCATTTTCAAATTATCCTCCTAAGCCCTCAGTTGATACTGTGTTCAAGCAGGTCATTACACAAATAAATATGACATCAAGCAGAAGGTGAACATGTATCAAAGAGTCATGAAGTTCTGTAGCCATTCAGAAAAGAAGGCAACCAATTCTAACTGGAAGGAGCTGGGAAGACGCTGTAGAGACAACTTTCACATCGGGACCTCAAGAGTTCTGAATTCCGGAGGTAAAGAATGGGGAACTCTTGACATGGGAGAACGTGCCTAGGAAGGCTCTTCACTACAGCACTGCCTGAGGAGGCCCAGGGCAGGCTGCTAAGTACTGCTGTCCACCGTGTGCGACGGAAGGTGCTAGAACATCTGCCTGTGCTTCAGCAGCCTGGTGCTAGAAAAGCTCCGAGGCTGGAGACACTGGATCCTAGAGAAAACGTGAATGCTGAAGGAGGCTGACAAACCTCGAAAGAGAACTCCTTCCTCCTATAGTATTCCTCCGCTTTCTACTGACAATGCTTCATGCTGTGTCCACTAACACAGGACAAGTATCTACAGGCTTGTCACTGTCACAGAGCTTGGAATTGGTAGCCACATTGACAATGACAAAATACCCAAGTGGACCCAAAAGAGATATGGTTCATGATTTCTGAGCTTTGTTATTCATTTTAATAACGCATTTTAAAAATATTGTCTTCTACAGGCACTATAGCTTGGGTTTTAATATTCAGCTTGAAGGTCTATGGGAAAGTTTTAAGTAGAGAAGTGAGATGATCTGACCACTAAACAAGTAGTTAATATGCTGCAAGGGGCAAAGATAGAAGCAGCGTAATCAATTACGAGACCACTAACACTCTGGATGAGAAATGTTGACTTTCACAACAAATCTGAGAATCTGAGGAGATCTGGTAAGAAGGGATTGATTTCTGGCTGTGTTGTGAAAGGTAAGTTCCCTGACAGATAGGATAGGGGTGAAAGAGAGAAAAAGAGGTCAAGATGATCATTGTTTGGCCAGTGCAATGGAAAGGATGCAATTGCCCTTTTAGTGTGCTGAGAAGGAATGGTGGGTGGAGGGAGAGAAGAATTCAGAGTTAAAGTCTGGACATGGTAAGTTAGAGATGTTTATTAGACACCCAATTGGAAACATGAAACAGGAAGTTGGATGTAAGAGTTGGGGGTTCATTGAGATCCAGGCAAGAGCTACATATGAGGGTTCTCAGTCTATACCTGGTGGGTAAAGCCATCAGACTGGATGCTACTATGAGTCTGATAATAGTGGGGAATGGGTATAGATAACAATGAGAAGAGGGACCAGCTCTGAGCTCTTAGGCTGGGAGGAGACTAACCTCTTAAGGAGACTGAGAACTGTGAAAGTGACAGCAAGAGGGAACTCGGGAAGGTGTGGTGTCTTAGATGTGAAATACAGAAAGTGTTTCCACAATCAATGGTAACAAATGATGACAGGTCAAGTAAGGTCACAACCGAGAACTGACTCTTGGATAAGGTTACATGCTGGTCATGGATTTCTGACAAGAGTAGTTTTAGTGGAGTGATAGGGCACAGTGTCTTACGTGAAGGGACAAACCAGAAAGAGGCTGGGAGATTGTGAGAAAGGGAGGTCTAATGAGACTACAGTGTAAATTGAAGGCAAGAAGGAAGTGCCAGAGATGGATGGACAGAATGTTGTCAGGGGCTTTAAGCTTTCAGAAGTAAAGACATTCTGGTCATGACAACTTTTAGAGTGTGGCCATGGATTTGCTCATCTGGCTTAAGTGGAGCTGAAGGACTTAGGAGCTGCAGAAATTAAGTAACTGTGAAGGCTGGCTGTGGATGGGTTAGATGTGCTAACATTGATGTTGTCCAGGGAAAGATAGGGCCCATAGAGGAACAAACATTGAACTCAAGACATTCACAGCATGGACTAGGGGCTAAGCGTGAGGGCTACTCTCCACCACGAAGGGAGCTATGATGGACTACTTAACTATGCCCAAAATACACACCAGCCACTGTTTGACCCCTCCCGCCCCCATTATCAGGATGGAACGTGTAAGGAACAAAACAGCTGCTTGGAATTTTATGAATTTACCAAAAAGAACAAATGTGTCCTTAGTGTGGGCTGTGTCATGCCATTCCTCAACGAGCTGAGATAAGTGATTCATGGGTATGAATCACTCATGACATCTGTCACCTTGGGTCTCTAAAGTGCCTGTGGACTGGCATGGAGGCTGACCCTGCTTTTTAGATCTTGGCATATACAGGGACGTGCATGTGAGAACACATATGTGTGTTTTGTCACATAGTTGTTAATTAAGCAGTTTACTACTTTTTAATCTAAACTATTTGGAGTTGAAAAAGACATATCAAATACAGCTGAATGCTTAGATTTGGTTTTCTTTTCTGTCTTTATAGAAAAGAGATAGGAATGAAATCTGACCCATGAGCCATCCTCTGGACTTTACGGAGGCCGGAGGCAATGTTACAAGTGGGTAGGGGACAGGAGCTTTATAATTTAAAATACGCATAAAATATACTTCATTCACTTTACCTAGGGCATGTATGTCAGTTTCCTGGGTCTTGAAATCCATGTCATGTAGAATCACAAAGAAACAGCTGAATCATCTGAGACCACAGGAAACGCCACATTGAACCCATAAATGGCCAATGTGAGATGCTTACGTAAAAACACGAAACTTGAGAGACGAGGTATGAAATGTGAGGGCATCAGAATGAGGCGGGTCAAGGTTACAGTGTCAGTGCAGCCACAGATTGGCCTCGAAGACTTAAGCTCATTGCCTCCCTGAGAGACTTCATCAGCTTTTGTAAAAACAGAGCTAACACTGTTACTCAATTTAGAAGACTGTTGTGAAAATTTAAAAAAAGGACACAAGTAAAATCCTCGGACACCAGGCTCGGTGAGGGTGGGCTTCTTTCCATTTTCCCTTCATCAGTAGGAACAAAGCCTATTCGTTGTGCCACAAAACCCCAGCGGACGACTTAGGAAACGCTCTGGAAATTATACACTATCATTCATTGTATCATTCTAATCAAAATCACCTAAGCTGTCATGAGGCCCAGGCTGGGTTCAAGTCTCAGAATTAGCTTACCTTCCCTTACCATTTCAGCTCCCAACAAATGTATAGTCTAAATAGAGAAGAAAGAGAGACATGTTCATCTTCCTGGCCTCACTCGCTCCCTTGCTTACTCACGCCACTCAATCGGGACTCTGGTAGCTAGTTCTCAGGGGTACACTTTGTTCTAAAAAGGAATGCACAGGGCTTGCATGCCTGGGCTTGGAAGAGAGTGTGGCGTGCTAGGTAGGAAATGGGGATGCTGGGTGATCAGTCCTATTTAAAGCCTCCCCGCGGGCTCGCAGTGGCATCCAACGGGATCCCTCCACTTCTGGGCCTTGAGTTTCCTCTTAAAGGGAGGAAAGAGATCCTCTTCTTATCAGGAGGCATCTGAGAACGTCAGTGTTTGAAAAGCACTTGGAGGTGAGGAGTCACGTGACAATCATATCGAGTCTGGAATCTGGAGAGGCACGTTCTTTGTCCACCTTCTCAGAAACATTGCAGAATGCGTAGGTCCAGCCTGTCAGGCAGGTCCAGAACCATCTGAAGGTATGCAGTTTGGAAATACTCAAGATAATGAGAATTTTGTTAGCACTTCTGCTGAGTCATGGTCCCCCTCCCCCCTGGGGTGTGGAGCAAGCAGAATGGGGTGGGGGCAGGGAAAGCCCTGGCCCAGGACCCTAAGTGCAAGACCTTTGGGCCCGGCTCTGTCTCGCCAGAGCCTGCCCATACCCAGTTTAAAGCTCTGATGATCTCTGATGCCCCTCATAGCTCTTTAACACCCCAAGGTTCTAAACTGTGGCCAAGCATTCAAGGCCATAGGACAAGAATAGCTCCCGGTTCCCACTAAGAGACAACATGGCCAGCAGTGGTCCTGTTGGCATTTCCCATATCATCTATTCACCCGTTCATTCAGGTTTCCTGAGTCCGCACTTGCTAGAGGCTGAGCCAGAGCCGGGACTGAGGATAGGACAAAGTCCGAGTTTCCAAGCACTCAGCTCTAATGGGAGCGGCAGGTCCTAGAGAATGGCTGTTCAGAGCGCAGCCAATCCCTCTGAGGGTTTGTAAAGGCGTGCAGAGAACAGCAAGGCATAAAAAAGGACACCATAGAATGGAAACAAGAGAGTAATAGGTTTATTTACCCATCTTGCCGGGTATCAATCCAGTTGCTGTACATACATGAATTTATTTACCCTTTTATTAATCTTGAGAGGTAGATGTTTCTTTACCACAATTTAAAGTTAAGCAAAGTTGGGCATAACACATATCCTCGTGTTCCCAGAGCTACTGTGTGGAAGGGCCAGAGCTCATGGCGACATGAATTGGATGCTAACGTGCTCCCTCCCACAAAGACTTGACCTGTCCTTAATCCATCACTAAGATCTCCCCAGCAGGGAGGGCAGCCCTCCCAAGTAGGGGGAGCTAAAGGAACAAAATCACGGATACCAGATCGGATTAGAGGCCACAACTGAAGGGCAGATGCCAGCAGTGTCAGGAGACAAAGTGGGAAGGGGTGTGGGAGGGGGAGGGTGGAGAGAAACCCAGAATGTTCTCTCCATTGCTCCAGGCAGTGAGAAGCCATGAGAGTGAAAAATAATTCGTTCTAATTTTTGCCCTTGATAGTTGCTGCTTTGACAGCACTCTGGATGATGGGTTGGAAAAGAGTGAGATTTCTGAGCACAGATGAAATGATATTGGGGTAGGAGGGCCAGTAAGGGGGCAATAGCAGGAGCCCAGAAGAGAGCTGATGAAGGCTTGAGCCCCTGTCTGCGACATTTCAGTAACTAGACGAGGTCCAGAAAGCCCATGGGGAGTGTATTTGGAATTGTTAGAGCTGTCCTGACCCCTTGACCAAGATCCTTGGGGCCACATACTAGATATAAATTTAAACTAGAAACAAACGTGTTCCTAAATCTTCAAGGTCTACTGAGGATTCTGACCTCATTTGGGAAGGACCTAGGGAAACTTGATTCACATTTCTCTGAACTCTTCCCAATATCCATCTTCTAAGTAGAAAGAAGAGCTGTTCCTGCCTAACTGGGCCTGTAAGGCTGGTATTGTTCAGAAAAAGAGCAGGATTCTCAAATACCAACTGCATTTGCTTGACACAATAAGAGAACTAGGTGCCTTGGATACTGGTCCTGTTAGGCCATATGGTCTGAGTCATGGGGCTTGAGAGAGTCTGGGCCACAGCAGTCCTCCAGGAAGACAGGCTCAAGTGCAGGCAGCCCATGCAGCCAGAGGGAAGTGGAGGGGTACGGGGAGGGAAGGGAGTGAGGAAGGGATTTTATGAGCCATCACACTATAGATGAAACATGGAGCCATCCTGAGGCTCAAAGAACCCAGACAGGGGCCAAGAGGATGTGACGGGTACGTGCACCTACTTGTAAGCAGCTCTACTGACTCTAAGAGTGGCCAGGTTTATTGTGCGAATCAAGTGGTTGATGTCATCTCCATCAAAAACTCACTTCTCTCCTCCGGCTTTCTCCAAATCCTTTCTTTCCCTCCCATTACTTCAACGGGCAAGGTGGATCACACTCCGCTCACTAGGATAGAGGACCTCTGTAGATAGTATTCTGGTCCCGTCTCTGCCACTTACTAGCTCGCTGACCAAGCTCCACTCGCTCTGTCTGTCCATTACCAGGACAAGGAAACCATGAAATAACGGGTTTGGAATTGCAGCCTGCCCACTCCAAGTGCCTTTCAGTGATAACAATTCCTCATTTGTCTCTTTCTCTCAGCCGCCCACCCTCCATTCCATTTATTTTCATCATTTTTTTTTTGTTTCTTTCTTGGTTTTATCTTGCTTATAACATCTAGCCGGTGTGAGTAATGTTCATATGGCCATGAATACAGTGGGTTCTTTGTCATCTGTGATAATGAGAGACGATCATGGGGGTAACCCTAAACTGCAAACACTCATCATATACGTGACTGAGGAGCATTCCAGTCTGTCTAACAATCTAATATTTGGTTTGGGCCACACTCGCTGAGTAACCATTAGCTCAGCGATTTTCAACCTTTTTCATCTCGTGACACACATAAACTAATTACTAAAATTTTGCACACACCAAAGTATAAATATAGATGTATTAACATACATATGTATATATGTATGTATATATTTTTGCTGATCTGTCAAAATATATCCCACATAGGTGAGATATCAAATTGAGACTCATGGACATAGATAAAAGTGAGGTGATTATGGGGAGGGGAGTAAAGAGGGACAAATATATGGTGATGGAAAATGATTTGACTGGGTGATGGGCACACAACACAATCAACAGTTCAGTGCTAGAGAGATGTTTACCTGAAACCTATGTACTCTCTCTTATTGATCAATGTCACCCCATTAAATTTAATTTTTAAGTAAAAATATTTTTTTTAAAAAATAGGTATAATTTTTATTTATTCACACCAGATGGTTACTGTGATATTGGCTATTACCATTGTTTGTCAATCTGAGGGGAAACAGGTAAATCAGTGTCCCTGACTAAATAGTCAGGTATTGCATTCTTTGAAAATCCTTGTGGTACATCATGTGCCATGACATACCAGCTGAAAATTGCTGTGTTCGCTGGCTAGCAGGATGGGCATGGAGAGTTTAGCTGGGGAAGCCCTGGGGAGAGAGCGCCAATGCTGGCACACAAACACAGGCCAAGTCTCTTCTGAACAGGCTGTTTGTACATTACACCTCATTGGTTTGTATAATTAACCCGGCAATGGCCGGTGTGCAGAGCATGCCTGCGCACAAGGTGTAGGCTGTAGGAGGCTGTGAACCTCCAAACCAAGTAGGATCAGGGTCTTAGTTTCAGAGTGGCTCAGCCCACAGGCTCTGCTGTCACTGATTTTTCTGTGGGTAGCACTGTCCTCAGGAGACCCTCTGGGACACTTACAACACGCAATAGAACCCCCATAGCAAGGAGAGCCACCACCTTCTCTGCGTGTCCTGGGTTCTGCAGGCCTGTCAGCTCTTTGGAACGTAAAAGGGATGTCTCATGGCTATTTGTGACCATTTCCCTGAGACCTGTGCCCTGTTCTACTCCATAGACAGGGTCTCTAACAGCCTCCTCATCCTCAGTTATCCCTCATGAGCAACTGGAGGCATCTCAGGTGAGCCTAACAGTAAATTTGATCTGGTTGAGTCAAGATAGTGTATGGAGTTTCTTCTATTCATGAAAGTTTTACAATTCCCACATAAGATTACAGGGCATGAAGTTCTGAGTGTTGTTTCATTTTACTATAAACTTTTATTTCTCTCTATCAAGGTGACCTATTCACCATACATTAGGAAAATAAAGTAAAGGTATAAAGGAAAAATGTAAACTAGTAAATTCTAACACCTACAGATAAGCACTATTAACATTTTGGTTTATTATTTTTATTCTCTTTTCTAAGCAGATTGACAACAGATTGTGACAAACAGATGATACATATGATAAATACATAGATAGAAGATAGATAGTAGATAGATAAATACATACATACAGAAATAGATATAGATAATAAATGTTCCATTCGTATAGTTAATATTTTACAATTTTTTGTAACAGTCTTGTACACATTTTTATATCATTTAGTTTTTCTAATGTTAAATATTAATGTCTCCATTGCATTTAATTTTATTTATAGTAATTTATTAAGCATTTCCAGATTATTGAAATACTATTTTCAATTCTTTTCTTACTATAGATAATATGGCAATGAAAATTCTTCTGCATGAATATTTCTTTGAATTGCTGAGTTTTTCCTTAGAAGAGATGCCTTTAAAGATTAATTTCTCAATAAAAGGGCACAAAAATTTTTAAGGTTCATTAATTAAGTTGTCAAAAAGTGTTCTAGATTAAGTGGCAAGAATGTATACTTCTATTGGCAAGATGAGCAGCTCACCCTTGCCAACATTAAAGTTATGTTCTATATTGATTAGAACTTTAAATGGAAAAAAAGGGATAATTCAATGTTTTTATTAGGTTTCCCTTGAATTTATTTTGTGAACATTTTTGTATGTTAATAAACACTCTCAATTTATAATTTTTGACTATTTTTCCATTGGGACATTCCTATTGATTTATATGAGCTATACAGTGTGTCCGTAAAGTCATGGTGCACTTATGACTGGTCACAGGAAAGCAACAAAAGATGATAGAAATGTGAAATCTGCACCAAATAAAAGGAAAACTCTTCCAATTTCATACCTATTCAGTGCAGTTTGACGTGGGCTCATGCACAGATTCTTTAGGGCTCCTTAGGTAGCTATCCCGTATAGCCTCTACAGCAGGGGTCCCCAAACTAAGGCCCGCGGGCCACTTGCGGCCCCCTGAGGCCATTTATCCGGCCCCCCCTCTGCACTTCCGGAAGGGGCACCTCTTTCACTGGTGGTCAGTGAGAGGAGAATAGTTCCCATTGAAATACTGGTGAGTTTGTTGATTTAAATTTACTTGTTCTTTATTTTAAATATTGTATTTCTTCCCATTTTGTCTTTTTACTTTAAAATAAGATATGTGCAGTGTGCATAGGGATTTGTTCATAGTTTTTTTTATAGTCCGGCCCTCCAACGGTCTGAGGGACAGTGAACTGGCCCCTTGTGTAAAAAGTTTGGGGACCCCTGCTCTACAGAGTCATCACTGACTGATGGCCTACCAGAACGGGGTTTCTCCACCAAACTGCCGGTTTCCTTCAACTGCTTATCCCACTGAGTAATGTTATTCCTATGTGGTGGTGCTTCGTTATAAACGCGCCGATATTCACATTGCACTTTGGTCGCGGATTCGAATTTTGCGAGCCACAGAACACACTGAACTTTCCTCTGTACCGTCCACATCTCAACTGGCATGGCCGTGGGCTGCTCCACTGTATACAGGGTATTATGTCATCATCTGCGCATGTGCACATGCTGCCACATTATCCTACAGAAACTGGGAGGGTTTTCCTTTTATTTGGTGCAAATATAACATTTCTATCATCCAGACATATGCTGGGTCTCCCAAGTGACCGGTCAAAAGTGCACCATGACTTTACGGACACACTGTATATTTATATAGTACACATACCCATAAGTACTGTATATTAATTCTTTGCTATCTATGTTGCAATTTTTTTCTCCTTTGTTTCTGTCTTTTTAATTTTATTGATGATTTTAATACTCAAATGTTTCAATTTAATTCTATTTAGATCTTCACTTTTATTTTGTCCTTTCTTCTACGCTTTTATGTTTACGATTCCTTCTTCACCTTAACCACTGGAGAATATTTACTTATTTTCCTAGTTGTTCTGTTTTACTTTTTATATTTAACTTTATGATTTACCTTGGGATCATTTTGCACATAGTGTGAGGCAAAGATTCTACCGGAGATCATTCTCCAAACTATTTGTTAATTAATCTGAGCGTTTGTGATGTTTCCCTCATCAGGTATGACATTCCCATAGATGCCTTCCTGCCCCACCCAGACTCCCCCCCCCCCCCCCCGTTACCTAGTGACTGGTTGATGTGGGACTGTGAGAGCCCCTTTCAGCTCCCTGTATGGCTGAAGCCTTTGTTGGAACCCAATCACAGCTCAACTCCTCCCTCTGGCCAGTTTCACCTCCATCTTCTCCCTCCACGCTGACCCTAAGCGCACTCCCTATAGAGGGAGTATCCTGCAACCTAACCACCAAGGAGGAGCTTCCCAGGAACACAGCCAATGACACACATACACGTAGGCGCCCAGTCTGTAACCCACAATTCCGAAAGTTCTGAAAACCAGAAGTCATTTTCATGAGTTTGGTGCCAATATTCATTTTAGAGCAAAATAGGACCTGAATCAGTAGGAGGCTGTTTATAGTTCAATATCTCCTACTCGGTTTAGTTAATATAGAAATACCATTGTATTTGATTATGGCGTTCTGGTCCAGACCCCACACGAACTATTAAGTATTATTTAGGATATAAGCAAATTACCCTTCTGGAAACCTAATTCTAAATTCCAAAATACTTCTCATCCCAAGAGTTTCAGAGTTTCAGATAAGGCACTGTGGACCCATCTGAGTTTATTTTGAAACTTATCTCAACGCATGCATTTTTTTTTTCTTAAGTAAGAAGCGGGAGGCAGAGAGACAGATTCCCACATACATCCTGACCAGGATCCACCCAGAAAACACCCTTGGGACAATGCTCTGTTCATCTGGGTCCATTGCTCCATTGCTCAGCAACTGAGATATTTTAGCACCTGAAGTGAGGTCATGGAGCCATCCTCTGTGCTCAGGGCCAACTTGCTCCAACTGAGCCATGGCTGCAGGAAGGGAAGAGAGAGATCAGAAGAGAGAAGGGAGAGGGGGAGGGATGAAGAAGTAGATGGTCACTTCTCCTGTGTGCCTTGACTGGGAATCGAACCTGGAACATTCACAGCTGGGCTGATGCTCTACTGCTGATCCAACCAGCCAGGGCCACAATGCACATGTTTCAATTGCAATATCATTATTCAGCATTTTGGAATCTAATAAATTAAGGTCTCTCCTCATCACCACTATTCTTCTGCAAAATAATTTGTGTTATGCCTACCTATTTTACTCTTTGAGGTGAACTTCAGAATCACTTTACCAAATTACCCCCCCCAAATTTAGGTTTTCATGGAGATAATATTAAGCATACAAATTAACCTGAGAAGAATTAATATCTTTAAAGAATTTGACCATCCCATCTAAGAACATGACAAGTCTATTCCTTCATTCATGTTTATTTATATAGTATATATCTTTAGCTGGGTTTTGAAATTTCTTTAGATAAGCCTCATACAGATTTTATTTGAGTTATTGTGATGACAGCTTTTGATTGTTTATTCTTAAAGAAACTTAAAATGTTTTTCCATTTATTCTTCCAATTGTTATTTGTTTATAGTTAAATAATCTTTTTGTGGCTTTACTTTCTATTGCCTCTTTGATATACACTGAATATCTGTGTTCTCTTCCAAACTCCTAAGTTGAGACCTAACTCCCAAGGTGATAGAGTTGGAGGTGAGGCCTTTGGGAGATCGCTAGATCATGAAGGCAGGGCCCCCATGAAGGAGGTTAGTGCCCTTATAAAGAGGCTCTGGACAGCTCTCTTGTCCCTTTCTACCATTTGAAGTGATAGGAAGAAGATGGCTGCTTATGAACCAGGAAGCAGGCCTGCCCCAGACTGTCCACACCTTGATCTTGAACTTCTTCAGTTTCCAGAACTGTGACAAATAAATGTTTGTTGTTTAAGCCACTCCATCTATGGTCTTTTATTTTTTTATTTTTTTATAGCAGCCCAAATGAACTAAAACGTTCCCTTTCTGAAATTACATTAATTCTAAGAGATTTTGGTTGAATTTCTTTGTATCTTCCCTGTACTTACTTATGTCATCTGCAAATAATGTTAACTCTGTTCTCATAAGCTACTCATGCCCCCACTCTTCATTTTCTACCACATTGTGCTGGACAGTATGTTCACCACAATGCACAGTAATGTTGGCAGCTGCAGGAATTCTGGTCAGGTTCCCAATTTTAATTGGAATTGTCCCTAGTGCTTCACCATTAAGCATTACGTTGGCTAATGTTTTATGACACTTATTCATCTACAGAAATATTATGTGCTTAGTTTTCTAAGAGTTTCTTTTTCATCTGTGAGAAATATGTTGCAGTATATCACATATTTTTCCACGTCTGTTGAAATGACCATATGTTTCTCCCTTTTGAAATACTGCTGTGATGTAATATAGTCATAGATCTCCTGATATTAAACCATTCTTGAGTTTTAAAATAGACTCTATTTCATTGCAGTGAGTTGCATTGATTCTATACAGAAATATGGGATTTGGGGTACATATTAATAATTGAGGTCAGTAAAGGTTCTCAAATGGGAGAGAGCAGAATTATCACCTGGAAAATAATTTAACACTGAAAGTTACACAGCCCAGAAAGAAGCCATGACAGAAGAGAAAGATAAATTTGGTTATTGAAATAATGTTAATTCTCTAATAGAATAAAATACTCTGAAGCCAAAAGACAAATAGAAATCTGTTAAAAATAGTAAATTGACATATCAATTTCATATATTACAATGTCCTCAAGCAATCAATTACAAAAAGAGAAGGAATCAAATAGAAAAGTGAACAGTCATTACAAACAGATAGTTGACAGGGGAAAAAAACTACAAATGAACAATAAAATTTGAAACAATGCCCAACCTCTTTGATAATTAAACAAATACAATTCAGAACTATAATAGATATTATTTTAAACCTGTAAAAATAGCAAAATTCCAAACATTGGATGATGCCACCCAGTCCTGGCAAGAATATGGAACATAGGCACTTATGTTCCTTAGTTTTTCTAGAGAAGGGTTGGGCAATAGTCATCAAATTGAGAATCCATCTACAATAGATCCATCAATTCTGCTGCTAAGAATTTACCCTATAGAGGTACTCACAAAATATATGTAGAATGTACCAAACTATACCAAAACAACCAATATATTCACCAACCAAAGATGGATTGAATAAATTAAGACATATATTCTTTTTTTAAGACATATATTCTTTTGATGGAATAGAATGTTGTCATTAAAAAACTATCTGTGTGTGCTGATATGGAAAGTCCAATAAAAATTATTAACTGAAGGACTGCAAATTACAGACCAGTGAGTCCATTCTGGCCCCTTTTGTAGATATCAGGAAAGACAGATAGGGAAAGATACATACTGGTAGGTGCATCTTTTATGTTTTTCCTCCCAGAATATTTCCTTAGGGGACAGGACTTAGAAAAGATGGTAGAAAGAGAGAGCAACAAGCAGACAAACTTTTTGTTGTCTCTGCCTTTCTTGAATCTTCCATGATACTTCTATTAAAATGCCATGTCACCAAAGATATTCTAAGAGGTCCTTCTTTTTTCCTTCCACATACTTTTCTATATTAATTGATAATAAGAATTTAAAACTATATTTTTGGACCCCATCCCTAATGATTCTGATCTAATGATGAGGAGTGGAGTTCAAGAATCTGACATTTTGACAAATAGCCCTGATAAATTTCACATAGGCAGCTGAGAAACACATTGAACATCTCTGTTTTTTTCTTCCTGATTCAGATGTGGATCAAAGTTAAGCTCACAGAATAAATTATTTGAATAGCTGTCCATGGTTTTCTATGATCTGAAAATGTCACATAGCATCAGAATGACCAATGTCTTGATAATTTAGGAGAAAATGTACCAATAAAATAAGAGTCTTTGTGGAAATAATTCTTTGATACTTTATTATTTACTTTCTTCCAAAGCTATTTTTCTAGTTAGTCTTTTCTTTCTTTCTTTATTTATTCTTGAATTACATTGACTCAATTATATTGTTAGTCCCATGACCATAGTTGTCATCCTGAACTCGAGCTGCAGAAGCACAATGAATTCATTGTTTCCTTTCTTCGTGCTCAAGGGAGCCACCTACTGTGCCATTTGTACATTGTCCCGTGGACGTTTGGGGGAGGAACGCCTTTTCTAGCAATTCAAAACTGTTACCATGTCTTTGGTTAATTCTCAGAATATAAAATACATCCAGGACTTTAAGAAAGGGGCTCTTTTTATCTGAAGTGTAATAACAATTCTCAAAGAAAAGCATTTGAGTCGATATGTAAAAGGCCAGAAGGTACTAGTAATTAAAAATCTAACTAAGATAAAGAAATAAATATCTTTCCACTGGTAGTTTAAATTAATTACTGGGGAGCAGGAGGAGGTGCAGAGCACCAAATGGGCCACATCCCTCCATTTCACATTCAGTATTCGCCCTACCTGGAAGACCCATGGACCACACATACCCTGATCTTTGGAAGGCAGTGTGGGGTGTTGGGAGAATACCTTCTAAGTCATCTGAAACCCCTGGTTGGACGCACACCTTAAACCACCCACTTCAAACTACATCACTTTGCACAAATCCACTCCTCACTCTGAACCTCAGTGTAAGCATCTCAAATGTGAGGGTCATAATTAAATCAGAGGCTCAGAACCAATGTTTAAATAAATATGGGCAGGACACAGGTCTCTGAAAAGCAACAAAGCTGGGTGGACCCAGAGCTCTGTAGGACTCAGTTTGCAAACCAGTAGATCGAATGGGTTTCTTAGTCTCCAGCACGGAAGTTCTGGGATTCTAAATAAAATTCATTAAAAAGGCAACCCAAACTAGAGCCTTGGGTTTGCATCAATATAAAGTGTTCACGAGGTTCAGCACTGTGGAAACTGATCCTAGTTGTGTCTAACAGTGAGAATAAGAAAATAACAACAAAAAACATGGCTCTGCTCTGACTCGGAGTCGAACAGAGAAGGTGGTTAGTATTTTTGGAGTTTTGCCAGACCTCCAGTCTCCCCTATGAAGAACTGTACATGCAAGACCCTGAACCCACACTAAGGAAAAGAGATGGAAAGCTCAGGGCAACTCACTAATATAAATGTTCTTCCACTTGAACCCTGAAGGATCAACTTGTACTCGGAGACATTTCTGCCACTGGAGAGAACAGATACTTAGTATGAAACCTCTGGTCTCTTAACAGTTTTGTCTTGTTTGTTGCTTTGTGAACTAATGGAAATTGAATAGAGTAAAATACACTCAATCCTCTCTGGACTGGTGAGTATAAATGAGGGATGGATCAGGATGGAGTTCCCTTGCTATTTCATGAAGTCAACAGAGACAAGGTACATCATATCTACGTGGCAGGTGTGTCCATCACCACACCTCACACTTCCTCCCCTAAAGGTGGCCTTCTAGCCTCCTTTTCTTCTCACCACACATCTAGTCCCAGGAAATGCAAGAAATGGCATAATACATAGTTCATGGCTTTGGATCATGAAAAGATTTGGGACTTTTTATTGAAGACTTATCTTCAACCACTCAGGTTCTATTTATTTATTTAGTCTTGACATACTGCTGTTTCCATATATATACTTGACATGCCCAGTTTCCCTAAATAGTTAAAGAGACTGCCACCCCTCAATGCATGCCTCTTTGATAACACTAGGCATAGTTCCTGCATTAGTTGTGCATTGTTGCAGGACAAATCACTTAATGAATGAAACAATGAGCATAGTATCCCACAGAGTCCCTGTGGGTGAGGAATTTGGGAGCTAGGTGATTCCAGCTTGAAGTCTCTTGTGAGGTTGCTGTCAAGATGTTGGCTAAGGCAAGCCATCTGAAGTCTCGTCTGGGGCGGGAAGGCCCACGTATGAGATGGCTCACTCACATGGCCACTGTCCAGAGGCCTAGATTCCTCCTTGCTGTTGACAGGAGTTCTTAGTTCTTCACCAGTAAAGCTTTTAATAGCACTGCTTAAGTGTCCGTATAGCATGGCAGCTGGTCTCTACAGTGAGTGACCCTGGAAGCAGAGACCAAGAAGGAGGCCATAATGTCTCTAATGATCTAGTGTCAGAAACCACACACCATCACTTCTAGAAGATTCTCTTCTTCAGAAATGAGTCACAGAAGCTGAACCCATGCGCAGGGGGTAAGGGTAGAAGGGAATCAGGCTCCACCTGTGCAAGAGAGGAGTATCAAGGAATGCGTGAACATATTTTAAAACCTCCAGCCTCTCTTTAGGAAAGTGCAGAATCTGCAAATGGAAATTCTGAAAACAAATTTTGAAATAAATTACCACTAGGGTAGCAATTACAATGACAAAAGAACTGCGGATCTTGTCAGTTGGCAATGACACACTACACATAAGTATTGGTTTATAGATCGTTAATTACTTGACAGCGAGAGCGGGAACTAGAGGATCTTGAATTTAAAGGTTAGGAAATAGAAAGAAATTATAGCTATCTCTTGCAAACTCACAGGAAAATGATTGAATTCACAGTTTTTCAGGAACATACCAGGAGTCTACAAGAAATACAGCCTGGAATTTTTCTGCTATGAAGATGCAGGGGACTCATGACAAAAGTGTTAATGATAAATGAAGATGCTAATAAGATGTTAATGCTTCTAACAGAGTTGGTAATGAAGAAAATGAAGAAATTAGAATAAATATTTAGATGACTGCAGTAATTCCTTTTTTGAAATTATTTTCTTAGTTTGGCCAAATTTAACAATAACTCCCAGAGGTAAAGAAGACACCAACCCAGTGCTGTCTGTATTGTGTGTCGGGGATGGAAGAGGAGACTAAAGCTTCATATCAGGGAACCAAAAACCAAAGTTAATTCTTGCCCAAAGTAAATAAATATAAATCAGTCAAATGAGGTGTTTTGGCATTGAGACAGCCAACATGTTTGTGTTATTTTGTTATTTTTCTTTTCCATTTTCCAACTGGACATTTCAGTAACACACAGATATAGCACCTCCTATTCCTCCCGGATCAAAAAAAAAAAATTAATTTAAAAGCATTTCTTGGCAGAGCCAAAGACATTCACATTCCTAAACTATTTTAAGTTCCACTGATAGAAAAAAAAAGAGACATGTGTACAAACTTCCTAAATAAATATCACTCATTCCTAGCAAGTTACAGGGAGTGATGGATTAAATAATAAACAACAACAAAGAAAGGCTAGGCGTCCTGGCTGACCCCCTCCATGGTTTCTGCATTTTCTTCTAAATGGGGACCATTCATCTGCCCCCCCCCCCCCCGACCTGGAGCTGTCTAGCTAAAAACTCTATATTGCAGTGGCAAGTGACATTGTACCCTCTGCACCTATGTGCCTCCTGTTCAGTGCAGCTTTTGTCTTGGACAGGTTTTGTTTACTTAGTACTTACCAGCCGAGAGGAAAGCGGCCGCATCTAGAGTTGTTATAAAGTGAAATACGGTGTGTGATTGTGATCAAGGTACACTTTCTGGTCCTCAGTTTTGCTACATAAAAATGAAGGTTTTCTTCCTTTCCCTTTATCTCTCTCTCTCATTCTCTCTCTCTCTCTCTCTCAGGGGAATTATATGCTTTGAGAAATATATGTGAAAATATATATCATATTCTAGCAGAGGGTAGGCACTCCATATTATTTTGTCTCCCCTTCCCCACTGCTGTCACATCAATAAATTTGGTCAAAGAGAAATAAACTTATTTTTTCTTTTTTATAACTTGTTCTGCTTCATTGGTTTTAAACAGATCCTTTTTTGAAAAAAATCCCTCAGCCTCATGGAGGAAAAAGAACACATGTTTATGGAATTCTAAAAATATATAGATGAGCAACGTTGATCTCTTTGGATTAACACTGGCACTCTACAAGTTAGGTCTTTGCTCTGTCTCTGAGCAAGATCTCTTAGCAACTTAGAGAAGTTTATCTTGTCCAAGATGAGGCACACCCAGAGGGTTGGAAACCTGAGCAGCCGAGCTCCACAGCTGGGCTTGTAGATAGTCCCTTTGGAGAGTGATGCTAAAAATTGAGACTGTTCCTCCCCAAATTCTTCATTCATTTGCTGTCTGGATTCACCGAGGCCATGCGGGAAGCCATTATGGAAACCATATCCAAAACTAAAATCAAAATACCGTCCACTGTCTGTTTCCAGGTTCCCTTAGCAAGGCTGTTAGAGACAACCTTCTCCATCAAAGAAGAAAAGCTTGCATTAGAAGTTTAATGCTAAGATTTCAATATCAGAAACGGGTCTTTCAGGAACTCAAGTGAATAATTCAGAGATGATGGTTGACCGGAGAAATTTTATCACTTTCAGACATTTTAGTTACACTCCTCTAGAGAAAATGTGGAGTTTAAACATTTCTTAGTAAAAGTGAGCTCACTCCCTGCATTGTAGGATCAACAATTGGAGGCAGGGATCACATCTCCTCATCAGTTTTAAATCCCTGAGGTAGTGCCGACACATGGGCTAGCTGGTCAATAAAAATCTCTTGAAATGTTATTCTTTCCTGAACTCAATCTGCATTGTGTGTACTTTGGCACCTGCCTCCTGCCTAGCCTCCCATCCTCCCTGTATCTTGCACTCAACAATGTCTGAGGCATGCTTCCAAGACCTGGCTCGAAATCATCTCCAACAATCTTCGATTAACCCAGTGGTTTCCACAAAGTGTGTGCCAGGGCGCACTGGTGCACCCTAAAAGATTTCTAGGTGTGCTCTATGGTATTCCAGAGAAATATGTGCCTGTTGGGGACCAAAAAACCAACAGGTTTTTGGAGTTTAGATTTTTGGGAGACAGAGGTGTGGGGAATTGGCTGTAAGCTGACAGTCTGCCCAACCCCCCACCTCACTTGCCTGATTAGGTTGCAAAAGGCTGTTAAGCTGTGGTGCTGGATTGTTTACACTACCCCCCATGTTCCCCAGAAAGACTGGAGGCAAATTTCTTCTATCCTCTGTTTGGTGTAAAGTTAAGATGAATGTATGGTGAGGGTTTTGGATTGATGATTAAACATAAGGAATTTTCTTTTGAAGCTTTTTGGATTTCTATAAAAAAAGAATATGTGGCAATATCTTAAAAAGCTTTGAACACTTTACTACAATTTTCAACATCCTATTTATGTGAATTAGGATTTTCTACCCTCAACACAATTAAGAGTAAAAAGAGAGGAATTCTTCAATGTATTGAGGAGGAAATGAGAGTTTGCCTTTCAAATATATGCCCAAACATTGAAGAAATCACTAGGACACATCAGGCTCATGTTTCTCATAAACACAAGAATGAGAAAACTTAACAGATTTGTGCCGGGACCTGCCAAATTTACTAAATCTTACTAAAGATGTGTGTGTGTGTGTGTGTGTGTGTGTATTTAACTTTTTGTCATTTTTTTACTTTTTAACCTCTCCTTTTTATGAATTCTAAAATGCATAACTCAAGAAATGTAACAAAAATGTTTTTAATGTCGGAATAAATTTAACTTTTTATTTATTTAGTTTAATTACTATAAAAGCACACTTGGACTTTATATTTTTTCTTTAATATTTGACTTAATTATTATAACATATTTCTCAGAAATTTGTATATAGTGTGCCTACAATTACTTGTGGGATTTTAAATGTGCCCGACTTCAGAAAGTCTGAGGACCACTGGCTGGACCACACACTCTGTGATCCCCCCCCAGCACTTGGCATTCCTTCAGCCCATCAGTGTTTAGATTGCTTATGGGTTGCTTTGCACATGTCATCAAATTACTTTGATTCTAATATCTGTTCATTTCCCATTAAAGAGGGATGGATGCCTGGAACTGGGCTAGGTACTCTATCATTCACTCAACAAGTATGCATTAAAGGTGGAATGCAGAGAGGCAAGAAGAAAGAGCAAAAGGAGGAAGAAAGAGTAAGGAGTATTCTATGCCTAATATACACTAATGGCTGTAAATGCAGGGTCATGGCCCCATCACAGGAGTAAATGGTTCCACTTGGATCCTTCTCCTTCAGTTAGATACAAACACAAATGCAAGGAACTCAAGAAACCACAAGCCACAGAAAGAGAAGTGGGTGCTGGTTGTCTCTTCTTTCATTCCAGCCTGTAGATGGATATGGGGATTCCACAAAGGTGACCTGACAAGCCATCATTTGTTCTTGTGGAGAAGCTCTATTTTGTTACCCCCTTGATATGCACCTGGGAGTACAGACTGAGGCAACAAGAGAGGTGGGGTTAAAAGTCAGTATGACAGTTGTGTCTTAGCATGGGCTGTTATAATAAAATGCCATAGAGAGGGAGGCCTAAACAACAGACAATTCTTATAGTTTTGAAGGCCGGAAGTTCAAGATTAAGATGCCAGCATATTTGGATCTTGCAGGAACATCTTCATACTATGCCCTCACAGGAGAGAGAAAGAGAACTCAGGTTTCTTTCTCTTATTATAAGTGCACAAATCCCATCATGGGAGCCCTACCTACATGACCTCATCAAAACCAAATTAGTTCCCCAAAGCCTCACCTCCTAACACCATCACATTGGGGATTACTAATCTGAGGATTTCAACATATGAGTTTTGGGGAGACATAAACATTCAGTCTATATCATCAGAAATCTTTGGTCAATGCAGAAGCTACATGAGGCTGATATGGAGTTGATGTCTGCCATGAGAGTGAGCATAAGCATGACCCATGAAGACAAGGGTGGCCGGCTGGAAGTAGGCCCTTCTCTCCTCACTATGCCGGATCCTTCTTGTAGCTGAACACTCCATGGGAGAGATCATCTTCCCAGTCATTCCTTTCTGCCTTGAACAATTATTTATTGGATACCTACAATGTACCAGGAACTCTTCTAGATACTAAGGCTACATTGAAGAACAACACAGGATGATCCTTCCAGGAGCTTACGTTTTGGTGGGGAAAGACAGGCAATAAAGGAGTAAACAAATAGGCCAGATCATTTAATAATAATAAATACTATGAAGAGTAGTATGATAGATAGGTCATTATTCAACCCAACATATAAGACTATCTTTGCTCCCTTTGCTAAAGTCTCCCAAATTAGTTTGTCCTCAAATAATTGCACTTTTGTCAATATCAGGAGAATCTCACTTTTTATCTCTGTTATTACCATCCTTTTCCTTAAAATGCTTTATGATGCATCACCTTGACAACAGAACCATGAGCTCAGTATCATGAGTGTAACGATTTTGCCAATGAGATATCTGAGGCAAAGAATGGCTTAGCAGCTTGCCAAACATTATCCAGCAAATTGAAGTTGCTTCCAGGGTAGGAATGCATAGCCTCCAATTCTGGAGCCCCAAGCAAAGCCAATCTGTTATCATTCTCCCTATGGTAGAATCCATCCTTCCAACAGAAGAATGCACCAAACAGATGTCCTCCATTTCCCAGAGGAGAGGATTTGTGTTACAGCCAAGGGACACGAACCAGACATAGTAAAGAATATGCAACCATTCAAGCTAAAAACATCCTAGAGAAATTTAGGAAACTTTCCTTCTAGAGATTGAAACAGAGGTCTGCAAAGGACCGCCCATACATGAAATCCCGCCCAGCTACCTGTTGTCATAAATAAAGTTTCCTCGGAATACAGCCCTGCTCCTTCATTTACATATTGTGTGCAGCTGTTTTCACATTACAAGGACAGACTTGAGTAGTTGTGACAGAGACCAGATGGCCCACAAAGCCTGAAATATTGACTATTTGGCCCTTTACAGACAATGTTTGCTGACCTTTGATCTAGAATATCAGGATGGATTTTGCTTGAGTTGACTTGAGTATGGTTCTCTCCAAAGCCAAGGAAAGGTCTAACTGAAACTTTAATGTCGCTTTCAGCTCTGGGACTAAAGATGCATGTTTCTGTGGTCAAAACAAGCCCGGTTTTAATTGGTGGGCTCACCTCTGTACTCCATCCAACTCTTTCCAACCTGTCATTTGCTCTGCCATTACATTATATTTAAAATGCTTCTAGTTAACAGAGATGTCCCAAATTACACTGCGGATGACCAGTAATTACAGCTTAACTGTGATGGGGGTTGGGAGGGTGGTGGGAGTAAGTTCTCCCCATCGAGGAATTTAGGGTGGCACTTGCTTTGATGTTAACTTCGGTGGCCATTTGGGTTGGGTTTGAAGGGATAACAGGTTTCTCCTCTCCCATCCTAACAGTAATTAATATTATTGTTCTGGTCTCTTATTATTACTAATAAGGATGTATCTTTCTTAATGTTACTTGGGATAAAAGAAAAAGTGGTAGGTAAGAGCATCAGGTGTTAGTTGCTAAAAAAATTCTTATTGAGAAAATCAGAGAAGCAGAACTGAGTCATTTGTGAATTCTTCTGGAAAAATAGTACACACACACACGAAGGCACACACATCTTGGGAAAAATATCTTGCACTAACAGATGCCTGGGTAGGAAAGGGGATTTAAAAAAGAAACTAGTCTGGATAAAAATAAATTGTTTGAAAAATCTATGTAGGGCAGGTCTCATTCTAAGAAATTAGATAGGAAAAGGGTTCAATAAACATTAACTGTGTTTTTAAGCAACTCCAAATCCAAGCTGAATGCCCAGGGATGCTGAGTAAGTCACTTCTCCAACCTGGGATTTTGGACTTGATAATCCCAGTGGTGGATTTGGACTTGATAATCTAAACTGCTGCCTTCTAAGGCTTCTAGGACTAGGGGATCACTTCTCTGACCAGGTAGGGCAGGGTAGACAATCCATTTCAACCGGGTGGTAAGAGGAAAGTCAGATGGTCATACATTTGCAAATACGTGGTTGGTCACATCAGCCCCCAAAAGTGTTATCCAAGCATCGCAACCCAGCAAAACAAAGTTTTCAATTTATTCAAGTTTGAACTAAAATTAAAAATGGCTCTTGCTGGCCTTTGGAGAAGGCACTGTCAGCATAGTCATATGCCCTCAAAGCTCATGGAATCCATTCTGAGCCTTGCCTTTGGCTAAGATCGCATACATAGAATTAGAGTTGGTTTATTACCCAAGGTGCTAACCTCCCTTTAACATCCCTTCTAGCATCAACAATAGACACAGTCATGGGCAATTTTTCCAGAAGTGGACTGGCTTGTATTGAACCATGTTTATGTACATGTATAATATCTAGGGCAAGATATCCTGGGCCAGTGGATAGGGTGAAATTGATGGCCTCACCCCATATACATATTTGGTAGAAGTAAAATTTATTTTAAAAGAAAACCAGATAAACAAGCAAGCAAACAACACAGATGACAGGAAAGAGAATGAAGTCAACTAGACCATCCATAAAATCTAGCCTGTAACCTCAGCTTTGTTAGTACCGCCCCCAGGACAGGGGAGATGTTGTTGGACAAGAATGAAATAAGAAATTTGATAATGACCACTTGCTGTTGATGTCAGGTCTACCTTAAGTAAAGGAGCAGGAGCCCTGGCAATGGGAACACACACAGAGATGTGCTTTGGCTGATGTGAGCGTGTGTGTTTGTGTGTGTTCAAAGGACTTGTGGGTAGGACACCAAATACACTGCTTTTCTGAGCAGGAAAGCTCTATCCCCTCCAAAGCCCTGAATTATTAAAATTCTCCCATCTGCCATGAGCCTCCTATCACTGTTTCTGCATGCTTTGGGGTGCCATATTCTGTGTCTGAGGTTACAGGCATGCCCAAACCTTTCCACTGCCAAGCCAGACGACCATCTGTTAGTGTGACAGCCAATGTTGGTGGAGCAGGATTCTGAAGAAAGCCAGCGTGTTGCAGGGCAGTGAGCTGGCCGGGCTGTGGGGTGGTCTCAGCACCTGATAGCCAAGCCTCTCATCTGAGTATAACCAGAGGCCCTCGGAGACAACCAACCGGGGGAGCTGCATCAGCTATAAAACCCTCTAATGGCCCGTTCTGTGCTCTCCTCACTCAGACCACCACCAGCTACATGGAACTGAGTGAAGTCCAAACAGGATGAACCAAACTTCTGTTCAAGCTAAAACACTGGCCCAGGGCTGCACGGCTTTAAATGGACCATGAATAATGGTTTATTGCCTCGGCACTGGGGTAAACTCAGCTTCTACACTTAGCCTCACCTCTCACAGTGTTATTTTGAGAGATCTCATTACACCCCAGCTTAGACTAAAAATACACTGCCCAGGAATAGCAGAACTTGGTTTTAATTGTGCAGAGTGACACAAATGTTCACGTACTCTGATTACATACAACATTTCACGTATTTGATATCTACTTTAGGAGCAAGGGGGGATTGCAAAATTTTATTTTTCAAGATCAGCTACTAGACTGGCTTTGGGGGCTCTTAGGCTCAATTAGCTTTTTCTGGGCTAGAGTTATTTCCATCAGCAATGCTTTGGTTTCAGATAATTTGGTGTCGCTTACACAGAAAGCAGTGGTCCCAGAAATGCCTGTGGGTGAGAGGTTCACCTCCAAGGTCTCTTCCGACCCCAACACATCCTTCCCTGCCAGTGCTTAAAGACCAAGGTCACACAGCAGAAGGGCTTTGGGATCTGACAGATCTGTGGCTAGATCTTTACTCTGCCCCCCTACCTTTGTGACTTCAGGTAATTCATTCATCTTCCTGATTTTGGTTCTTTGTTGCAAACTGAGAAAAATAAATGTTGTATGGCTAAAAGAAAACAATTCATATACAGGGAAGACTAATAAATTATCACATTATTTTTTACTTGAACTTGCTCTTATGTTAGTCAAATCAGTAGGGATATTTGTTGAGCACTGACTAAGGCCACACAATAGATATTCAATGTGGCGATATCAGACCCTGATAGAGCACGCAGGGCTCACACATGACTGTGGCTCAGTGGAATGCCACATTGACCTTGAGGCACTGGCCTGGTCTCTGGGGCCACCAGCACAATAACACTTTATTCTGGGAGAAGAAAGTGTCATGAACTTAAGCCAGTCCTTGAAGGATTTCTAGGACAAAAGCACTCTCTCTACTGGCCCACGTAGAAGCTAAGGACACAGGTCGCTTAAGATGGAACCCAGGTCTGCCTCTAATTACCAATGTAACCTTGGACAATTTCCTTAAGATTTATACCTTAGGTTGGCAGCTGTGAGGTGAAGGTAATGATAACACCTGCCTTATAATGTGTCGCAAGGATTAAATGAGATAGTTAATAGGGTGTCCATGTCTTTAGCACACTGTCATAAAGTAATCACTCAAGAAATGTTGGTTGTTAACCGTATGGTGAGAAGAACAGTATGGAAGAAGGAAGAGTTTGAACAAAGAGGAGAAAGTGAAGTGCAATGACAGGAACAGTCTGACTGAATCACAGAGTATTCAGGAGAGAAGAGTCAGGCTCTCATGGCTCCTCGCTGAGTTAGTCTTAACATTCATTTGTGATGTTTCCTAGATTTTCATCAACATACATTCAATCTTACCACACCACCGAGTTAATATGCTGTCTAACCACAGGACATTCCGTGGTGACTACTCAGAGAACCTCCAAGCCTTCTCTTCCCCAGGGGAGTCATTTTTCTGTCTTCTTTTCAAACTACTTTGGTTTCATCTGTTTTCCAAGATCACTGGACAATTCTTGACCTTGTGATGAACCCCCCAGCTTCAGGAAGCAATGTGATCCCTCCCTCTGGTTCGGGGGAGAAGCCTGCTTGTAAAATTTCTGTCTGAGGAGAAGCCCAGAGGCCTCCAGCTCAGCTGCATAAACTCTCAAATTCCAATGCCAAGTCTAGAAGGAGACGTGTTCATTCTGGACCTGACAGCCACGTTCTACAGCATAGAAATCAAGGACAGGTCTAAGAGACAAGTCACAAGCAGGCCATTCTGAAAGGATCAACACATGTTTAGAAAGAGATCACCGTGAGTTCTCGTTAAAAGTGACCTGTCACTGTAAGGCACTCTCATTGTTCCTGTCAAAATCTGGGTTTCTTTTCAGAGCATACACTGGGACCCGATACCAGGAACCAGTTACAATATATTCTTTTTTTCTTCCCAGGGAGATTCTGACACATTTGCACAAGAAAGTACAAGTCCCCTTCTCATTAACTTTGAAAGGAGGAACAATTATTTTGCACACCACTGTGACTGAAAAGCAGAAGGAAGTAGGAAAATGAGGAGACACACTGTCCCCGCTCCAAAGTGGGAATGTTGTCACCTCATGTGTACCTTAGAATCCCTGAGTATTGCTTTGAGATCACAGCTCTAGTCTTTCTCCCAATATCTAGACATACACGACCTGACCCTAAGCAGAGCCAGCCACCGTCCCGGGCTTGCTGGCCCCGGCGGATCTCCCCCCAACCCACCTGTTTCATACACATCCAGCCCAGCTGCACACTGGGAGGGGACAGGGAACCAAGCCACGAGGAAAGGCTCTCACCAAGCACCACGTCACAAGACTACTTTTAGGTTTGTCTGGGCAACCAGGAGGCATCCTGGGATGGCACAGGAGTGTCTGAGAGGGGACAGAGGTGGCCTGGAACAGCAGCCAAGTGGCAGAGGCAGAGACAGCTCACCTGCCCTCCCCACCCCTGGCTTCTCCACCAGCAGCCTGGCTGGACAGCTGATCCTCACTAATCCACCCACCGTCAAGCCAACCTGGGTGATTTTCATATATCTATGACTTGCGTGTTGTTCTTTACATTGCCGGCTTTATTTTCAAACCTGTCAACAGGCCTCTGAAAAGGTTACACACATGAGCAAAGGCCTGGGCTGCCCAGGGAAGGGCAGAAACAGCCACAGGAGGAGCAGGAGGGAGGTTGGAACTATAGCCACCCTAGCCCTGGGACACTGAGTCTGGAAACCCTCAGCTTCTCGTTGTGGCGGGGAGGGGGGTTTCTCTAATCAAAGCAAAATTGAAGTATAGCTTTTTACACCGTGACCCCTTCTAGCAAGGTTAGAAAGCTGGCTATAAATTTGAGATGGACCACACACTTACTGAACTATATTTATCAAGTTTCTTAATAAAGCAAAACACTCAGAAGCCTTTGGGAGGACTCTTTATTTATTTATTTTTTGACAGTGACAGAGACAGAAGCCAGCAACAAGCCATTTACTATTGCTGTGTAGTTACCAAGTGGGTGATTCAGTTAAAATGGAAGCTGCCTCCCACCTGTTTATATGAACCCACAGGGTTGCTATTTGTAAAAGGGCCCTTACTTGTCTGGCTGAGATTGTTGCTAAACATTTTTTTCCAAAGACCCTTTCCAGGTATCTAAAAGAAGGCTCACAGCCCTGCCACCAAGGGTGACTTCTGTACACCTTCTTAACTAAGCTCCTTGATACCATCACCTTGCCATGACAAGTACTGGATGGGCGGTCTGAAGATGAACGTGGTGTCAACTTATTTTTTTCCAGCTGCTCAGTTGATTCAGTCTAACAATTGCGTTCAAGATCACTGACATCAGAATATCTGAAGGGTTTGGGGGGATCACCTGGGACCACTCCTTCATTTTCAGTCAAGGGAACTGAGGACTAAAGAGTTTGTCGGAGGATGAGCTGGGACCTGCAGGTGAAATTACTGAGCTCTTTCCAGTTCATCACACGCCTATCTGGTACCATGAGACACAGCCGGGACCAGTCACTTCATAGCTAACCAGATAAACATAATGCAGTGTGGGAGGTGACAGCGCGGTGTCACCATAGAGCAGCATTTTGGGCCCTTGTATTCACAGGGATCCTCTCAAATCTGGGAAAGAGCATCTGAATTTGTTTTTACCCACAGACCATGTGGGAAATTCAAAGTCTTTGATAGGCCCCCTATTATGAACTTTACCAAAAAAATACCAGATTGGTCCAGGGCCTCCTGGGTAACATGCAGGGAAAGGGCCCTTTCTGGCAAACTCTGAAGCACTCTTTAAATATTTTAGGGAAACAGCATGTTAAATGGAAGTTTTAATTGAAGTATCAAGACATAAATATCAGATATAAAATAAATACATCAAAAAGGCCACTCAATAACAATGGCACATTTCCATGACCCTCTCTCCAGGGAAGGCTGTGCTATAACTATCATCCAACCCTCAAAGTCTCTTAAGAGAAGCTTTAGAGGGTTTGTCATGTGTCCCACCACACACACACACACACACACACACACACACACACACACACGGTTTCTTTTCCAAAAGGCACCTGTAATAGGGCCTCACTAGAGTTGGGGGAGAAGACTTAACTTTGAGAAAAATTGAAAGTTTTGATTATTGCATAGGACTGAACATTATTAAACATTTCATTGTGACTTGTCATCCCTGTAGCAAAGGGCATGTGTCACAAACCTACAGCTCGATGAGTTTTCCCAGAACATACCTGTGTCATAATCCCCAAGATCAAGAAACAAGAGCACCAGCTCCCAGAGGCCCCTCGGGCTCCCTCCCAGGCACGTCCCTCCTACCTCGACTGTCAGGTAACTCTGCAGTGCTCATCCAACGGCAAAGGTTTGTTTTGTCATCTTAATGAAATCTGGGATTTTGACCTGCTGGGAGCCTGCATTTATATAACTCGTGTTGTCACTCTCAAACTGATCTCAAAAATCCAACTTCAGTTCTAATGTCAGGGGGCTAAGGAGGGAAATTTGCATAATAAAAATAGACAGGAAGCAGATTTTTATCCCCTGGCTTCCAGTTGGGGAAGAGGAAAAAAGGGGGAGGGGTTTCAGGCTTCTTCCCACCCCCCTCCTTCGGCAAGAAATGTTCGTTCTTTAAGCTCTGCTGAAGAAACCAGCCTGGGATGGAGGGTGTTCAGTCAGGATGCATGTGTGCCCTTGTGCATAAGAAGCGGGCCACACAGGCACTGCTGGACAGTGGGGCCCATGAGACCTCTGGTCCCTGGATGGGCCCCTGGACAGCAAACCAAGTCTTTTGTTGGTTTTTTCCCCCACATTTTTGTCTAGTCAGTTGTTTTCCTGAGAGAGTGCAGAGTGTTAGGAAGTCAAGTCACTGCAGAAGGCCTTATTTGGGGGAATTTTCGCCCAACATGTCATTTCCTAATTGGGGCTATTTGCTGTGGTCCTTCGGCCTGACTGTCTGCATTGGGTGAAGGTTGTAATTATAAACAGAGGAGCAGCATTTCCACTGAAAACTCGTCATGTGGTTTCCCTGACTCACCCTCGTCAACGATGGGCCCCTCAACATGAAGGGATCTTTTTTCCCCTGAAAAAAGTCCTATGGTGGTGACCTCGGTTGACACATCTAAATGATAAAATGCACTTGTTTTTCAATTTTTAAAAAATGATATTAAAAGTCAGGAGAAGACGTGAAGTCAAATGGTGCTGTAAGTATGCTGTAAATATGCCCGTGTATTTAACTATAAACCATCAACATTGGATGGCCATATGGCCCTACCCAAATTACCCACGTTTTCTTCCAAAAGACTCATTCGCACGCCAATGTAATATTACTGCTAAGCAAGCTCAGAAGAGTAAAGAAGAAACTACTGTTTAAACACAGGGAAATGCAACGCCCCAGGGACAGGGGACACACGGGGCACCTGGACCCCGAGCACGCAGCATCCAAACAATGGCGACACTCTCCAGACAGACACTGTCAACCGGGTCTTCTTGTGCGAGAGTCAGCTTGGGACCTGACCCCTTCCAATAGGCCTCCCTGTAAATTACAGTATTTAGTAAAGGATAACTAATATTTAGTAAAGAATGACCAATAAATTTTCTAAGTTTATAGATTATGCAAACTCAGGAGCAGCCTCAGCAATAGTTCAGAAGTTAGGCAAAAATTCTTTTTCTTTTTTTGGCAGAGTTTCTTTTGTTGTTGTTGTTTTTTAAATCATGGACTGGTAAAAAGCAGCAGGCAGGCTGGTAATTGGCTTTATTAGAGTTCCACATTTTCTGCAGACAACACCTCCCCTTGGTGCTGAGTCGAAGGTGGAAGGCTCCCACCAGCACTCAGCCCTGGGCAAGCCCTCGCTTCCAAGTAAAACATTGGGTTTGCAGTTCCCTGGGCATGAGCGTCTGAAAAGCTCCATTGAGACCAGGCCCCTCCTGGCCAGCTGAGGTCATGGCCTGCAGCCTCCCTTGTTGGGGCGATATGCTAGGGAGGCACATGCTGACATGGCTTGGACTGTAGCACGCCCTGTTCATGCAGGCCAGGTGCCCTCAAAACATCAGCTGGGGCCAGGTAATGACAGAAAGGGGAAGGCTGAGAAGGAGGCTGTGACAAGTGAACAGCACAGGTCCCATCTACTCTCTGACCATGAGTTGTCATACAAGAATCTGGCAAGGCTCCCAACTCTCCACAGAAAAGCCAGAGGAGGCCCTGGCTGGTTTGCTCAGTGGTAGAGCATTGGCCCAGCTTATGGATGTCCTAGGTTCAATTCCCAGTCAAGGCACACAGGAAAAGTGATCATCTGCTTCTCCACCCCTCCCCCTTCTCTCTCTTTCTTGCTCTCTTCCCCTCCTACAGCCATGGCTCAATTGGTTTGAACACATTGGCCCTGGGAGATGAGGATGGCTCTGTGGAGCCTCCACCTCAGGCACGAAAATTAGCTCAGTTGCAAACATGGCCCCAGATGGGCAGAGCATCGGCTCCAGAGGAGGGTTGCCTGGTGGATTCCAGTCAGGGTATATGCAGGAGTCTGTCTCTCTGTCTCCTCTCCTCTCACTTGAAAAAAGAAGAAAAAAAGAAAAAGAAATAAAGAAATGCCAGAGGGAATGCCCTCTTACCTTTGGCATAAAAGATTTCACTTTTTATATTTTGAAAACTAATTCAAATCACTTGAAGGAAAGCGAAAAAGAGAAGGAGGGCAGGAGGTAGGGAGAAAAGAGAACAGGAAGCAGGAAATAAGGGAGGAAGGAAGGAAGGGAGGAAGGGAGGGAGGGAGGAAAGGAAGGAAGGAAGGAAAGAGGAAGGAAGGAAGGAAGGAAGGAAGGAAGGAAGGAAGGAAGGAAGGGAGGGAGGAAGAAAGAAAGGAAGGAAGGAAGGAAGGAGTTCCATGACTGCCCTTCCTCACAGAAGCAGCTTAACTTTTCTACTTGCAGTGATGTCCTCTTAGATAGAGGACAGTTGGAGACTGCATAGCCCACCACCACTAATATGTGATTCCCTTCAAGCCAATGATGAGATAGACCCCTTTCATGTGCAGGGGAAGCCAGTGCTGAGCCCTGTGCCAGACTTGCAGGGGTTGGGGGCAGCCTACTTCTTGTTTCCCCTCTGCCTCCCATTTCTCTCCTGCTGTCACCATCAGCTGCAGACGGAGCTCACACGGCAGCACAGCCACAGAGCTAACAGGCCAAGTTCAAGGGGCTACTCTGGGCTGCCAAGAGCAATTTCCCCTGAAACCTGTCAGGAACAGACAAGCTGCACAGAGCTCGTGTAACATTTCCACCATATGCCGTTTTGAAATAACCCCGTTCCACAGAGAAAACCTTCAAAAGACTTGTCTTTATAAACAGACGTGATGATAAAGACACACTACATCCCAGGGCCCAAAGGCTGCCGAGGGTTTTACATACTACCAATTTCATCTTATCTCCTGGGCACCGCGGAGTTGAACATCAGCTACAGTGAAGTGCTAAATTTATTAGACACATGTCAGCATCTGTCTGTCACAAACCAGAGGCCCTCCATGCCAAATGGGCCACTCTCTGGTTTAGGGAAAGGCTGAAAAAATTGTCTGGAATGTTGTCTGAGGATATTAAGAGGACTGGGTTCTATAGGTTTGGGTTTCTCTGTTTTTTCTAAGTCAGAATTAAAATGCAGACACATAGGTATCGGTCATTTGAAATTTGTTTAAAAATAATTCACATGGGGGAGGGGGAGGAAGAAGGAGAGAGAGGGAAAGAGAGAATAAACTAGGTGAATAAATATCAAAATGTTCACAATAGTTATCTTGAAGGGGTGGATAAAGGGTGATTTATCTTTCTTTTTGTATATTTAGATAAATATTATCTGTGATAAATATGTATGACTTTAGCCCTAAGAAAATAACCAATCAATAACCACTTGGAATAAAATGGAGCATACATGATAGATTAGCTTGCTCAGGTCGCCGTAACAAAGAACTGCAAACAGGGTGGCTTAAATCAGCAGAAGGGTATTCTCTTACACTTCTGGAGACCAGACGTTCAAAGTCAAGGTGTCAGCAAGACTGGCTCCTTCTGGAGCCTCTGAGGCAGATGCTGTTCTACACCTCTCTCCTGGCTTCTGGGGTTGCTGGTAGTCGCTGGTATTTCTTGCCTTGTAGACACTTCACTCCAGTTCTTACCTCCATCTTCCCAAGGCCTTCTGCCGGCGTGCGTGTCTCTGTCTTCATGTGGCCCTCTTCTAGGGACACCAGTCATCGGGTGCAGGTCTTACCGTCATTCGTCCTAATCTTAATGAATTACATCTGCTAAGACCTTATTTCCAAATAAGGTCATATTCTGAGGTTAGGAGGGGGGTGCATAAATTTTGGAGAGATGCTTACTCAACCCAATGAAGTAGATGAATGCCCTCAAGGAGATCCAGGCCACCAGTGACTTGATTAAGCCTTAATTCCTGAGAAGTGGGGCTTTGACTACCAGAATTACATGGCCTGCTTTTAACTAAGTCTCTGGGCTGAGGAAGGGTGGCCAGGGTCAGAGCAGGGAGTGTGTCCTCACAACATGGGCCACCAGGACGAGGCCTGGGACCGGTCAATCACCAGGGTCACAGAGCCCTGAGAATCCCACATAGGCCCGCTTATCAGCAGACTCACTCAAATATGAATTGTCCCTTTAAATCTATATTTGAGTGTGTAAATGCTCTTAAGATTCATAAATTACAGACTCATTTTAAAGTGTTACTATCATTACAGATTTTCTCCACCAATAGTTTGGAAAGAATTGCTGTCATGTGTGACTCTGAAATATTTAATGATAAAAAGAAATCTCTTGTACTCAAAAAGTTGGGAACCACTGTCTTATATATTTTTCTAGAATATTCTGTCTGTGGGGTGAGCAGTTTTGCCATTGTGTATTATGCTTTATGTAACAGGGACTATGCACAGTGCTTGATAACCATTTCCCTCATAATCTTTAAAACAATCCCATGAGGCTGTTATCCCATTATTCTGAGGAGGAAACTGAGGTTCAGAGGGGACTAAATAATTAAAAAGAGGCCCCAAGTTCACATAGCTAGGAAATGATTGAGGTGGGATTTTAGCTTGCAGGCAAGTATTTCTAACACAGTAGGGTAATGT
Organism: Saccopteryx leptura; assembly: GCF_036850995.1. Lineage (NCBI taxonomy): Eukaryota > Metazoa > Chordata > Mammalia > Chiroptera > Emballonuridae > Saccopteryx > Saccopteryx leptura. The sequence continues at coordinate 173,933,567 of NC_089503.1, forward strand.
TACTCCTTCAGGAGCTCTCTGAGTATGGGCAGGGTTCTAAGCCTGGTCTCCAGGAACCCTTGAAATTGTACACATGTATTTATATGCTTTATTACGGAGTGAGAGGCCATGTATTCTATCTGAAAGGCATGTATCAATGTGCTAGTTCTCAACACCCTTCACTGATGGATGGAAATTGACACCCAAAGAGGAAACTCGCTATATAACTCTTGCAGAGTTCTGACTCAATTCTGGACTCTTACTTTCCATTGCAATCTTTCAACAGCTTCATTCAAGTTAGGGAGAGTTTGGGACTTCTGAGAAAAGCTAACCATACCTCCTTATCTGACACTGTTTAGTAAGAATCCAGACAAAGCTGCCACGAACTTGGGCCACTGTGAACCTGGGAAGGCAGACCTGTTTGACAGGAATGGGCAGAACCTTGCCACAAAATTACTCATTATGTTAGCCATTAAGTCTAATTTCTCAGTCCCTTAATACTTGGGAAATTCTTCAAAGAGACCAAAAAATTGGCAATGCATCATTTATCCCCATGGGCATTTTTATTAAATTATAAGCAGATGTGTATTCCTACATTGAAACCAGCACAAGAAAGTGGCTCGGTTCTGCCTGATCTCTGTGCAAAAAAAACTATCTTTCAATTACCTTGATTGGTATTGAATTGTCCCACCTCCCTTTAGTATCAATAGCTTCCAGGAAACATCTGGAGCAAAAATCAAGCACTACTCCCACACCATTACCCCAAACAAATCAACAGAAACAAATAATCCTGCACTCAAACACTGGTTAGCCTTGCAATTAAGTCAGAAGCTTCGGTGGTCATTCGCGCCTGCTAGCCTGCCCCATTCCCAAGTTCTCATGGTGGCAGGGTCTCTCTAGATGCCCTTTCCACCGCTGTCTTTTCAGCCAGGCTGACCCCTGAAATACAACTGCCTCTAAATTTGTGGATCACCACAGAGATGTTTAAAACTCCATGATAATAACGGCAGCAGTAACCACTAACGCAGATCGTATGGAGCTATATATCAAGAAATGTGCCAAGCACATTCATAAAAGTCTCAGTTCAGCCCAACAGTTTATGAGGTGGTCAATGTTATTCATTTCCATTTTACAGGAGGAAACAGAAGTTTAGAAACTCAAAGACTATAACAGCAGTGCTGGAATTGGAACTGAACTTCCAAGTCTTTGAGAGAGGGGGGGGGGGGGGGGGAGAAGAACATCGAGCTGTTCTTGTATGTGCCTGACCAGGATCAAACCAGCAACATTTGCGCTTCCAGATGACACTCCAACCAACTGAGCTCTCTGGCCAGGGCCAACTCAGTCACTTTTAACCCACCGTGACTCATCTCCTGGCTCTGTGGCCCGATCAGCACTCAGCTCACTTAGATTAGCACCTGGGAGAGGGGATGTTCTGCTCTGCCTTTGCAGTTGTTGTATGGTTGCTGGGAAGATTAAATGGCATTAAGTAAAGCACCTGGTTTTGGCCAGAGGTGTGATGCTCAGTTTTGTCATCCAGTTCTTCTTTACCTGAGTGACTCTGAATGAACTCCAGTTGTTCAAAAACTAAAAAGAAAGAAAAGTGAAACCTTCTAAGCCTTATCATCTACCCACTACTCCACATCGAACCCACCATCAAATGCTTAGGTTGATTTGCTCTCTTAAAGAATACTCAGAGGATGTATTTACTGCATGCTCAGGGATAAATGTAAAAGAGTGGTATTAACCAGGGTAGTATTGTTCAGATAGGCAGCTCCTCTCCTGAGGGATCCATTTTGAAGGGAAAAGAGCATTCTGATGTTTAAGTTTCTATATTGTTGTATCAAAGTAAGTCATACGACTGAGTAATAACAACTTTCATTTATAAATGAGTCACATTAGTTCAAAGTGAATGAAGCTCATTAAATTAAGCACAACGTTGAAGTACGTTCATTTTGTGTTGAGAAGCCAGTGAGGAGCAGGATGCTTTTAACTTAGGTTGTGCCTTGACTCTCATCTGCCCAACACCTGCAATTCCTTAAGCCTTTGGTCTCCCTATTGTGACCTCGATGATGCAAATGTGCCCTGAGATCCATCCACTGGAAGGGGCTTTCTGGATTTGCATGTGTTAAACTCTAATTCACTGGAACTGTAGAGCATCCAATCTCAGTTCTGTCTAGAACTGTGATGATGGGTGAACTTAGGACCAATGGTGGAATCTGACTGACCTCCTTCCATCTTTCCTAGGACTCTTGATGATTTCTGTCCTTTCCATTTCCACCAAGTATGACAAGGGGGGAAAGACGCTCTATCTGCCTAAGATACGCCCTATGTCTGGGCAAGAGATCTAAATAAAAAATGTCTCCCTTGGCACATAGACCTAACATCATAGCCAAAGAAGGTGGGATTGCGACCTGACTTAAGAAAGCTGAGAAAGTGGGGGGGGGGAGCCACCCTCCTGAAGTCTTAAGGTCCCTGGCAGGAGTCCCTATTCTGTCTGTAACATGGTTCCATGCAGAGGTCCCAGAGTCCAGCAAACTTTAGGAGTGCAAGAAATTGGAAATGAATTGCATGGAATGAGCTCACTGAAATAACGTTTAAAAAGCCACCTGTCTTTTCTGGACTTTAGATCTGGCATGTGTGTGGACATAGGGAGTTACAAGCAGGGTGGAGGGAGGTCGATATAGCAAATAGGCAACTTTCTCCATACCCAGGCCAGGAAGTGAGGTTCCAGGTTGTCAGGTCACCCAGGCTCCGGGCCATGTTTCTAAAGATGCATAGTTCACTGAGGCAGGCACTAACCACACATGGTCATTTACATTTACATTTGAATAAATTGAAAGGAAATAAAATTAAATATTTAGTCCCTCTGTTCCACCAGCACATTTCAAGAACAGCCAGAGGAAGCCAGTGGCTGCCATCTTGGAAAGGTCAGATACAGACATTTCCTTCGTCACAGAAGTTCTACTGGGCAGCACTGAAGTACAAAAATACATGCAAAAGTCCAGGAACCCTCTGATTCTTTACAAAGTGCTATTTCCAGACTGAAACTCTCTGCTCAGGTTTTTGAACAATTCATCAAAACAATGGACGATAAATAGCATTTGTTCTTCTTCTGTGGCCAGCCTAGACATGTCTCAAAAAAAGGGGGGATAAAAAAATGTCTTCATTGCTACTCCACGTGCAATTTACTTTTTTATTTCTCTTTTTTCCCCTTACAGAGACAGAGAGAGAGAGTCAGAGAGAGGGATAGATAGGGACAGACAGGCAGGAACAAAGAGAGATGAGAAGCATCAACCATTAGTTTTTCGTTGCGACACCTTAGTTGCTCATCGACCGCCTTCTCATATGTGCCTTGACCGTGGGCCCCAGCAGACTGAGTAACCCCTTGCCCGAGCCAGTGACCTTGGGTCCACACTGGTGAGCCTTGCTCAAACCAGATGAGCCTGCACTCAAGCTGGTGACCTTGAGGTCTCGAACCTGGGTCCTCCACATCCCAGTCTGACGTTCCATCCACTGTGCCACCACCTAGTCAAGTGCAATTTACTTTTTTATGAATTAAAGAAACCCATATGTCATATAATTCTCAGACATGCAACCCTACAGAACTTTGGCTAGTACACCCTTTCTTGATAAGTAATGCCGATCCACACATAAATAAACTCAAGGAGGCAAATTTTAAAAATCTGATTTCAACCACTCTAATAGGACACTCACGGAAAAACAGTGTTTTCTGCTGTTCTAAGAGTCACAGACACAGGTCCCTGTGTGAACTTGGGATATTTAGGCCAGTTTGAGTTCAAAATGCACTCAAAAGTACTACATTAGAACAGCCTTGTATGCATATATGAGTTTGTGTGTGCATCCAAATTCTGCTTTGCACAAATAGACTCCTCTGTTCCTTGATCAAACCAGATTTTTAGTGGCAATCAGGCTACTTCATTGATTCTATTCTCATTATATTTCTGCAAGAGGGAGAAGTCTACAACCAGGGCAGATGCTCCCTTTGAAAGTGTGCAGGGCTGGGCAGCCCCTTCCCCAGGGACCTGCTTCCGGCATCTCTGCTCTGGGCATCCTCATGATCCCAGGCTGGCTGGGTCAGAAACTATGTCTGCAGCTGTAGCAGCTCTCATGAGTGTATGGCTGGGCTCTCAGGTCAAGGGGAGGCACAGAGAGCCCACCACACCATGCGTGAGGGCACAGTTTCCTAGCAATGTGTGGTCTCCTTGGAGCTGTTCACCAGGCACATGGACTACACTTGGGCCCCTTCTAATTTGGCGGGACTGTGTGACTACTTTCAACTAACATCTTGTGAGGAGAGGTGCTATGTGACCACTCCAAGCCAGTACACTTAATTGATCATGTGAGAACCTTCAGAAGTCTCTTGCCCCCTGTTCACCTGAGTCCTGGAAAGAGGAGAAAGCAAAACAGAACACCTAGCTCAACTGCAGCAGACACATAATGACTCAGAAATAAGCCCTGTTGTTGTTTGTTTTGTGTGTGTGTGTGTGTGTGTGTGTTTGCCATATTTTATTTTATTTTTATTGGGTGACATTGGTTAATAAAATTGTATAGGTTGTACAAAGCATAATTATATAACAATATCATCTCTATATTGTATTGTGTGTTCAGCACCCCAAGTCAAGTTTCCTTCCATCACCATTTATTCCCTCTTTACCTTTTTCTACCTCCCCCATCCCCTTTTCCTCTGGTAACCATCACATTATTATCTGTGTCAAAGCTTGTTTGTTTGTTTTTGCTTAATCCTGTCACCTTTTCACCCAGTCCCTCTGCCCCAACCCCTATGACAGCTCTCATTCTATTCTCTGTATCTACAAGTCCTTTTCTATTTTGTTTTTTAGTTGAGTTTGTTCACTGTATTCCACATATAAGTAGAATCATACAATATTTGTCTTTCTCTGCTTGGCTTATTTCACTTAGCAAATACTCTCCAGGTCCATCCATGATGTCACAAAGGGTAAGATTTGAGATGACTGGCTATGAGAAAAGAACCAAAAAATACAAGGGATAGAGGAAGCAACAGGCTAAATAAAGAGATCCTTGTTTTCTCTTTGGCAGAAGAATAAGCTAATATAGAGGGCAACCCATCAGTAAGCAAAGAAATAACTGGAAAAGCAAAACCTGTCCAGGTTTAAGGGAAGGACAAGGGCATCGATGGTGTGGCAGTCCTAAAGAGGAAGTCTAATAGCTGTTTCTGTAAGACTGGATGAAAATATGAGAGAAATGATGATTTATGGGGGAAGCTTTAATGTAGAAATGAAAGAAAAGTTGGGAATGGCGGTAGATCATTGTGAAAAAGAAGTATCGAGAAATTAAACTTAAGACAGGTAGTGATCTGTTCACATAGAACCAGTGAGGCAGAGATGGTCCTGTGAGCAGGAGGTGAAGACCCAGAAGAGTTGCGAGGAAGATTTATGGTTAAATAAGTGTCTCAGTTCAGGCTGCCATAACAAAGTATCATCAACTGGCTAGTTTATCACAGAAATTTATTTCTCACAGTTCTGGAGGCTGAAGTCTGCAATCGGGTTGCCAGCAGGAACCTTCTCCCAGGCTGCAGACTGATGCCTTCTCTGTGTGTGTGTGTCCTCACGTGGCAGAAAGAGGGCAAGGGAGCTCCATGGGATGTCAGATTATAAGGGCACTAATCCCACTCATGGGGGCCCCACCCTCATGACCTAATCACTTCCCCAAAGCCCCACCTCCTGATACCAACACATTGCAGGATAGAGTTTCAATCTATGAATTGTGGGAGACACAAACATTCAGCCTATAACAAGGAGCCTGGTGTGAAGAGAAGATTCGAAGCAAGGCAAGACACAGACAGGGAGAAAGGGTGATAATGAGGCTGCAACTCTATTCTAGGTGAGAAACGCGTGTCTGAGACATCAGTGGTAAGAACCGGAAGGATGAGAGTAGATTCAAAAGATACTTGGCAGTGAGAAAGGACAGCAAGCAGAGAGAAAACTGAATTGGACCATGAACCTCACAAAGTGAGCACACTGACCCAGACAGCATACATATGATATTAACCTAATGATATATCACAAGAAAGGACCTATTATCAAGGTTTAAATATAGGTACTGACAGTTCTGAGAGGCTTCAGTGAGGTCGCAAAGAAGAGAACAAGACCCTGTAGCTCATTATATCATCACTACCTCTTGCATCCAAACTATTCCTCCATTTCCATACCCCCATGAAGTCCCTTGGCTCTTTCAATCTGACTCTTACACTGGCGCATCTCCTCTGCATTCTCTTTCATGAGTAGAGGAAAGGATGTGCAATTTGGTTTGGATTTGGGTTTGACCAAGAGATGTTTTTCAACCAGCAGTTACTTTATTAAAAGGAAAATTTAAAAAATAATAATAATAAGGTTAAAACCCCACTACTTCTTAAAGCAACTGGAAATAACCTGTTTCTAAATGTTCTTGGAGAATTCTGTTTTGAAATGCCCTGCTGTGACCCATGTGGTCGTAGTAGAAGAAGCAGTTTTGGAGCGATGCCTAATTGAACTTATTGCAAGACTGACTGAGCAAATGAATAGGCAGTTCTTTGCTGTTCCTTTGAAACAATCAGCTGTGATCCTTGAGGAATAAACAGGCCCCCAAATTTCTAGATTGCTCTGATCTTTAGATTTAAATGGATGCCCATTTGCAAGCCGGCCCAGCACCCTGTGATGGTGCGCTTGGCAGGGCATTTCAAGTTAATACCGCATTGATCTTTAGACTAAAACAGAGGCCACTCATTTCTGTTTCTTTTTCTCTGTGATATTGTGAAAATTTCAGTCACAATACCCTGTGTCCTCTTCTGAAGTTTTAACAGAATTAGTTGATTAAGGACTATTACTCCTAGAGAAAAGAGAAGCAACCCCTGCAAGGTGGCAGGCAGGCCAGCTCAACTTGGAGGTGTAGAGAGGACAGTCTGATGAACAAAAACTTCAAGCTCTGCTCAGAAAGACAGAGTCCCTATGACTGGCTAGGCTCCTCCACCTCCTGGGACTAGTCAGGCATTTGCCCAGTGGCCTGGGAGTTGCTGAGGCCACCTGAATGCTTGAAAATTGCCCAATTACCCACCACCATTCCCAGCAAGAAGTCTCTTATGATGTGTTTATTTCCTTGCCTTTCTGTTACCTAAGGCTCCTTGTCACCTAGTGACTGAGAGACCCCAGGTGCCACTGGATTAACAAAAGCAAAACCTTGAACTACTCCGCTATCCAAGTCCATTGTAATTAGACCACACTTAATTATAGGCATCGTGGTCATCATCATCATGATCATCAACAACCACAATAGTCAAAGGATTTCTGTAGTTCTGTTTTGGTTTCTTTTAATGATTTCAGACCCTACTCCTTGTGAGTTGGAGATGGAGGAGCCTAAGGAGATAAGATGTAACTTTTAGGAGCCCACAATGAGTGAATGTGATAGATACAAAGCCAAGGTCAAGAACTCTTCTTACATGCAAGGTAGGATATTTTTGTAAACATCTTAAGTTTTGCAAAGCATTCTCACAACCTGGTATCTATTGGCTCTGCCCCGAAAATCTTCGAGATACACAAGGCACCAAAGACAATCCCATTTTACAGACAGGGGAATGGAGACCCAAAAGTTTGCTTGGCCCAGGTTCACAGATCCCCAGCGGGAAGTGGGACCGGCAGCCAGGTAAGCTCCTCTCTAGTGCATCTGGCTGGAAAGGACCTTGGAGGGGGGGGGGGGGGGTGACGGCTGTCCACTTCTATTGGTCAATCAGTTCTGTATGCCCTCGCTTCTGCACAGGTATCAGTGTCCCCGGGACACTCTCCCTCTTCCTCCACCCCTCCATTGTCCTTCTTCCTAGAGTCCAAATGCACAGGAGGCTTCACGAGGAGAAAGAGTTCAGCTCCTTTTTTTCCAGCCTCCCAACCCAGTCGTCCCATTCTCCATTTCAAAGGGTCCTTTGCAGTGAGACCTTTTGAATCTTTTTATTAGGCTGCTCTAAAGCCTCCCTTTATATCTTTTCCCTTTGATATTTTCTTAAAGGAGAACTTCACTAAGGAGTGAATTCTGAGTCAGCCAAAGGTCAGGAGGGAGAGGAAAAATGTATGATCTTTCCCAAATTTCAGCCACAAGGAACTGATCAGGTTATACTTATAGTCCGAGGGGCCCCTCCATTTAATTAAAGATTGGCAATGAAGTCCCTAAATGCCCACAGGAACACAGCCTGGTGCTATTGTTGAAAAGCAAAAACAATTAGTATTTGAAAGCTGGAATGAATTCCTTACATCTATCTGAATCCCTGTTGATTTACAACCATAAGGTAATTTGCTTCAACGGACTCAATTCCTGTTCCCTGTTCAATTCCTGTGTGCCTTTTAACTAATGTTTTAATTCTCTTTTGTGCTCTCCGTGCCACCAAATCAAAGCAAAATTTATCTTTCTTTCTTGTATTTGCCAAAGCCAAGCAAACTTGGAAGGGGAGAAAAAAATTATACTAATAGAGGACAAAAGATTTTAAAGGAAATGCATTGTTTCATTTCAGCGATTGGGAACAGAGTACAAAGACGCTTAATCATGATATTAAATCAAAGGAATGTAAATCGCGTTATTCATATTCATAAATTGCTGACAACATGTGGCTTTTGAAAAGCTCTGGATGGGAAAGCCTCTTGGTAGGAGAGGGAGGGAGAGGTGTGCTCTGAAAGTGAGGATCCCTGGCTGCCAACTGGAGTACAGTCTCTCTCTCTCTCTCTCTCTCTCTCTATCTCTCTATCTCTCTATCTCTCAGCTCTTTTCCTCACAAAGCAGCCATTTTACAACCAAATCTCAGACCAGCTTTCACAGATTGAGAGCTAAGAAATGACCAGGGTCTCAAGCATCCAATGGGTTGAAAGGCACTCATTGTGGATAACAACATTGCGTCATTCCCATGACCCAACTGGATAGACCTTCAGAGACACTTTCCATTTGCTCAAAAAAAAATTTTAATGCCAGTTAATATGAGATAAAGTGACCACCTCCAAGTTAACAATAATAATAACAATAAGTCATGTTTAATAAAGTGTTATACTTTTCTAAAGGCTTGCATAGGCATCGCCTGGGCATAGTGGCTCCACGTGAGGTCGTTTGGGTGGGCTCTGTCCATGTCCAGCCCTGGCTCCTCCCTCCCTGTTCTATGACATTAGGTCAGTTTCTTAACCTCTCTATTGTAGTTTTCTCACCTATAAAATGGGAATAAAGACAGTACCTACCTCACTGGGTTGTCTTTATAGTTCAATAAGGAAATGCATACAAAGCTCTTAGCTATGTACAGTTGATTCTTGTTATCCACAGCTGTTATGCTCTAGAAAGAACCCACACACACACAAAATGAACGAGCAAATACTACACCACTGATCCTAGATAGGATTGTGCCTTTAGTAACATTTTCATCTATCAATACACAACCATATTTTATCTGTATTTCTGCTTAGAGACACCTCGTCAAATATATATATTATTGATTCATTAACATGGAGCTTATGGCCATGGCACTGTAACTTGCACCTGATCCAAGCTTACCTAACATACAAATTCTCCCCATCGGGCACATCCCAGCCTTCCTACACTTAGGATCACAAAAGAGCACTTTGGCACTACATTTGGGGGCCATTTTAACAGGGATGTCAACCACAGGAAGTGCAACAATGAGAAGCACATGGCACTCAGTGGATGGCAGAAAGGACACTTAGAGTCTGAGAGCCGGAACGCGGGGGCAGAGTCACCTCTTCAGCGTCACCCGGGAGCAGGTACATCATGGATTCAACATCTCACTGCTCCGCACGTACCTGTGAGTGACCAAGAAAGCACAGTGATGACTGATTCAGGGGCTACACATACATTTTAGGGAGTAGTCGAACTTGCAAACTTGGAATCACAAATTAGGGTGATTGACTGCATTTTGATTACTCCCCCAATAAAGTAAAGAAAGTACTTATGATCAGTTCCCACTTACAGATGAGAAATAAGCCCCATTAGGCATGAGGTGATAAGACGAGATGTGATGGGACCCTGAGTGGCACCCTGCGGGAGGTGGCTTTCTCCCCAATGTCTAAGTATATGGTACCCCCAGGGTGGACACACAGCATTCTTTCTGGAAGCCACGTTTTCTGACTATTTATTTCTCAATATTATTTCTGCAAACCATGCAGCCTCAATCTGTTGGAAAAGCTCAGCCTGTTGTTATCTGTGATACTCCTTCCCATTCCACTCCCCTCCCTCCAAAGTGATTATACTTCCAGGCACTTAAAATCCAGAACATAGAACGGGTCTCTGCCCTGAAAGAATCAATAACCACAGTTTCTATAAAGCAAAGTTGTTCTACTGACATTTTAAAAAAGTAAGTCATCAGAAAGAAAAACATCCGTTTTGCAACCGGGAAAGAAAACATTCACCTGGTGCATAAGTACATCTAGCTCTTTGCTGAAGGAAAGGTACATAGTAGTAGCAGGAAATGTATCCACCATCAACAAAGCACTCAGCTCCATTCTGAACATATCTCCGCTCACTGATGCCTCACAGTAATCTCATAAAGAAAGTATTATTTTTCAACTCTATGTAGAAGAAAACTGATGTACAGAGAAGCGATTTGCACAAGGTCACCTACCTAGTGAGTAGCAGAGTTGGAATTACAACATAAATACATTAAACTCTAAAACCCTTATTCTTCTGAGAAGTAGCAATGATGGGATTCCTTTGGATTCTATCTGATCAAGCACCAAACCTGCAGAAAAGCCCTCTCTTGGATCAGCATCAATTCCCTGGATGGTTTTAAGCAAGTTCAAGCCTCTCTACCTTGATCAGTGCTCTCTCTGTCTTCCCTATGGTTCTCATTCTAGACCCTTCTACATTCCAGCTGTTTGTGCATAGATGTTCCTTCCCTTACTAGACAATAAGAACCGAGAAATCAGGGCTTCTGTCTGATCAACTTTTAATCGTAGGAGATGGTAGTGTGTTCCTCAACTCTTTACTCCCTCCCCCTCACTGTAATAGGATTTTTTATCCTGGTTATTACCACTGGACTTGCAAGGCTCCCGTAACAAGGAGCAACGTATGACCCCATTCTATTGATGCAAAATAGACCAAGTGATAGGCAAACATGATACAGGCCACATCCAAGCAGAATCTTTAGGAGTCATGGGGATTTCTGCCATCTGTCTTACTCATTCCTTCTGCTGAAAGAATGGCTAGTAAGACCTGCTCCTTTGACCTGGGCCCCGGGAGGTGGCGGTTTATGGAGAACAGGCAGAGCGGCTAACCGGCTAACCCGTTGAAGCTGACCTGGAACACTGGTGAGAAATGAATGGTTGTTGTCAGCCACTGAGATTCGAGGGCTGTTATTGCACCAAAGCTGACTCATCTGGTACCAACCTAGCACCTGGCCCAGGGCCACAAGGAAGAATTTTAAGAACTATCTATTTACCAGAAACTAAGAAAGTATAATATAATCCTAAAACCAGTGGATTAAGGGTTGAAGTCACATAGAAAAACCCATATCCAAAATATCAGAGCAGTCCAGCAATAGTTTTTTTTTTAATATTTTATTTATTGATTTTTAGAGAGGGGGGGAGAGAGAGAGAGAGAGAGAGAGAGAGAGAGAAGGGGGAAGAGCAGGAAGCATCAACTCCCATATGTGCCTTGACCAGGCAAGCCCAAGGTTTCGAACTGGCAACCTCAGTGTTTCAGGTCGACGCTTTATCCACTGCGCCACCACAGGTCAGGCCAGCAATAGTTTTTTTAAGACATATAACTAACCAAGTGACTCTGAAGAAAAATACTTTCACCAAAATATTATGTTTGCAGAGTGTGAGAAAGGGATCCCAGGAGCTCTGCCCAGGGAAAAGGAAGTAAACTAAAATAAAGCTCCTTAGACCTCAGACAATTCTTCAGAGGGGCCTTGGGGCTGCCTGAGTTAGGAAGGCTCTAGGTCCCAATCAACCAGAGTGACTCCATCTTGACTTGCTTATAGAATGGGTAGTCCTCTGGTGTTCAGTGACCCAGAATATCTGAGAACCAGTTCCCCTACAGACATACATGTCTCCTGAGAGTGATAAGCTTGCCAACCTACCATAATTTGATGACACCAGTCCTTAAAGATATCCAGTATGGATTCTCTGCTCACTAAGCAATTTCATGACAATAATTTGGCTTCAATGAACATTCTTTTCCAACAGGAAAAAGACTATGCCAAACAATTGGCATAAATACCTGGTTGGATTGGAAGTTGTATTTCTCACACTACATCAGTAAATTGGCATCCTTGCTCACACAAGGCTCTCTTAGGAGTGCAGCTTCCTAATCCTCACCTCAGCCTGATGCTCTCTGGGTACACAGATAGAAATCACATTCTGAGTCTAAAATGCTGAGGGTGGGTCAGGGAAGCATGCTGTCCCCACCAAGGAACCACTGCCCTTGATAAAGTCCAGACCAGATTTTCTGTCCTGGACTTTGCACCATTCTGCAAAGTTATCTCTAAATTAGCATCTTTTAAACAAATATATATAATTATGTTAAGGTCTTTCATTATATTCCTAGCTCCTATATGTCTTTACAGAGTCTAAAACAGCATGTTTAAAACAAATGCAAATGAAACCAGTGTTTTCCTAAGTCATTATTTTACTAGTCATATCCATGACTAAGCCCACAAACCCACTTACAAATAGAAGTGCTCACAGAGAAGGGACCCAAGAAATCAGTTAGCCCAAGGGCTGGTCTCTGCTGCTCCAGGGCCTGGGACAAAGAACAATCAGTCAGGCCTCCCTCTTTTTCACACCCCTTTCAACAAGCATGTACACACACACCATTTCTGCTCACATCCGTTTTAGTCATTGGACTTCTGAGAGGGTTAATTTGAACAAAGGGTTCCTTGGCCAGAACATAGCTGAGAAAGAGACCAAGTGTGTCAGAACAAATCATCCAATTTCACACAGCCAAGTAGAAGAGAACCAGAGCTAGAATCTATGACCAACCCAATCTGGGGTCTGCCTACTAATGATGACCAGAGAGGGAAAAGAGGGGAGGACAGGGGAGGACGGGGGCAGGGAGAAGGAGAAGAAGAAAGAGAAAGAAAGAGAGAGAGAGAGCTCAAAAGTAAGCCACTTTGTATGCCCATACAATGCCTCTGGCTTGGGAATTATTTGGGTTTTTATTTCCTGTTTTCAATTTCCACTTAAGCTGGTCCTCATAAAGCCCTCCCAGGGAGGAAGAAGATGATACCAAATTAGTGAATGGGACTGGGAAGCTCCAGGATGCACACAGACTTTTCATTTTGTAAGACCAACACATCAGTCATGAGCTGGAAAATTATTTGTTCAAGTTACTGTGGTTTCTGGGAAATGAAATTTATTCTTATTGTGATTCCAATGCTTTCGTGTGAACAACAACATCAAAAAAGTATCTCTAATAAGATAAATAAAGGCCATGGAAAAACCTTGGCTTTTATTATCACCCAAAAGAAGAGCAGAGGGTAGGTAGGAAGGATTTTCTGTCCTGGACAGTTAGAAAATAAAAAGTGTATGATAGATAATATTCAAAACCCAAGAAGAAAGGTTTAACGCTATTTTTAGTCTCCGTTTTGATAACGTATTTTAAAAGGTCAACGGTGTTATGGAGTATGCATCATTTATGATGGGGAGGTAAAAAAGTAAATTGGTCTGGAGAAGAAAATAGTTCAGAATTGCTTTTTCAAATGGTATATTCAAATGAGCAAAGGGCAAGGACATGCATTGGTGGGGAGGGGTTGTTTCAAAGCTGACAGTGAAAGGCACTTCTTTTAAAGAGCAGGATATACAACTGAGAAATAAAATCTGTTATTGACATTTTGATACTTGGAAAGAGAAAAAAGAAATAATAACAAAAAATTAGCTGGGGGAAAAAGGCAAGAAAAATTAGAAGACATATTTAACACAGTTGTGTCAAGAATAAATTTGAAGATAAATGCAATTTCCTTCTAGAAAGAATAGCAGGAATTCTCTATGGAGTCATAAATGCGTTACATATGGGTTACATTACTTTAGACACTTTTTTGATTGAAAATAGGACCCAGAAGCAGAAAACCACATAAAACAACTGCAGAACTGAAAGAATGATTGTAAGGTGCACACCATGTAGGACAGGCACGGAAATTTTCAACCTTGGCATAAGACTTCCATGTGCCTCATTCTTATTTCAGCCTCCTTCTGGCACAAGGAAATAATTCTGACTTGCACAAGAACCATTCCCTTGTACTTTCTGATATCCCCACGCATATTAGTTTCCTAGGGCTGCCACACCAAAGTACCACAAAACAACACAAATCTGTTCCATCACAGTTGTGGAGTCCAGAAGTCCAGAATCCAAGTGTTGGCAGAATTGATTCCTTCTAAAGGACTCCAGGAGGGATCCATTCCAGGCCTCTGTCCCAGCCTCCAGTGGCTGCGGGTGCTCCTCGGTGTTCCTGGACTGTGGCTGCCTTCCTATCTCTCCTCTGTCTTCACACAGTCTCTTCCTCTGTGTGGTTTATCTAAAATCCTCCTCTCCTTTCTCTCATAAGGTGATCAGTCACTGATTTAGGGCCTACCCTAAATCCAGGATGATCTCATTCCAATGTTTTTAATTTTATTACATCTATTTTATTTTCTCTTTAATTTCATTTTTCAATTGCAGTTTATTTTCAGTATTATTTTGTATTAGTTTCAGGTGTATATGTATGATAAAACTAACAGCGTTTGCTCCTGAACCCCAAACTTCAACTGGGTAGAGAGAGAAGCCAGCAAGGTCCAAAGCCAAGGAAACCAATGGAGCATATAGTGAATCTGAGAAGAGCAGCGCCCAAAATAGTCAACAAGTTTGCACTGGAAAGCACACAGCCCAGTTTGAGAAGCGCAAATACAAGGTGGAGAGTTTTTGTTACTCCACTGCAATGCGCTCACAGTGAGATCTCCAGGGTGTGGTACGGTGTAGGCTCTGTGAACTCTTGAAACTTGTCATGCCTCATCTGGAGGAGGAATTGTTGGTAATGGAGTACAAATTAACATGTAAACATGTTTCTGCTATACTTCCGTTGTATTTAGGGCTATGATTCCACTTTTGTCTCTTTTTGCTTATCATAACTTTGTGTGAGAATTGATCTTAACATTTTCCTGTTGTTCATTTTTCTGTGATGTTAGCTTCTTGAACTTGAGAAGGAGATAGGGTTCTAGGTAACATTTCCAACGTCACAGAACTTCCTTTTTCTGTTGTTTGAGGCAATGTTAAAAACAATGTTGATAAACAACTTCTTGACCTTTTAGAGATTCAGTCTAAAAGGGAAAGAAAACTCGATGAAGATTATATTCAGGCAGGCAATTAGCTGAATAGTTTTGAGCACTGTTAGATCCTATATAGACATTCAAAGAGAAACAGAAAAGCATAGTACAGTCATTCTAATTAGACAGTCCTTCTTAAGGAAAATTATGCTATTTTTTTTAGCAACATGCAAACTATGTAAAGCAGTTCTTCTGACCCTATTGATACTGAGGAACTCAATTCAACAGAGGTATTGGGATGCATTAGAAAAAAAAAAAAAACAGCAGGATTTTCTTAGATGAAGACTGAACGAGCAAAGATACAAGTGAACTCTGATCCTGCAGATCAAAGGACTAGCATTTGCTCTCAGATAGGGGGCAGAAGACCCCATTTGAGTCCTTTCTCTTACTCTTTATAAGCCTGGATCTTAATTTTTTTAACTTTTTAAATTGAATTTATTGGGGTGACATTGGTTAATAAAATGATACAGGTTTCAGGTGCACAGTTCTACAATACGTCATCTGTATGTTGCATTGTGTTCGCCACCCCAAGTCAAGTCTCCCTCCATCGCCATCTATCCCCCCTTCTACCCTTATCCATACCCCCCCATTTCCCTGCTGCAATCCCCACACTGTTCTCTGTGTCTGTAAGGTTTTTTCTTTGCTTCACCTTCCCCTATTCACCCTCAACCCCTAGCCCCTCTGACAGCTGTCAGTCTGTTCTCCATATCCATGAGCCTGTTCCTATTGGATTTATTGGCTTATTTTGTTCATTAGATTCCACGTATAAGTGAGATCATATGGTACTTGTCTTCCTCTGACTGGCTTACTTCCCTCAGCATAATGTTCTCCAGCCTTCATTTCCTGCTCTGCTGCTTAATGCCGAGTTGGGTGCTGGACTGAATGTGGGGATTTATGTTAAGCAAGTGTGCTTTGTCAACTGCAAAGCCGGCACCCCCCCCCCCATCAAGGAAAGGGACCGCAGTACCTGGCACATGGTAGGGGATTAGTAAATCTGAGCCCCGAGCCATTATAGTTTATGGGCAAACATGAGGAGACGTCTCCTGGCATCAGGATTCTCTCCCATACTGCACTTCAAATGCGTCTTCCATACTGACAGCTCAGCAGTTTCACCCAGCATCACACGGCCAAGATGAAATCTGCTTGTAAATCGGCCTTTGGACTTTACTTAGACATGTGTGTGAACTATTAGTCTAAAACAGAAAAGGTGTTCCCTGTAGGCTTAATGTAAAAGCAAATTAAAATCCCACCTCTGCCATCTCCAAGCTTGATGACTTCAGGCAAATGACCTTGCCTCGCTAAAACCATGGTCTCCCCACCTGAATAACAATGTCTCCCCATTTCGACAGTTGCAAGGATTGAATTAGAAAGTGGTTAGCCAATTAAAACAGACTCAGAGACACAGATACTAAGTTGGTGGTTGTCCGAAGGGAAGGGTCGGGGGGCTAGGAGAAAGATGAAGGGATTAGGAAGCACAGATTAGCAGCTACAGAGTAGTCACGGCGATGTAAGCACAGCGCAGGGAATACAGTCAATGATATCATGATTAACATGCATGCTGCCAAGCAGAATGCTGGAACTATGGGGGGGGGGGGGCTACTATGTCAAGTATCTGATTGTCTAACCACTAAGCTGTACATCTGACACCAGTACAAAATAAAATCGAAAGAAAAAACGGTGTTTTGCCTTTCTTGGAGCACATTTGTGCTTGCAATAACAACACAGTTACTACTAGTACGTTCATTATTATCATTAACATCATAATGGGCAATTTCTCTGAAGTCTTTTCCCAAATTTGTTGTGGACTTGACTGGACTAGCCCGTGCCCTAGGCTGAGCACGAAACACACAGTGTATAAGTGAGGAAGAAGACATGTCATTGGTGATCCTTTTAGGACAGTCTCTTAGAAAGCTATAGCCTCTCCCTTCCCCTCACCTCTCCTCCATCAGTATGATCACCCTAAAGAATAAAACAGACAGACTAAGACTAAAAACAGTACCTCAAATGCTACAGCTACTAAAACATCATGACTATGGTAGTCAATATCACAGGCCATAGTTTGTAGATGTTTGCCATGTACGTCCATGTACAATATTCACTGGACGATTTGTAACATGCCTCTACCTAAGAGTTGGCATTCCATTCCGCCCCAGTTTGAGAACTGTACATTCACTCAGATAAGATACTATATACATATAAATAGTAGCCAAGAGATATTTGTTTCCCCCCTATTCTCAGTTTGGGGATGGAGAATAAATCCCAAGGTATTCCTCCCACCTTTAACACTGAGGGAAGCAGCATATTTTGATATTGGATAGCACCTCCTCCTTCATGTTTCACGGATTCTTCTACAGGATTTCATTCTTCTCTGCCACTCTTCTGATTCTGGCCAAGACACAAGTCAATGCACAGGCTACCGAGTCTCACAAGCTAAATTACATTAAGGCCTGTCCCCATGTTTGTATGTTTCATCCACATAGCAGGGACAACCAGGGACAGTGCTCCCACGAGACCTGTCCAACCAAGATTGGGCCACAGTCTCAGCCTCAGATCCACAACCTGCAGGGTCAGAGCTGCAGTGGGGGAAGGCAGGGGGTTCCCCCTGCTCTTCAGAGAATACAGTTTGATTGTGAGGAGGCTGTGGCAGGGAGTGGGGGGGAGGGGGAGGCTCATGGCTTCCTTTCCTGTCTCTGTGTGACCCTAATGACCCTGACCTTGCTGCTCAGCCCAGCTGGCAGCCTGGTGTCTCCCGCATCTCTCTGGAGGGAACCACCAGACCAGAACAAGCACAAAACCAACACTTAGTAGTCTCGGTTCATTTGTTATTACAAAACAGAGCAGGGTAAAAGATAGCTCCACTTACACTTCCTCTTTGGATGATTATTTTCTTGGTCTTTATCTGCAAGCAACCAAGCAGTGTTCAACAACACTCCTCTCCCTACGAATGTTCTTGTCCCAACCTTGACTTTTGATGGGCATCCCTCGCACTGGTTCGGTGGCCTGAGAGTCAAGCGGTCCAGCCTCGCCATTGGCTTAGATCAGGGTTAGATCTGCCTGACAGCCACTTCAACCAGGTTTAAACCACCCATTTCCACAGCACGGGACACTCGGGGAGAAAGTTTGATGCAAGGGGAGAGTGGAAGACGTAACAGTTGCCTTGCCTCTGCTCTAGTGGCTGGCGAGCTTGGGAGTATTGTCACATGCCAGGCTCTCGAGACTGGAAACTGCATTTGGTCACACACAGACTTTATGCGCCGACGCTCGACCACCCTGAGGTGCTGTAGGTATGGGCGGCTTGTTATGTATGAACCCCTGTCCTCTCCATCTACCCCACCCAATCCATCCCCACCCCTAGCACAGAGAAGACAGCTCATGATGCTCACTCTCACCACAGCTGGGAGGAGCAGGCAGACTCCACAGCCCTCTCACATGCCTTAGAGATATAACATAACTGGCAAACTATTTATCCCTCCTGGACACACAGGCTGTGAGTGAGGAGAGCTATCTTCTTCTGTGGAAGTGAGCTCTATGTCAGGACTTCAGCAGACCACGATGGAGCAAGAGGGATGACAGATGACTTTATTGGGCAGACCAGAGCCTGACCACAGGCAAATTCCTCCCCAAGAGAGCTAGTGTCTCCATCCCTTACCCTTGCAACTTGAGACTCAACCAAAACCGCAACAGCCTATTGCCAGCAAGCCTACTTACTTGCTAGTAGGATATGGACAAGCTCTTACTGCAGATATCTTAGTGATATATAGCCATTTCTGAGACAACCAGTATTTGCTTCTCAACTTAATAAGGATAAGTCCTGAGTTTCATTTTTCTCAAGTGTCCAATTCTAAGAGTGTCAGGGAAGTTCATGGAAAACAGAGTTGTGATAAAGTCATTTTAAGACAGCCTATCAAAAAAGGAGTGTCTCCAAACTATGGTTCTTTCACACATTAGAGGTCAGTAGATGCACTCTTTACCAATCTCCAGTGCTTCATGAAAAAAATGACAGTTATCTTCCGCTCTGTTCAACATGCTTACTGAGATCATGGCACCTAAAGGCATAAAGAGGTGACTCTAAATTGTTTGTGGATTATTTCTGCTCCAGAAGTTGAAAAGTGAACATGTTTGTTCCCAAACTTGGTTGTGATGGTTGTCCTTACATCTATGATAATTTAATGTAATATTAAGTACATTTAAGAAATATGACTCACAAAGGAAAGAGTGGTGCTTCTTTGAAAGTGACATTGTTTTAATGGAATCAATAAACATGACTCTCTAAAGCAGTGTTATCTAATTAAAAGAAAATGCAAACCACGTATGTAATTTTATATTTCCTGAATTTACTGAGCGGTCAGGGGATTCTGCAGGAAGAAGAAAAGGAGGCGGGGGTAGGCTGGTTCTGTTAGGAAAGGGTTCTTACAGGAAGTCAGAATCTACAGACAATTGTCTCAGCAACTGTGTATAAATTAGGTCAGATCAAGGAGAGGCTAAGAGCTTTGAGATAGTCTGGAAAAGTCCAGGTGGGAGATATTGCACCTAATTTAAAGTTCACCCCAAGTTGCTAGTGTGGTAAGCTTGGGCATATCTCTTTGTCCTCTGAGCCTGTTTCCCACCTTACAGGAATGCTATAGAGATGAAATGAGATCGGGAGGGTAAAATTTTCTTCTCCAAGAAAATTTAGGAGAAACACTACTTAAAGTTTAGGTACTAGACATTGCCATTATTGTCACTACCATTAAAAAGATGCTGGCCCTGGCTAGTTGGCTCAGCAGTAGAGCATCAGCCTGATGTGTGGAAGTCCTGGGTTTGATTCCTGGTCAGGACACACAGGAGAAGTGACCATCTGCTTTTCCACCCCTCCCCCTCCTCTCTCCCCTCCCCTCCCGCAGCCATGGCTTGAAAGTTTCGAGCAATTTGACCCCAGGCACTGAGGATGGCTCCATGGCCTGTGCCTCAGGTGCTGAAATGGCTCCCTTCAGAGCAACAGAACAGTGGCCCCAGATGGGCAGAGATTTGGCCCCTAGTGGGCTTGCTGGGTGGGATCCCAGTTGGGGCACATGTGGGAGTCTGTCTCTTTGCCTCCTTGCCTCTCACTTTATAAAAGAAATAAAATAAAATAAAAGATGCTTTATTTATCCTTATATGAGATAATAACATCCTAGAATAGAGTGGAAATAAAGCATTGAATAACAAAAGGAAACAGAAACAAAAGATACTGATGAAGAAAAAACACTGAAGCTGGTTGTTCATTGGATTGGTGGGGGCTGGAGCCACAGAGCTAAGGATTTTTTAAAAACTGTTTTTCCATTAATGACAATAAAAGAAAACAGACTTCAATGTATGGACTTACAGACACCAAAACAGTAGCCTTTGTCCCTGAAGCAACCACTTGGCTTGCATTTTTTTTAACCTTGTTCTACGTCCCACTACCACCAGCTTCTACTAGAGATGAGAAATTTTCTCTCTCCTCCCATCCTGAAACTGAACTATGAAGCAAAGACAAGCATGTGGTTTGGTGGGCTAAAGTTACTGTCATTTATCAATTCCTACTTCCAAGGACAGAAATGACAAATGGAACACTAAGCCACTAATACTAGAACAGATCAAATATGCCATAAAAATTGATAGGATGCACACCCACCATTCTCCTCATTGCCGGCCACCAATATATCAAGTGCCACTAAATGATAACAGCCCACAATCGCCGGTGGTGAGATATCGATTTCTTCTGTAGTTGGCAGTAGCTGAAGTTGTGTGTGTATGGTATGTTTTAAAGCATATGAACAAATGAATTAAATATGTTTCAGAAAAAGTAATTTTAATTTTCTAGTACAACAGTTTTTTCATTCTTTAATTAGAAGTAACTCAAATAAAATTTTATTAAGTTGCTTATAAAAAGGTGTAACTAACCCCATCCCATGCTTATACAAAAAAATAATCTAGAGTGGTACTAATTATGTGGCTTTTCTCAAATCTCTACAATATATCTTGTCATGAGTAGGTTAAGTTCCAAAAAAAGAATAGGTAAACCAATCACAAGATAGTAAAGATACTAAGATACAAGCATTATATCCTCTACAATTCCAGTTGTCTATATCTTTCAAGCTTATCTGTTATTTTGAATTATGTTGTCCAACTTTCTTCCATTAGAATGGATAATGGAGCATGAACTATATTTGGGGAGATCTGTGATCTAGGAGCAGGCCAGGCCCTAAGTAAATTATGAAGTAGAAAACTTTTATCTTTGATATCCTTGGATCTCCCTTTTGAATATTTTCCTTATCTGGTTACCCAAGCCTCCATCTGTGGTCTTTCAGATCTTCCCTCACCAGTGATATCCTACAGTCAAGATCTTTCTTTTCTTATCATGACTTATCAACATTTATATAACCTGTATTCTATTCCTTAAGAAAACATGGTATCTGTTCATGATTGTTAAACCAAAGAGAGTTTCCTTGGTGGTCATTTATAGTCTGTGGCCAAAGAGATTTTCCATACTCTTCAAATCACATCATCTAACATCACACTCAAGGTATTGTGCAGATTAAAAAAATACATATCAAAGTTTCTGGTGGACTATTAACAGCTCATAATTATAAAAAATTTGTAATAATAATAATTATTATTATTTCTCTGTCTGCATAAAGGGTCGGTGGTGTGTTGGGGTTAGAAAGTACTAGCTTACAACAGTTGACTATGCATATCTCTTCTCTCAACTCCACATTCAGTAACAAACTGGTATATTGAAATCAACCATGGTAAGAATATTTACATCATGGTAATTGGCCAGTGCTACATATCGTGGCTTCCTCCTGTAACCCCAGAGAACTAGTTTACCAGCACATCCTTGCATAAGATCATCCTTATGTTGAATAGATGGTATCTTAAACTTTTCAATCTTGTGGCCCATTGAGTTACTGCATTTCCTTGAGTGGTTCTCCTTGTTTGCCAAAACAACACAAAAGAATCTGGCTACACACATGCATATATCAATTTGCTGTAGCAGCTAGCTCCACCATATCTTTCCTGCTTACTGGCATATGGTAGCACCTATATTGGCTGACCTAGAGAATATAAAATACATTTGACAATCAAATGAGCACACAGAGAGACACATTACATGTCTACACATGTGTGTGCATGGATGCATATGCACACACAGGCACAGACACACATACACACATACTTGAGTCTCAGATAACCTAAAAGAGATATTTATTTAAAAAATTCTTCAGTGATAAAGAACAATTTTATTTTATATGTTAGAATATGAATATGGTTTATTGTGAAAGGCCTAAAATTCCTGGAGAAGTATTAACAACTGACAGCATAAGGAGCTATTTAAATAATGTAGAAAAGAACTGTATGGTACTTTTATGTTCAACAACCTCTTAGGAAAAGGACTCGTTTTTGACATACAAACTGTCCAAAACAAAGTTTTTGAAGTCCTCAAGTTGGATCATTAAGCTTAATGGACAAAACTGTCTAATCTCACCTCATCTCTGCTCCCAACTTGGGAATCACTACCTCTCTCCTTTGTTCCTCACATGCCATTCGCCTTTCTATGGGCTCCAATAAAAACACCCTTTGAAAGGTTCCCATTGACCTCCCAGATGCCAGTCTCCAGGCCAATGAGTCAGTTTAATCCCTCTGTGGCATCTGGCATGATTCCCTCTCCCGTTAGTCTCATCCTGGTCACGTTCAATTCCACCCGGACTGCCCATGTGTAGCAGCACACATGTACACCCCTCCTGGGACTCCTTCAGGGCGCTGCCTGCTGCATGACTCCTGGCTCTCACTTTCCCTTACACTTTGACCCTTAATGCTTGGGTATGCTCCACACTTTGGCTGCCATTCCCCGACCTTGCTCATGGGATTATCAGATGCCTGGCATGCATAAGGCTCCTGTTTGATATGTATCTCATAAGTGAACACATATTTCATAGCCACACATATACCCAGGAGCACGCGCACACACACCTGTCAACACACTCATTATCTCACACACTCCTTAGGACTCACCCAGGTGTGGACTTTCCGCCCTTGCCCTCCAGCACCATATTGGGTTCTCTTTACTGCAATGTCACTCTTTGCCTCTAGGGGGCAAACCATTCATCCTGAAGCTGAACAAGCCCTTCCTAAATTTCTCCCCTCCTTAATGTCCATGAGCTTCCACTCGCCTACTTCCATAGTCTTGGCTATACGCCTCTCCCTCTGCCTTTTTTCTAAAGGCACTGTCTTCAGCCTTCTCTAGTCTCTCTTCCAGAGACATATCATGGAATCCCGCAGCTCTGACTACCATCTTTACACACTCACAATTCCCAAATGCAAATCTGGACATCTGAATTAAACCTCCACTTACAGATCCCATAGATAGTAAGTCCCACACAAAACTTTGCACCTTCTCCCCCACATGTAGTTTGCTTTCTGTTCAGGGTACCCCCAAATCCTAACTACTCCTATGAGAACCCCTGGAGGTACCCAGTACTTCTCCCTCCCCCATCTACCATTCATTCACTAAATCCTGTCAATTCTACAATAAACTATTTCTCCACTGGGTTCTCTGCACGACCAGCACCGGCTGCCATCGTTCAGGTGTTGGATATTTCTCATGGGCACCATCACAATGAAATGCTACCTGACCACCCCACGTGGAGCTTTTCTTCCTCAATCCACCTGCTGTACTTTGTCAGACTTGCCCTTCTAACACCCCAGTATAGTGATGCCACTCTTTGGTACTCCCCATTGTTGTATGCAAAACGGAAAGCTTTTATCCACGGTGGTCAGACTGCCTACATCAGAATCACCCAGGAAGCTGGCTTATCATGTAGAGTTTTGAACCCTGCTTCAAACTAACTGAGTCAAATCAGTGGGTCCCAGGAATCTACATATTCAGCCAGCTCCCTGGATAAACCTTCAATGCAGTAAACTCTGAGAGCCACTGGCTAGCGTCCTCTGTAGGACACGTAAGGCTGTGCATCATCTGGCCCCTGTTGACCATTTTAATCTTATTTTCACCAATCCCATCCCCCCATGCCCTCGTCCCCATGTCTTTGTGCAGGCTGTTCCTTCTGCCTGGCGTGTCCTCTGTCCTTTTGCTGCCAAATCTTACTAGGGCTTAGTCCCTAAATGCACGTCTTCTGTGACATCTTCCATGGTTCCCCCTACAATTCTTAGTCCCTCTAAACCTTATACCAGAGGTCCCCAAACTATGGCCTGCAGGCCGCGTGCGGCCCCCTGAGGCCATTTATCCGGCCCCCGCAGCACTTCCGGAAGGGGCACCTCTTTCATTGGTGGTCAGTGAGAGGAGCATAGTTCCCATTGAAATACTGGTCAGTTTATTGATTTAAATTTACTTGTTCTTTATTTTAAATATTGTATTTGTTCCCGTTTTGTTTTTTTACTTTAAAATAAGATATGTGCAGTGTACATAGGGATTTGTTCATAGTTTTTTTTATAGTCCGGCCCTCCAATGGTCTGAGGGACAGTGAACTGGCCCCCTGTGTAAAAAGTTTGGGGACCCTGCCTTATACATTTATGACAGGGTGTCTCACTGCACTGTAGTAACTGTTTTAGTATCAATTTCCTTGTTCAGCCAAAGGCTTATTAAGGGCAAAAACTAAGTTTTATTTATCTTTTTATCCCCAGTGCCTGACACATAGTAAGTGTTCAATAAAATGATTTTTGAATGAATGAATAAAGAAATCTTGCCTTCTGTCATCACAGGACAAACATCAGACCCCACTGACAGCAGCATTTAGTTAGAAGAACACTTCCAATCTAACTCGTGGTGCTGACAGCACCTGATGAAGCTGAACGTGTTGCACTTTCCCTCAACCAAGAAACCCCAATTTTATTCCTGAAACCCAGAAGACATACAGGGAGACAGATCTGTCCAGATCACTCTTCCTAATCAAGGCTATAGACACAACTCAGCTAGGATGTGTTAACAGAGCCAATTGTAGAAAAGCCAACAGCTAAGATCTAATTCTCAGACCAATACACAGCTAAAGCTATGCTTCAAAAAGCTGAGTGGTGGGAACATGACAGAACACCCCAAAAACAAGGCTGTGGATGGGACTTGTCATCTGTCAAATGTCATTGATGACATTGTCTGAACAACCCCTGAGTCCATGGATTTGTCCTGTGGCCTGAGGGTAGGAGTAGAAGGGGGAGGAGGAAGAAGCCACATGGTCTCTCCTAAGTGCCTACAATCTACACAAAACTACCTCAATGTTGCACATGGCAAAAATATTGAAGAATAAAAACAAAAATAGCATGGTGGAAACTGCAAATCAACCCAGTATGAAAACAGTCCCCCACCACTGAGGGAACACAGGGATAAGAAAGGGAGGAGATTTATTTGCAATCACAGGATGTCAGCACCGGAAAAAGCTAGGGGATCATCTAATACAGCACTGTCATTTTGAAAATAAAAATGAAATACAGAGAGAAGTAACATTCCCAAAGCCCATTTGAATCATTTACTTAACCAGAAAAGCTTCCAGGTAAAAGTGTGATGAGTCTGGAAAAAGAGGTGAGTTATGCATGGGAATATTTTGGAGGAAGAAAAAATAAAATATAGCTAGCTGGAGAAAAAGAGGCTTCTGAGGAAGAATAAGATGCAACTAAGCAGGTCATGGGAGGCAAAGGCAAAAATCGCTGGTACAAGCAGACGGGAGTGATGAGGTGGGAGGGTGAGACACCAGGTGGGGGAGGGGACCAGCATTTATGAATGGGAAGCACTGGTCAGAGGACAGAGAAGGACTTGATCTGATCACAATTGAGTTACTGTGTGACGTAATGACTTCCGGTGCTGTCAGCCTCCAACCCCACTCAATCATAAATTGTTGAAGCTGGAAGCACCTTGGAGAATAAGCAATGAATTTATCTCCCCAAAGTATACACCCAGGCTAAGAAAGAGGCTGCGCAAAAATGTGTGGCCCTTGCAGACATGCTGATTCTAGTCCCCAAACCAGCTCTGCCATGGCTCAGTAACCTGTCTTTGAGTCACCTATGGAAGCTCTCTGAGCCTACATTTTCTTTCTTATAAGATGGAGAGATTGTCATCTCACAGAGTTGCTCTAAGGATTAGGTTATCATGCATTGTTGGCACTTGGCCCAGGACTGAGCCTGTGAAAGAGGCTCAGTGAGTGCTTTTTTTCTCCTCCATTGACACTAAGAGAGGAATTGACTTGCCCAAGGTCACAGAGCCGGGGGAGGCAGAGCTGAAACAAGAACCCTATGCTCAGACTTGAAACCCAAAGCTCCATTCCTAAAGCAGGCTACCCCACAAATGGAAGAGAGTGGTTCTAGAATTGCCAAAAGAGACAGAATTCACAACTGGTACCTCATCTCCTCCTCCTGAAGTTGGTCTCTACTGGGCTCCCAGCCTTGCTGAAGGAGCACCTGACTTGAGTTAGGTCAGGAAGTCTCTGTCATCTGTACCCACCGTCACATGCCCCTCTGCTCTCCCCAACACACACATGCATAAACACACACACATACACACACACACAAGGCTGTGGATACAGCATGGCATGTTTTTCCTTATAGATCTGTGTGAGGATATATTTTAGGAACATATTTCTAGGAGTTAAATTAAGCCTATGAAATAGATACCATGGCTACAGATACATAGAATATATTTATAGATAGAAAGACAGACAGACATATACAGGTATAGAAAAATATAAATTGCAAAGATAGAGCTATATTTAACCCCTATACTTAATTTGACTAAGAATGTGCTGCACCAAACAGAACTGACCCCTGCTTCCTCCATGCCCCTCCCACATTTCTACCATCTACAATGAAACGTCTAAAAAGCGAGGGTCCCTTCCTAACCACCAGCCGTGTGCAGCTCACACTCAAATCAACTCCTGGTTTCAAAATTGAAATGACAACTTCTCCATGAAGTCTTCCTTCATCCTCATAGCTAAGAACAAACACTCTGTTGTCTGAGTTCTAAGTATCTTGGTGTCTGTCCTCTGATAACTTGGTATCTCTCTAACCCAGTGGTCCCCAGCGTTTTTTGGGCCATGCACCAGTTTAATGTCAGAAAATATTTTCACAGACCGGCCTTTAGGGTGGGATGGATAAATGTATCACATGACCAAGACAAGCGTCAAGAGTGAGTCTTAGACGGATGTAACAGAGGGAATCTGGTCATTTTTAAAAAATAAAACATCATTCAGACTTAAATATAAATAAAATGGAAATAATGTAAGTTATTTATTCTTTCTCTGCTGACCAGTACCAAATGGCCCATGGACCAGTACTGGTCTGTGGCCCAGGGATTGGGGACCACTGCTCTAAGACACCAATCTTAGTCACACACAGGTTTAATCTCCCCTTTATGCCTCTAAACCCTTGAATGTAGAATTACAGGGTGAGTCATCTTGGTGAGCTGGTGGTCAGAAACATGGGCTTTGAAGTCTGACAGAAGTGGGGTTGATTCTCTGCTATATCATTGACAAGCTATGCAGCTTTTGGGTAAGTTAATTAAACTCCCTTAGCCTTAGCTATCCCATGTTGATCCTGACTATTTAAAGATTTCTAGAAGAATTAAAAAAAAATTGTGTATAAAATACTTGGTCCAGTGCCCAAAAAATAATCCAAGTTCAATGAGTGGCAGTTACCACCACTAATGTCATCATTGTCATTATTATTAGGCATCTGCACAGAACATGGCACAATCCCTTGAACAGTGGACACTCAGTTCGCACAGTGAACAGCCAAGCCACAGAAACACTAACTGCCTTGCCCAACGCCACCTAGCTGGGAGTTGTCAAGTCTGGTGCTTGAAACCAAGTCTTCTCCATGGCCCACCTTCTGCAAAACTAGGTTTAGTGGGACTTCTGGAAAACAGCTATCTTAACAGTGAGACAAGAGCAACTGGGAGAATTTCTCTCTCACTTCAGTTAGAGAAGAAGGAATCTCATGAATGGTAAAGGGCTGTGTCAGTCTGTCCCCTGATCCCGCCCACCCCTCACTAATTGGTGATTTGGTGGGAGAGTTCTATGAGATGGAAAGGACTTAGACCAATACCATAGCAAGTATATGAATTGCCTTAATCACTACTACCCTCTTGGCCCACAAGCACAGAAAGCTTTGGCTTCTTTCCATAGAAAGCAATTTCTTCCTCACTCAGCCTGAGGAAAACCTCAGTTTGAACAACCTTCCAACCCCTTTTAAATGAAGCTGTTCTGAGTCCAGAAAAGACAATCTTTGGAACTCAAGACAACTTTTAGAAGCTCATTTTAAAACTCCAAATTCTCCATGAATATCCAATGGCCTCTTCTAATCAATATTTTCATGCTCTGGAGTGAAAGAAATGGAATCATGAAGTTTAAATACCCTCTTTCTTTAAAAAAAAAAAAAAAAGGAAAAATGAACCTAATAGAATAGAAAAATGAGGAGTCAAGGAACACATATGGGACCGGGTTCACTTCCCAAGAAAGGTCCAGCATGCTGGCCAGTTCACAATCCCAGCCCTGGCCTGAGAGAGGGGTGTGAGGGGATCTGGCTTGCCCAAGTAGGTTATTCACCCACAGGGACTGGATTATGGATCTCAGTCAAGGAAGGACTAGGCATATAATATCTAGAGAAATTTTTAATTAATACTATGAAGAAAAGTCTAGGAAACCAGAAACCTGTCACCACATGGAGCTTGGTAAGGGTCAGGGAAAACAGTTTGGGGGTGAAGGCTCTCAGTGGAGCCCGAGGACATAGGGCTGGCTGCTCTTGAACGAAGAAGCCCTTGGAATGTCTGTACCAACCCCCAGCCCTTCTCAAGTCCTTGGAAATACAAAAAATGTCTTCTTGTGGTGGCCAACACATCAAGAACTATCCATTCAGGTCACTTGAAGGCTAGTTAGAAGACATGAAATAAGTGACAGTGACAGGGACACTCAGAGTCACACCAAATGCCCACCAGAACTGTGTTTGAATTGGTAGCATGGAGGTTCTTGGGGTCCCAATGTCCTGCAGGGTGAAGGCAGCAATGACGTCAGTTGGTTATACAGCAAGGGTCCTTGGGACGCCTCAGTTGAGGCCAGCTGGCTGCAAAGGGAGGTGTTAGAGTGTCGCAGGCCAGTAGGCGGCAGGGACCTCTCCAGAACACCAGGCTGGTGAATGATGGTCTTTAGGAAACAGATCAGAAGCTGTCATTCCTTGCACCTTTATGCTCTGGTTGCCCTCGGTGGTCCCCCAGGACTCACTGACCATGTCCTAAAAGACATTCCTGGTTGTCCAGTGCCCCCTGCTCCCACTCACATTTGCGCTGGACCTTCTCACACTGACCAGACCAAAATCCCATTTTGCATGGAATAGAAAGCCAGGCCTGGGAAAAAGCTCCAAAGATTTCCACAAGACAATGTTCACTCTTGTCAAATGCAAATCCCTCTAAGGGGAGTCCTGGCTGGCCCCTCAGCCGCTGTCACCACCAGATGCAGGCAAACTGGCTCCCTGGGCACCAGACAGCGTGAACCAGAACTTGTTTCTCTGCTCCTTTGCCCCTTGTATGCCCAATGCATTTTGGTTTTGGTCTCCCAGGCTGCATTCCCAGGACCCTCTAGTCCAGTCCCTTCTCTAGCATGACCAGCCCATTCATCTTCATGAAATGACTAAAGCAGAGAGACAGGAATACTTAGATTCCATTTGAGTATCAAGAAGTCCATCTAATCACTGGTGACAAATCCAATTCAGGCACCTCAGTGACTGCACACAGGTATTAAGACAAGCGGTGATACCGCTAGTCGCAGCTCTTTCAGTCCCAGACAGGCAGTATCTGCATGCCGGCTGAGGAAGGTTCCCGGACTAACAGCTGATCCATAAGTAGAAAAAAGCAAACATTTCAACACAAGTCAATTGTCCAGGCACATGTTTATCACAGCCTCTTCTTCCTGTAGCCTTGGCTGGGGGACAGCTCTCAGAAGGGAACGATGAGTTTTGCCACGAGCCGGATCCAGACGTGAGGCTGTAATTTGCTGTGTGACACGCAGGTCACCCTTCCATAAAAGCTTAGTACCCCGTGATTCTCAGCCCATATGGAATCTGCATGGTGAGATTCTTGCCAAATGCAAACCCACCAGTTGTGAGCAGTTGTCCAGGGAGACGCCAGGGTCTATAAAGTGAGATGACAAAGAGCAGGAAGATTTGGGTCAGGTAGAACATACAGCCCAATCTCACCCTCTCCATTGGCCCCTCCCTACCTGCTGGCTTTGTTCATCCAGACAATTCGATGGTACCCAGGAAGCGGTAAGCACCACGATGAGGGAAAGGAGGAGTGGGTTCTGCTAGAATGACAGGTGCCCTCAGTTACAGGCAGGTTCTGAGTCAGACATCACTGCCCTCCACTTCCTCCCCCACTACAGAATCTCCAAACACACATGCCCGAAGTCCAACAGTCCTCAGCCTTGATGACGAGCCCCTCATGAAAGGCAGGGCTGTGGCTCGCTCTGAGCCTTGTGTGAAGGGGCAGACCCAGGATCATCCCCGGGCCCACATCCCCAAGGGGGAGGCATGCAGCCCGACAGGAGCTGGCATCTGGGTGCCACCACAGACCCATGCTTCAACTGCATGAGGGGACAAGGACAGCAGCAGGTGCAGAGAGGTGCCAGCTCTGGGGAGCTGGCATCAGCAGCAGCCACAATCAACATGATGCTCAACTGTGCTGAGGAAAGGGGTCCCACCCTGCCTATGGGGTACCCACCTCCATCTCCTAGCAGATCTGGTGCTTAGGGTGCATGGCCACAGCCTGAAAACAACATATCTAGTTTGAGCCTTCATTTGCTTTACAAACAGGTATCAGAAACATCATAAATCTTATGCAAGCCCCCTACTGGCGAGTGGCAGAACAGGGAATGTCACCCAGATGCTCTGTGGCCAACATCCAATACGTTCCCAAGTTCTTCAACTTCATACATAAAGGCTCTATTTTCCCTGACCTCCCTCCTCGAAGTCTTGATGCTGGGTATCTCCTGGCTGTCCCTGATCTCCACACCTGCCTGTTTCAAGCCCAACATTCTGCAATACCTCCAGCCCCCTGCAATTCCAGGGGAGGTCCTGGATCAAGGAGCCAGAGTAGAGGATAGCAAATGAGGTGAGGACAGTCAATGCATCCCCAGACTGGGCCTCAAAGCAAAGGTTTACAATCTTGGTCTAATCAGAACATGGATAAAACATGGACCACAAAGTCAAGAACAGAAGAGATAACTTTAGGGGCTGCACAAAATTAGAGGGAATCATCACAGTATTGCAGTGACTTACCAAGTAACTTTTTAGAAGTCAAACTTTCTTTTAAAAGTAATCTTCCCTGGAACCTGATATATAGATAACAGTGACACTCTGGTTGAAGAGGAGCCTGTCCTCTCACTTTCCCTTGTTTTCCTTACTCCCTCATTCATGGTATCTTTATGGCACCCAGGGAACCAAACAACTCTGGAGTTAACTGGACCCCCCCTGCCATGGTGAAGGCAAGAAATGAGTGCAAAAGTCAGGATAAGATAGGCTATGCTGTGTAAAAAACAGCACCAAAACTTTCACTTGTTTAACACAACAAAGTTATTTTTTTTCCAAATACACACAAAGTCTACTATGGATTGGGTAGCTTTCCTCCATGGGGTGGCCCCAAGGTGATCTTGTGGCACCTCTATCCCAATACATGCCTCCATGATGGCCACAGGAAGAGACACATGTTCCTGTTCCTAAGTGTTCAGCTCAGAAATGACACATGTCACTTCCCAATCCACCTCATGCAGGAGAGCTGAGAAATGCAGCCTTCCATGCATCCAAGAAGGGGTGGAGAGCCAGAAATACTGATGGACTGGTGAGCTTTAGTGATATTTATCCCAATGAATAAGGCCCCTTAGAGCAATAAGCCTTGATCACATTCACTGAGTGCATCACAACCTGTAAAATACCAGTATACATATCTTCCAGATAAAGAGTCCCAAGTTACAAAACAAAACAAAACCTGAGATTGGATTGAAGTCACACAGATAAAACTTAACTGACCTTGAACATTCCAATTCCAGATCCCAAGCCCTGGTCCCTACAACAGAGGAGCCCCAGGGAAAAGGAAGAAATAGCAACTGAGGGAGAAGCAAGCCAGACTGGTCAAATGAATGCATAAGCAAAAACAGACTTTAAAAACCACCCCCTCCCCAGTTTTCTCCCTCATAACAGGGGATGGGGGAGACAAAATGTGGCTAAAAAGCCAGGCTGGGGAGGGCGAGCAGTGTAAAGAGAATTTGGGGCCCCCTCCCTGCTCAGTCTAGCACATTTAAAACATTTTGGCAGTGAGTCATCCCACTTGAGATATCAGGTTGATGGATTTCAAGTGAGGGCTGGACTGCAGGGGAAAGTTTGCAGTAAACAAGGAATGTGCCATTCATTGCAAGGATTTGCATGCACAGAGGACTGTGCTGTTTTGCAAAGTACTCCTGACGTTCCCTCTGCAGTCAGAGGCTTACTAGGCAAGGTGCCCTGGGCAGGATTGATGTTACCCTGGGTAATGTCATACTTAGTCCATGATCCTTCGCCACTGCACTAGGCAAGGCATCTGTTCCAGTCAGGGTGGGCTTGCGGACACTGACCCGACTGTGGGGTCCAGCAGCCAGGAGTGGGGATGCAGTGAGCATGTCCACCTACTGCTTACCCTCATTCTCACAGCCCAAAGCTGAGCCCCAGACATCCCCGGCCAGCCCACTCCAAACCTTCACTCTCTGGGCCTCGGGCAACAGTGAGCTCAGATCATCTGTGTCACCTTGAGGGAGGCAGGTAGGTGTGGCCATCGGATTGGAGGGTGGTCTTGCCATTGGCAGTGAGACCACTGTTGGGACCTAAATAAAAAGGTAAGTCTTCCACCCCCACTGATGTGTCAGAGCCAGGTTCAGAGCAGGACTCCAACCCCAGCAGGGAACAGGCGAGCAGTTGTCCAGGGAGACACCAGGGTCTATAAAGTGAGAGGACAAGGAGCAGGAAGATTTGGGTTAGGTAGAGCAAACAGGTGGCCTGCCATCTTGGCTTTTCCTGGACACATCCTGCTGTTCTCCTTCTGCCTTGGACAGAGTAGGCTGGGGACAGAGCCAGGGGAAGCCTGATAGGGGGAGGGCAGGTGTGCCTCTCACTAGAGTGGGCAGGGCAGTGCCAGGACAGGGAATCACCCAGACTGTCCTCGCCTCTTCAGGCTCTGCCTGCCCAGGTTGTCCGACTCCTTGTGTCCTGGGGGGAAACACCACTGCTGGCCAGATCTGGAGTCTTCTTCGAATGTCCCCAGCACTGGTTTCAGGGCTCCAGCTCTTCATCTGGAACATGGCACGACCACGTCATCCCTCCAGGACATCCCTTTCCTCCCTGCTACTAGTTAGGTCAGCGTGCTTTCCGTCCTGGGCAACTCAGCTGCTTCCAGAATTTCTCCGAAACGCTCCATCTATCTTGGGTTTGTGGTGACCAGTGGGCTGATCTTCAGGCATTCTCATCACCTCTGACCACAAGGACCTTCCTCCTCATTCAAATGTGGCATGGAAATCCCCACTTCTCCCAGAGACACGGGGCCCTGGAGTTAAGGACAGAGATGCAAGGCCAGGTACCAAGGGACCAGGTGAGCTCCCTCTGCTTACACCTGACTCCAGGACTCCAAAGCAAAATCTCTGCCCCCTTCCGGTGGGCAAATCGTTCAGCAGAGTGGGTCTCAACCCTGGATGCTCATTAGAGTCATCTTGTGTGGTTTTCTCAAAATCCAGTGCCCAGCCTCCACACACATCCCAGGCCAATTCAGTTAGAAAGTCTGGGATTTAGGTACATGCATTCATATAATTTTTTAAATTCTCCAAGTAATTTTAATGGATAGGTAATTGCTTATGACAAATCAGTGCTTCTGATGTATTCCACTAATCCAGCCTGTGCATGTCTTTCTTCTCATTTCTTCATTCATTGCTGCCCCTTACAATTACACAGCCCAACGTAAAGCATGTTCATAGACATATGTCACTCACCCCATGAAGCCACGTGCACCTCCAGCATATCAGTGAAGGGCAGGGGCTGGCTCCATGTTTATCACCGTTGTTCTCAGGCAACAGCTCCTCTCTCCCTTAAAATTCTCAACTGCCTTGAAGCTTGGGCCACCAGGCCTGCTGCACTGTCTTGTGGTTGGCATCCTCTGCAGAGGTGCTTCTCACACTTTGATGCGCATATGAATCACTGGGGAGCTTGCTAACTGTGGCTTCCCCTTCAGCAGATGCTGGGGAGGAGGGCGAGGCCAGAGACTCTGCATTTCCTACTAGCTCCCTGGTGATGTGCACACCACTGGTCCAATGACGCACTTGCAGCAAAGATCGATGGGGCTCCGAATGACCCTCCCTCTCTCTTGATAACTTTATTTTTAACTCTGACACTGCTCCTGCCTTCATTCTTCGCTATTTTCATGTATATAGAAACACTCTTTCCAATACCCTGGCCTGTCAATTCTTTGCTTTGTTTCTCCTTTAATTATGTAATCTTCCTCCTCACCTCATTCGTCACCTTGTCAGATTATATCAGAAACCTTGTCTTTAGCAGTATTTATAGCTTCTCTGTGATCTTAATTTCACGTAGCCTATGCTCAATGTTAGATTTGGGGAGGTGTGCTGTGGCTGCCAGAGTGTAACTATTGAAGGAGCAGGAACAGGGAGTACTGATAGGGCCCCTGTGAGGCTGAGCACAAAGAAGTTTATGTTTGAAATTCGCCACTAAGCTAAGCCCGGCCCCTGTTGCTATGCCGGCCCCTGTTGCTATGCTGCGCTTGACCTCCCTAGAGAATAGCTAACTGCCACATCTACTTCTGTATAATGCAGGGGTCCCCAAACTTTTTACACAGGGGGCCAGTTCACTGTCCCTCAGACCATTGGAGGGCCGGACTAAAAAAAAAACTATGAACAAATCCCTATGCACACTGCACATATCTTATTTTAAAGTAAAAAAACAAAATGGGAACGAATACAATATTTAAAATAAAGAACAAGTAAATTTAAATCAACAAACTGACCAGTATTTCAATGGGAACTATGCTCCTCTCACTGACCACCAATGAAAGAGGTGCCCTTTCTGGAAGTGTGACGGGGGCCGGATAAATGGCCTCAGGGGACTGCATGTGGCCCGCAGGCCGTAGTTTGGGGACCCCTGGTATAATGCTTGCTCACTTAGGATATATAAGGACCTAGCTGTAAGCGCCAGGCGCAACTCTCGTTTGCAGCTCCTTGTGAGTACGGTGTCTCCAGACATCTTGGGAGTTCACCCCTGAGCAGGTTAAACTGGCCAATAAAGTAACATCTAAACTCCTGAAAGTCTCCAACGTTCATTCTCGTACCCGGTGGATGCAACACTCAATATACTTATTCCCTCCTACTAATTTCCTGTCCCCATGAGAGTGCTAGTCCCCTGCACCAAACACATTATTCTTGCCCCATAAACACCTCCTGCACCCACCATATGTGTTTACTTCCCTCCTGAACATTTGGTTATAAGACTGTGTACTATAATCGCTCTGTTGAACGTATTGTCAATTCCATGGTGTGTCCCTTACCTGGCAAAGCCTCGAATTTTGTTTATTTATTTACTT
The DNA here is from genome assembly GCF_036850995.1 of Saccopteryx leptura. Lineage (NCBI taxonomy): Eukaryota > Metazoa > Chordata > Mammalia > Chiroptera > Emballonuridae > Saccopteryx > Saccopteryx leptura. Next base: position 173,969,453 of record NC_089503.1, read on the forward strand.
ACTTACTTAGTTACTTACTTATTTAGTGACAGAGACAGAGAGAGAGATAGACAAACAGGAAGGAAGAGAGATGAGAAGTATCAATTCTTCATTGCAGCTCCTTAATTATTCAGTGATTGCTCTCCTATGTGCCTTGACTGGGGGGCTAGAGCAGACCAAGTGACCCTTTGCTCAAACCAGATGGGCCAGCACTCAAGCCAACTACCCCAGGGTTTCGAACCTGGGTCCTTTGTGTCCCAGGCCAACGCTCTATCTACTGTGCCACTGCCTGATCAGGCCTCGAAATTTATTAATTCAACTCTGCTTATTTTATGTGTGCCACGCATATGCACAGAGAACAAGACACCAGCACACAGAGTGGTCTTGCTTTCCTTCGTGACAACTAATCACAACCGGGCTCATCTGCAGTCTGACTCCATTTATTTCCTTACTCCCCTGAATTGCCACTCTGTACCTTCTGCTCTCCTCTAACTTCTAACTTCTCCCTGCTCTTCTGAGTCAGTGGATAATGTTGCTTTTTATTTCACTGAGACAACAAAAGCCATCAAAATAGACTCTCTGGAAGTTTCCTCTAAAATAACAGCTCACCTTCCTGTACCTGCGCCCGCGTACCATACCTTTCCTGTCTCACTGCGAGTTAACTTTCCCCGAGCTGCTGTGAAAGTCCAGCTCCCCCGCTCGAGCACTAGAATCTGGCCCTTCTCATCCACGCGAGACATGGTCCCAGCAAGCCCTTCCAACTAACCTCCCAGCTATCTGTTCCACCTCACAGAAAAACTCATGAAAGCTTGGCCTACCATCATCTCCAGTTCGCCTCCTCTCATTCTGATGTTTCTTTGTTTTATTGAAAGTATGCTGTACGCAAAGGAAAGTGCATATGGTATATAAGTACAGTTTAAAGAATAACTGTGAAGCAAACACTACTGGACATAGCCATTTGGATGTCTAATACACATCTTGGACACTTTATGCCTAAAACAGAACTCTTGGTTTTGACCCCTAACTCTGATCCTCTTACCGTTTTCTCCATCTTGGGAAATAGGAATTTCAATCTTCAAGTTTGTGCATGTTAATAAATCAGACAGGAAAAGGTAAGGACTATCTGATTCCACTCATGCATGAGATGTAAAACAGAAAGCAACAAATGAACAAACAAGACAAACAAACAACAGACTCCTAGGCACAGACAACAGTACAGTGGTCATCAGAGGAGAAGGGGTGGGGGGAGGTAAAGGAGGGTAAAAGAGGTCAAATACATGGTGGTGGACTTCACGTTGTGTGACAAACAAAATGCAATAATCAGATGATGTCTGGTAGAAATGTACATTTGAAATTTATATAATCTTATTAACCAGTGTCACTCCAATACACTTAATTGAATTTTTTAATTAATTAATTTATTTATTTTAATGGGGTGACATTGATAAATCAGGGTACATATGTTCAGAGAAAACATCTCCAAGTTATTTTGACATTTGATTATGCTGCATTCCCATCACCCAAAGTCCAACTGTCTTCTGTCACCTTCTAACTGGTTTTCTTTGTGCCCCTCCCCTCCCCCCACCCCCTCTCTCTCCTCCCCCCAACCCCATAACCCCCACACTCTTGTCCATGTCTCTGAGTCTCATGTTTATGTCCCACCTATGTATGGAATCGTATGGTTCTTATTTTTTTCTGATTTATTATATCGCTCAGTATAATGTTATCAAGGTCCATCCATGTTGTTGTAAATCATCTGATGTCATCATTTCTTATGGCTGAGTAGTATTCCATAGTATATATGTACCTAAGCTTTTTAATCCACTCGTCCACTGATAAAACTTGGGCTGTTTCCAGATCTTCGCTATTGTGAACAATGCTGCCATAAACATGGGGGTGCATTTCTTCTTCTTTTCAAATAGTGCTACGGTGTTCTTGGGGTATATTCCTAAAAGTAGGATAGCTGGGTCAAAAGGCAGTTTGATTTTTAATTTTTTGAGGAATCTCCATACTGTTTTCCACAGAGGCTGCACCAGTCTGCATTCCCACCAGCAGTGCAGGAGGGTTCCCTTTTCTCCACATACTTGCCAGCACTTATTCTGTGTTGTTTTGTTGATGAGCGCCATTCTGATTGGTGTGAGGTGATATCCCATTGTGCTTTTACTTTGCATTTCTCTAATGATTAGTGATGTTGAGCATTTTTTCATATGCCTATTGGCCATCTGTATGTCCTCTTTGGAGAAGTCTCACCCATTTTTGATTGGAATATTTGTCTTCCTGGTATTGAGTTTTACAAGTTCTTTATAAAATTTGGTTATTAACCCCTTATCGGACGTATTATCAAATATATTCTCCCATTGTGTAGTTTATCTTTTTATTCTGTTCTTATTGTCTTTAGCTGTGCAGAAGCTTTTTAGTTTGATATAGTCCCATTTGTTTATCCTGTCTTTTATTTCACTTGCCCGTGGAGATAAATCGGCAAATATGATATATTGCTGTGATAGATGTTGGACAGTTTACTGCCTATGTTTCCTTCTAAGGTGCTTATGGTTTCATGGCTTATATTTAAGTCTTTTATCCATTTTGAGTTTATTTTTGTGAATGTTATTTTTGTAAGTTGGTGGTCTAGGTTCATCTTTTTGCAGATAGCTGTCCAATTTTCCCAACACCATTTATTAAAGAGGCTGTCTTTACTCCATTGTATGCTCTTACCTCCTTTGTCAAATATCAGTTGTCCATAAAAGTGTAGGTTTATTTCTGGGTTCTCTGTTCTGTTCCATTGATCTATATGCCTGTTCTCATGCCAGTACCAGGCTGTTTTCAGTTCTCATGCCAGTACCAGGCTGTTTTCAGTACAATAGTATAATTTGATATCCAGAAGTGTGATACCTCCCACTTTATTCTTCCTTTTCAAGATTGCTGAGGCTATTAGTGTTCTCTTTTGGTTCCATATACGTTTTTGGAATATGTGTTCTATATCTTTGAAGTATGACATTGGTATTTTAATTGGTATTGCATTGAATTTATAAATTGCTTTGGGTAATATAGACATTTTAATGATGTTTATTCTTCCTAACCATGAACATGGTATATGCTTCCACTTGTTTGTATCTTCCCTGTTTGTTTTTTTTATCAATGTTTTATAATTTTCTGAGTACAAGTCTTTAATCTCCCTGGTTAATTTTTTTTTTTTTTGAACAACAAATTTTTTTTTTTTGTATTTTTCTGAAGCTGGAAACGGGGAGGCAGTCAGACAGACTCCCGCATATGCCCAACCGGGATCCACCTGGCACTCCCACCAGGGGGCGATGCTCTGCCCATCCAGGGCATCACTATGTCACGACCAGAGCCACTCTAGCACCTGGGGCAGAGGCCAAGGAGCCATCCCCAGCACCCGGGCCATCCCCCACTCCAATGGAGCCTCAGCTGAGGTAGGGGAAGAGAGAGACAGAGAGGAAGGAAAGGGGGAGGGGTGGAGAAGCAGATGGGCGCTTCTCCTGTGTGCCCTGGCCGGGAATCAAACCCAGGACTTCTGCACGCCAGGCTGATGCTCTATCACTGAGCCAACCAGCCAGGGCTCTCCCTGGTTAAATTTATTCCTAGGTACTTTACTTTTTTGGTTGCAGTGGAAAAGGGGATTGCTTCCTTAATTTCTCTTTCTGACAGTCCATTGGTAGTGTATAAAATGCCTCTGATTTCTGAGTATTAATTTTATATCCTGCCACTTTGCTGAATTCATTTATCAGGTCCAGTAATTTTTTGACTGAGACTTTAGGATTTTCTATATACAATATCATATCAACTGCAAATAATGATAGTTTTACTTCTTCTTTTCCAATTTGGATGCCTTTTATTTCTTTTTCTTGTCTAATTGCTGTGGCTAAAACTTCTAGGACTATGTTGAATAAGAATGGTGAAAGGAGGCACCCCTGCCTTGTTCCTGATCTTAAGGGGATTGCTTTTAATTTTTGCCCATTGAGTGTGATGTTGGCTGTGGGTTTGTCATAAATGGCCTTTATCATGTTGAGGTATGTTCCCTGTATTCTCACTTTGCTGAGAGTTTTGATCATGAATGGGTGCTGGATTTTATCAAATGCTTTTTCTGCATCTATTGAAATTATCATGTGGTTTTTCTCCTTCCTTTTGTTTATGTGATTAATCAAATTGATTGATTTGTGTATATTGTACCAGCCTTGCCTCCCAAGAATAAATTCCACTTGATCATGGTGTATGTTTTTTTTATATATTGCTGGGTTCAGTTTGCTAATATTTTGTTGAGGATTTTACCATCTAAATTCATCAGGGATATTGGCCTATAGTTTTCTTTCTTTGTGTTGTCTTTGCCTGGTTTTAAAATCAGAATTATGCTCGCCTCATAAAAGGAGCTTGGAAGTCTTCCTTCCTCTTGAATTTTTTGAAATAGCTTGAGAAGGATAAGATAGTTAGTTCTTCTTTGAATATTTGGAGAAATTCACTTGTGAAGCCATCAGGCCCCAGACTTTTCTCGTTGGGAGTTTTTTGATAACTGTTTCAATCTCATTTGACGTAATCAGTCTGTTTAGGTTTTCTGATTCTTCCAGATTAATTTTTGGAAGATTGTATGTTTCAAGGAATTTGTCCGTTTCATTTAGGTTGTCTAGCTTTTTGGCGTACAGGTCTTCATAGTATTTTCTTACAATATTTTGTATTTCTGTTGTGTCAGTTGTTAGTTCTTCACTCTCATTTCTAATTTTATTTATTTGAGTCCTCTCTCTTTTTTTCTTGGTGAGTCTGGTTAAAGGTTCATCAATCTTGTTTACTTTTTCAAAGAACCAGCTACTGGTTTCATTGATCCTCTGTATTATTTCTTTAGACTCTATGTCATTTATTTCTGCTCTGATCTTTATTATTTTTTTCCTTCTACTACATTTGGGCTTTACTTGCTGTTCTTTTTCTAGTTCTTTTAGATGCAGGGTTAAGTTGTTCATTTGAGTTTTTCTAGCTTCTTAACATATGCCTGTAATGCTATGAACTTCCCTCTCAGTACTGCTTTTGCTTTGACTCATAGATTTTGAGTTGTATGCTCATTGTCATTTGTTTCTAGGAATTTTTTTATGTCTCCTTTGATTTCATTCTTAATCCATTTGTTATTTAACAACCTGTGATTTAGTTCCATGTGTTTGAGAGTTTTTGAGCTTTTCTATTCTGGTTCATTTCTAGTTTCATGCCATTGTGATCAGAGAAACTATTTGATATGATTTCAATCTTCTTAAATTTGTTGAGACCACTTTTGTGCCCTAACATGTGGTCTATCATAGAGAATGTACCATGAGCACTTGAAAAGAATGTATATTCTGCTGCTTTAGGGTGAAAGGTTCTGAAGATATCTGTTAAATCAAATTGATCTAGTGTGTCCTTTAAGTCTGCTGTTTCTTTGTTAATTTTCATTCTTGAGGATCTATCTAGTGATGTTAGTGGGGTATTGAAATCCCCTACTATTATAATATTGCTATTGATCTCACCCTTTAAATCCATCAATGTCTGCTTTATATATTAAGGTGCTTCTATATTAGGTGCGTAGATATTTATAATGGTTATATCTTCCTGTTGGATTGCTTTCTTTATCATTATGTAGTGACCTTCTTTATCTCTTAATATAGCCTTTGTTTTAAAGTCCATTTTGTCTGATATAACTATAGCTACCCCAGCTTTTCTTTTCATTTCCATTTGTGTGAAATATTTTTTCCATTCTTTTATCTTCAGTCTATATGCATCTTTTATTTTAAGGTGTGTCTATTGTAGACAGCATATGTATGGATCCTGTTTTCTTATCCACACAGCTACCCTATGTCTTTGAATTGGATCATTTAATCCATTTATATTTAAGGTTATTATTGATATGTAGTTGTTTATTGCCATTTTATTCTTTAAAACTGTATTCTTGAAGAATTGCTACTACAAGAGTCTCTTCAAGATGGTGATGGAGTAGGCAGATGTACCAACTTCCACCTCCCAGAACCAAAGTGGATTACAACTTAATTTTAAGAACCATCATCTGGAAAAACCAACTTTGGACTAAACTAAGAGGACTCATCAACCAAGGAACACTGAAGAAGGCACACTGAGACTGGTAGGAAAAGTGGAAATGCGGAGAGGGCTGCCCAGCTCCCCGGAGGGAATGGCAGCCAAAAGAGACTCATTAGGCGGGAAGTGAGTTTAGCAGAGAGGGGAAGGTCCTGAGTCCCAGGAACAAAGCCTCAGCCTGCAGCCCCAGAGCCTAAAAGAGGCATATGGACAGTATTTAGCTGGAAACAAGACAGGATACTGTTTGTGAGAAAGAGACTGATTGCTCAGACCCAGGATTCTTCTTAAAGGGACGGCGCAGAAAACCGCTTTAACAACCACTCACCTGGGGTTCCGGGGGACGGGGAGAGAAGAGAAGACTGGAGCAGCAGGAAGAGAGTGTAATCTAGGAGGCATAGGGAGAAACATTTTGAGAGACAGCCACCCTAAACCCTGGGCTGAGTCACTTCCCAAATCTGAAGTAAATATTTCCCCAGGAAACAGAAATACCAACAAAGGGAAGCAGGACACCAGGCAAACAAGCTTTCCTGTGATACTGAGAGTAGAGTCACTTAGAAGGAGAGAGCTTTCAGGACTATAGTAATGTGTGTTAGGGTCTGAGCTGCAGCATCCCCACCCACATGGCTGAGGGATTGCCAGAGGGCGGGCAGCGGTGGGACACGGAAGCATAGTTCTGTTGGCAAGGGCAGAAGCCAGCTGGCCACTACTGAGGCCCACGTGTGAGCTCAGTCTTGCCTCGCTGGGGAGGAGGGGACATGCAAAAGTGGTCAAGCCCAGCTGCGGGCTGTCTGTAATCCAGCCTGCAAGGGAGGGGCAGGAGCCCCAGAAGGGGTGTAGACCCACCCTTGAGCAAGGGCTTAGGAGCACAGCCTGCCCCACCCATGGAACCCAGGCTTGTGGTGTGACTTGGGAGCCGGCTCCTCCCATGGGGGTGGAGCCAAAAGCCCAGAACAGGCGGAGTCCAGCTACTGAGTGTGGGCACGCGGTAGCACCTGGCCTGTGGAGCTAAGGCTTGCAGCCGTCTCACGAGCGGGCTCCTCCTGCAAGGGCCAGGCAAAAGCCCGGAATCAGGCGGAGACCCGCCGCTGAGTAAAAATGCTCACCCTTGCCCTCAGGGCCGAGCATAACTCCACTTGAAGAAGTGGGGTGAAGCCCAAAGCCAATGAGGCTTATACACCTGAGCACATGATCACAGCTACTCCTGTGAAGGAGAGGCGGAAACCACAGTAACAGCCCCAGCAGGAAGGCACCTGCAATGCCCATACCCGAACACCCTAGGCAACAACAGCAGAGAGGGTGGCGGGCCTGCAGACAGACCACACCTACAGAACAAAGAGGCCACACCCAATGGACTTCAGTGGCCAAAACCTTCTTTTACACAGACAAAATGAGAAAGCAGAGAAATGCAACACAAATGAATCTAGAGAAATCCCCAGAAAAGGACCTGAATGAGTCAGATATAACCAAATTACCAGATGCAGAGTTTAAAATAATGATTGTTAGGATGCTGAAAGATATTAGAACAATAGATGGTCGCTACAAACACCTAAATAAAGAGATAGCAAATATAAAAAAGGACATTGAAATAATAAAAAAGAATGAGTCAGAAATGACAAATACAATATCAGAAATGAAGAACACAATGGAAGGAATTAAAAGCAGGATGGATGAAGCTGAGAATTAAATCAACGAGTTAGAGGACAAGATAAATAAAGGCATGGAAGCAGAAAAGAAAAAAGAAATGAGACTCAAAAAGTTGGAGGAAACTCTGACAGAGCTCTGTGACAACATAAAGAGAAATAACATCTGCATCATAGGGATTCCAGAAGAAGAGAAAGAACAAGGGATAGAGACTTTGTTCAAACATATAGCTGAAAGCTACCCTCAATAAAGGCAGGATAACATCTCACAAGTTCAAGAAGCACAGAGAACTCCATTAAAGAGAAACCCAAAGAAATCTACACCAAGACACATCATAATTAAAGTACCAAAGCTAAGTGATAAAGAGAAAATATTAAAAGCTGCTAGAGAAAAAAAGACTATCACCTACAAAGGATTCCCCATAAGGATGACTTCTGACTTCTCAACAGAAACACTTTAGGTCAGAAGGGAATGGAAAGAAATATTCAAAGTAATGCAGAACAAGAGCCTACAAACAAGACTACTTTATTCAGCAAGGCTATCGTTTAAAATTGAAGGAGAAATAAAAAGCTTTCCAGACAAAAAAAAAACTGACAGAATTCACTACAACCAAACCAAGACTGCAAGAAATGCTAAGGGGCCTGTTGTAAACCAATCAAAGGGGAAAAAGAATATAGCAAAAGAGGTATACAGTTTTAAAGAATAAAATGGCAAAAAACAACTACATATCAATAATAACCTTAAATGTAAATGGATTAAATGATCTGATCAAAAGACATAGGGTAGCTGCATGGATAAGAAAACAGGACCCATACATATGCTGTCTACAATAGACACACCTTAAAACAAAAGATGCACATAGACTGAAGGTAAAAGGATGGGGAAAAATATTTCACACAAATGGAAATGAAAAAAAGCTGGGGTAGCAATAGTTATATCAGACAAAATGGACTTTAAAACAAAGACTATAGTAAGAGATAAAGAAGGTCACTATGTAATGATAAAGGGAGCAATCCAACAGGAAGATATAACCATTATAAATATCTATGCACCTAATATGGGAGCACCTAAATATATAAAGCAGACATTGATGGATTTAAAGGGTGAGAAAAACAGCAATACTATAATAGTAGGGGATTTCAATACCCCACTAACATCACTAGATAGATCCTCAAGAATGAAAATTAACAAAGAAACAGCAGACTTAAAGGACACACTAGATCAATTTGATTTAACAGATATCTTCAGAACCTTTCACCCTAAAGCAGCAGAATATACATTCTTTTCAAGTGCTCATGGTACATTCTCTATGATAGACCACATGTTAGGGCACAAAAGTGGTCTCAACAAATTTAAGAAGATTGAAATCATATCAAATAGTTTCTCTGATCACAATGGCATGAAACTAGAAATGAACCAGAATAGAAAAGCTCAAAAACTCTCAAACACATGGAACTAAATCACAGGTTGTTAAATAACAAATGGATTAAGAATGAAATCAAAGGAGACATAAAAAAATTCCTAGAAACAAATGACAATGAGCATACAACTCAAAATCTATGAGTCAAAGCAAAAGCAGTACTGAGAGGGAAGTTCATAGCATTACAGGCATATGTTAAGAAGCTAGAAAAACTCAAATGAACAACTTAACCCTGCATCTAAAAGAACTAGAAAAAGAACAGCAAGTAAAGCCCAAATGTAGTAGAAGGAAAAAAATAATAAAGATCAGAGCAGAAATAAATGACATAGAGTCTAAAGAAATAATACAGAGGATCAATGAAACCAGTAGCTGGTTCTTTGAAAAAGTAAACAAGATTGATGAACCTTTAACCAGACTCACCAAGAAAAAAAGAGAGAGGACTCAAATAAATAAAATTAGAAATGAGAGTGAAGAACTAACAACTGACACAACAGAAATACAAAATATTGTAAGAAAATACTATGAAGAACTGTAGGCCAAAAAGCTAGACAACCTAGATGAAATGGACAAATTCCTTAAAACATACAATCTTCCAAAAATCAATCTGGAAGAATCAGAAAACCTAAACAGACCAATTACACCAAATGAGATTGAAACAGTTATCAAAAAACTTCCAACAAAGAAAAGTCTGGGGCCTGATGGCTTCACAAGTGAATTTCTCCAAATATTCAAAGAAGAACTAACTCCTATCCTCCTCAAGCTATTTCAAAAAATTCAAGAGGAAGGAAGACTTCCAAGCTTCTTTTATGAAGCGAGCATATTTCTGATTCCAAAACCAGGCAAAGACAACACAAAGAAAGAAAACTATAGGCCAATATCCCTGATGAATTTAGATGGTAAAATCCTCAACAAAATATTAGCAAACTGAATCCAGCAATATATGAAAAAAACATACACCATGATCAAGTGGAATTTATTCTTGGGAGGCAAGGCTGGTACAATATTCGCAAATCAATCAATGTGATTCATCACATAAACAAAAGGAAGGAGATAAACCACATGATAATTTCAATAGATGTAGAAAAAGCATTTGATAAAATCCAGCACCCGTACATGATCAAAACTTTCAGCAGAGTTGGAATACAGGGAACATACCTCAACATGATAAAGGCCATCTATGACAAACCCACAGCCAACATCACACTAAATGGGCAAAAATTAAAAGCAATCCCCTTAAGATCAGGAACAAGGCAGGGGTGCCTCCTTTCACCACTCTTATTCAACATAGTCCTAGAAGTTTTAGCCACAGCAATCAGACAAGAAGAAGAAATAAAGGCATTCAAGTTGGAAAAGAAGAAGTAAAACTATCATTATTTGCAGATGATGTGATATTGTATATAGAAAACCCTAAAGTCTCAGTCAAAAAACTACTGAACCTGGCCCTGGCCGGTTGGCTCAACGGTAGAGCTTCGGCCTGGTGTGCGGGAGTCCTGGGTTCGATTCCTGGCCAGGGCACACAGGAGAGGTGCCCACCTGCTTCTCCACCCCTTCCCCTCTCCTTCCTCTCTGTCTCTCTCTTCCCCTCCCACAGCTGAGGCTCCGTTGGAGCAAAGGATGGCCCGGGCACTTGGGATGGCACCGTGGCCTCTGCCCCAGGCGCTAGAGTGGCTCTGGTCATGGCAAAGCAACGCCCCGGATGGGCAGAGCATCGCCCCCTGGTGGGCGTGCCGGGTGGATCCCGGTCGGGCGCATGCGGGAGTCTGTCTGACTGCTTCCCCGTTTCCAGCTTCAGAAAAATACAAAAAAAACAACAACAAAACTACTGGACCTGATAAATGAATTCAGCAAAGTGGCAGGATATAAAATTAATACTCAGAAGTCAGAGCCATTTTTATACACCAACAATGAACTGTCAGAAAGAGAAATTAAGGAAACAATCCCCTTCACAATTACAACCAAAAAAATAAAGTACCTAGGAGTAAATTTAACCAAGGAGACTAAAGACTTGTACTCAGAAAATTATAAAACATTGATAAAAGAAATCAAGGAACATACAAACAAATGGAAGCATATACCATGCTCATGGTTAGAAAGAATAAACATCATTAAAATGTTTATATTACCCAAAGCAATCTATAAATTCAATGCAATACCAATTAAAATACCAATGACATACTTCAGAGATATAGATCACATATTCCAAAATTTATATGGAACCAAAAAAGAACACAAATAGCCTCAGCAATCTTAAAATAGAAGAATAAAGTGGGAGGTATCACACTTTCTGATATCAAGTTATACTACAACGCCATTGTACTCAAAACAGCCTGGTACTGGCATAGAACAGGCATATAGATCAATGGAACAGAACAGAGAACCCAGAAATAAACCCACAGCTCTATGGACAACTGATATTTGGCAAAGAAGGTAAGACCATACAATGGAGTAAAGACAGCCTCTTTAATAAATGGTGTTGGGAAAATTGGACAGCTATTTGCAAAAAAATGAATCTAGACCAACAACTTACACCATTCACAAAAATAAACTCAAAATGGATAAAAGATTTAAATGTAAGTCATGAAACCATAAGCATCTTAGAAGAAAACATAGGCAGTAAGCTCTCCAACCTCTCTCGCAGCGATATATTTGTCGATTTATCTCCATGGGGAAGTGAAATAAAAGACAGGTAAACAAATGGGACTTTATCAAACTAAAAAGCTTTTGCATAGCTATAGACAATAAGAACAGAAGAGCTGGACTAGGCGGTGGTGCAGTGGATAGAGCGTCAGACTGGGATGCAGAGGACCCAGGTTTGAAACCCTGAGGTCACCAGCTTCAGCGCGGGCTCATTTGGTTTGAGCCAAAACCAACCAGCTTGAACCCAAAGTTGCTGGCTCCAGCAAGGGGTTACTCAGTCTGCTGAAGGCCCATGGTCAAGGCACATATGAGAAAGCAATCAATGAATAACTAAGGTGTTGCAACGCGCAATAAAAAACGAATGATTGATGCTTCTCATCTCTCTCCGTTCCTGTCTGTCTGGCCCTATCTATCCCTCTCTCTGACTCACTTTCTGTCTCTGTAAAAAATGAAAGAAAGAAAGAAAGAAAGAAAGAAAGAAAGAAAGAAAGAAAGAAAGAAAGAAAGAAAGAAAGAGAGAAAGAGAAAGAAAGAAAGAAAGAAAGAGAGAGAAAGAGAAAGAAAGAAAGAAAGAAAGAGAGAGAGAGAGAGAGAGAAGGAAGGAAGGAAGGAAGGAAGGAAGAAAAGAGAGAGAAAGAAAAAGAAAGAAAGAAAGAAAGAAAGAAAGAAAGAAAGAAAGAAAGAAAGAAAGAAAGAAAGAAAGAAAAGAATAAAAAAACAAACTACACAATGGGAGAAGATATTTGACAATACATCTGTTAAGGGGTTAATAACCAAAATTTATAAAGAACTTGTAAATCTCAACACCAGAAAGACAAACAATCCAATCAAAAAATGGGCAAAAGAAATGAATAGACACTTCTCCAAAAAGGACATACAGATGGCCAATAGGCAGATGAAAAATTGCTCAACATCACTAATCATTAGAGAAATGCAAAGTAAAACCACAATGAGATATCACCTCACACCAGTCAGAATGGTGCTCATCAGCAAAACAACACAGAATAAGTGCTGGCGAGGATGTGGAGTAAAGGGAACCCTCCTGCACTGCTGGTGGGAATGCAGACTGGTGCAGCCTCTGTGGAAAACAGTATGGAGATTCCTCAAAAAATTAAAAATCAAACTGCCTTTTGACCCAGCTATCCCACTTTTAGGTATATACCCCAAGAACACCATAGAACTGCTCCAAAGGGAGAAATGCATCCTCATGTTTGTGGCAGCATTATTCACAATTGCGAAGATCTGGAAACAACCCAAGTGTCCGTCAGAGGACAAGTGGATTAAAAAGCTTTGGTACATATATACTATGGAATACTACTCAGCCATACGAAATGATGACATTGGATCATTTACAATAACATGGATGGACCTTGATAACATTATACCGAGTGAAATAAGTAAATCAGAAAAAACTAAGAACTATATGAATCGATACAGAGATGGGACATAAAAATGAGACTCAGAGACATGGACAAGAATGTTATGGTAATGGGGTGGGGTGTGGAGGGAGGATGGGGTGAGGAAGGAGAGAGAAGGGGTGGAGGGAGGGGAAGGGCACAAAGAAAACCAGATAGAAGGTGCCAGAAGACAATTTGACTTTGGGTGAGGGGTATGCAGTATAATCAAATGTCAAAATAATCTGGAGAAGTTTTCTCTCAACATATGTACCCTGATATATCAATGTTACTGCATTAAATTTAATAATAATAAAAAAAATTTTTAAAGAATTGCTACTACAAGTATAGAGCCAGATATTAAAAAAATCATAGGCTATGCAAAGCGCCTCAACACATCACATTAGTTTCTTTGTTAATTTGTTGTACTAAATTACTTACATTTAGTCATAAACAAATTACATAATAAAATTCTGTTTACTTAAACAAACAAACAAACAAAAAACTGTATTCCTCTTTTGCTATATTCTTTTTCCCCTTTGATCTGTTAGCATTTCTTACAGCATTGATTTGGTTGTAGTGAATTCCTTGAGTTTTTTTTGTTTGTTTGTTTGTTTTTTATTTTTTATTTTTTTGTCTGGAAAGCTTTTTATTTCTCTCTCAATTTGAAATGATAGCCTTGCGGGATAAAGTAGTCTTGGTTGTAGGCTCTTGTTTTGCATTACTTTGAATATTTCTTGCCATTCCCTTCTGGCCTCAAGTGTTTCTGTTGAGAAGTCAGAAGTCATCCTTATGGGGAATCCTTTGTAGGTGATAGCCTTTTTTTCTCTAGCAACTTTTAATATTTTCTCTTTATCACTTTGCTTTGGTATTTTAATTATAATGTGTCTTGGTGTAGATTTTTTTGGGTTTCTCTTTAATGGAGTTCTCTGTGCTTCTTGAACTTGTGAGATGTTATCCTGCCTTAATTGAGGGAAGTTTTCAGCTATGATATGATTGAACAAAGTCTCTATCCCTTGTTCTTTCTATTCTTCTTCAGGAACCCCTATGATGTGGATGTTATTTCTCTTCATGTTGTCACAGAGCTCTCTTAGAGTTTCCTCAGACTTTTTGAGTCTCTTTTCTTTTTTCTTCTCTGCTTCCGTGCCTTTATTTATCTTGTCCTCTAACTCACTGATTCGATTCTCAGCTTCATACATCCTGCTTTTAATTCCTTCCATTGTGTTCTTCATTTCTGATATTGTATTTGTCATTTCTGACTCATTCTTTTTTATTATTTCAATGTCCTTTTTTATATTTGCTATCTCTTTACTTAGGTTTTTGTAATGACCATCTATTGTTGTTCTAAGATCTTTGAGCATCCTAACAATCATTATTTTAAACTCTGCATCTGGTAATTTGGTTATATCTGACTCATTCAGGTCCTTTTCTGGGGATTTCTCTTGATTCATTTGTGTTGCATTTCTCTGCTTTCTCATTTTGCCTGTGTAAAAGAAGGTTTTCGGGGGGGAGGGAAGGAGGGAGAGGGGGAAGGTAGGGGGAGGGGCACAAAGAAAACTACATAGAAGGTGACGGAGAACAATCTGACTTTGGATGATGGGTATGCAACATAATTGAATGACAAGATAACCTGGATATGTTTTTTTGAATATATGTACCCTGATTTATTGATGTCACCCCATTAAAATTAATAAAAATTTATTTATAAAAAAAAGAAGGTTTTGGTCACTGGGTTCCACTAAGTGTGGCCTCTGTGTTCCCTAGGTGTGGTCTGTCTGCAGGCCCGCCACCCCCTTTGTTGCTGCTGCTGCCTAGGGTGTTCAGGTATGGGTGTTGCTGGTGCCAGTTCACTGGGGCTGTTGCTGTGGTTTCTACTTCTCCTTCAAAGGAGGGGCTGTGATCACGTGCTTGGGTGTACAAGCCTCGGTGGCCTTGGCCTTCGCCCTGCTCCCACAGGTGGGGTTATGTGCAGCGCCCTGGCCACAAGCCTCAGCCCTGAGGACAGGGTTGAGCACCTTTGCTCAGTTGCAGGACTCCACCTGTTCTGGGCTTTCACTCCACCCCTGTAGTAGGAGCCAGCTCCCAAGTCAGGCTGCAACCCAGGCAAGCTGTGCTCCTGTGCCCTTGCTCAAGGGTGGGTCTCCACCCCTTCTGGGGCTCCTGCCCTTCCCTGCAGGCCGGATTGCAGGTGGCCCACAACTGGGCTTGACCACTTTTGCATGTCCCCTCCACCCCAGCCAGGCAAGACTGAGCTCACACCAGGGCCTCAGTTGTGGCCAGCCGGCTTTTGTCCTTGCTGACAGAACCACGCTTCCGTGACCCACTGCTGCTCGCCCTCGGACTAGCCCTCAGCCATGTGGGTGGGGGCGCTGCAGCTCAGACCCTAAAAGTCAATACTGTAATCCCGAAAGCTCCCTCCTTCCAAGCAACTCTGCTCTGAGTGCCGCGGGAGAGCACAGGAAAGCCTGTGTCCTGCTTCCCTTTGCTGGTATTACTGTTTTCAGGGGAAATATTCACTTCAGATTTAGGGAGTAACTCAGCCCAGGGGTTAGGGTTGCTGTCTCTCAGAGGGTTTCTCCCTGTGCCTCCTAGGTTACACTCTCTTCCTGCTACTCCAGTCCTCTCCTCTCTCCCCATCCTCCGGAGCCCCGGGTGAGTGGTTGTGAGAGAGGTTTTATGTGCGGTCCCTTTAAGAAAAATCCTGGGTCTGAGAAATCAGTCTCTTTCTCACAAACAGTATCCTGACTTGTTTTCAGCTAAATACTGTCCATACGCCTCTTTTAGGCTCTGGGGCTGCAGGCTGGAGCTTTGTTCCTGGGGTTCAGGACCCTCCCCTCTCTGATAAACTCACTTCCTGCCACGGGGAGCTGGGCAGCCCTCTCCACGTTTCTGCTTTTCCTACCAGTCTCAGTGAGGGTTCTTCAGTGTTCCTTGGTTGAAGAGTCCTCTTAGTTTAGTCCAAAGTTGGTTTTTCCAGATGATGATTCTTAAAATTAAATTGTAATCCACTTTGGTTCTGGGAAGTGGAAGTTGGTATGTACGCCTACTCCATCGCCCACACTTAATGCAATTTTTAAAAATGTAATAAAACATGTAGAGCATCAAAACATAAAATAAATAAAGTCTTAGAGTTATCATCAAATCCCATTCCTATTATATTTAACACCCAATCCATTAGCAAAGCATATCAGCTCTAACATTAAACTGTATCCAGAATCTAATCAGTGTTAACCACTCATTTCCACCACCCCATCCAGGTCACACAATAACCACCAAAGTGGACCCCAAAAAGCACAAATCAGATGATATTACTCCTTGGCTCAGAACACCCATAGGCAATTTCAGTATTGTATGTATTTTACTTTTTAGAAAATTAAAGCAAATATAACCAAAAATTACATAAATTTTAGGTTACTTTTACATTTTTATATATTTAAATAGAAAAATATATCAAAGGAAAACTCGGGTGATGTGGAAGAGTCCCGGGGAAAGCAGAAAAATTCTCATACGAGCTCTGCCAGGGCAAAGACCTTCCCTTCTTCTCCTTCACTCCCTCTGCATTTGGCAAAGTGTCTGTCACTCTAGAGATACTCAATGAGTATTTAATAAGTGAATAAAACCTACCTGAGCACCTAATGGTACAGGAAAGGCAAACGGGTCCAAAGACAAGCCTTTGATTTGACATTTTCAACACATTTATGCATTCTTCCAGCAAGTCTCTTCTGTAACTAGACAAGGTGCTGAAGTTCCACACAAATAAAACAAGGTGCCCATTCTTACTGAACCCACAGTTAGTGCCCACATGGGACCCCATGGGCTGATTATCCTAACAGAACATCCAAGGACAGCAAGTTTAATGATTGCATACAGACGGGTCCAGCTCAGTAACTACATACTGCCATTTCCTTTCAGGAAAAGCTTTCCAAGCATTTTCCTTTTTCTCTCTCAAAATGAAATTCCCTTCTTATGCCCTTAGAAAAATCAGTGAGTCCAGTAATATTGAAAAAAATTTTTTCAAACAGAAAAGAACGGGGACTGAGGAGCTGTCCAAATCAATAGCTTTTTTCCCCTCTGAGAATCTAAGTGTTCACCCAAAATACTACAAAAAAACTGGAGGCAAAGGAAGAACAGATTCTGTCTCTTGGTTTAAAATGTGTCACTTTGGAATCCACTGCTTTTGCAAGATAAGCCGTGCAGTGGCAAGGAACGAGCGCATGCCAGGAAATTGAGGACGGGTGGATATTTTCCCAAACAGTATTAACACTTCTTCTCATGCTTTGCAGTGATTAGAACTTTTATCACTGGCTCACACACCTAAAAAAATTGTATTAAGCTGTAGTGTTGTGTTTTTTTATAGGACAAAATAGACCCCAATTGTTCCATCTCTCAGGATGTTATAAGATGACATGTGTCAACACAGACAGGAACTCCAACCCCACTAAACTGAAGCTCTTCAACTTAGGATGGGGGCACCTTCTCACCATGGCCAAGACTGTGGATGATGATGGATATATGGAAACATCTTTTTTTTTAATTCAGTGAGAGGAGGGGAGGCAGAGAGATAGACTCCTGCATGTGGCCCAAAAAGGACCCACCCAGCAAGCCCACTAGGGGGGTGATGATCTGGGGCATTGCTCTGTTACTCAGCAACCAAGCTCTTCTTAGAGCCTGAGGTGGAAGCCTTGGAGCCATCCTCAGCACCTGGGGCCAACTTGCTTCCATTGAGCCATGACTGCAGGAAGCAAAGAGAGAGAAAATAGAAGCAAGAGAGGGAGGGGTAGAGAAGCAAATGGTGGCTTCTCCTGTGTGCCCTGACCGAAAATCAAACCCAGGACATCCACATGTTAGGCCATCACTCTACCCCTGAGCCAACAAACCAGGACCAGAAACATCTATTTTTTAAAATGGAATGAAGGGGTTGCATTTGCTCCTTTGTGATGGTTCTATGGACAGAAGAGAAACAGGGGTCACCAAGATAATGCCAACTAGAAAGGGTAGCCCAGGAAGTTAGGACAAGAGCATGTAGCCACAGGAGGCAAGAACAGGGCCAAGAATCTCAGCAGGCAAGACACAGGGGCAGGTGGGAGTCAGAGATGGTGACTGATGAACCGTACAAAAGGCCAGGCCTTTGAAATAGGACAGTGTTCCTGACGTGGTCATTGAGTGACTCTCACAGGCCAGGTTTCAGCTTGATGCTTTGCATCTATGATCTCATCCATTCTTCACAACCATTATAGGAAGCAACTATAGTATTATAATCCTCACTTAGCAGGTGGGGAAGGGGTGAATCAGAGAAACCAAGCAGCTGGTGAAGAGCAGGGTCCTGATGCAAACTCAGTCCCTTAGCACCACAGCCATTCTCTTCCTCGGGCCTTGTTCTCGTGCTGCCGTCCGTCTCCACGTAATGGGGAGCATCCACTCTCACCTGAGCAGGGCATGGTCCCAGAGATGATCAGCCTGAATCTTCAGGTTCTGCATGACAACAGAGCAAGGCCCTCCAGGGAAGGGATGGTGTCTCAGGGCCTGCAGGACAGAAGTGCACTGCCATTTCAAGTGTACCCACAGCACCCACACTAGTGGGCAGACAGGTCAGGAACTCTAGGCCATGTGTCTGCCTGCCGGCCCAGACTACGGCGGAGAGCTACAACTGCCGCTTACCCAGTCTACTGCTTGATTGAACTGCTATAAATCAGAGAAGCTGTTTAGAACTGAAGCAAATTAAGCAGGCTCTAACTACCCATGAAGGACAATTAGACATTCCAGAACAGAGCCAGGATTTCAAATCTGACTAGAAAGAGGGGCTGCCATCTGTCTCCATGATTAGCAGTTTTCTAAGCAAGAGAAAGGGGGAAAAAATCACTGTCGAGGTTGACTCAATCCACAGGAGGAGATCCTACTAAGTGTGAGTCACTGTGCCACATGTGGGGGACACACAGGACAGGACATGCCTCTGTCCTCCAGTTCTCTCTATCTGAAATGATAAGGAACCCAAAGGACCACATCAAGGCCAACTGAGTTTGCACAATTGCTGAGATAGTCCAGAGCAGGAGAGGTTACTCTGGTGGGTTGGGGGGTGGGGAGGGATAGTCCCGGGAGTTTCCTGGAGAGCATGAGACTTGGAATGGGCTTGTAAAGATAGCAGGATTCTGGTGAGTAGAGAGGAAGGAAGGGACATCTGGATATGGGAAGCCATGTGAGCCAAGGCACAAAGAGGGAAGCTGCAAAAAATGTTTGCAAAGCTGGAAGAATGGCTGGAGCCCAAACACGGAGCCTTGAATGTTAGTCTAAGAAATAAGGACAAAGAGCCTGACCTGTGGTGGCACAGTGGATAAAGCGTCGACCTGGAAATGCTGAGGTCACCGGTTCGAAACCCTGGGCTTGCCTGGTCAAGGCACATATGGGAGTTGATGCTTCCAGCTCCTCCCCCCTTCTCTCTCTCTGTCTTTCATCTCTCTCTCTCTCTCTCTCTCTCTCTCTCCCTCTCCTCTCTAAAATGAATAATAATTTAAAAAAAGAATTGAAAGTAAAAAAGAAAGAAAAAGAAAAAAAATAAAGAAATAAGGACAAAGAAATATATGCCAGCTAAAACCAAGCAAAGACCACACAAGTCCAAACACTGTCACCATCAGCCTTTCTGTAAACGTTTTAGCCCCCGCATTGATAACGTGGCAATATTTGCAGGAAAGCTATGTGATGTCAAACTATGAGTCCTTTGTCCTCTAGGGTCGAAAAACTTAATAAAAGGCACCCCAGTCCTTTGCTTCACAGTTTTATGAGAGACATCAGCCACAGTGTAAATCTGCCAGGGGAACAGTATGTTTCTAGAAATATGCTGGTATAAGCGTCTCTTTAGACAAAAATGAAACAAAAAAAGAAAATGCTAAGAAGGTAGCAGAAAAAAAAAGAATTCTGCATCTGTAAGAAGGAAAACAATTTTACAAATTCAAATTGCACATTAAAAGGTATCTACAGCTGGCCTAACCAGGCAGTGGCACAGTGGATAGAGAGTCCGACTGGGATGCTGAGGACTCCAGTTCAAAACCCCGAGTTTGCCAGCTTGCATGCAGGTTCATCCGGCTTAAGCAAGGCTCACCAGCTTGAGTACGGGGTCACTGGCTTGAGTGTGGGATCACAGACATGACTCCACGGTCACTGGCTTAAGCCCAAAGATTGCTGGCTTGAAGCCCAAGGTTGCTGACTTGAGCAAAGGGTCACTCACTCTGTTGTAGCCCCACCCCCACCCCTGTCAAGGTACATATGAGAAAGCAATCAATGAACAACTAAGGTGACACAGAGAAGAATTAATGCTTCTCATCTCTCTGTCTGTCTGTCTGTCTGTCCCTATCGGTCCTTCTCTCTGTCTCTGTAAAAAAAAAAAAAGTATATACAGCTGGAAGACAAAAGAAAAAAGGATATAACCACAAGTGTATAAAGATTGAAACAGGCCAGGGTTGAAGGTACTGCAAGTGTCAAGCAATTAACATTAAAGAGCTCAGGAAAATGTATTCATTTCCTGTGATTTTCGTAATAAGTTCCCATAAACTTGGAAGCTTAAAACAATAGAAATTTATTCTCCCATGGTTTTGAAGGCCAGAAGTCCAAAGTCAAGGTGTTGTCAGGGTTAACCTCCCTTCGGAGGCTCTGGTGGGGGTGGGGGGGAAGGATCCTTCCTTGTCTCTTCCAGCTTGTCTGTGTCTAATGAGGACATTTGTCATTGGATTCAGGACCCTCCAGATAATTCAGGATGCTCTCAAAATCCTTAACTGAATTACATTTTCAAAGACTCTTTTTCGAAACAGATTAACATTCATAAATTCCATGGACCTATCTTTTGGGGGGGTGTATTTCAGATAGAAGGAAGACAAGGTGAAAGCTACAGTGAGTAAAAATATTGAAAATAAGTGAGAAATCTAAACAAGCATCAACTGTCTTACACAGAAAAATAAAGTCTAACTTGAAAGGTTAACAAAATTGGGTTAGAACTAAAATACTGACCTATACAGGCAAGGATGTTGACAGAAAGTGATCAGCATGAATATGTCCCATTTATCATGAGGAAGGATATTAAGTTTGGACTTTGTTGAGCATCCGTGTTAGAATAACTAGAATACCCATGAAAAGAACCAACAGAGCCCTGGCCGGTTGGCTCAGCGGTAGAGCGTCAGCCTAGCGTGCGGAGGACCCGGGTTCGATTGCCGGCCAGGGCACACAGGAGAAGCACCCATTTGCTTCTCCACCCCTCCGCCGCACTTTCCTCTCTGTCTCTCTCTTCCCCTCCCGCAGCCAAGGCTCCATTGGAGCAAAGATGGCCCGGGCGCTGGGGATGGCTCTGAGGCCTCTGCCTCAGGCGCTAGAGTGGCTCTGGTCGCAACATGGCGATGCCCAGGATGGGCAGAGCATCTCCCCCTGGTGGGAAGAGCGTCGCCCTTGGTGGGCGTGCCGGGTGGATCCCAGTTGGGCGCATGCGGGAGTCTGTCTGACTGTCTCTCCCTGTTTCCAGCTTCAGAAAAATGAGAAAAAAAAAAAAGAACCAACAGAGAATGCATAGCTTCAAAACAAGAAAAGAGATAAATGAGAATGGAAAAAAAAAAAGATTCAAACTAATATAAAGACAAATTTCAACTGATCTAAATAAAAGCAAAAAGGAAGACTAAGGGTGAGGGGCAGAAAAAGTGCAATAAATAGAAAGCATATCATTAAAATGAAGCATGGAGATTCATATATACCATTATTGCAATAATTGTAAAGGAACTAAATTCTCAAAAGAATATTGTTAGATTGCATAAGAAATAAAAAGCAACTCAGCTGCATGCTCTTTATTAGAGACCAGTCAAAAACATAAGGGCAGAGGAAATTTGAAAGAATAAAAAAAAGTATTTCAAATTATTGTAACCTGAAGAAAGCTGAAGGACTATTGTCTTTAAAGTATAAAGCAGAGGTCCCCAAACTTTTTACACAAGGGGCCAATTCACTGTCCCTCAGACTGTTGGAGGGCCAGACTATAAAAAAAACTATGAACAAATCCCTATGCACACTGCACATATCTTATTTTAAAGTAAAAAAACAAAATGGGAACAAATACAATATTTAAAATAAAGAACAAGTAAATTTAAATCAACAAACTGACCAGTATTTCAATGGGAACTATGCTTCTCTCACTGACCACCATTGAAAGAGATGCCCCTTCCAGAAGTGCAGCGGGGCCGGATAAATGGCCTCAGGGGGCTGCATGCGGCCCGCGGGCCGTAGTTTGGGGACCCCTGGTATAAAGCATCATCAATGACAAAGTAGATAACTTCAAAATGAAAAAATATGTTCTATTCATAAAAAAGGAAATATAACAATACTCTTTCTACAAAGAAGGACACTCCCAAACAAGATTTCAAGAATTATTGAATCTCCCCTAAATCAATTGAATTAATTATTGGTTTTTATGTTGGCACAAGCTATCCTATTTTTTAAATAAACTGACTACTTTTACCAGAAATTTTTATATAATTTTACTATAAACAGAAAATGATCTTGTAGATAAAATAAGCGTGACTTGTTTCCTCCAAGAACTTCTCTTTAAGAAGCTAAGAACTGCATTGAGTGCATTGAGACTAAACACATTTTGCCATTTCAGCTACCGAATAGTTGTAATACAACAGAATTGGCATTTTAAACTATTACTGTCTTCAGTCAGACCACAGAAAAAAAAAGGATTGGGTAGTTGGGTAGATATAAAATGTTATTAACAATTCTATGGATTTTAATAGTATATATAAGAAAAGCAGACACAGTTGAATTCAACAAGACTCAAGAGAACAATTAGACCCAGAGAAATCAATACAGTACCATTTTCTTTCGTATAGTTTTTTTTTCATACACACTGCATTAAAGAATGTTGTACCATAGTAAAAATTTCCAAAATAGATGACAGTGTGTGGTACAAATGACCACAAACCCTGGTGTGATGGAAAGTCATTTCGTGGTAACTCAGACCGCTCAATCAGGAGACTGATTATAGAATGGCAGAGCCACAAGGCAAATGGACGGTCATAAGACAGTTCGATGAGATCAGCAATGAGAGCAGCTGCCTGGCAGCTCTGGATGGGGAAGGTTTCAGGGGCGCAGGCTCATTTACCAGCGTGTCAGGGGCTCCCAGAAGATCTCCAGACCTTACACGCACCAGAATTTCCAAAACAGCCTGGAATGACTGAGTAAGTTTATTTTTAGCAATGAG